>NC_081772.1:13729753-14394324 GCF_963082965.1 Carassius carassius | reverse complement strand
AAGTTAACAATAAAAACAATAATGTTTATATTTGAGTCATTAAATGCTCTTTAATATGTCCAGGTGTTGCTCCTTTCAGCGGAGCCACCACAGGTACCGGTGGGCGAATCAGAGATGTGCAGAGTGCCGGAAAGGGTGGTTATGTAATCGCAGGCACTGCTGGGTACTGCTTCGGCAACCTGCATATCCCAGGTAAACCTCAAATCATTGGGCTCCTGAAAATGTTAATCCATTTGTTCTGTTTGAAAATTAAACCTCAACAACTTAACTGAGTAGGGCCCTAAAACTCAGTTCATTCTTTTGCCATATTTTGTTTTGTAAGCACACTTTTCCATATCCGGATCTTTTTTCTTCTCAGGGTTTGTGCTCCCATGGGAAGAGGACGGATGGGAGTACCCATCCAGCTTTGCTCCTCCACTCCAGGTGGCCATAGAGGCCAGTGACGGAGCCTCTGACTATGGCAACAAGTTTGGGGAACCAGTTCTAGCAGGTTAAAGCTAGCAGGACAATAGCCATCTGTTTATTTGTGTTTTTTTACAGTTGTTTACCTGTTCTTTTCTTCCACATTAAGGCTTTGCTCGTTCCTTTGGAATGCGTTTGGTTAACGGTGAACGGCGGGAATGGATCAAGCCGATCATGTTCAGTGGTGGGTTGGGCTCTATTGAGGACCAGCACGTGAAGAAAGAACAGGCTGCACCAGGTACACAAGCAAAAATATACACCTGATGCACCATAATCTTTTTAGAATTTTTTTTTTTTAAATACATTTATTCCTGTGATGGCAAAGCTGACTTATTGGAAGCAGTGATGCATTTTTCAGTTCAAAAGGAAAGTGTTTATTTGGAATATAATTTTTTTTTTTACATTCATAAATGTCTTTACTGCCAAAATGAATCGTTTAATGCATCCCTGTTGAATAAAGTATTAATTTCTTTAAAAAAAAATCTTTGTCTTTAATCATTACACTGTTTTTTTTTGTTTGTTTGTTTTTTTCCTCTTGTACTTGGAGGTATGGAGGTGGTGAAAATTGGAGGTCCTGTGTACAGGATCGGTGTTGGCGGAGGCGCTGCTTCTTCTGTACAGGTACACAAAAATATAAAAATGTAATTAATATACAAGCTGCTCTGAAGTTCAGGGTTTTTTTGTGTTTGCAGAGTATGTCTGTGTGTTGCATTTTTCATAGACTGTGATGATGTAACTTAATGCATGTGTGTGTGTGTGTGTGTGTGTGTGTGTGTATGTATTATTACAGGTTCAAGGTGATAACTCCACTGCCAGAGATCTTGGAGCAGTTCAAAGGGGAGATGCAGAAATGGAGCAAAAGATGAACCGGGCGCTCAGGGCCTGCCTGGAGCGAGAGGAAGGAAACCCCATCTGCAGCATTCACGATCAGGGTGCTGGGGGCAATGGTAAATTTTTATAAGTGCAGTATTTCCCTACTCAACAACAGAAACATGTTAACTTGTAAAAACATATTGTTATTTGTGAAGGAAATGTGTTAAAGGAGCTGAGTGAGCCTGCTGGTGCCGTTATCTATACTAGCAAGTTTAAGGTGAGATATTGCCTTTAATAAAACATCTGTATCTTGATTTTTATGTCAATGTTTTATATAAATATTTTACCCTAATGTTTAGAGAGGTGACCCCACCCTCAGTGTTTTGGAGCTGTGGGGGGCGGAGTATCAGGAGAGCAATGCTCTCTTGCTTCGCCCCTCTGAACGGAGCTTCCTTGAGAGGGTGTGTCAGAGGGAGAAATGTCCTGTTGACTTTGTGGGCAAGATAACTGGTGATGGCAAGGTGAGTCAAACTACCTTTTTGTAGCTGAAAGTGTATTTTGGGACACTTCCTGACACCTGCTCATGTGAATGTATTTCTCTATAGATTGTGTTGGTGGACGACCTGTGTAAACAGACCAATGGACTTGATAGTGGGCTGTGCCCTGTGGATCTAGAGCTGGACTGGGTCCTGGGAAAGATGCCACAAAAGGTGCAAAAACAATTTTTTTTTTGTAGATTAAACCCTACCAGATATGGTCTGAATCTGCTCAAGGCTTCACTAAGGGCATTGCTGACAAAGAAATTAGAAATTGTGGTGAAGTGCACCCTCTCTTTGGCTGATTTTTGAATTGCAGTGTCTAGACTCCCAAATTTAAATGATCTTCAAATAATGCTTTTTGGATTTTTACTTTTATGTTGCTTTCTACTCAGTCAGGTCTACATCTCTTTTTAGGAGTTTATATTGGAGCGCACGGCTGTGTCTCTACAGCCTCTCTCTCTTCCTGTGGGTCTTTCTGTTCTTCCAGCTCTGGAGCGAGTTCTCTGGCTGCCTGCAGTGGCCAGTAAGCGCTACCTCACCAACAAGGTACAATACTCACTCCTTAGCACATGCATGGTAATTTATTACTTTTTCATGTTTGAATATTGCAGTGGTATGCAACTGGTAGGCCAGAAATAGGTTACAGGTCTGTTCTCAGTAGTGCAATAAAATGTTTAGTCTTGCCATCTTTAATTTATTTTATTAATAATTAGATTAATAATAATGAATTTAAATATTTAATTTAATTAATTACAATATTTAATCAATTAATTGTCTTATCTAATATACAGGCATTACAAAGGAATTTAATTGAATTTAATACATTTTACACACAACCGTGTTCCAGGTTGATCGATCTGTGACTGGTCTGGTTGCTCAGCAACAGTGTGTGGGTCCTCTTCACACTCCACTGGCTGATGTAGCAGTTGTTGCCCTTTCTCCGTTCAGCCTCCAGGGAGCAGCCACGGCGATAGGCGAGCAGCCGATCAAAGGGCTGGTGTCACCAGCAGCTGGGGCTCGAATGGCTGTGGGAGAAGCTCTCACTAACCTGGTGTTTGCAAGAGTGTCTGCTCTCAAGGTGAAGAAACCTTTGCATTTTTGAACATGTTAAGTGACTGAGTGCATGTAATTTGGAAAATAATGTGCGCGCACACACACACACACAGACAAATCACCCAAGGATATCTGTGCATATCTTCACAGGATGTGAAGTGCAGTGGTAACTGGATGTGGGCTGCTAAGCTGCCAGGAGAGGGAGCGTGCCTGTGGGAGGCGTGTCAGGCCATGTGTGAGGTCATGGTTCAGCTGGGAGTGGCTGTGGATGGGGGGAAAGATTCACTCAGCATGGCTGCACGTGTGAGTGGAGAAACTGTCAAAGCCCCAGGTACCAGTGTTATGCATGTCTGGATAAGGAATGGACAACAGTTGATTTTTCTAATACATAAAAAAATGAGAAAGTGATGGCTCATAAATTATAGCATGACTATGTCCAACATGTTTTAAACTCTATTGTTTACAAGTTTGAGTTTAGTAAGATAAAATAGCTACATTTTTAAGATATATTTAAATAGGAAATAGTCACTTTAAATTATAATAATGTTTGGCCTTGGTTGAGAGACTGAAAATTCTTACCAACCGCAAACTTCTGAACAGTAGTGTCTATATCTAAAATGTTTATGTAATAAATAGAATATTTTGTAAGAATTAAAAGCATTTAAAATTATGCATCAATATTGGATGCATCTAAAGGCACATGCCATCAGCTCTCATCACTACATCATCCATGTCACACATCCACCACAGCACCACCTAAAGCATTCAGTTGTAACTGTGAGGGATTTACTGTAGGTGTGGGATTCAATGATAAAAGCATATTTCATGGTTGCTTACAGCAGGCAAAGATAAAGGTACATAATTCAGAGCTAGTTTTACTTAAGTTAACTTCAATGTGTTAACTAGTTGGGGTCACCACTCACCATTAATAGTGAACTAGACATTTGCCGTAGCTGTATGTTATTTATATTTTACAGTAGGTAAAACATTGCTGCGTGCATTTTATGTCATACTACAAACTGCTCTCCTTGTGTTTTAGGCTCTCTGGTTATCTCTGTGTATGCTGTGTGTCCTGATATCACAGCCACAGTGACCCCTGACCTGGACAACCCTGATGGCAAAGGTTGATCCTGGATCTTTACCACTTTTAGCATGTTTAACCTCTCATATGAGTCTTATACTTCTGCTAATGTAATGTATGTGTGTACATCTCTCACACGCTCTCCCATCCCTTCTCAGGTGTGCTTCTGTATGTGCCTGTGAGCTCAGGTAAATACAGGCTGGGCGGCTCTGCTCTAGCTCAGTGTTATGGGCAACTCGGAGAATGCAGTCCAGATCTGGATCAGCCAGACAAACTCTCTGCTTGCTTCAACACCACACAGATATTGATTCAGGGTCAGTCTTTGCTATTATGATTTTTTTGTTGTTGTTACTTCATCTTATATATAAATACATCAGTAATACTATTTTTCCTATGCTGTACTGTTAAGAATAATAAAAAAAAACATCCATAAACTGATCTAGGGATAGTTTTTGCTCTTCCCAAACTCTGCTGGCCCTATTTGTTGATTCTCAAAGCTCAGCAGCATATGATCTCTATACAATCTGTTGATTTTTACTTCATATTTGCAGATCAACTGCTGGCTGCAGGACATGATGTCAGTGATGGAGGGCTCATTTCCTGTCTGCTGGAGATGGCCTTTGCAGGGAATCGTGGGATAAGTGTAGACTTACCTTTAGAAGGCGTTGAAGGTTGGTAATTAAACCATTTGTTAAAAAAAAAAAAAAAAAAAAAAAGTTTTCTGTTAAAGGTACTGGTGCCAGCCACCATAAGCCAGTTTCCATCCACTTTTTCATTACGGTCGGCAGTGAAAATTCCAACATGCATTTTGCATTTTGGAAGTTTTATTCTCATAAAATCACATGCACTCAATTGTTTTGAATTAGCATTTATTTGTAAAAACAAATAATAATTTGTAGATCAGTGTTTTTACTAGTTAAATAGTCACTTACCTGTGTACATCCTTATTTGTGATTTGATTTTGTTTTTTTTATCCTAGGTAAGATGTTGCATTCTTTTATTAATTATATGATTAAAAATACTATTATATAAATAATTATAATTTTTATAATCTTTTTATATATATTATCATAAATTGTTATATAAAAATTGTTCATTTTAGTTTACATTTAAATTCTTTAGTAAAGCTTTTTTTTATGTTAAACTTTTTTAATCATATACATAAATTGTATTTTATTTAAACTGTCAGTTTATGAAAGTGATTTTTGATAGACTTCCTTTCAGTTAAAAATAACAATACTTTTCCAGAAGTGTTTATTTTGTACTCTTGAGCACACAAGGGAGAAATAAATTTGCAGTTTGGATGGAAACATCGCTATAGATGTAATGCCTCATGTCTTTCCTCATTCCTCTCTTTCAGTGATGGAGGCTCTTTTTTCAGAGGAGCTTGGTCTGGTTTTGGAGGTGTGTGAGCGTAATTCATCAAGTGTCTGTCAGAGATACACAGATGCTGGTCTCCTCTGTCACAGAATTGGCAGAACTTCTGGTTTTGGCCCTGATGCCAGGGTGCGTAGAGTTCTTTTCACTTAAAAGCATATGCATGGACTAAAGGAGCTCAGTGGAATATTATTGGACATCAGTGATTTAAAGGATTAGTTTACTTCCAGAATAAAATTTTCCTGATAGTTTACTCACGCCCATGTCATCCAAGATGTTCATGTCTTTCTGTCCTAAGTTGCAAAAGAACGTGTGGCAGAACTTTTTTTTGTGCGAGTGTGCAAAAAAAAAGCGTTCAATAACTGCTGATTTCTTCTCCATACTGTCTTATAGGTCATAGTGAGTGTGTGTGGACAGGAAGTGCTAAATGAGCGTCTACCCACACTTAGGGCGATATGGGAAGGTACTAGTTTTCAACTGGAGCGACTGCAGGCTAATCCACTGTGTGTCCAAGAGGAAGAAGAAGGGCTTGCTTCTCGGACACAGCCTTACCTCAAGCTCACCTTTGACCCCTCCCAAACACCCATCATTAAAGAGCTCTGTGAGACTATGAAGCCATTTCACAATCCCAAGTCTTTCCCGTATTCATACTTGACTTGTATGTTAAAATATTTGGCTTGCGTTTCAGCTTCTGGGAAACCCTGTGTAGCTGTGGTGAGAGAGGAAGGCAGTAATGGAGACAGAGAGATGTCTGCTTCTCTATTCATGGCTGGATTTGAGGTAAAGATACCTACGCAAAAAAAAAAGATGAAAGTTTGTTTTTAAATATATGTTGGAGTTTGTAGTAGGTAAATTTTTTTGATTAAAATAATTTAGGGATGATATTTGTTCACCAATAGCAGAAATGCTGCTTGTTTGCTATTAAAGTTTTTAATTTTAGCTGCTAGCAGGAATGAGTTTAATTCATTTTGACATTTTACCTTTCTTCTTATATGATGTGTAGGTGTGGGATGTCACAATGCAGGACCTGTGCTCAGGCTCCACGACCCTTGACCCATTCCGAGCCGTGGTGTTTGTGGGTGGTTTTAGCTATGCAGATGTGCTGGGGTCAGCTAAAGGTGAAAATCACACTATTGCATGTTGCAGCAATCTTACATATCACTGCTGAACTGTATGTAAATTCTGCAATCTAATGATAACCAGCATTAACTCATCCCCACCATTAAATGTATATATTATCTTAGATTTGTGACTCAGATCATAGGTTATCTAGAACTGGACTTGGCACTCTGCATACTGAAATTGACTGGCTCTTAGCACTTGTTCTCGAGCTGATAATCAAATGCTTTAACGTTTTCTTATTCAGGGTGGGCTGCCACAGTGACCTTTAACCCAAAGGCTCGTGAGGAGTTTGATCGCTTCCGCAACCGGGATGACACGCTGAGTCTAGGAGTGTGTAACGGATGTCAGCTTATGGCTTTGCTGGGCTGGGTGGGTGAAAGAGAGGATGGAGGTGAGGAGATAAAGCTTTCAGTTTTATTTAGTCAATATCAATCATAGATTTTTCATAAAAAATTTCACTCTTAACTACTCTCACTGTATTTTATTTAATTCATTTTTATTGTAGGTTCTGATGTTACTCTGACCCATAACAAGTCTGGTCGGTTCGAATCGAGGTTTGTGAGTGTAGGTATCCTGCCCTCTCCGGCTGTCATGCTTAAGGGAATGGAGGGGTCTGCTCTGGGCATTTGGGTCGCTCATGGAGAAGGTTAGAAATATGTTCACTGTAACACTGTACTGTACAAGTGCATTTACTTCCAAAAGTCTGAGTCCACTAAAAAAAAAAAAAAAATATATATATATATATATATATATATATATATATATATATATAATTTAAGAATTATTTTCTTCATAAATAGATCTTTAATTCTAAATAAAAGAAAAATATTATTTTTGCACACATATATAATTTTTATTTTTATTTTTTTTAATCCCAAAACTTATGCACTGTATGTTTGTTAGGTGTATTGTTAGAGGCATCATTTTGGCTTAGTTATATAGTTATAGTTAGAAGTATACAAAGGCAAAAGCTCTGTACTGTGTGTTTTTTCCTCTTGAGTGACTTTTTAAAAACCCATCTCTTTTGTTCCACAGGTCTGATGCAGTTTCGTGATCCTGAGGCTCAGAAGAAACTTATTGGTGCCTCTTTGGCTCCTCTGCGTTATGTGGATGACTCGGGGACCCCGACTGAAATCTATCCTATGAACCCCAATGGTTCTGCACAAGGTGTGGCAGGCCTCTGCTCAGCAGATGGTCGTCACCTGGCCATGATGCCCCATCCAGAGCGAGCTGTGCTTGGCTGGCAGTGGGCTTGGGCCCCTCAGCACCTCAGGGGATCCCTGGAGGCCTCACCATGGCTTAGCATGTTCCGTAATGCAGCGCTCTGGTGTCGGAGCTCATAGAGATATGCTAATGTACAGTTGTGATAGACAACTAAACAAATAGGCCAACTTGATAAAGGGATGTTCTTAGACTTTTTGAAATCTTACATTACTACATACAGCTCTAGTTTGTATTCAGGTAGAATTAACATGTAGAGTCCTGCTGAAAACACATACATGCCTCAACACATACATGTCTTAATTCATAATGGGCTCTTTATTGAGCATTTTTGAGATATAATAAAACATTAATGGCCGATTATCTCCATTTTTTATTTAAAAATAATAATTATATATAAGAAAAGTTTGATGAAACACTACACTCTAAATTTGTGCTATTTGAATTGCATTATTAAAAAAATGTAAAGAAAGCTAAATATACATTCCTAACATTATCATTCCACTAAAAGTTTTATTGATGAATCACTGCAAACACATTTCAAAGCATTAAATTCCAAGGATTTAAAAAATTCCTGATTATAAAATGTTTCTGTTGTGTGTGTGTGTGTGTGTGTGTGTGTGTGTGTGTGTGTGTGTGTGTGTGTGTGTGTGTGTGTGTGTGTGTAAGGCATAATGCACAGCATTAAAAATCGTTTAATGCACAGCTAGCAATAGATTATCTCTTAACTAATCCATACCTGCCAGCCAATAAGAATTGAGTATGCAGACAGACAATGGCATTAAAAGGCAAATAAACAATATTTATATAAATATTTATTAGAAACTTGCATATTTACAAAACCACTTTACATTTATTATATTTTATATATATTATATATATTTTATATATTTTATATATTATTTTTGAAACATCAGAACTCCTCTCATCTAGTGCTGTATGTGTATTCTAGACACATCATTGAAAATCCATGTTCAAGAAGACCAAAGTGCAGCAGGTCATAACACTGTTAACCTTTGCCAACAAGGTTGATTAGTGTCATTTCAACATGCAAGTAAGCACATTATCACAGTCTTCTATAAGGAGTCGGTCAGCACTCCCTGTGTGACCGAGTGCGCTCTTGTCCTCTGCGGGCCCATCTGCTGGTTGATGTTAATAATGCAGATAAGAAGAAGGAAGACCACTACAAAATCATCCAGCATGCCCAGCACACTGCTCAGCGGCCCAGGAAGTGACTCCAGTGGAGAGGCCAAGGACATGGCAGCGCCAAATCCACAGACAGCCACCCTCAATAGAAACAGCCACACCAGGCCACCAATGTTCCCCAGCCATCGCACCAGAAAGAGCAGGAAGAGAGGTGTATCGCACAAGTAATCCTTTACCTAAAAAAAGAAACATTAGCATATGACCTAGCACGTGGGATATCAGTGTGGGACGTGTATCTACAATAAAAACATGTTCTTGGGTGTCTTCCAACTGTAGGAAACAATGCCATTCCTGGTCTGAGGTTTCACAACATTTGTGGCATCAGGAACTAAAATAGGTGTGGTGATGTGATATAGTAGTCAAGTCAAGTCTGCTCTATTACAGAGCAAATAAAATGATAAACACTGCAGAGAAGTAATAATGGTACTTGTATGGATTTATTGGGAGCGGCACTAGTTTATCAACAAAAAGAATGGTTTTATGATGTAGTTTTTCAAGCCAGCCGCCATCTGTTTTTCTGAGCATGGCATGTACAGTGCAATGTCCAATTACAGTAGCTACAATAACATTGTCTGTCAGTCTGACTTCACAAAAACCAAACTGGTATGATTTCAGTCAAAGCAAATGTTTGTACCTGTCTTGGTGCTCCAGAGTAGCGCTTGTTATAGTCTCTGACGTGTTTTAGCACTTCTGTCTCTTTACAGTCAGTTCTGGTCTCGCTGAAGAGATGACACATCTTATTCACCTGAGAATAAAAAATAAAAGACAACAAATAAAAAGAGAGCTTTGTCTTCTCTGTATGTTTAGACATATATAGACAGTAAAACAGTAATTATGAAATATTACAATTTTTTAAAACGTTTTCTATTTTAAAATCTTTTAAACTAGTGTATTCCTGCTATGGCAAAGCTGAATTTTAAGCAGCCATTACTCCAGTCCTCAATTGGGGTAAGTTAAAAAAAAAAGAAAGAAAGAAAGAAATAGTCTTATTCAGAACTTAAATGTAAAAAAAACATCAGATAAAATGCATTTCTTTTTTTCTTCAGGAAGCGTGCATCAGCTAAGAAGGCTCTTACCATCTGTCTGCACAAAGGACAGCTGATGGCATCTAACCAGGAGCAATGTTTCCAGTAAGATATCAGGCATGGTGCTGGAGAGGGAAAGAGACAGAAGACAGATTAGCGTGGGTCTCTTCTTTACCATGTGCCAGAAATGTGTTATTTTCAATAGTTTATTCTGAACAACAGCGTTTATCAGCTAGATCTACACAGAAATGCATTGGCTTTGGTGACTCTGAAATGACATTTGGATTCCACCATTCACATTATGTTAAAACAACACAAAAATATTGTTTGTTGCTCTTTATTTTTAGATTCAGGTATATCTGGTAAATCATATTCAATGGAGATTTTCTCAAAAACAATTATTTAACATAAAGTAGCTGCTCAAGTTCACTATATATTTGGTAGAGCTGATGATTAGAAGGAATAATACAAATTATAGTAGGTATTGCACAGATAATCAAATCTGAAAAAGACATGCATGTGTATCAGCACGTTTATTTTATTACTAATTTTTATTGCTTGTATTATCTTATCTTATTAATGTGCTTGCTTAAAGCACCTGCGGTGGAAGAATTACAATGTAATGGAACAACAGTTTAGAATTTTGTTTTAATCTACAAATATTCACTCTTTTAGTGTGTATTCACATGATCTGGGTCTGGTGAGAGGCATGGCTATCGTAACTATGACAACAGAATAATATTAAACTCCATGCACAACACTGTAGAATCACATGACCAGGTAAGTGTTGAGTACTCGCAGTGTAAATGGCCACCACCATCTGCTCTCTCACAGTTCGCCAGTTACACTAGTATCTTTTTTTTTTTTTTTTTTGCAATGATGTGTTTTGAAGTAGGTTGACGCACCACAGAAAAGATGCCCACAGTTGGTCTCTACAGGATAGCTGGCAATCTGTAAACACACAGGGCAGTGATTGTCCCTGTTGCCTGCTGGTAACCATATCTTAGGCAAATCCTGCAAGCATGAAAATAACATTATTATTTTGAATTAATATGAACTTTTCCAAGTTCTTAGAGAAATACTGTTTTAAAAAAAGCAATAAATGATGATTAATAAAATTTTATACTATGTATTTCATGGAAATATTGCTCTATTGCATGTGTCATTTATTTCTATGATAATCTATGACATTATATTATTGCAGTATTTCACTGAAATATACATTTCTAATAAAAATGCTACATTTAATTATACAAAATTAAACAAAATACACAATATAATAATTTTACTGGTACACTAGTTTACTAGTAGGCAAGTGCATGTGTGTGTAGGAACGTGTATGCACCTCTCTGTTGTTCACGTGAGGATTGTGTGGCTGGCCTTGACTCCTTATCTTTGAGTGTGGAGAACACCTTCAAAAGTGAGAGATGCAGTTATTAAAAAGCAATAGTGTGGATTTTATTCCTAGCCATTTTGTCGAACTGAGAGACTAAAGTGTAAAAGGAGTTTAAAAGGTCACCGTCATTATATGTGAAAGATGAGTTAAAACATCATCATTAAAGTATAATTACAGTTTACAGATTTTCTTTTGAAAATCTGAGTTAACTGTATTGGAAAGTACCTAATTACTCTTCATTAGGTTAAAACTGTATTTATCTCAAGATAAACCCTGGTTTATTTATTTTTGTTTACAAAATGTATTACACTTTTTATGTGTTTCTGGACAGGAAGAGTCTGGAAGAGCACGTACAAAATCTAAATTTAGCTGTCTGACACACCTGTGTGTTTTACTCATACAAGATAACATCAGATAGCCTTAACGTTACATCAATCTTTGACAGTACTGAACTAATTTGCCTTTTATATGAAAATAACTATTTGCATCTTATATCATGCAGCTATGTTATCTCATAAAGCTAAACTGTCTGTAAAAATACACAACGTGCTCATGATCCCATGTAAAAGTATTTGAGAATTGTAGGACTGTGAGTTCAATTTAGAATTGAATAAAGTTAGATTGACATGACTGAACTGCCTGATGTCATAATATTTAGTATCTGTGTGGTGCCCCATATTTATTGTCCCATAATACCATAACACAATTAATATGCAGTCTCAGGACTCTTCATCATAACATGTATATTTTAAAAAGATTCTGCGTACCATTTAACTGCTTAAAACAGCATCTATAATATATATTAATGTAATTTCCCAGTTACATAATTTGCTTTGTTCATAATAGCGTCATTTTAACATTCAGTTTACACAGCAGACAGTTCCAAATTGGATTAAAAATGTGCATAAAATGTATGTTTAAATATATAAAAGTTTGTCTCTCTCACCTGTTGTGGATGCTGCGACTTGTAGGCATTTCTTTTTTGTTTTTTAATTCAGTTGCTTTCTCTCGTGGAAGGCAGAGACTGGAATGCTTTCTTACTGCTTCAATGCACACAGTAAATTTGACAGACAGGTTAATCATTAACCAGGGCATCAGTTCTCTTTTCTTTTTTTTTTCTTTTTTTTTGGAGATTAAGCAACTAGACTTTTCCTGTTGGATTTCTGAAATTCAGGAAACTTGCTTGCAATCTTACGGGCCTCTACAATATGTTAATGCATGTTAAAATGTGTTGATTGACTACATTTGCACTGAACAAAGCCATAGCCATTTCTCGGTCTCCAGTGATATATTTTTTGTCATGTGACCACTATCACAGGTTCAAAGACACAGGTTGTAAGTCTTCTCAAGTAGGTTAGGTGTCTGGTAAACCTGTCAATGGTTTACTGTAAGTTTACACAATCTACAGCTGCCCCATAGTAATGACCAAAGAAAGGCATTTCACTGGGATGCCTGGAATAATCATATCCAGGGCAATCCAGCAGATTAAAATAAACTATACCCAATAGGCTTATTATATTAAACATGTCGACACTTAAATAGAGTGCATTATGTGTGGGTTATTTATAAGTTTCTTATTTCTATCAATATTCATTATCGATAAGAGAGCTCTTGTGACTTAGTTACCCAACTTCCAAACTGGCTCCATATCAGTGCATTTGGTCTGGAGATTTCTGCTAAAAATTGCTCAAGGTAATATTTACCTTTCTCATTTTAGCCTGAACTGCAAGGTTATAGTGGCTGAAAATAGCAGCTGTTGATCCACATGGGCCTTGATGGCACAGGGGTGGATTAAAGACCAATAGCCCAGATGAGAACCCGAAGGCTGTCATGGTTTAAAGTCCAGTGTCATGTCAGTCAAGGATTACTCCCACCATTCACACTCTCTCAAGTGTTCTGGTTAACAGGTTGAAGATGCAATAGAACATTTCTTTTCGGCTTATTTTTGGCATGTCCATTCAGCTTTATGGTGAAAATATTAATTGAGTTAATAAAGGAAAGAGTTTATTTAAACTTTAATGGAATGCAGTTTCTCTATTTGTATTTATTTCTATTCTACAGTTGTTTGCAATAAAGGCACACATGTGTCTCTATTTTGTATATGAAGTATTCCCACATGTGCTCTTCCCATACTCGATAAACGCATGTGACTTTGCGTCACAATCTTATCTTATTTTTTTATTACAAAAAAAAAGGTAGGCATCTTGAGAGATGTTAATGTGTAACAACAGAAAACACAAATCAATGTAAATCAGTATTAAATATGTAGCCTACATCCTTATTACAACTCCATTTTACTTCTTTTTTATTTCAATAAAATTTCTTTTACATTTTTTTTTTACTGAGTAAAGTTAATTTGAAGGTTTCAATAGTTACCTCTGTTCAGTACCATTAGTTTAACTGCTCTATTATTTTGTGTAAGTGGCACTAAATCGCTACTTTAAAAAATATATTGTATTTGAAAATTCCTAGCTGTCAAATAAAAAAATTAAAAAAGCACTTAAAATGCTTAATTTTGATTTAACGAATTTTTATTTATTTATTTATTTATTTGGAACATGATTGAATGTTTTCTGGCTGATCATAGCTGTGGTTTCCATAGTGTGGAAACCAAACGATTAAATTACACCAGATGATCCGTGTTCACTGCTCTGCTAGTCTCCTCGGATCTCTGTTTTGATTGGCTACACGGTGTCCTGAACTCAATACACCATTGGTGTTTTATTTCTTGCTGTTGCGCTCTTGATCCCTTCAATCCCCCAATCCTTATCAAAGGAGCACGCGTTGTATCCGCAGCGGACATTCACGAAGCCTTTACGTATCTATTAGTGCGTAGACGCAATAGACGTGAACGTAGCGCTGCTGAGCGCTAGTCAAACACACACGCAGGTGGGGAGGGGAAGCGCATTGTTGACAGGTGGACGGAAATATTTGTCCGATCGCACAGAGAAGATATGGATTTAAATAAAACGGTGCTGTGCGAGAGCCTGATTATTTGGGTAAGATCCTGTCTTTTAGTTTAGCTCTAAGGTCCTTGGAATCAGGAATCGTTTATTTATCTACGATCAGATTTTTGAAGATAGCGTTACCTGCCGCAGGTAGTCGTTTCCTTTGGACACCATGGTCCAAAAATACCGGAAATAAGACATGATGTGTGCACTTGCTCTTGTAAACCAAACGGGCCCGGCGGTGCATCATTACAACATTAAAAAGCGCTAATTTCTCCAAACGCAACCCATCCAACACGCGACACCAGTATATACCAAAATCATAACGAAAACAGACTCAGAATGCTGTTAGACATGTAAACAACACCAACAGTCACCGCCAACTCCATCCTCATCCGATTTAGGCGTCAAATCTGGTTAGCTAGAGTATTTGTGGAATGTGTCTTATGCAATCAGATATTCCCTGTCTCAGTTGAATATGATTGCGTTTTGATTTTTGATCGCGGTATGTGACCGCATGCGGCGCGTGCTCGCGCTCCTCTGCATTTGATCCATATCTGTGTTACACTGCGTTCACACTAGGTCCTCTTCCGAATAGTTTTTTAAAATGACATAAGATGCAAAAACAAACTGTCTTTCCTGGATCATATTCTCTAAACTTGTGGTGTCTCTATAATATAATATTGTCATTCATAATGCTGCAATGAATGATATGTCCATGCTTATAATGATTACCTGAATAGATGATTACCCATATTTTAAATCCGTTATTTGTTGGCTAAAATCCCAGAGTCCCATTTCTATAGTGTTTTCTAAAGTATTAGAGCTGCACACCCAAATTTGCATAATTTTATATATATATATATATATATATATATATATATATATATATATATATATATATATATATATATATATATATATATATATATATATATATTATTTATAAGTTACTGGAGTTTATTAAAAAATGTAATGCAGTGCAAAAGATCTTTATTGAATATAAACCTTAACAGCATGATGGAGCATTTTGTTCATGTTAACTGTATTCTTCTTTAGTGAAAATGCCTTATTATATGTCAAAGCAGATTGGATGGCAAAACTGAGATGTACAAAACATCCGGGATTTTCAGTTAAATATATTACCCTGTTGCACCAGTTGAAAGCCTTTATTGTAATAATAGAGGGTTTTCCAGGTGAGGATTGACAAGTTAATGGGAAACTAATAATTAAATCAAATGTAAAATTAACCTTTGAGCTGTGCTGAAAATCCCTTTTCCAAGTTTGTTGTTCCCAGTCAAAAATGACCAGCCTTTTAAAAATTGCTTGGATTTAATGTTTTTGTCACCTTGGATCTTGGATCCAATCAATTATTATTATTTTTTTACATTAACATAAGCATGGGGAAAAGCAAATCCTCTCTGTGTCAGAATGACCGCACAACAATTAACCAAAAATGAACAAAGCTTTTTTATTAATTACAATTAATAATAATATGACTATTATTAATGTGTTGTTAATTTGTTTTATGTATTAAGAATATCTCAGTCACTGTAGTGTATGATTGTTAATTATTATCCTGTATACGCTTGTTTCTTTTTTTTATGTGTGGCCTCAGCTGCAAACCTTCAAACCCGCAGCCCCCTGTAAGACAGTAGAGGATCTGACCTCAGGGGCAGCCATGTCTCAAGCCCTGCATCAGATGTGAGTGTGTTTACATTTACTTGACATTTATTCAGTGGAAGATGCTTTTATCCAAAGTAACTTTTATTGCTTTCATTGTATTTATTTGATTATAACCATGACTTTGATGTTGCTAGTGTCATGTACTACCAGTCGAGCTGCAGTGTTTCTTTGACTCCTTCATTCACACTTTACTGTGTTTTACATTTCTCACTCACCCTTATTTTGCCTTTCCCTATTTGCTGTACTAAATCAGATTAGTTTTTTTCCAGGTCAGCATTACAGATTTATATCTCAGCTTGTCAGTGTGTGAATATTTTATGACTTGAATTGAGTTGTGGGCAGTCCGCAGAGTCATATTACCTGAAACGTTTTTTTGATGTATATATTTTTTGCTGAATAAACATTCAAGTGTAGAGAAATTTAGAATATGTTGTTATCAGACAGTCTGGAGAGCCTGAGAGTGTGACGTGATTCTGATCACATTAAAGCAGGATGGGATTGGAACAAAATGTATTTGATTTGATTCGACCAACTGATTTGAATGAAAGCATCTGAAAGTTTCTGAATTAGATGAGACTGAACTGCACTGATCAATATATTTCAATTACAGAGATCCTTCATGGTTCAGTGAGAGCTGGCTGGCCCGCATTAGAGAGGATGTTGGAGATAATGTGAGACTCAAGGTAAATATGTTTTTCTTTTAGGCCCTGGTGCTTAAATCTAACTTGGAGAACATACAAAATATAATGTGTTAGTCAATGCTAAAGTCTTTGATTCTCTTCATTTTTACAGATGAACAACCTCAAAAAGATCCTGCAGATGATGGTTGATTATTATAATGAGGTGAATGACACGCTAAGGTTTGGTTTATTAAAATGCTTGCCTTTCATCAGACACAAAGCATTCTGAATTCACACATGCCTACAGTCAAATCAATTTCTAATTCTTGGGTGGTATAATGATATAACTGTGTGAATGCCTGCAAATTTGCTCATTTTTTTTTTCAAAGATACAATGACCATACCTAATCTGATTAATTCTAATAATGAATATGTGTTATAATCACTCTGTGTTCAGGTTTTGGCTCAGAAGATGACAGAATTCCCTCTGCCTGATCTGGTGCGTGTGGTAGAGCAGTTTGATCAGGTAGAGCTGGGACGCCTCCTACAGCTCATCCTGGGGTGTGCAGTCAAATGCGACAGGAAACAAGGTAGTTAGAGGGATAGTTCACCCAAACCTTTAAATATTATTTGTTATTATAATTAACGGCTGTTTTCCCTGTGATGAGTGTATATATAATCATTTTAACCCTGTGTTTTTTGTTTAGAGTATATCCAGATAATCATGACCTTGGAGGAATCTGTACAGCATGTGGTGATGACTGCTATTCAGGAGGTCAGATTCATTTTATTCAGCTTTTTTCATGTGGTCATATGTATTCTTTCATTTATAATGAACAAAAAGGAATTTCAAAGCTTTTTGTATTGGTTACAGCTTATGAGCAAGGAGAATGTGTCTCATTTAGGAACAGAGCATCTTGGAGATGTTGAAGAACAGGTATGAAATACAGACATATAACATCATCATAATGTCAGCTGAGAACGGAAGAGTATTGATATTGTTGTTAGATGTAGTATTCAATGCTGCTGTTTTTGGTAGTTAAAAAAAGCCTTGGAGGATCTGAGTGAAGTCATGGCAGAGAGAGAAGAGTTGGCACAGCGCTGTCAGGAGCTCGATGTCCAGGTGAGATTCCAGTTTCAGTAAAACAGCTGTCAAGGGGTTTTGCATTAATCAAGATACAATAATATTATGAATGTTAAAAGTCAAGTCACATTTATTTATGCAGCAGTTTATATAATACAGATTTCAAAGCAGCTTCACGGTAATACACAGGAAAATAACAGTGTTAAAAATGTATCAGTTATGAAATGACTCATTTGTAAAGCAGCTCTTTAAAAAACAGCAGTGTCATTATTCAGCTCAATTTAGTTGACTTAATTCAGTTCAGCAACCATGTCATTGTAGCAAAGTTGATCAATTATGAGCTCAATTCCACTATAAAGCTGCTCTACAACTGTAGATACTTTTGTTAAGATTGTGACAAAAAAATTTCATGCATAGAAACCAAAATAGCATTCTATTATTATTACTTGATTTAGATATGAATATATACAGGTGCTGAAATATTTACAAGCTGCCTACATAAAGGCATTAGTCAAAGAAATCCAGAGACAGCATTAGTTTTTGTGGCTATGTTTGCAGACAAGTGTCAGCATCTCTGTTTTCTGCTGCACCATCGTGGATGAACAGATTTTGCCTTTGAGTGCAAGTGTTTTTTGTTTGTCTCTGCAGAGGTTGATGTGTTTTTAGCTTTACCAAGAGGTAAAGTAATTTGTCATGTACAGTGTTTTATTAAATATTTTTGGTATATATTTCCCTTTTGGAAATTGTGGTAAATTTAGTACATTTAAAGGTGTTAATTTTCATGTGCACACAAATGGGTTAGAAATTCACGTGTTGCTGATTCTTGACAGATTGAGTTGTAAAAGTATCCATGACTTTTGAGAGGTAAGTCTAAACAAATGCATGATAACCTAGCCTAACTAAAACTAAAAGACTGCGTTGCCACTAACCAATCTAACCACTGAAAAACTGGTCTTATCTGGGGGTTTTGTGTGGCAAAAAAGGTCATGGGGTCAGTGCTGAAATTACTGGGTTATATATTAGCACACACTCTAAAACGAGAATAAAATCCATTTGCTGTTGGGGTGTGAAAGATTTAACATACTTAACATGAACAGTGGATTTGTTTGACTTAATTTGCAAATTAAAAAAACAATGAAAGTTTTTTATTTTTCTTTAGCTGGTTTATTTCCTTTTTTGGTAAGTAGTTGGGCAGCATTTTTTTTTTAATTGCAAATCTCTTATAATTCACAAAATAATGAAAAAAACTTTACATCATGCTCTGTACATACATTACTATTCAAACGTTTGAGGTCAGTAAGTTTTTTTTTTTAAGAAAGTCATTATTTTATTCAGCAAGGATGTGTTAAATTGATTTAAAAAATTCATTTATAATGTAAAAATGGATCACATTTTCCACAAAAAATATTAATGCAATATAAAAAAGTGTTTCTCAGCATATTCAAATGGTTTCTGAAAGATCGTGTGACGTGAAGGCTGGATTAATGGCTGTTGAAAATACAGCTTTGCCATCAAAGGAATAAATTGCATTTTAAAATAAATTAAAATAGAAAACATTCATTTTAAATTCTAAGAATTCTTATTTTTGATCAAATAAATGCAGCTTTGGTGAGCATGGGATACTTCTTTCAGAAACTTAAAAGATTTTACTGACCCCAAACATTTGAACGGTAGTGTAGATCGTACAGTACAACTCTACGTACAATTCTATGTATGTTCAAATATGTCGTATGTAGGTCATACATGCCTTGACACATTAAACATCAGGCTTTCCAGAAAGCCCTGATGTTTGACCTTTTGCCCTTTGAACAGGTGACAATGCTACAGGAGGAAAGGAACAGCCTCCTGGCAGAAAACGACCTCTTGACTGATCGATCCAGTCAGCTTGATATGTTTGATAACCCCAGCACTCCATCAGGGAGGAAGCACAGCCAACTACAGCTACAGCTAGAACAGCTTCAGGAGGAGAACTTCAGGTACAGCTTTATCTGACTACAAGTTCCATCATTCTCCATATCCAAACTAACTGGTCAAATATTATCTGCAACTTGCTTGATATTAACCTGCTGATGTTCTGAATATTGTTGTGGATGCATAAGTAGACAAGCATTGACATAATGAACCAAGCCTGGGTAGAATGCCTCCATTTAAAATAGCTTGCAGTATAAATAATGAATGTGTAATAACCAGACTTGAGGCAGCTAAAGATGATTACCGCATCCACTGTGAAGAACTGGAGAAACAACTGGTGGAGCTTCAGCATCGTAATGATGAACTGACCAGTCTGGCTGAGGAGTCGCGATCGCTTAAAGATGAATTAGACATATTAAGGTTTGCGCTAGATCATACATATCTTAACAAGTCGTTTTTACCAGTATCTTCTTTTGGTGTTTTGGGAAGTTTTATGATTGATTTGTGTTTGTTTAGGAACTGCTCTGACCGGGCAGTCAAGCTAGAGGCCTCTGTTGAGACGTACAGGAAGAAGTTAGAAGATTTAAGTGACCTCAGACGGCAAGTCAAAATTCTGGAGGAGAAGAATATGACCTATATGCATAACACAGTCAGCCTTGAAGAGGAGCTACGCAAAGCTAATGCTGCAAGAACTCAATTAGAGACATACAAGAAACAGGTATAAACATGCTAGCAGTTTTATTTTTAAGAATTATGAGAAAGATTTTTTTATTTTTTTTTAACCATCACATCATGTTTTTTTAAGAAATAATAAGTTTATTCGAAAGGATGCATTAAATTGTTCAAAGACTGGAATAATTGCTGCTGAAAATTCAAAAGATAACCATTACATTGTATTTGGAACTTCAGGGCCAGGAGCTCCACAGGAAACTGTCTGATGAGTCCCGTAGGGCTGATAACCTGGCGTTCGAGATGAAGAAGTTTCAGGAGAAATATGATGCTTTACTGAAGGAGAAAGAGGTAGACCGGCACATTCACCCTGCAATAACTCATACAAATGCCAAAACCTTGGGATAATTGTGTTTCTGTATGATTCATCAGAGGATCAGCATTGAACGGGACACTCTCAGAGAGATTAATGAAGAGCTGCGATGCACACAGGCCCAACAGGACCAGCTATTACAAGCTGGTATGTTTGCAGACCCCACACCTAGAAATGTTGCTCATGAATCGGAGCAGGTAGGCTCTACTGAGTGCGAGTGCAGTTCCTCCACTACTGAGGAGCGTTTGGCTTAGCCAATTTAAATTCAGTCAAATCTGCTAGTTCAGAGGCAGTACAGGCTGTTACATTGATATTCCAACCACAGTGCAGCCTTGAACCCAGCTCGAGTGATCTGTCTGGGTCACTTCACAGCTCAGTAAACACAGACTAAAAAAGTCGTTTTGAAGATGGTATGAAACTTGAACTTGTGTATATTTCACGCTTCACAGGAAAGTATCAAACAGGAAGTCCAAACCATGAAAACCTGGCAGCTGAGATGTTGCCCATTGAGTACAGGTATGATATATATATATATATATATATATATATATATATATATATATATATATATATATATATATATATATATATAGGAGGTAAATCATAAAGATTTATTTCTGATTTAATATGTTTCAAAATGTCATTTATTCCTGTAAGGGTAAAGTCGATTTTTTTTAACATCCATGATCTTTCAGAAACCATTATATTATTCTGATCTAGTGCTCAAGTAACATTTGCTATCAATATTGAAAACAGTTGTGCTGTATAATATTTTTTGTAAAAACTGTGATAATGTTTTTTAATTGAAAGTTGAAATAAATTGTGTGCTGAAAAGTCTTCATAATTGGTAGTCTGATCAATAATGAGTTAAGAACGAGTTGTTAAAATGGTTATTACTACTGTTTTAATATCAATAGCAAGACTAGCATAGTACTGTAGCATGCCATTCTGAACCTAATGCCTTTGTGATTCACATCTTTAGTGCATGGAAAACCATTGAAGGACTCCTTTATTTGTGTATGCTGATTGTATATGTCTGCTTCTCCAGGGAGAAGTTCATCCGTCTGCAGCATGAGAACAAGATGTTGCGATTGCAGCAGGAGGAGTTAGAGAACGAGCGTGTAACTGAGCTGCAGGAGCAGCTGGAGGAGGCCCGGCGCGCACGCAGCCAGCTGGACACTGAGAACAGGTACAGATTGTCATAATACATCAAACATAAACTGACCATACTGTGCAGTAGCTTTTCTACATATAAACATGCCCGTGTGAGAATGTGTTGTGTTGTTTTATATGTATTAAGGTTAAACAGAGAAAGAATTAGTGAGCTCCAGCAGCAGGTAGAGGATCTGCAGAAGGCCTTGCAGACGCAAGGAACCAAACCTGAAGATGTAAGTGTGTGTTTGAGCCACTTGGTAGTGCTGTGTTTGCACATTTTTGGTCAGTGCTGCATGAACATTTAATTTGCTAAATGATCTGGTCTTTTATTTCTTTCTGATAGTGATGATACTGATAGTGATGGTGATACTTTTCATTAAAAGCCACGTTGCTTGTTTCCTTTCATACAGTCTCATCTGAAGAGGAAGCTGGATGCCCATATGTAAGTTTAGCCATTTAAGCAAATTTGTTTTCTTTGTTGTTTTAGCTATGTTTGAGCATCTTATGCTCTTTCTGAAATTGATGGTCCTTATGTTATTTTTTCCCCCCTAGGGTGCAACTGAATAAGGCACAAAATGAAATCATGAAGAAGAAAGAGCTGTTGGAGGACCTTCAGCCAGACGCTACTCAAACCAGTTAGCTTCTTCATTTTGACCTAACCCAATATTTCACCCACATTGCTTTATGCTTTTCATAACCTCATAGACAAAACTGAGTCACACTCACCCACTCAAACCATCAACTTTACATCAAACTGTAAACTTTGATGCCCATGATCTAGAGTGATGTTATGATCCTCTTTGAGTAAGACACAAAATCTTTAAAGTTCCTCTCAATTTTAGAGATAAATGTCACTTTTAGGTGTGAAGATGGATGAACTGATGGCAACGCTGAAGAAGAAAGATGAAGACATGAGGGCGATGGAGGAACGATACAAGATGTACCTGGAGAAAGCCCGTGATGTACTTACATTAACTTCAGCTCTTAAATACTTACTGTCTATTTTTTCTTATGCTCTGGTCTGTGTTACCATTTTGTAGCCAGGTTTCATCAGCCAGTATATGTATTCTTGCCTAATTGTAAGCTCTTTTACAAGCTCTGTTATATAGAGAGTTATTACCTATATGTTCCAATGATAATACATATCATGTGTTTCTAAGGTGATTCGAGCTCTGGATCCTAAGCTAAACCCAGCCTCAGCAGAGATCCAGTCACTGAAAGTGCTGCTCTCTGAGAAAGAGAAGAGGATCATTGCTCTGGAGGTAGAGCAGCCATCACTTCTCTGTTTTACATGTTATTTACATCTAGCAATTTCAGACTTACTTTCTCACTCACATCTCATTCTTTTTGTTGTTTCTTTCTCTTTTAACTCCTGTCCGTTCTCATCCTCCCTTCTTTACTCAGCGGGATTGTGAGCAGGCCAAACTGAGGGAATATGAGGAGAAGTTAATTGTGACAGCTTGGTATAATAAGGTATGATGACACGCTTATAGTGCATGGTGTCAATACATGATGCTGTTTTTTATTCAGTTAAATTAAAGATCCTATAAGCTATTTATTTGTTAAAGATTCTGCAATCTATTTGCAATCTATTTATTTATTTTTTTGTTTGTTTATTCCAATTAAAGATGCTGGATTAAGCTGTCAATTAAATATGCTATTTATTTATTTTTTCATCTGTCAATTATAGATGCTGTAATTTAGTTAATTATGTCAGTTAAGGATTCTGCAAGCTTTTTTGCAATAGAGAACGCTGCAATATTTCATTGTGTGTTGGTTGATTAGTAAAGGAATGTTACTCAAAAATGTTCCTATTGAATTGAAAACTGAATTAGTTGTTTTGAAACATCTATCTCAGTCATAAGTGTACACTCTGTAAAGTTTAAAAGAAAAAAACTTTTTTTCTTAATTGCCACCTTGCTGAAAAATCAACAGTTAATTGCTTTGTGTTCACAATAATTGTATTTTATTTTTTGTCATATTGTGAAAAACATACAGAGTTTGAATTACCAGAAGTTGGCAATGGAGTCACGGCTTAGCGGGCGATCCAACTCTCTAGCGCCGCCCGGCCAGTCCTTCCTGGCTCAGCAGCGGCAGGTGACCAACGCCCGGCGCACCATGTCAATCAACGTGCCTGCCCCTTCTTCCAAGTAACCTTGTCCTGAGTACCTCCCAAACTTCCTGCTCTTCTCCTCCTTCCCCTCACACTTACACTCAAGTGACCTTAAGTACACTTCTAAACAAGGGGACAAGCATGCCATGACGAACGTTAGCGTGTCCCCATGTGATCACTCTCTACACTTACACATGTATAATAATGTACATAAGGGGCTGAACTCTGATGAAAGATATTCATTCAGTACACTATGACGTACAGTAGCAGGCTTTTTCACTTTCAGTACTAAACAAGCACCTATAACATTCTGCAGCAGGGTCATTTCTGAACCAGCATCTATACTAAAGGTCACAGATCCATCTTTGTCAAGCTCACCCAGACTGTGCAGGAACAAATGCATTCAATGCGTCCTGTAATGGTAGCATGCATGCATTTGCTAGAAATGACTTCCAACTATACACTATGCAGCCGTGGAATATATTTGTAATCACGCAGGTATGTCTTATAAAACATTGAAAGTATATGCAGACTGCACATTTTGCCCTAACCAATCAAAATATTTAGATCAGGATGACGATGTGTCTGGTGCTGGACACCAGATTTCTTAGTTTGTTCCTATTACAATGACTTTCTCAAACAACAACAACATGCATCGAAACATTAAAACATTTAAAAAGACATGCATAATAATCACTTTAATTGATTAAATCTGTATCCAGGTGCTTCATTCGGCCAGTTATGGTATTTTATATTCAGTTGACTGTGATAGGACTCTTGCATGCTCTTTTAACAAGCAGAGGGGCCTTTTATAATGTGTCCGGTCTGTAAAAAAAGACCTCAAGTATCAGGATTTGAACACCAGCACAGAATTATATCAGGCCATAGGTAACTGCTGTGACTGCTTTGAATGTGTTGTATACCACTCATAAAAAAAAAACATGCTTGACTTGAGAAACATAGCTGCATTGTGAAATGGCTTTTGCTGTATTGTGAAAATCTGCCCCTGCTTAGGTTGATTGAGTTGTATGCTAATAGACTAACCGTTGCGTTTTGAAATAAACACTCTGTTTGTGTTGGGAGATAATAATAATTCTGTTTTAAATAGTAAGGTTCATCATTACGGTTCTGATTTGTCTTTTCCGGTGTTTTATTCTACTAGGCTTTTTTGGCCTGTGATGGGTAAATGCTGTTGTTTTTTGAAATGCTAATATGTATGTATGGTGTGTTCAAAGGAAGAAATCTTAAATCTGTGTTCTCAATTTTATGACCACTGTCATTGTTTGTGTGAGATGATAAATAATAAGAATGGATTCATATGGTGTTAGAGTAATATTTGGAGTTAAAGAGCACTTGCAGCCTTCATTTATTTGTTATGAATAAACAATACTGTTTTGCAGTACAGCCTTGCTTGCATGTTGATAACCCTACCTTTTGAAGTCTTTACTCATGTCTCACCACTAGATGGCGACTAATTTAAATATTTCATCAATTTTGCAGTCCCGCAATGTCACTAGTGGTGCTGAAAGAGGACACAAAAAAAATCCAACAGGAACATATTGTGACGTGACTATGGATTTCAACATTGTTTATTATCATGACAAAACCTTGTTTATGTGTCTTTTGTTTCTGTTGCTATGTATTATCTGTCACCTTAAAAATCTTGAACTTTATCCCCTTGACCCCACAATCTGAAATTGGTTCCAACAGGTAGATGATTCTATAATGTTTAACTTGTTCCAGTGACCTTTTCTCTATTTTTTTCTAGGGCAATGTAATGTTCATCTATCACGCTATTAGTTTTTATAGACTAGGCATTACTAAGCAGGTTTATGCATGTTTGACATATGGGAACTAAATATGTATTCTCTCACACCCATTAATTAATCGAGAACTACTGAAATTTTACTGAGTCTGCAAAAGAAAGGACATCATCTTCACTGATGTTAAACATACATTGTCATATTCAATGACATTAGTATTAAATTGGTTTATAATATTGTTGATTTATTGGTATAATAGAATCAGCGTGCCGTTGCATGGATCTTGAAGGGGTGTGGGGTGCGTGTTACTCCTATCACTCCATCAAGATTGAGTTTCTCACCCTCTGCTGCTGAAAATCGAAATTTTCTGAACAAACTGACAAAGAAAAGGAAGAGTTCCATTCTCGCGAGCTGCTCCCCCAAACAGACCCTCTTTCCTGTGACAGAGACACAGTAGTATTTATTTATTTATTATAATTATTTCTTTATTTATTTTCTTACTGACCCCAAACTTTTGAATGTTAGTTTAAATAATTAATAATAAATAATCTTTTGGTTCTTGGTATTTTCAATTTACCTGCAGAAAAGGGCATGAATGCGTCCCGCCTCACAAACTTGCCCTCTTTGTCTAAAAAGTGCCCAGGATTGAACTCGTAGGGTGTCTCCCATTCATTCTCATCAAAGAGAACAGAGTGCAGTATGGGTAAAATTGCTGTACCCTGGTTGAAACAATAATGTGACAAAATACACCATTGATCCTTTTTTGGGAACCATTTTTGTCAGTCAGCCAAATTAATAACTTTTGGAAGTGATTACATTTTTAAATAGGAAAATATTGCTGATTTGAATTCTATCTGAATAAATTAACTGAGTATCACTAACCTTTGGGATGAAGCTCTCTCCAAGGGTTGTGTCTTTGTCAGCCATCCGCAAGCCATTCATTGGTACAATTTCTCCGAATCTCAGGATCTCGTGGATGACAGCCTCAGTGTAGGGCATGTTAGCCTTGTCGGCTATACTCGGCTCCTTTGAGCGTCCAGTCACTCTGTCGATCTCCTCCTGAACTTTTTCTACAATTAACACCATATATTAAAATATCAGTTACGTATGAGTTACTACTTATATGCTTAGTTTATTTAAATTCACCTTGTACTTCTGGGTAAGTGATGAGGTATATGAGACCCCAACATAATGCAGTGGATGTAGTTTCGGTCCCGGCCAGAAACAGGTCTAGAACACATGGAATGATGTTCTCTTCATCAAAACCATCTGTTGTTTCATGTGGCTTCTGGTCAGGGATGGAAGGAGTAAAATAATTTGCTGTATTCCTACAAATACATGCAAGTTCAATAGGCTAGTTTGTAGTTCTCCTGTCATTTTAATAGTTGTATTACCTTCATCATCTCAATTAGGAAGCTGTCGATGTAGTCTCGAGGCTCTGAGGGATCCAGTTCAGCCTTGTGTTTGACAACAACCTCTTTAACGAAGGCTTGCAATAATTTGTAGTTACTGAACATGTCATTGTGTGGCCCAGGAAGATGCTTCATGATGGCGGGAAATGCTTCATAGAGCTGAATGTAAAACATTTTTATTCACTCATGTGTCTGTACTAGTGCTGCATGACCAGAATTAATTACGAATAGATATTTGAAGGAATAGCTCACCCAAAAATTAAAATTGGCTCAAGATTTACCCAACCTCAGGTCATCAAACATGTAGATGAGTTGGTTTCTTCTTCTGAACAGAAGAAGAAGAGTTTTGAAACTAGGTATCAGTTGCTCACCAATGGATCCTTCTAACGGCACCCATTCACTGCAGAGGAGCCACTTGATAATAAAATACAAAATTTCTTCAAATCTGTTCTGATGATGAAACAAACTCATCATGGACTGAGGGTGAGCACATTTTCATTTATTTGTTTATTTAACAAATTTCACGAAGACAGTCTTGTTGTTGTTTATGGCCTTTGTGGTATTACATAAAGGACAATTATCAGAAAGAAAAATTATTTATTTACCTGTCCCCAAATGGACCCCTCTAATTGAATGCTTTTAGATATGTATTTTAGCATTGTCCTGAATTGGTGGTTTGCATAATCAAATCTCTGGCCGAACACCATTTGACAGATGATATTGGAAACCGCATTGTTGAACAGGATTGTTGGGTCAAAAGCGCCTCCTGAGAAGGACAAAAACTAAATGAGTCCTGTTATTTACCTTAAATTGATTCTGATACATGCAAAGCTTTGTGTACCTTTCTGTTTGTCAATCTCATCTAGTAAGAAGCGGCTCTCTTCACAGATGGTCAGCTCCATTGTTTTCTTTCCCAACCCAAAATTCCTCAGTGTTGACAGAGCAAAACGTCGTTGCTTCTTCCACATTTCACCATTACTGAAGAAGAGTCCAGCTGTCCGGACACGAAAAATCAGTATATAATCGGGTTTCATAGGATACTGAAAGTTTAGGACCTGAAACTTTTTTTCCCCAAAAATAATCAGTGAAAGTATGTATGTAAATGTCAGAAGATGATGATCTTATAATCTAAATATTAAATGAGCTGTGTTATTTTCTATATATTTTATGCCATTTTTTGCAACCGTTATAGCAAGCTTTAGGACGTCTAAACAGTTTGGGACTATTAAAAATACTTTTTTAAATATTTATTTTAGAAATATATAACAGATCCAAATTATGTAACTATTTGGGTTTCACAATTTAAAGGAATGTTTATTTAAATGGACTTTGGTTCTTCAGATTCACAATAAACAATGCTTTTTCCTGAACTCTTGTGATAGGTCGGTATTATTTAACCTACCATTGCCCGAGTAGACTCGCCATTGTACTGGACTGTAGGGCCGATCCACAAAGTTTTCAGCTTGAGTCACCAGGGCCTCCTTCACCAGTTTATAACCAGTGATGAAGACCACTTTGTCTCTGCCTAATCGCAGACTGAATATATTGTTGTAGGCATGGCCTAGCTGTGAGAACAACAACAATGCAGAAGCTTGTGAGTGTAACTAATGCAAATCATTGGGTTCATAAATATTTTTTGTCAGCAAACTGCAAGCATGATCTAAATGTCATAAACACCATATCACGTAATCTCTTATCTCAATATTGTATATATATATATATATATATAGAAATAAACATTGTCCTGTCCTATCAACCCAGAAGTGTCAATATTGTCTGCTCACCTTTGTCAGATATATATGCGGCTCCTTCGAGTTAACGTTGAAGACATTTCCTAGGAGTGGAAGAGAGAAAGGGCCACGTGGGTAATTTGGTGGGTTTCTGTTCTTCACATAGTCTGCCACCAAGAGAAATGCCACTACGGAGAGCAGTAGTCCTCTAAAATCGAGAATCTCGAGAACTGAGGTTAGCACCATGACAGGCGAAGAAGGAAAATGTGAGGTTTGCAGAGTGTATGTTGAACAGGCAGCCTTTGTCCATCTGTTCAGCCTGCCACTCCCCTCATACTTCTCTCAATAGATGTAATGTTTTAACAGAAAATGGTCTCGGAGTTACATAACTTCTTGATGGATTAGATTATTCTTGTTGTGTCAGAGATTTTTGAGTGTCAAATGTATGTCAGCTAATATGTTCATTAATTTTAATGGGGCATCTTCCTCAGATTGCGTTATTATCTGCAGAATGATTGAGACAAGCAGTGAGGTGGACTATTGGAGTTTATACCTTGCAGGTTCACTTTTAACCGTGCTTAACTTTTGCCATAGTGTTAATGATTGAATCCTCCCCACTCTCCCACATTCATTCAGTGCTATATTTGCTCTTTGATTTGCAGTGTAAATAGGGGACAAAAGATGTCAGTGCAAAACACATGATCCTGATAGTTCCAAAACACTTTCCATACAAAGCTGGCAGTACCAGTTCATTTTTTATAGCTTTCAAATCAATCAATAAGGTGCACTAATGTTCACTCAGAGAAAGTTTATGTGTTGGTTTGAAAATGAGATGTAAAATTGCAAAATCAGAAAGATACATGACTTTATGAATTCTTCAATACAGGCAGGTTAAAGGTAATAAAACAACAGAAAACAACTATGTGTCTCCGTGTGTGAAGATGTTTAATGTTTTTTAAAGAAATATCTTATGCTCTCATAAGACATTAATTTGACATTTATTGGATAAAAAAACACATTAAATGTATCAAATTAGCGTAATATAATTATATTTACACAGCACACACACTAAGCAATCACAAAGAAGAGGGGAAAAACACCTAGTCATCAACCATGTATATCGAAGGTGTGGCACCCTACAGAAGTAATAATAGACTGGCAAGAACAAAAAACGTATGCATAATCAATAGATGTTGTAGGAGGGAAAGAAATAATGCATAAAGAGCTACAGTAAACAGAGGTTCTGAAAAAGGTTCCCACATTTTAACAACTGTTCTGTTTTCAGACAGAACAAATTATTTTCTTGTGTAGACAGGAAGTAAGTGTTTAAGGCCAAAGCACATTTCCTTGTGTTTATAGTACAGATCATAATCTATATAATGGTGTTACAGTCTGGCAAAAAAAAAGAAAAAATTTACATAATGTACACTTTAAATGATTTTGTATTTGTATTATTTATATATGCATATAAAAAAGTCCCAAATAAACATAATGAAGCTGTGGGGGATATTTCTTGCATAAAATTTGCACTGCATTCTCAAACAGTAGGATTTAGCATCTGGGGTGAATGCAGAGCTTGTATGGCAGAGGGGCTTGTGTGAAGCCCACCTGGCTCTCCAGACTGGTCTCCTCACCAGGAGGCTAGGGTTAAAAGACGTCTGGGGTTTCCCACTCATGTTTGTCATACAGCACTGATGTCAGATTAGTGATTATATCACGGTCTCCTTAGTTCAGCACAGGGAGTGGTTATAATAATTATAGAGTGCTATTTAAAACATAATAAAATGTAAACATTACAATTTTAATGTTTAAAACATTCAAAGACACAATTTTTTTTTTACACTTTTGGTTTAAAATAGCTTCCTAGCTTTTTGTCCTTTATTGCAGTTCTAGCCATACTGAAAGACACAAGGTTTGCTTTTCTGAGCTTTCATGTAAGCAGAACTGCCTTTGAATTTTGATATTTTTTCTAAGACCATTGGCAAATATCTGTTCTTGTTTCATTCATAAACTCACCTCATTTTGATCAATTCCACAAAAAACAAGGCTTCTTATTTTATGTCATTTTGCTTTTCAGTCAGGGGTCAGCGTCAAAGACAATGGAAGAAAATTGTGTTTAGACCGGCTGTACAATCAGAGAGGAAGTTTTTCTTTACATTCAAAATAATTAGCATCCGTATTTTGCACCTATTGAGCAAGACTTTGCTTATCTGCAATAAAACTATATAAAATAATCACCAATTATCTTGCTACTTTAATTCCATATATACAGTAGCTATATTATAAACAAATATTTTGTGTTTCCTTTCTTTAACACATTGGTTGTCTTATTGCTATTGTTAGAGTTACTTACCTCTGCCTTTTTCAAATAAAGGTGAAACAGCGCAGTCAGTGAAGGTTTCCCCTTGAGTGATTAAATATAGGAATAAAAAAATGATATTATTAAAGGTCCTGGTGTAATATTTGCTGGATTTTTATGTCTGTAAATCTATAAGCAGCAGCAGTAAACAATCACAAACAAGCAGCTTTTCAAATCCAGGCACTCATATAAGGAATATAAAACCATGGCTGAGTCTATGGGCTGCTGATTCCTCTGAGGTAAACCAACTTATTTTAGACAGGCTGTTGTGAATAGGGTGTGTTTGTGTGTGTGTGAGAGAGTGCACGAGTACTATTTATCTGAAAAGAGAGAGTTAATGTGGGTCTCAGCACCAAGAGACCATTTGAGCAGCTTGGGAGACCTTATGTAACCCTGTTACGTAATCAATGTTTATGCTACTTCATGCTACTTCATGCTATAGTTTCCAACAAAAACAGAGCCTCAATTCAACCTCATTGTGAACCTTCTGCATTCCAAATGAATCTCTACCAAAAACACGTCATACATAATGACTAAATTACACAGCTGAAGTACAGATAAGAACTTCTGTGCAATCATGACAATGCTAAAGTGTTTTGCTTGGACGACATGTTTCTTAATGCATAACAGTACAGAACACTCCAGCTAAAACATGATATAAACGTTTGAATATTTTGGGTTCTTGCTTCCCCAGGGCTTTTTGTTCCTGGGTAGTCAAGAGGGTTGGGGAGGTAATAAGACACCCTTGTTTTGCTCTCTTCCTCTATTCTCTGCAGAGACTTTGTAAAATGTAATGCATGCCTGATATGTGCTGCTCCATTTTCACAGTCTGAGAAGTTTGTAAATGTAGATTTTATCACAATGTTTAACACTGGGTAGAATTAACACACTCTGAGATTTGAAATAAAGGAAAGAAAAAGTAGAAAAATTACCATTTCGGTCTTTCTACTTAAACATGTTTAATTAAACGTGTTACTTGACATTTATTTGTCATTATTTCTGAAATGTACTATCAATTTTTGAGTGGAAATTGTTTCTACACCATTTTTTTTAATATTCAGAAATAAGTGTTGATTGAACAAACAAACTTGTTAAAAATTGACAAATTAATGTGTACATCAGAGAGGGACATTTGTCCTAAAAGCACACACATACAATCTAAAAAGGGATTTTGTCCCTGCTATGTGTTGACTGTACACTCAGTGTTTCAGACTTCAAGAGGAAGAGGCCTTTCATAGTTTTGGGGTCGCAGGAAGTTACATAATACCCCGGCTGTTGTTAAGCAATGAATCTGTGACATTCCTTTACTCAGTAGTTAAAGTAACTCAAAGAATCTGTCTTTTTATATGAAACAATTCTAGTCATCTTTATTGTATTTTTTTTGCATGAAACAGAGATGTAGGTGTAATTTATTTACATGACAAATATGATTATTTACACATCCGTAAATCATTTAGACAGAGCATTAATTCATGAATCAATACATATGCATTTGTACAGTACATCAAAATCATTAATACATGTATTGATACATTTACACGTATACATTAAAATCAAGTGTACAACATTGCAACAATAAAAAAAAAATTAAAAAATTGTGGAAATGAAATGCTAACTTAAAGATAATCATCCAGAAACACATATCAGAAAAAATACTTTGTCTTATTTTACTTTGTTTTGTCCTAACGTGAGGACACACATATACGGTAGGGAGCAGGAGCATATGTGAACCATATCTCGCCAAGTAAACTGGGTTCCTCTCCTGGACATTTGGAGATGGTGAATTGCTGCAGCAGGGAGGTGAAAAACAGGAAGAGCACCTGACGAGCCAGCTGCTCTCCCACACACGCTCGCTTACCTATAAGCAGATGACATAGAGCAAAATTAAAAATCATATTGTGGCATTGCCAAGAGAAATCCTGGCAAGTAACTAACTACAACTATTGTGATATTATATAATGTAAATTTTGGTATTTTTGTTGTATAACAGCCTGAGACTTAATTCATTCAAAACCACTCATTGTTTTGTAAAAAAAAAATGTAAATTATACATTATTGCATTAGTTTGTTTTTTATTAATTTATAAAACCAAATTACCCTGTTAAAAGTGAGTGTTTGTTCTTCTGTATTTAACACTATTCCACACACAAAAAATAAAAAATCACACACTGAGAAGTTATATGTAAATGTTTATAAAACATTACCTGATGAAAATGGCATGAAGGCATTTCTCTTCCGAAACTGGCCATTTTCAGTCAGGAAGTGTCCTGGGTTAAAGGTGTCTGGTGTCTCCCATTCGTTTGGGTCATGCAGGACTGAAGACAGGATTGTTGAAACAGCAGTGCCCTAATAAAGAGAGAATGAAAACTGCTGATCTGGGTAGCAACAGACAATGGCTGATTGACATAAGAAATGTATGCCGATATGAGATCATTGTCTATATGTTTTTAAATGCATGTATCTTCCAATCAAGAATAGACTAGACTAGTCTTGAATAGAATAGAATAGAATAGAATAGAATAGAATAGAATAGAATAGAATAGAATAGAATAGAATAGAATAGAATTCCTACCTTTGGAATGAAGTATCCTCCTAGTGTTGTGTCTTTAACAGCTTTTTTAGGGAATCCCATTGGAACAACATCTCCAAGTCTTTGCATCTCATGGATTACAGCATCAGTGTAGGGCATATTAACTCTGTCAGCCAAACAGGGTTGACGCGACAGTCCAATCACCCTGTCTATCTCTTCCTGGACCTTTCCTGAATGGGAAATACAAGATAGTTGTAAAGTGGTGACAATATGTCTATTCTTTAAAACTGACCAAACCAAACTCACTCTGTGTTTCTGGATATTTGATCATAAAAAGAAGACCCCAGCGTAATGTAGTAGCAGTGGTCTCTGTCCCGGCCTCAATCACATCCAGGCAAGTTATCACTAACCCTTCTATGTTAAAACCAGCCTGGGGGTCACTCTTTTTCTATGGAAAAAAAAAACATGCTGAATTATTCAAAATTCATATTCAAAAAGAAAATTCCACCTTTAGCCTACTTACTGCACCTTTTCCATCTCAGTCAGATAATTGTCTATTAAGTCACGGGGGTTTGAAGAGTCCCAGTCCTCTCTGTGTTTAATGATTTCTCCTCTCAGGAAATTTGTGATCTTCTTATAGTTGGAAAAAATTGTCTGGTGGGGGCCAGGTAAATATTCCAATAGCCGAGGAAACACATTGTACAGCTGTAAAAGATGACATTATAGGTGATGAATACAGATTTTGAATAATAATTAACTCACAGGACGTTAAAATATGAAACTAGTGTTTAAGGATGCTATTATGAATCAGTACCTGTGCTCTAGGAGAGCCCATTAACTGAACGCATTCAGTGTCAAGACGCAGGATACTTTGGTAGCATTCATCATGATACTCAAAGCGTTGACCAAATATCAAAGAAGCAACCGTATTTGAGACAGCACCGTTTAAGATAGCCAAAGGGTTGAAAGGTCCTGTTTGAGAGAAAAAAAAATGGATTTATATTAAATTGCAAATTGGTGTCATTCTTCTTTGCCCCAGTAAACAAAGATTCTCCTGTTAGTAAGATATTTACACCATACCCTTTTCTGTCTTAAAGGCATCACAAAGGAAGACACACTCTTCCTGGATCCTGTGCTCAAGGCTTTTCTTCCCCTCTCCAAACATCCGCAAATGGAAGGCAGTGAACTTCCTATGCGACCGCCACAGGTATCCATTACTCATTGATATACCTATATAATAATGAAATCTGATTATCATTAATAAAACATCACCATCTCCTTCTGAGAATAAAAACTGGTACTAAGCATTAAGGTCATTGTGGTCAGTGCACTTACCAATTGCCTTGAAAACTTTGTGAAACAGAGGGACATTTGGACGCTCAACAAAACTGTCAGTCTGAGTAATGAGGGACTCCTTTACCATTTTATATCCAGATATGATTACCATTTTCTCACTGCCCACTCTTAAGCTGAACACCTTCCCATAGACTTCAGCCAACTGAAAATTCAAATTTTTTATTTTATTTATATCAATCAAGTCCAGAAACAAGACAATAAATAAAATCATCATCTAAAATTGCTTTAAATAGACAAACATGCCAATTAAAACCATATGAATTGAGCTCCCACCTTAGCCATGGTCCTAAAATCCATCTTAGTGAAGACAGTTCCCAGGAATGGCAGAGGCCAGGGTCCTGGCGGGAAATTGGAAGGATTCTTGTTTTTGATCATATTTACAAGGAGCAGAAATACAAAAAGGAAAATGATCCAGCTTTTAAAATCAAAGCTGTCATATATCAAGTGCAGGATCATGGTTGTAGAGGAATGGCAGATGCTCTTTGTCTTATTTGAGCTCTGTGGTTTGTAAATGATCATTGGTATAAATACTTTTGTACAGGACTGGGAGATGTAAATACTGGAAGGGAGGAGTAGAGAGATATTACATATCTCTCCCTGAAGGTGGAAACCCTATGGAAACAGGTTTATCAAAAGTAAAAGTTTGATGATAAGCACAAAAGATATTACAAACACATTGACTACATCACAGTGTGACCTGACATGTTGGCATCTGCACTTGAGGTTTAAAACTACGTTAATACTTTAATGTTAATACTATGTTAATTTTTGCAGCTTTGATTGTACATATACATATAGTAACATAATTTGGCTGATCTTCATCTTTTTCCATGTTTTCATATACAATACATTGGTACAATCTTTTTCCATGTTTTCATATACAATACATTGGTACATTTTAATATGTACAATAATTGCAAGCTCATTGCTGAGTTCAAGGGTGAACATGAAGAATTATTAACTTGAATCTAAGAATGACATGCATGACTACTGCAATGACATTGCATTTTTAAAACTGGGTGACAGAGATATTTATTGCGACAAATGGTTTGCCCATTTGTAGATCAGAACAAATAGGCATTGGTATTAAAACAGTGTGAAGATAAACCACCACTATAAAGCGTACTTAATGGTAACAAAAATAATGAAATCTTACATACTTGGTTGTAGGTATTCTATCATAACAGATATCCATAAACATGCTACAAAAAAAATTGTACACTCTAACGTGAGGACACACACATGCGGTAGGGAGCAAGAGCATAAAAACATATCTCTCCCTCCAAACTGAGTTCCTCTTCTGGACATTTGGAGATGGTGAATTGCTGCAGCAGAGAGGTGAAGTATATGAAGAGCTCATGGCAAGGGAATCCCAGTGGAACAACATCTCCAAATCTTTTCATTTCATGGATAACAGACTAGGGCATATTAACTCTGTCAGCCAAACAGGGTTGACACAACTGTCCAATCATCCTGTCCCAGGGGGAACTCGAAGGATTCCTATATTTGATTGTATCTCCAAGCAGTAAAACAATGCATAAAATGATCCAGCTTTTAAAGTCAACGCTTTCATTTATTAATTGCAGGTTCATGTTGAAGAAAATGGCACATTCCCTTTGCCAGAGAATGTCAGAGTACTGAATAGGCTATTTGCAATTTATTAATGCTAATGCTTGACTGGGAAACATGGTCATCGTTTCAAGTAACAATGCAACTGGCAGTGAAACCAGGCCCTGCCTTTCACAGAGCGACCACAGACTTCATACCTCTCCATGCTTAGGAGGCCCTGCTGAAAAAAAAGTAAGGAAAGGAGATGAGAAATATCCCAGGAGGGTAAAACAGACTCTTACTAATATATCAATATTTTGAACGCATACGTTTTTCAAAAGAATCTTTCATAACATTGGATAACCCTTATGAAAATTAACCATGGTTTTACTACAAATAAAACCAAAAACCATGGTTATATAGTTAAACCATGGTAACCACAAATTAACCATGGTTTTGCTATATTAACCATAGTTTAACCATGGTATTTGTAGTAAATTTGTAGTACATGCTAAAAAAACATGGTTATTACAGTTTTACTATAATTAAACCATGGTTAATTTTCATAAGGGAAATTAACCTCATACCTTGTAAAAAGATATTAAAAAAAAGATAGGCTATAGACCCCTTAATCGCCTACGTCACTGTGACGCCCCGCTCTAGCTGGAGGCAAAACATAAGGCAGAACTCATAGCAGGCACGCTAAAAGTTTGAGGTTTTGACTTTAAAATGTCGTCTTGTTGTGTTTTTGGCTGCCAGAATAGAAGGAACAGCACTTTTGGTTTAAAACTAAAGTTTCACCGGATCCCGGCCGACATTTCTTCACAGAAATCAAGAAGACAATTGTGGTTGAATGCAATACGGCATACAGACTGGACGGAGACGATCATAAATAATGCTCATGTTTGCAGTGCACACTTCATATTAGGTAAAATAATCTATGCATATGTACTGGTGTGGCCTTAAAATAATCCACATTGATAATCATAGTTAGCCCAGCAATAGGTTACATTAGATAATAAGCCTTGACAAAATTCCCCAAACCACCCGAAAGTAATTCATATGTTGTCTAGGAAATATCCAAAACCTGGTTAAAATGTTTCCAATGAGAACAATATACAAGAACAACACCAGGTTTAGCTTAAAAAAAAAGTAGCCTACTGTAATGTTATCCACTCGTCATTATATTTTGGTCAGTTAACCAGTTTGGTCAGTGAACTGAGTGATCAACTTAATTAATTGATAAATGTATGCTAACTCCCACTTTTTAATTATTATTTTTTTGTCACGGTCCCGCAGAGTCAGTTACTGTACATATTCGGATAGTTCAGAACCTTCTTCTGCATCCATGTTTAATAAATCCCTCCTAAAACGTGCTAGTTTACGCTTGTCAACATTGCGTCCGCGCCTTTTTTTGCCTCCAGCTAAGCCCCGCCCACCCGGGGGACGTTGCAATGTTTACAAACTTTTAAGGGGTAGCGTCCCACAAACGAAAGCAAAGCAGTTTATGCATTTTTATTTTATTTTACTTACGTATTTACTTTATTTATTTGGTCAACCGCTAGAAATGAGTTATAACATGCTATTTATTTATTTCAGTACACCTCGCAGAAACATCTAATCTAGCATGAAGGGGGCGGTAGTTCAGTAGATCCAATAGAAAGCTCCTACACAGTTTGGACTAGAATGCTATTTGTTCTCGCTAGTGTCGGTCGTTCAAAGATGAAAATCGGTTGTTACATAAGGAAGATTGATTCGGTGTACAAAAATATGAGCGCTTTGACTGGACGATTGGTTTACCTTTTAAAAAAATCATTCAGGAACACCGATTAGTTCACGAGCAGCTCTCTTTCGCATATCCAAATGTTTATTGCAGGTTATTGCACGTTGTAGAAAACAGAAGTGAACCAGGAAGTAAACAAATCAAAGCCAAATTTTTCGCGTAGGCTCGTTTCTCAGTGCAGAATAAAGGGGGTAAGCGCTTGAAAATGGTCTTGGAGAACATGTTGTTGTCTTTAGCCTCAGTGCAGTGGACAGATGTAGGGACAGTGTTACTGATGTTTGTCATCTTTCTGCTGATCTCATACCATCTGAGAAACAGAAAGCCTAGAAATTATCCCCCTGGACCCACACCTCTCCCCTTTATTGGGAATGTTTTCAACCTGGATGCTAAACAACCACATATTCATTTAACTAAGGTAACTCACAGCCTATTGTTGTGGTTTCTAAGACTGACTCTATAAAGTATTTCAAATGAGGCTTGATATCCTAATCCCTGTAACCCTGATTATTTTTCCCATATATGTTGTCTCTTTCCCTGCAGATGTCAGACCGTTATGGCAACATTTTCAGCTTGCGTCTGGGAAGCTTAAACACTGTTGTTGTGAATACCTACAGCATGGTCAAGAAAGCTCTTATTGATCATGCAAACATTTTCACAGGCCGCCCAACCAATGATGTGCTCAAAAGAATAATAAAATGCCAAGGTATAAATCAATTTTGGGAGAATAACTTTAAATGATATTCTAACACTCTCTAAATATCACATCTTTCATGTAATGTCTGGCAAAGGTGTAACCTTCAATAATGGCTACAGCTGGAAGCAACAGAGGCGGTTCACTCTTAGTACTCTTAAATACTTTGGAGTGGGAAAGAGGAGCCTGGAAGTCATCATCATGGAAGAGTACAGATTCCTTCACCAGACCATCATGGAAACCAATGGTAAGTACAGTAGCAGCATTAATGTGATGATAAAAAGCAGAACCAGACTTATATTTAAGTTTGTAATGCTTTTTAGTTTGTTATTGTCAGAATTCTGCATTTTATATATATATATATATATATATATATATATATATATATATAATGTGTGTGTATATGTATATGTGTGTGTGTGTATGTATGTGTTTGTATTTTTCTCCCACCAGATGACACCAGTCTGTCTTCCATGCATTGAATTTTAAATACATTTTAAGTTAAACACTGATTGATAAATTTTTAACTTAAAAACTGATTACATTTTTTCTATTACTTGTATCATTTTATACAGAAAAAATGCTGCATAGATCATTTGTGGTGAATATTGCATATCACCATGAAATACCCTCAAAATACGAAATATAAAGGAACACATATTATTTAAAAAGATTTGTATATTAGTTTTAAAAAAAGTCAAACTTATTGTGTGTACATGTTTAAACCCTAAGTAAAGAATACCAGAGATTTATGTAGGGACCAAAATATCATAGAGACATGCAGAAATTGGGGGGGAGGTGTTGGGTAGTTGCATAAACATAGCCGCTATGTTGAGACTCTGTCTTATTAACAATTTTAACCAACCAGCAGTTAACCTAGTGGTATTCAGTCTTACTTTTTGGATTAAATTAGACCAATCTGCATTTTTATGTAACTGACTTATGACCATACTTGAAAAAAAAAAAATTTAGATGACTGACTTGAAAGATTAGTCTTAAGAGGTTTATGTGACCAGCACTAGGACCACTAATCTATAACAGAGAACAGTATAATAAGAAAAATATAAAGAATAGTCCTATATAGATCAGTGACTAGGACTAGTTCCTTAGCAACCTTAGCAAAAATCTACTTTGAAACCCAAACCAGCTTCACCTGTCATTCTATTTTATTAGGGCTGCCATTCGACCCTCATTACTTTATTAACAATGCTGTCTCCAACATCATCTGCTCCATGGTATTTGGGAGGAGGTTTGAGTACACTGACCAAAGGTTTCTGAACATGCTCAGTCTGATGTCTAAAGCCCTTAAACTACAAACTTCTGTGTGGATACAGGTACTGATATGTTCATTCTTATGATGAGATGAAAAGATATAGTGATCTGTCATAGGCCCTCCTAAATTGCAACTAAAGGTGCAACAAATGCATTATTTGAAAACCAAACTAATAAATTAAAGGTGCCCACCCAAGCTGACCTGCTACTTGTCCATTGTAGCTTTACAGTGTTTTCCCTTATGTTATGGACCTCCTCCCAGGACCTCATAAAGACCTGTTTTCCTGCTTCCATCAAGTTTGTGCTTTTATTAAGGAAGAGGTGGACAAGCATTGTGCAGACTGGGACCCTTCCTCACCCAGAGATTTTATAGACTGCTATCTCACTGAGATCCAGAGGGTACGATCTCTCTCTAACACAGCCTATGAAAATATGGCTTTTTATAAACATATTATGCTTATGTTGGCAAACAACATATCTGATAAACATGTATAAATATTCCACTCATTTAGACTATCCTGCATATGCTAATTGTAATGCCGCTGTGTGCTTTAGAGGAAAGATGATCTGGAAGCGGGATTTCATGAAGAGGGTCTGCAGTACGCTGTACTTGATTTGTTTGTGGCAGGAACTGAGACCACATCTACCACTCTACTGTGGGCCTTTGTATACATGATGAAATACCCAGAAATCCAAGGTAAAACGCTCCAAATTACAAGTCAACTGTAAATAAAATTTTGTCCATGTAAACGGTTCATAAGCCAGTTATACTTTACTATGTTGTTATGAAGTTACATTTGTTAAACATGTTATGGAATTTTAACATTGAATGTCATAATTTAGAAAAGGTTCAACAAGAAATAGACAAAGTAGTTGGACGGTCGCGTCGACCCAACATAGATGACAGACCCAGCATGCCGTACACTGATGCGGTTATCCATGAGGTCCAGAGAATGGGCAACGTTGTGCCCCTTAGTGTGCCAAGAATGACCAATGAAGACACAATATTGGAAGGATATTATATTCCAAAGGTGAGATGAATGACAAAACTTAGTAAAACGTCATAACAATTACAGAGCTGACTTTTCATCAACATACCAGATACTTACTATATCCACTGAAGCCTGTTTCCGCCACTGAACAAAAAAAAGAAAAGGTTATTGTGAATGTGTATCTTACATTTCTGACTTTTTTTCACAGAATCTTGAGATATAAACTCAGAATGGGTGGGGGATGGTGGTGGGCTGGGACTGATATGTTCTCAGAATTGCGTAATACAAAAAAAAAGTCTGAATTGTAAGATGAAAACATCACAATTGCCTTTTTTATTTTATTTTCAGTGACAGAATCGGGCTTCCATACATTCCATACATCCTTGAGTAATTTTAATGTATTTCATTTTATTCATACAACTCTTGGGTAATTGGTAGTAACACAGATCCTGTCTTGAAAATAGCCTCAGCTGCCGACATTTCATTTAAATTTGAGCTTACAAGCCACCTACCAACCAAATCAAACTGCTATGTTATTTTTATCATGTTGAAATCATGTTGAAAAGTACATTATATGTAACATGGAATCTTTTATATTAACCCTTTGATTGTTTTTTTTATTTTACTTCAAGGGTACACAGATCATTCCTAACCTGACCTCAGTGCTCTTTGACCAGACCAAGTGGAAATCTCCAAATTCATTTGAACCACAGAATTTTCTTAATGATCAAAGTGAATTTGAAAAACCTGAAGCCTTTATTCCTTTCTCGGCAGGTGAGCAGTTTTTTTTTTTTGTCTAGGTAAATATTTTATTACACACATACAGAAAATACTTCACAGTTGTGCATATATACACATTAAATTATGAGATAATCTTGAGGCTTGTTTTGAGATTTCATTTCGTCCTCCCAAGGAAAACGATCTTGTCCAGGAGAATCGCTTGCCCGTATGGAGCTCTTTCTCTTCTTCACATCCTTTCTACAATCCTTCACTCTTTCTCCTCCAGGGGGAAAGCAAACAAGCTTGGACTTCAAATTTGGAATGACACTCTCCCCAAAGCCATTTAAAATAACTTTCACTCCTCGTTGATTGTTTATACATTTTACATCAGTGCACAATATTTACAAGTGGAATTGTGCTGTTGCTGCAAAATGATCTATAACCATGTAAAACTGCAGCTTCTAGTAGACAAATAAAAGTGGGTTACCTTTAAAAAATAATCTCTTATTGAGACGAAACCACTCAATCATAACATCAAACAAACAAAAATGAGAAAGCTAAACGAGGAAGTAAAACGGTAAGTAATTTTTAGTTATGTTCTAAAATAATATAATTATATATTTTTAATCTGAATATTAATATTTTCCATCAAGGGCGTAACTTTGGGTCTACCATTGGGGGGGTTAAACTCGCGGCATATTTATTAATTAATTTATTTGTTGAATAATTTTCTTGTGTAAAAGATAACATGCTAATTTGCATAATTTAATTATGCAATCCCCCCCAAAACGGGTGACTGTATTGGAGCAAACAGCAACTTAAAGGGTTAGTTCACCCAGATAGCAAAATTATGTAATTAATAACTTACCCTCATGTTGTTCCAAACCAGTAAGACCTCCGTTTATCTTTGGAACACAGTTTAAGATATTTTAGATTTAGTCCGAGAGCTCTCAGTCCCTCCATTGAAACTGTGTGTATGGTATACTGTCCATGTCCAGAAAGGTAAGAAAAACATCATCAAAGTAGTCCATGTGACATCAGAGGGTCAGTTAGAATATTTTGAAGCATCGAAAATACATTTTGGTCCAAAAATAGCAAAAACAACGACTTTATTCAGCATTGTCTTCTCTTCCGTGTCTGTTGTGTGAGAGAGTTCAAAACAAAGCAGCTGGATATCCGGTTCGCGAACGAATCATTTAGTTCAACAAATCGAACTGAATCGTTTTAAACGGTTCGCATCTCTAATACGCATTAATCCACAAATAACTTAAGCTGTTAACTTTTTTAATGTGAGTTCAAACAAACCAATATCCCGGGGTAATGCATGCACTCAAACAATACACTGACTGAACTGCTGTGAAGAGAGAACTGAAGATGAACACCGAGCTGAGCCAGATAACGAACAAAAGACTGACTCGTTCACGAGTCAAGAACCGGTTGCATCGGTTTTCGGATCACCAGTAGTTCTTTCGGACAGTTCGATTCAATAAACCGGTTGAAGAAAACTGTTCACCGGTTCTTTTGCGCTCGACGTAATGGCGTCATTTGCGATGACTGCCCTTGAGTCAAGCCTTCGGTTTACCTGCGCTCATAACACTAGCACAGAATCAGTTCAGAATCAATCACCAAAAGAATCAGTTCGGTGCAGGCGCTCTGTTTGTCAGTCTGCTTCACGCTGTATCACACATGCGCAGTATCATCAGCTCCTTGATTCTTCTTATCTGGCTCGGCTCGGAGTTCATCTTCAGTTCTCTCTTCACAGAGGTTCAGTCAGTTTACTGTTTGAGTACATGAATTACTCTGGGATATTGGTTTGTTTGAACTCAGAGGGAGTGTCAGCCACGTTAAAAAAAAGTTAACAGCTTAAGTCATTTGTGGATTAATGCGTATTAGAGATGAGAACCATTTAAAACGATTCAGTTTGATTTGGTGAACTGAATGATTGGTTCGCGAACCGGATATCCAGACTGCTTTGTTTTGAACTCTCTCACACAACAGACACGGAAGAGAAGACAATGCTGAATAAAGTTGTCGTTTTTGCTATTTTTGGACCAAAATGTATTTTCGATGCTTCAAAATATTCTAACTGACCCTCTGATGTCACATGGACTACTTTGATGATGTTTTTCTTACCTTTCTGGACATGGACAGTAGACCGTACACACAGCTTCAATGGAGGGACTGAGAGCTCTCGGACTAAATCTAAAATATCTTAAACTGTGTTCCAAAGATAAACGGAGGTCTTACGGGTTTGAAACAACATGAGGGTAAGTTATTAATTACATAATTTTGCTATCTGGGTGAACTAACCTTTTAAGTTACAATTCATTGACATTGGTTTTACACAGTCCCTTGCACCCTCTGGCTTTACCTCATAGGACACTGGCAAACGAACATCTAGCCAGCCAACTCCAGTCAACAAAACAAATCTTTGTATTTACAAATTTACAAATGTATTTACATTTACATTTTCCAATACATTTGTGCAACGTTTGGTGCAAAATGAAAAATGAAAATTAAATTACATAATTTTCATTTGCCATTTCATACACCAGTTTTAATATGTAAAATGAATACTAATTTAACGCTTTATAAGTTGCAAAATTAAAATGTATTACAGAAACGATTAGATATGTCTAACATGTTCAAGCATAAACTGTGGCAAAATTATCATTTAAATGCTATTTTTCTTAAATGCATTAACACTCACAGTCAAGACACTTACGATTGCATTTTGCACCAAACGTTGCACAAATGTATTGGAAAATGTAAATACAGAAATGCATTGTCATTTTACATATTGCATTGTCATTTTGCATATTACATCCCAAATTGAATATTGTTACTCATATGCTTCCATATCCCCAATCACCCCAACAAAAGTTTAATAAACTAGGCTTAAAGTTTAACTGTTAAAATGTTTTTTCAACATCACATTTTAAAAACCGAACATCAAATAACAGCATTAAAAACTTTCAAATAGAGAAAATTAAAGTGGAATTATATTATCACTTTGCATGAAATAAGACTCAAAAGTAGATTAAAAAAAATGTGTTTGCATTTAGCCTCTGATAACATCAAATTCAGAAACTGAGAAAATATGGACTAACGTTAGTTAGTTGTGCTTTGATTCATTTTGTCACTTTACAAACTCCATGCTACGATCGATAACGGTCGCCTTGAAAAACTTTCACTTACTGTGAAAAGGTTAAGTAAGGCTCTGAGAAACGCTGAGCTAACTTAACAGGTCCCTTTGTTTGGTCAGGATTTTTCTTTTATTTTTTCTTCTTTTTTGGCTGGTGTCGACAAACAATGAAAAATCGTTATCTGGCTGCCTTTCATTGTCCTTTTCATCTTTCCGTCAGCTTTCTACAACCATTCATCCTAGCGACTGCGCAAAATAGTGAACAAACTTGGTAGAGAAAGCTGGTTGGGTAATACCAAGTAGTCGGTGCGGTGGGCGGGGGTACATTACAGATTATTTAAAATATGATACTATCTTTCTTGCTGGCAAATGAAATTAATAAAGAAAACGAACAAAAGTATTCATTCTGAATATTTCATATTTATTTTAATCTGAATGATGTGATGATATTGGGGGGGTTATATTAGCTTGATATGATTTGGGGGGGGGGGGGGGGGGGGTCATGACCCCCGTAACCCCCGTGCAAATTACGCGCATGTTTTCCATGTAGAGCATGTCCTGGCGTTTTTATTTTTATATCAGTGAATGTTTTTCGTTTGTTTTTCCTGGAGTGGGAGGGTCTTGGGGGAGCTTTTGGTAATCGACGACGACCTAATCTGGCAATACTGAGACCTGACCATGGATCTGCTGCGTCTGTACGAGTGGCTCGATGTCAAGACTATTTTGATATTTTCCTGTGTTTTTTTATTACTGGCTGATTATATAAAAAATAAAGCGCCGAAAAACTTTCCTCCTGGACCATGGTCTTTGCCGATTATTGGAGACCTTCATCATATCGATCAAAAAAAGATCCATCTTCAAGTGGAAAAGGTAAATACAAACCGTATTCATGTTTGGATCTGTGACGGTATGCAGTTCGAAACATCTTCAATAATTCTTTAACGATTTAGCAGAATGACAAGAAAATACTGCTTTATAATAGTTTATCCGCCTTAATGTTTTTTACTGGTAAAAAATACTGGTAAAAAATGAATAGCACTATAATTCGCTTAAAGCGTCGCTAAATGCATAAATGTACATGTAACTGATAGACCTTTTAATGTAAAACTGCAGGGACCGTCTGCAAAGTGCAAAACGAAGAGCAAAAAGCACAATTATTCCATATAAATGTTTCACTTGTGAAATTTATAAATAATAAATCTCAGATTTAAGGGGTGTATTACTGGTTTATAAAAGAACATTTAGATGTTTTTTTATTAACAGAACTGTAGCACAACAAAAGTTATTGAAATGGACAGTTGAGAAAAAACTTGCAAAGCATTAAAAACATTGTGCAGCTTACCACCCCCTAGAGGAAGATATTACACTTGTTTTGACCAAGTTTGACATTCTAAAGTTTAAATAAATTAATTTAGAATGCACACAATTTGGTATGGAGTGCGTCTTGTTACTTGTTCAGAGAACAATATTTACATCCATTTTTTTCTATAATATGTAAATTGAGATGCTCGCTATCCACCTTTTTCCTCAATGTGGAAGTAAGCCTATGGGTAAGACCTCCGCTTCATTAGCTGCTATAGGTAAATAACAAGGAAAATAACAATGTGCAGTAAATGGTAAAACTGTTTGCAGTACAAACCAGTGTGTTTTCTTAAGGTAACAGATTAAAATAATATGATAGAACACATCAAATATCAAGGAGCAAAACAAACTGTTTTGTACATCTAAAAATAGCTGTACGCAAATGAGACCGGAAGCTACACCCATAGAATTTACAAATGGCAGCGGCCATTTTTACAACAGGAATAAGGTGTATTGATTTAAAGTTGAATCTGTTAACACATAGATTTTTAAAACATATAAAATGGCTCATTCTAACATACCCCCATGTCTATGTCAGGATTTGGGAAAATTTGCATAACGGCCCCAACATGTTCACACAAAGAAAGAAGGCGTAGCTTTTATTCTCCATGTTGCCACCAGCACCATGTTGTGGAGACACTATGTGTTTCATTGTGCAAGCAAAATTACTTTGTTTGGCCTTCCAAAAGAAGACACAACTAGAATTTATTGGTAAAGTTGTATTTACAACACTGTTCCAGAACAGTGCAACCCAAATATTCAGATGTGTGCTGTGCATTTTATGGAGGATGAGGACTGTTTCCTGAACCAGTAGCTTACAATGCGTCTTTGGCACAAAGGCTGTTTCTATAAAGTGGGGCAGTTCCAACTTTGCAAGGACAGTCTGGTTCTTCTAACTCAGCCTGTAAGTATTTTTTTATATTTAAATAATTTACCAATGATTCAAATGCGAGTTTTGAGCAGTATAGAGTAGGCTAGATTTTTGTCATCAATAATCACTCTGGCTGCGCTGCCAACAATGCTGTAGAAAGATTTGTGGACACTCCGACGCTCTGACGTAGCCGAATGCTTCTCTTTTGTATTTAAAGTGGCCGCAAAGCAAACAACCTTGTTGATCTTGTTGAATCAGTCTACTGCACAACCACTGGATTATGGAATGTTAATGATTCTTTATATTGTTTTTCTTTTATTAATATATTTATTAATAGTAGCCTAATAATATAATAATAACCACTAATTAATAATAATCACATATCTTGTTTACAATATTTATTTAAATTCAAGTGAGCCTTATGTGTTTGTCTTTATTTCTTTCAAAGACTTTGGTGCACAAAAAAAAAACATTGGGTGGGAAAATATTAATCGTTTTGTCCTTTACATGTACTTTGTAGACGGTCCCTAACCGGTCTAAGCGCTAGCGTGCTGCTGTGTTGCAACCAGTGACAGTCTATGGTTGCAACATATCAAACAAATAAACTGCGATGTGTGTTCAGTTGTACATTTTAATGCTTTTCAGATAAGACACTTTTTATACAATTATACTCATCCACTAAGATTGAATATCTTTTTCCGCTCTGAATATCTCTCGGTATCATTGCGAGGACGGGGATCGAAGTGAACTAATATTCTACAGTATTTAAATTATTTCTATAGTACATAAGATCATTTTCAAATCATATTTTCAAGTTTGCAGAAAAATATGGAGACATTTTAAGCATTCGATTTCTTGGACCAAGAATTGTTATGTTGAATGGGTACAAAAGAGTGAAGGAGGTCTATCTACAACAAGGTGACAACCTCGCTGACCGACCCATGTTGCCCATGATTTATGACATAGCCGAAGACAAAGGTCAGTCTTGTAAAAATAATTCAAAATAGTGAACGGTGATTTCAGTATAAACTGACAGTAGTGAGTTCAAACTTACAGGTGCATCTCAATAAATTAGAATGTCGTGGAAAAGTTCATTTATTTCATTAATTCAACTGAAATTGTGAAACTTTTATTTAACTGTATTAAATAAATTCATTGCACACAGAATGAAGTAGATTAAATGGTTCTTTTAATTGTGATGATTTTGGCTCACATTTAACAAAAACCCACCATCTCAACAAATTAGAATGATGACATGCCAATCAGCTAATCAACTCAAAACACCTGCAAAAGTTTCCTGAGCCTTCAAAATAGTCTCTCAGTTTGGTTCACTAGGCTACACAATCACAGGCAAGACTGCTGTTCTGACAGTTGTCAAAAGGATGATCATTGACACCCTTCACAAGGAGGGTAAGCCACAAACATTCATTGCCAAAGAAGCTGGCTGTTCACACAGTGCTGTAGCCAAGCATGTTAACAGAAAGTTGAGTGGAAGGAAAAAGTGTGGAAGAAAAAGAAGAAAAAAGCCACAAACATTCATTGCCAAAGAAGCTGGCTGTTCACAGAGTGCTGTATCTGCTTTAAAGCTCTGCCAGGTAAACATTTCATTGGAGCTCTTTTCTCACATGATGCACTTTTTCTGAGCGCGTATGTCAGAAGTATGCGCGCACTGTCAAACAGCGCCAAACTGGATTTTTGTTAGGTAAGACCCATGTGCTAGCGATGGAAAAATATGCTCTTTTACATTTTAATTTATCATCAGAGGGACAGATAATTTCTTAGGGGAGGCAGGGCTTATCCTAGGGGAGGCACTGTCTCCCCCTAGACAAGCCCCTGCTTAGGAGGATTGTCAAGCGAAATCGATTCAAGAATTTGAGTGAACTTCACAAGGAATAGACTGAGGCTGGAGTCAAGGAATCAACAGCTTGTAAAGGAATTTGCTCAACCACAGACAACGTCAGAGGAGTCTTACCTGGGCTAAGGAGAAGAAGAACTGGACTGTTGTCCAGTTGTCCAAAGTCCTCTTTTCAGATGAGAGCAAGTTTTGTATTTTATTTGGAAACCAAGGTCCTAGAGTCTGGAAGAGGGTGGAGAGGCTCATAGCCCAAGTTGATTTGAAGTCCAGTGTTAAGTTTTCAAAGTCACTGCACCCGTTTACCAAGAAATTTTGGAACACTTCATGCTTCCTACTGCTGACCAGCTTTTGAAGATGCTGATTTCATTTTCCAGAAGGATTTGGCACCTTCCCACACTGCCAAAACACCAAGTTGGTTAAATGACCATGGTGTTGGTTTACTTGACTGGCCAGCAAACTCACCAGACCTGAACCCCAGAGAGAATGTATGGGGTATTGTCAAGAGAAAAAGGAGAAACAAGAGACCAAAAAATGAAGATGAGCTGAAGGCCACTGTCCAAGAAACCTGGTCTTTCAAACCACCTCAGCAGTGCCACAAACTGATCACCTCCATGCCCCGCCGAATTGAGGCAGTAATTAAAGCAAAAGAAGCCCCTACCAAGTATTGAGTACATGTACAGTAAATTAACATACTTTCCAGAAGGCCAAAAATTCACTAAAAATGTTTTTTATTGGTCTTATGAAGTATTCTTATTTGTTGAGATGAGATTGGTCAAATGTGAGCCAAAATCATCACAATTAAAAGAACCAAAGACTACTTCAGTCGGTGTGCATTGAATTTGTTTAATATTCAAGTTTAATAATTTGACGCGAACTACTGAAATAAATGAACTTTTTCTTAAGAAACATTCTATTTTATTGAGATGCACCTGTACATTGAGGCATATGCTGCTTGAGAAAAATAACTATTTAAGTGTTCTCTTCGAATAGGTTTTTCATAAAAATGCTCTGAGATGGCAGTGAGTGAGTATGGAAAAGTCTTATTTAAATGTGTTGTGATCAGGTTTAGTTGGTGCCAGTGGATATAAATGGAAACATCAGAGGAGATTTGCACTCTCAACTCTTAGAAACTTTGGATTGGGAAAGAAAAGCCTGGAGCCGTCTATTCATCTTGAATGTCGCTTTCTGAATGAGGCCATTTCAAGTGAGAATGGTATGTACAGAAGTCTGTGGAATTTAAAGAACTGAAACTAACCCTGTTCTACTTACATTTAGGAGTGGAAGCACAATGTGATTAACTTTACAGTTATCATGGTAACATTTCCAGGTCGACCCTTTAACCCTCAAATCCTGCTAAACAACGCTGTCTCAAATGTGATCTGTGTGCTTGTGTTTGGTAATCGATTTGAGTACAGTGACAATGACTTCCAGAATCTGTTGAAGAACATCAATGAGGCCATGTTTCTGGATGGAAGCATCTGGGCTCAAGTAAACATTTTCATATTTTAATATATTGATTTTGCTCTCTTTAGCATCTTTGTTGTTCAGCTAAAGCCTTTTGTTCTTCTTTCTTTAGATGTATAACATGTTCCCATGGCTCATGCGGCGAGTGCCTGGACCACACAAGAAATCGTTTGCTCTGTGGCATAAGGTGATAGACTTTGTTCGAGAGAGGGTGAATGCACACAGAGTGGATTATGATCCATCAAATCCTCGAGACTACATTGACTGCTTCCTTGCCGAGATGGAAAAGTAAAACTCTTTCTTAGGCAGGTGTCAGTAAGTGGAATGCTCTAGTTATAATATGACTGAATTGAAATAACCTCTCTCATGTTGTTTAGCTTCAAGACAACACAGCTGCTGGGTTTGATGTGGAGAACTTGTGCATCTGTGCTCTGGATCTGTTTGTAGCAGGAACTGAGACCACCTCCACTACTCTGTACTGGGGTCTTCTCTACATGATAAAATATCCTGAGATTCAGGGTGAGAGTTTGTTATAAGAAATTGCATTTTTATGCACAGAAAACAAAATATATAATCTCTTTACTTTGTGTCTTCAGCCAAAGTTCAAGAGGAGATTGATCGTGTTGTGGGAGGGTCACGACAGCCATCTTTATCAGACAGAGACAACATGCCCTACACCAATGCTGTTATTCATGAGATACAGAGGATTGGAAATATTGCCCCATTGAATTTGCCCCGGGCTACTGTGGAAAACACTCAGATAGGACAATACTCCATTCCAAAGGTATAGTAGCTGTACAGAACTGTATATTTATGGAAATTGGGACAGTTAAGGCTGTCTGTGATTGACTGATAGATTAAAACAGTTGCCATTGGTCCTACATAAACATTTTGATTCGTTTTGATTTAGGGCACGGCTGTGATTGGCAGTTTGACATCAGTGTTGTTTGATGAGTCTGAGTGGGAGACGCCTCACTCTTTTAACCCGGGTCACTTCCTGGATGCTGAGGGGAAATTAAGAAAGAGAGATGCCTTTTTACCTTTTTCTCTGGGTATAGAACTCTGCTTTCTAGTAATCAGTTGATATATTTTGACAGTTTCCAGTTGTGCTGTAAATAGCTGAATTTGCGATAGCCCTACAAAAAGTTACTCTTTTTGAGTGAAACTTTTTGCAATGTTATTTTCCATAACCATGGCGCTTTTAAGGGCTCAGTAGAAGCATGCTTTCGTGGGAGATTTGCATATTAATATTTAACTTTTTTCTTCCATACGGCAATATTTAATATTGTAATACATTTAGTTCCATAATTAATCTAATTAGGTTTTTTTTTTTCTAATTTCAGGAAAAAGAGTGTGTCCTGGGGAGCAACTGGCACGAATGGAGTTGTTCCTCTTTTTCTCCTCTCTGCTGCAGCGCTTCACTTTCTCTTCACCAGGAGGTGTAGAGCCCAGCATGGATTACAGGCTGGGGACCACTCGATGTCCCCTACCATATAAGTTGTGTGCAGTGCTACGTTAAGACAGGCAATTCACACAAATATGTGATCATTGATTGTTTGTGTTTATGAGACATTTACAGAGAGAACATGTATCCATTAATTTTTAAAAAGTTGTGGAAATGGGTGAATTGGCACAGTGGGTAAAGATCAGGGCTGGGAATCCATAGGTCTTTGATTCAAATACCTTAAAGGGGTCATATGATGCTTTTATAAAGATCATTATTTTGTGTATTTGGAGTAACGGAATATGTTGACATGATTTAATGTTCAAAAACACATTATTTTTACAATTCACATGAGCCAATATTTTATTCACAATAGAACATAGATAACATAGCAAATGTTTAAACTGAGAAAGTTTACAATTTTATGCACAAAATGAGCTCATTTCAATTTTGATTTCTGCTACAGGTCTCAAAATAGTTGGGACGGGGCATGTTTACCATGGTGTAGCATCTCCTTTTTTTTTCAAAACAGTTTGAAGACGTCTGGGCATTGAGGCTATGAGTTGCTGGAGTTTTGCTGTTGGAATTTGGTCCCATTCTTGCCTTATATAGATTTCCAGCTGCTGAAGAGTTTGTGGTCGTCTTTGACGTATTTTTCGTTTAATGATGCGCCAAATGTTCTCTTAGGTGAAAGATATGGACTGCAGGCAGGCCAGGTTAGCACCCGGACTCTTCTACGACGAAGCCATGCTGTTGTTATAGCTGCAGTATGTGGTTTTGCATTGTCCTGCTGAAATAAACAAGGCCTTCCCTGAAATAGACGTTGTTTGGAGGGAAGCATATGTTGCTCTAAAACCTTTATATACCTTTCAGCATTCACAGAGCCTTCCAAAACATGCAAGCTGCCCATACCGTATGCACTTATGCACCCCCATACCATCAGAGATGCTGGCTTTTGAACTGAACGCTGATAACATGCTGGAAGGTCTCCCTCCTCTTTAGCCCGGAGGACACGGCGTCCGTGATTTCCAACAAGAATGTCAAATTTGGACTCGTCTGACCATAAAACACTATTCCACTTTGAAATAGTCCATTTTAAATGAGCCTTGGCCCACAGGACACGACGGCGCTTCTGGACCATGTTCACATATGGCTTCCTTTTTGCATGATAGAGCTTTAGTTGGCATCTGCTGATGGCACGGCGGATTGTGTTTACCGACAGTGGTTTCTGAAAGTATTCCTGGGCCCATTTAGTAATGTCATTGACACAATCATGCCGATGAGTGATGCAGTGTCGTCTGAGAGCCCGAAGACCACGGGCATCCAATAAAGGTTTCTCCAGTTTCTCCAGATTTCTCCAGTTTCTCTGAATCTTTTGATGATGTTATGCACTGTAGATGATGAGATTTGCAAAGCCTTTGCAATTTGACGTTGAGGAACATTGTTTTTAAAGTTTTCCACAATTTTTTTACGCAGTCTTTCACAGATTGGAGAGCCTCTGCCCATCTTTACTTTTGAGAGACTCTGTTTCTCTAAGACAAAGCTTTTATAGGTAATCATGTTACAGACCTGATACCAAATAACTTAATTAATCACTAGATGTTCTCCCAGCTGAATCTTTTCAAAACTGCTTGCTTTTTTAGCCATTTGTTGCCCCCGTGCCAACTTTTTTGAGACCTGTAGCAGGCATTAAATTTTAAATGAGCTAATTAAGTGGATAAAAGTGTAAAATTTCTCAGTTTAAACATTTGCTACGTTATCTATGTTCTATTGTGAATAAAATATTGGCTCATGTGATTTGAAATTCCTTTAGTTTTCATTTTATTAAAATTTAAAAAAACGTCCCAACTTTTCCGGAATTCGGGTTGTAGATCCTCTATGCCCCGCCTCTCTCAAATGCATAGTTTTCTACAAAGTCCATCCTTCTGACAAGCACAGTTTGCTCTGATTGGCCAACTGACCCACTGCATTGTGGTCAACCAAACACTACAAGCACTCATCGGAAAAGTAACACCCCATTCCATAATCGCGAGCTTCATCTTTCAAAATAAATGTAAAGACAGTTAATAATGTCCTTAGTTTTACCATCAGTTCAAGCCTGAAAGGGGAACAGAGTGGTGTGACAGACACAGTGATGAAGCTCATATGTGTTTGCAGTACACAAGCCATGACGGTTAAGACTCTCTCTCTCTCTCTCTCTCTCTCTCTCTCTCTCTCTCTCTCTCTTTCTCTCTCTCTCTCACACACACACATGCGTGATGTGTAAAACTCTGGATTTGAACAGTCAATAGCAAATATTTAATTAAACTAATAACAAAACATACTTACAGTAGCTGATTCAGAAGCGCCAGATTGTCATAGCATAGTCAGAATTACCTCCTCTCCTAGGTTCACAAAACAGTTATCCATAAAATGTGTTGCTGTTCTTTTGTAATTAATATTAAAGATTCCTAAATGCATCTACTTTCAGAAGGATAAATAAAGTGCTATTGCTTTCGCCTAGATCGCACAGCATCTCCCTGACATGGCTGCTTCAATATTAACTGCGGTTATAGAAATGACGCCTTCTTTCTTTACGTTAACATTTGGGCGGCATTGCGCAAATATTTCCACATATATGACGTAGACATGTTAGCGGGGGCATGGCAGTCTTAACTTTGATAAAGTATATCTCTTTGGGTTTGAGACTTTAGTCTTTGCAACTTTACAGATATTCTTTATGTGCCAAGAGCTTGTAACACTCCAAAGAGAAAGGAAAAAATGAAATCGCATTTTACTGTTTGTTCAGTAAAATGTAAATTAGATCAATTATTTGATACATTTGTGATGCAGTGTATAATATTTTATGCTTTACAATGGACCTTAGTCAGGCTAGCCCTATATTTAATTATTGACAGGAATGAAAACAAAGCTGTGAGTGATAGAAGTACATGCATTCAGTGGATTGTACAACATACTAATTGTTCAGCTGACGGGAAAATAAAACTGTTGACAAAACCACCATAAAACCAGAAAATTACAATATCTACAGCCTGTGTACAGTGTGTAGCAATGTAAAGACTGGCAGTCTATTCCTCACAGCCAAGTTGTTATCCATGTTAAATTCAATAAGGCATCTAACCTAATTAACGTCTGTGTATAATTGGATATGATACCTGATCTGATCTCAGTATGGTATTCCAGTATGTATTTGACAGATATGTCAACAGAACTCCTTTTGAATTACGATAATTTGTCTAAGCCCATGGGCAAATATCTGTTCTTGTTTCAATCATAAACTCACATCATTTTAATTAATTAACTAAAAACAAGACTTCTTATTTTATGTCATTTTTCTTTTCAAGTTAATATATCTTGATTTAAGGATCTTAAGACATTTGCACTGGAAAACAAGGAAAACAGGACGAACATCACTGATCAGAAGTATAATATTTTAAAGTACTTGTACTTTATACATTATTTCCTTTTGTTTTTGTCAAATGAATTTTAACATAAAGGAGATATGTTGGACATTGTACTTTCAGACTTTAAAGTGTTGCAAAAAAACACTTTTTATATGTGATACAATTGATACAATTTATATATGAAACTATGTGAATGATTTATTCCTCAACAAAACACTATGTAATTGTCTATTAGCCGAAATAAAATTAAATATGTTACATTTAAAATGCATTCCAGCAAAAAATCCAGTCAGCATAATCAAAGCTTTATTGGCCTAGCCAAAAAGAGATCGCATTGAAGGGATTTTTTTTATAAACGAATATAAAAACCATAAACTATAAAAACATGGACGTAGTGTCCACAACGTCCGCCGTAGACTCCTGAAGTGTGTTTTTGACAGGGGGGCAGGGTTTCATATTTTTTTGAAGCACTGGGCACCGCCATTGGCTAGCGGACCCCCACCTGCTGTTAGTATTCCATTGACTCCCATTCATTTTGGCGTCACTTTGACAGCGAATAACTTTACATCTGAGGCGTTTAAAGACTCCATTTGTCCATTAATTATTTCTAAAGAAACACGAAAATGTATAAAAGGAGTTGAAATGAGTTATAAAAAAATTCACCCCCCCCCCCCCCCCTCACAGTTGTCATGAAGGGCAAAATTAGCTATTTAGACCAAAATCATTTTTTGCACCACATTTTGCACGTTTTTTTCTGCTGTAAAGTTGGGCATTTTAACATGGGGAGTCTAAGGGACTGACTCCCTTTTGCAGCCAGCCTCAAGCGGCCAGTGGATGAATTACAGTTTTAGTCACTTCCTTATTGGCTTCACGAGAGAGAGCGGGAGGTTGGCGCTTGATAAAAACCCATAATAAATAACTAATAAAACATAATAATAATAATATACCAAAATTACAGGGAAAAGACGATCAGTTACTGGACTTACAAGACTGTAGGATGGATAAAAAAAATTTCTTGTAGGTATATTTTATATTATGTACTTTATGTAACATTTATTCATGATAATCGCATGTAAATACAGCCCGGCAGCCAGTGCCTATGGTTACTATGATAAATTTAATAATTAAATATTTTATATTATAAATAATAATAATTTCTTTATTCAAAATAAAATATTAATGAAGAAATCTTTGATTAAACTCGTGGCCACGAGAAATGGATGTCTTTACCTCAACAAAAACTAAGTGAACAGATGTCTCCTTATGGGCACCATAATTGCCTAATGACGTTTCAGAACGTGAAATTGTGCCAAGTCCAAGGACACCAAAATCAGACAACGCAACGGGTGGACCATGTTAACTGAAAAATAATTCTCGATTATAAATTAGTACTTAAGTTAATTAATTCACATACTGAACCTTAACAATCCAAAAACATTTCCACCATGGACCTGCTTCATCTTTACGAATGGATCGATATAATGAGTATTTTGATATTTTCGTGTGTGTTTTTATTCCTGAGCGATTATATCAGAAATAAAGTGCCGAAAAACTTTCCTCCTGGACCATGGTCTTTACCGATTATTGGAGACCTTCATCATATCGATCACAAGAAAATTCATCTTCAGTTGGCAAAGGTAAATACAATTAGTTTTCTTGTTTGCATGTGTAAACGGTCATTTCAAACGTCCACTTTGCGAAGATGAAAGTGTACTGAAATGAAACAGTATTTAAACTATTTCATTTAGTATGTGTTTATTTTCAAACCATATCTTTAAGTTTGCAGAAAAATATGGAGACGTTTTAAGCATCCGATTTTTCGGACTAAGAATCGTTGTGTTGAACGGGTACAAAAGAGTAAAGGAAGTGTATGTACAACAAGGCGAAAACCTCGTAGATCGACCCATGTTACCTATGATTTACGACATCTTTGGAGACAAAGGTCAGATTTGGAAAATCTAATTACTTAAGTGGTAGTTTAAATTTAATAAGAGAATAAGAAAAACTTTCTCTCCAAATCCTGAAATCAGTATACTGGTCAAGATAAGTTAAGAATTGATTAAGATAAGTAGGAAATGCAAAAGTCTTATTTAAATGTGTTGTAAACAGGTTTAGGTAGCTCCAGTGGATATAAATGGAAGCATCAGAGAAGATTTGCACTCTCAACTCTTAGAAACTTTGGATTGGGAAAGAAAAGCCTGGAGCCGTCAATCCATCTTGAATGTTGCTTTCTGAATGAGACCATTTCAAGTGAGAATGGTATGTACAGAAGTACGTGGAATTTAACGAACTGACTAACATTGTTATTCTATAAACACAAGCATGGTGTAATTACATCACAGTTATGGTAACATTTCCAGGTCGACCCTTTAACCCTCAAATCCTGCTGAACAGTGCTGTCTCAAATGTGATCTGTGTGCTTGTGTTTGGTAATCGATTTGAGTTCAGTGACAATGACTTCCAGAATATGTTGAAGAACATCAATGAGGCTATGTATCTGGAAGGAAGCGTCAGCGTTCAAGTAAACATTTTCAGCATTTTGACCTCAATTTTCATCTCTTTGGTATGGTGCCCGGGAGAAAGCATTGTTGGTTCAGTTAGTTTTGCCGTGGCCACGAAATAATAATTTGTAGGAACGTGATAATATGTCGTGGCCACGAGATCATTTTGATGAGGTAACGACATCCTTTTGTTGTGGCCACGACTTCTTATTTTGAGGGAACTACATGTTTTTCTTGTGGCCACGAGTTTAATGCGTAAACAAACCTGCGTGACCATAGCAAACTGGGATTATCAGAGATGTATTCATTATAATATTTTAATTAGAATTAAGAAAATATATTATTTATTATAAAAAAAATATTTTATTACTTATTATAGAAAATATTTTATTATTAAATTAATATATTAACCATATGCCTTGGCTACAGGAATTTATTACGTGCCAGTGGCAGCGCTGGCCCCATCAAAAAGTTGCTTAGCCCCTAGTTTCATTTGTAAATGAAAACACAACTCATTCATTTATCATTTATCTGACAGTTATGCAAATAAAGTTTTGACATGATGATAAATGAGCGTTGTGTTTTCATTTACAAATGAATCTAATAATAATTTTGTAATTCAAAATAAAATATTAATGAATACATTTCTGATAATCCTGGGTTGCTATGGTCACGCAGGTTTGTTTACGCATTAAACTCATGGCTACAAGAGAAACATGTCGTTCCTTCGACATCAGAAGAAATGGATGTCGTTCCCTCAACATAGCATCTCGAGGGCACAACATAAGGATGTTATCTCATCAAAATGATCTCGTGGCCCCAACATAATGACATTACCACGAGTTAATATGACGTTCCCACGAATTAATATTTTGTGGCCATGACATATTATCATGTTCCCACGACAAAACAAAGTGAACTGACCATGTCTTCTCCCAGGCACCGTACTTTGGCATCTTCACTGCTCATATCTTTTTGTTCTTCTTTCTTTAGCTGTATAACATGTGTCCATGGCTCATGCGGCTACTGCCTGGACCACACAAAAAAATGTTTGCTCTGTGGCAGAAGGTGATTGACTTCGTTAGAGAGAAGGTAGATACACACAGAGTGGATTATGATCCATCAAATCCTCAAGACTACATTGACTGCTTCCTTGCCGAGATGGAAAAAGTAAGACCCTTTCATAGGCGGGTGTCAGTAAAGCCCCTTTCACACTGAGATTCCAGATAATACACTAGTAATGTGTACCAGCAATTGTTCCTGGATCATTAGTTTTTGGTTCGTTCACACTGCCTGTTATTTCCCGGAATCTGTGCATGCATTCACACACAACCCGTAAAGGTCCCGTAATGACACGTGACATCAGGATGTGACGTGTAATGTACTAGTCGAAAACACTAGGCACGTTATCTTTCACTCAAAGGGTTAGTTCACCCAATAATCAAAGTTATGTAATTAATAACTCACCCTCACTAACAAACCAGTGAGACCTCCATTTATTTTCGGAACACGGTTTAAGATATTTAAAAAAAGTTAACAGCTCAAGTCATTTGTGGATTAATGCGTATTGGAGACGCGAACCATTTAAAACGATTCAGTTCGATTTGGTGAACTGGTTCAAAAAGATCCGGTTACATCGAATGATTCGCTCGCGAACCGGATATCACAAACTGCTTTTTTTTTTAACTCTCTCACAACAGACACGGAAGAGAAGACATTGCTGAATAAAGTCTTAGTTTTTACACACAGTTTCAATGGAGGGACTGAGATCTCGGACTAAATCTAAAATATCTTAAAATGTGTTCCAAAGATAAACGGAGATCACACTGCTTTGAAACGACATGAGGGTGAGTTAATAATTACATAATTTTGATTATTGGGTGAACTAACCCTTTAAGCTGGCGAATGATCTCAGCTTTAGTGCGGATGGTGAGGAACTAACTGATCTTCATTACAGTTTGCACATATTTTTTCATACTGAACATTGATCTGCCTTCTAAACAACCGGTAAAAGAGTTGCACGATAACATGTGTCATCACTACGACACACCCTTTACGCCATTGGTTCTGGCTTTTATTCACACGGAGCTCGTTCCGGGACTGAACCCTGCAAGGTCACTCGGTCCCCAACCCGGAATCAATTATGGGACGTGCTTGCGTTCGCACAGAAGGCACTCTGGCCATTTTTCGGGAACAACGTGCAGTGTGAAAGGGGCTTAAGTGTGCTGTTGAAGGAATGCTGTGGTTATATTAATGTATGGCTATTGAATTGAAATACCTCTCTATCATGTTGTTTAGCTTAAAGACAACACAGCGGCTGGGTTTGATGTGGAGAACTTGTGCATCTGTACTCTGGATCTGTTTGTAGCGGGATCTGAGACCACCTCCACTACTCTGTACTGGGGTCTTCTCTACATGATAAAATATCCTGAGATACAGGGTGAGAGCTTACTGTGAGAAACTGCATTCATGTGCATATAAAATGTGGTATATACTCACACTCTTATGGCGCTTTTCCACTGCATGGTACGATACGGTACGGTTCAGCTTTGGCAGGATTTTGCACTGGGTACAGTACCTGGACTTTTTTCAGTACCACCTCGGTTGAGGTTCCACGTGAACCGTACTGTTACCAAAACGTGAAGTTTAAACTATGCTGATATCTGATTGGCCGGAGAGAATCAATCACTATTTGCGTCACTGTACTTACGACACGGACACACAACAGAACCGCTAGATTTCAGCGCAGCCAGCGAAGGTTTGAATGCAGCTGTTTTGAACGAGCGCATCCATTTTTTTAACAGCCAAAAAATGGTTGTTTCGTTGTCTGTTGAGGAAGTACAGATGTTCATCTTATTGATAGCAGAAGAGCGGATCCAGCAAGAGCTTGATGGGGCAACGCGGAATGAAAACGTTTTTCAGGAGTCACGGCAGTAGAGGCGGAGCAACTATAGCAACATGTGAATAATCCTGCCTACTCTAAAAAGATACTAAACTGCAGTGGAAACGCAAACTAAGCCGTACTGAGCCGTGCTGAGCCAAGTCGTACCACGCAGTGGAAAAGCGCCATTAGTTTTGTCTTGGACTGTCAATACATTGTATATTCAGTCAAAGTTCAGGAGGAGATTGATCGTGTTGTGGGAGGGTCACGACAGCCATCTTTATCAGACAGAGACAACATGCCCTACACCAATGCAGTCATTCATGAGATACAGAGGATTGGAAATATTGTCCCATTAAATTTGCCCCGGGCTACTGTGGAAGACACTCAGATAGGACAATACTCTATTCCAAAGGTACAATAGAACGAAGTGTAAACCTGAACACTGAATGTCTTTAACTCAAATCCAACACACCTTCACAAAAGTTTATAGTAGAACGATTCCCAACCATATTCCTGGAGTTATGCAAGACCCGGATTAGCTAGTTTAGGTGTGTTTAATTAGTGTTGAACCTAAACTCTGCAGGACAGGAGCAGGATCGGACACTGCTGATTTAAACTGACTGATTAATAGACTAAAGCTGGTACATAGCTACTCATCCTTAATGACCATTTTTATTCTTTAGGGTACAGCTGTCATTGGCAGTTTGACATCGGTGCTGTTTGATGAGTCTGAGTGGGAGACACCTCACTCTTTTAACCCGGGTCACTTCATGGATGCTGAGGGCAAATTCAGGCGGAGAGATGCCTTTTTACCTTTTTCTCTAGGTATACAAAAACTTCTTTCACACCACAATGTTGGAATACAGTTATTTCCCTATTTACTAGAACTGCAAAACATATACAAGGTAATTTTCTCTTCTTTCTGTTTTCAGGAAAGAGAGTGTGTCCTGGGGAGCAACTGGCACGAATGGAGTTGTTCCTCTTTTTCTCCTCTCTGCTGCAGCGCTTCACTTTCTCTTCACCAGCAGGTGTAGAGCCCAGCATGGATTACAGGCTGGGGACCACTCGATGTCCCCAACCGTATAAATTATGTGCATTGTCACGTTAAGACAATCTATTCATACAAACAGGTGTTTGCATATTGCTTGTGCCTCTGTACAGTATATATGTACCATATATGATTTGATAAAGTAATAGAATGTATTCTAATTTACTTTGGATAAGAAACCATTTGGAAAATATGGAATAATACAATGTATGAGTTGATAGGGTATGAGTCTTTATATAGGGTGACCATACAAGCCATTTTCCTAGGACGCATCCTTGCCAGGATTTCTATATTGCCTAAAACATCCAAAGTAGTTTGACCAATAACATGTATTGTACATAATCAACCAATCGTGACGTGTGAGAAGTTGAGATCTACTGAGAACGATCAAAGCAATGCAAATACACGTACATGTTTCAGTCTTTGTTTGTTCGTTCCACTTGAAGCATCGCTGCGCACCGATCATTGTATGACATTGTATGATTGTGATTCGAATCCATAAGGAGACGTCTGCTGTGCTCTCTATAGCTCTTAAGAATGTTATACAATAATCGATCTGCACAATGCAAACAGCCAAAACCTGGATATTTTAGGCAATATAGAAATCCTGGCAAGGATGCGTCCTGGGAAAATGGCTCGTATGGTCAAACTGTTGTAGGCTGCTTTGGTGTAATTTGCATATAGGGTGAATTCGGGTAATCAGTGAAATTTTTAGCAATTTTGATTATGCAATTTATTTCGATATCTATCTGACATTAGATCAACACATTAGACTTTTCTGAAATCCATAAGAGGATTTCTAATTACACCAGAAGAAAGAATTTTGATATTATACCAATCTACTGTGTTGATTCATTTGAAGTCATTTAAAACTATTTAAATTGTTTAATATTTGTTCAACATTGTATTAACATTTTAAAGAATCAACTAAAATGTAGGCAACAGCAAGCAGCAATTTGATTAATGGATTATTCAGTCAGTTATTCAAGTTCTCCATTCTATTAAAATTGGGGCTACTCTGGGAACTGCCTCCACTAGCTCTTTGTACTCCGCAATAGCTCCCTTCATTCTACTCTCATTCCATTGTTTTAGTTTCTTCCTATTTCTCCCATTTTCCTTTCTCTTTCTCACCCTTTCTGTTGCCATCTCTTTTCCTGAAGCTGTGGTGCCATTGTATTCTGTAATACATTTCATTGAGTTAAAGGCCATGGATATTTTCATATTTTTATGACCTATGACTCTGTGGGTGTGTGCACTTTTCTGTGAAATCACCCCCATGAAGTTATGTGATTTCAGACACATGACATCCATGCTAAAATTATAGAAAAAGTAATGTTGGCTAAATTTTGTTAGAACAGGAAATAAACACACTAGAGTTTAGATGTCCCAGATTACCCAGTGTTCCACATTACCCAATTTACCCACATTACACCCTACATATTTATTTCTGAAATGCTGGAAAGTATTTAAAAGAACAATACTTCATAACTGCTCCACCACAGCGTCTGGGAGCAGAAAGAGAAGAAAAGTAACAAGAAAAAAGGGGTCTTTTTATTATGGCCACAGCAGGTTTTTTTATTATGTGTATTATTATAAAAACGATATAACAGGAGATTTAAATGATAAAATAATATATAGGATATGATATAATTTGTAGGATGTTTAGGGTTAGGTTAGGGGTTAGGATTATTGAATAGGTATCCCTTAGTTTGGCTTGCTGAAGGTAGCAACCCTCGTTTTGACTAGCAGATTAGTTGAGCAACTGTAATTGTAACACAAAACTCCTAAATAATAAGCTGAATTTATTGAATTAAATATATGTCCATTAAAAGTATTTACCAGGCTGTTATGTTTTTCCTACATGATGTCTGTATGTGGCACATCTGGCTTTTTTGTTTCTATAATATAATAAAATAATATAATTTGTGTTCCTGTAGCTCAATTGGTAGAGCACTGCTCTATCAAGCGCAAGGTTGGGGGTTCGATTCCCCGGGAACACATGATAGTTAAAAATTGATAGCCTGAATGCACTGTAAGTCGCTTTAAAAGCATCTGCTAAATGCAAAAATTTAATTTAATTTAAATTTAATATGTATGAGTACTGTGTATATTTATTATGTAGGCCATATATTAGTATACAAACACATGCATGTATTTAAGAAAAATGTTTATATATTAAATATATTTATATAAAATATAAGAATATAAATGTATATACATGTAAATATTTTCAAAGTGTGTACTTATATATATATATATATATATATATATATATATATTTTTTTTTTTTTTTATTATTTATAGGCTACATAATCATTAAACAGTACACATAGGCCTACATATATTATGTAAACAAAAACTTTATTTTGGATGTGATTAATCACGATTAATCGTCTGATATCACTAATATATATACAATAATATATGCATGCATACATTTCTTCTGAAGATGCCTGAATGTTTTGTCAAATTTTAACATAAGTACAAACTTTGTTTAATGCATCTAGACTTAATTACGTTGCAGACATAGGCCTACATTACATTGCATTATAAAAAGCCTGTGTCAAAGTCAAGCACACTTCTGAATGGTTCGTGTTAGTTTCATAAAGCACTTTAGAATAGTAGACATCATAATGGTTTGTGGCATCAGTTTACTCAGTTTACAATTTAGTGCCTCTCTTTTCTAGAGGTAGAAAAGCTTCATTCTCCTTCCTATCTAAACATGGTACTATAAAAGAATGGATAACTTATTTAAAGTGTATATACAGTGTAGGCCTATAGATTATTTTGTTTCTTTTAATAAATCTTTTATTTAGATAAATACATTGCTCTATGAAAAGATGTAGGCTAAGTTACGTAACCAACGTGTAGTGTCCCCATATTAACAACCCATTTAGACCAGACCGTGCCCACTTCGAGCTTCCGAGCTCTTCGCACTTTAAATGCGCTAACCTACCCAAGAAATCCCAGACGTGTCAGTCATGGACCAGTTGGACCTTTACGAGTGGATTGATATAAAGAGTATTTTGATATTTTCGTGTGTGTTTTTATTGCTGAGTGATTATTTTAGAAACAAATCGCCGAAGAACTTTCCTCCTGGACCATGGTCTTTGCCGATTATAGGAGACCTTCATCACATCGACAATACTAGGATTCATCTTCAGTTCTCAGAGGTAAATACAATTACAGCTATAGCTAAATCAAATAAATATGAAAATTCAAAGTAGAGGTGAGTGAATGCAAACAGCATTAATCTCGTCGAAAAGCTTTGTATTTAACTACGACACCGAAAAGAAACTTATTTTCATGAGCAGGCCCGTCGCAAAAAGGCAAGCAAACCAAACAATTGCTTGGGGCCCCGAGCTGGCCTGGGGCCCCAAGACAACGACTGGTTAAGAATAAATGCAACGACACTGTGTGAGCGCCCCTTTGATCGTCTATGAAGTAAAGTGCAATGACACTGTTATCGGGATCACCCTCAACGAGCCCCTCTCAGTAGTCGCTGACAGCAGCCAGCCAACGTGATCTCTGCTGAAGAGGAGGATAAGAAAAAACAAGATAGTGGTAAGTGATAAATTACACTGGATAAAATAGCTCTACTTGTCAGTCTTGTACAAATTGTGTAATTTTGCAGCAGGTAGGCTAGCAAAAATATGTTTATGTTAGCTACCTGGCTGACGGAAAATGCTGCTTGTAACGAACAGTAAATGGAACTTTTTTTTTCGAACGGACGGAATATGTTTACTGTCATATGTTTTTTAACGGGATAAGGAAGACGCAGATCTGTTCCAGAATCACCAGTCACTTTTGCCCATGGACATTTCAGAATTATTAATATACAGTAGTGCTTGTCAAATTTCTAGGTGTCAGACACTCACTGATGCATTCTGTACCTGAACAGATGGATTATATTAATAAAAACATTATTTTTCCCCAGCTACACCGTCAATACCATCTCTCACAGTGGAAGACACTGCACCCAGAACAGAAATTGAGTTTGCACCACTTCCCAACACTGAGGTTTCCTCTACAGCTCAAGGTACCACAAGCACTGTCATTATAGCAGATGACCCTGCGCAGTGGCCAGCAGTCCTGACTGATAGTGTGCGCTGTCAAATTGTTAAAAAAGGACCAGTACAAGTCACAAACATTGTTTTCCCCCAAAATTCTGAGAATCCACCTCGAAGATTCACAAATGACAATTACATGAGAAGCATGAAAAACAGCTTTCCATTGTTCTGAGAATAGTCAATTGCGAACCATCTGTGTCCATTGCAGAACATTTCTTTGGATTTTTAGATGGTGAAAACACAACTGGTAAAGCCTGACTGAAGTCCTGCTTGACCACCTGCAGAAACACAGCCTGAGTCTTTCTGACTGCCGTGGTCAGTCTTATGACAATGGCAGCAATATGATTGGCCATAAACAGGGTGTTCAGGCAAGAATTTTGCAATTGAACAGCAAAGCATTTTACATTCCATGCAGCAGTCATACACGTAACCTGGTTGTGTAAGATGCTGCCAAGTCCTCAGTGCTGTCCATCTCCTTCTTTGGTGTGTTGCAAAGACTCTATAACTTATTCAGTTCCTATGTGCAACGCTGGGCAGTTCTAAAGGAACATGTAAAGCAGTTCACTTTAAAACCTTTGTCAACTACAAGATGGGAAGCTCTGATTGACTGCATGAAGGTGGTGCGATACCAGTTACCAGAGATCCTGGATGCATTGTCTGCACTCCAGACAATTGCTATACAGAAGGGGGACTCAGAGACCATGTCCACTGCTAAAAGCTTACATGGTGAGTTGAAGACCTGGTCTTTTCTGCTTTACAATGTTTTGTACCAGATCAATCACGTCAACAAGCTGCTACAAAGTCCAAATGTTTCCATGGAAACACTTAGATCAGAAACAGAAGGAGTAAAAGACTACCTTGAAGACTTCAGGGAAATTGGGATTGCTTCCTGTCAAACTGATGCAAAAGACATTGCAGAAATTACCTTTCCTGAGAAAAGGCAGCGTAAAAAGAAAAGACAATCTCTATATGAAGGTACAGAGGAACCTCAGTCTACTCCAGACGAGACTTTCAGAAGAGACTTCTTTCTGACCATGGTTGACACTGCCCTCAGAAGCCTAAGTGACAGGTTTTCAAGATTGAAGGGTGTTAATGACCTTTATGACTTTCTGTTCTCAAAGGACAACATGAAGCAGACAATAAAGAATGGAAAGCTTCATGAACGATGCAAAAAATAGGAACAAACCCTCCATGACATTGATGCTGATGACTTGGCACTTGAGATCAATTCATCTCTCTACACTTTTCCAGACCATGTAGCCACTTCCCCATTTGACATGCGTAATTACATATACAGTGAGAAGCTACTGGATTTGTACAGTAATTTAAGCATTGCTTTGCGTCTACTCCTGACACTCCCTGTGTCAGTGGCCTCTGGTGAGAGGAGCTTTTCAGCTTTGAAGCTGATAAAAAATTACATGAGGTCCACCATGGGCCAAGAAAGGCTCACAGGACTGGCACTTATGTCAATTGAGCGTGATTTTCGCCAGTCTTTGGACATGGAGGACATTGTGATTCCCTTTGCAGAAAACAAGGCTCGCAAACAACAGTTTTAGATAATTTGCACATGTTTGTGAGAACTGAAAAATGTTAATGTGAGTGTGTGTGTGTGTGTGTGTGTGTGTGTGTGTGTAAGTATGTTAGATTTAGTTATTGTGCACTTTTTAATGTATATTTGATTTTATGGTACAGTGGTGTTTTTTGCAAATGTTCAATTGTTGAAAATGTTCAAATTTCTAATATTTTTTCAAGCAGTATTTGCACTGTAAACATTTTTTATTTATGCACAGTATATGCAACAGCAGTATTTGCACTGTAAACCTTTTTTATTTATGCACAGTATATGCAACAGCAGTATTTGCACTGTAAACCTTTTTTATTTATGCACAGTATATGCAACAGGAGTATTTGCACTGTAAACTGTTTATTTATATAAAGTGTGGGTGAACTTAAACTGTATGGCTATGCTGTGGTTCCTGTAGGCTTTGCGTGTGTGCGGGGGTTCGGGGGGGCCTCCATGTTCATTTTGCTTGGGGCTCCCAAATTCCTTAAAACGGCCCTGTTCATGAGCGTATTATATCCACATTGTAAAACGATGTTTTAGTTAGGACGTGTAACTCGGGTTTGTGATTGTGACGCAGTTGCTGGAAATATTCTTGTGTTCCCAGAGTCTTATGTTTCCCATTTTATTGCAAATAATGAAATATAGGTCGGTAGCTCTGGGGAACATACTGCCATTGTAATACAATAATATCTTAAACGTGTACAATTAATCCATCTGAATAAAGCATAAAGATGTTAATTTCTTGATTATAAACATTAGTATGCTTATTATATCATTTCTGGAGCTCAGGTTCTAACAACAAATCATATTTTACAGTTTGCAGAAAAATATGGCAAGATTTTCAGCCTTAGAATTCTTGGACCAAGAATTGTTGTGTTGGATGGATATAAACTTGTGAAGGAGGTGTATTTACAACAGGGTGACAACCTCGCTGATCGACCCGTGTTACCTTTATTTTATGAGATAGTTGGGGACAAAGGTAAGTCTAAAATCTGAATGTTAAACTGGTACTTTAACATTTCACCAGTAATGATCAGTAATCAATAAACAGTAGAGGGTCTGTTTTGTGTTCAGGTTTAGTTGGTGCCAATGGGTATAAGTGGAAGCGACAGAGGAGATTTGCGCACTCAACTCTTCGGAACTTCGGACTGGGAAAGAAAAGCCTGGAGCCATCCATCAGTGTTGAATGTTGCTTTCTGAATGAGGCTATTTCAAATGAGCAAGGTATTTAGTAAGGTTTGTTTGGCAAAAACAACTGAAAATGACATTGGAAATCAGAAGTACATTGTTATTAATAACTTATTTTCCAGGTCGATCATTTGACCCTCGTTTACTGCTGAACAACGCCGTCTCAAATGTGATCTGTGTGCTTGTGTTTGGTTATCGATTTGAGTACAGTGACAATGACTTCCAGAATCTGTTGAAGAACATCAGTGAGGCTGTGTATCTGGAAGGAGGCATCTGTGCTCAAGTAAAAAAAAAAATTACATTTTTATGTTAACTTTGTTCTTTTTCCCTGCTCAGCTGCTTCTTCTTGTTCTTTTTTAGCTATATAACATGTTTCCATGGCTCATGCGGCTACTGCCTGGACCACACAAGAAAATTCTTACTCTGTGGCATAAGGTGATAGACTTTGTTCAAGAGAGGGTGAATGCACACCGAGTGGATTATGATCCATCAGATCCTCGAGACTACATTGACTGCTTCCTTGCTGAGATGGAAAAAGTAAAACCCTTTTGTAGGCAGGTGTCAGTAAATGGAATGCTCTGGTTATAATCTGTGGCTAATGAATTCAAATACTTTTCAATCATGTTGTTTAGCTTCAAGACAACACAGCGGCTGGGTTTGATGCGGAGAACTTGTGCATCTGTGCTCTGGATCTGTTTGTAGCAGGAACTGAGACCACCTCCACTACTCTGTACTGGGGTCTTCTCTACATGATAAAATATCCTGAGATTCAGGGTGAGAGCTAACTGTGAGAAACTGCATTCATGTGCACATAACATGTTATATATACTCACAATCTTAGTTTTGTTTTGGACTGTCTCTACATTGTATTTTCAGCCAAAGTTCAGGAGGAGATTGATCGTGTTGTTGGAGGGTCACGGCAGCCATCTTTATCAGACAGAGACAACATGCCCTACACCAATGCAGTCATTCATGAGATACAGAGGATTGGAAATATTGTTCCAATAAATGTAGTCCGGGCTACTGTGGAAGACACTCAGATAGGACAATACTCTATTCCAAAGGTTGGCCTAGTGATGTTTAATGCTCTATAAGATTGTCAATTTAAAGGGGTCATATGATGCTTTTTTAAAGATCATTATTTTATGTATTTGGAGTAACAGAATATATTGACGTGCTTTAATGTTCAAAAAACACAATAATGTACAGTATTAGAAAAATTATGTAAGTCTTCTATGCCCCGCCTCTCTCAAATGTGTCATTTTCTACAAAGTCCCTCCTTCCAGCAAGCGCGGTCTGCATTGATAAATAAATGTAAAGTCTTAAATGTCTGTCTTAAATGTAAAGACAGTAAATAATGTCCTTAGTTTTACTATCAGTTCAAGCCCCTAAAGAGAAACAGAGTGATGTGACGGACACAGTGATGAAGCTCGTATGTGTTTGCAATACACAAATCAGGACTGTCAAGCCAGCTGACTCCACTGTGACCCTCTCTCTCTCTCTCTCTCTCTCTCTCTCTCTCTCTCTCTCACACTCACACACACACACACACACACACACACACGTGCGACACCCAAAACTCCACATTTGAACAGTCAATAGCAAATACTTAACCTAATAACAAAACATACTTACAGTAGCTGATTCAGAAGCACCAAAGTCAGAATGACCTCTTCTCCTAGGTTCACGAAACGGTCATCCATGAAATGCATTTCTGTTCTGTTGTAAGTAATCCTTTAGATTCCTAAATGCATTTACTTTCAAATAAAGTGCTTTTGCTTTCGTCTAGATACACACAGCATCTCCCTGACATGGCTGCTTCAGCACTAACTGCGGTTACTGAAACCATTTCTTTCGTTGCGTGAATATTTGGATGGCAATACACAAATATTTCTACATAGTGACGTAGACATGTGGGTGCATGTTTGAATGAGCCATTTTAGTTGGGTGTGGCAGAGTCTTAACTTTGATAAAGAATATCTCTCTGGATTTGAGACTTTAGTATTTGTAACTTTACAGATCTTCTTCAGATTGTAACACTCCAAAGAGAAAGGAAAATTTGAAATCGAATCATATGACCCCTTTAAGCATTTGCATTTTTGTAATTGACATTTATGTTTAGAACCCATTAATTTAAGCATAGTAAGAGTATAATTATACTTTTGCAGGGCACAATAGTGACTGGCAATTTGACATCGGTGCTGTTTGATGAGTCTGAGTGGGAGACGCCTCACTCTTTTAACCCGGGTCACTTCCTGGATGGTGAGGGCAAATTCAAGAGAAGAGATGCCTTTTTACCTTTTTCTCTAGGTACAGAATAACTTGTTTCCTTGAAAATAATACAAAGATATATGCTGACAGTTCTTTGAAAGCCCCTATAAAAAGAAACACATCATGATTACCCATATTTATTTTTCAGGAAAGAGAGAGTGTCTTGGGGAGCAACTGGCACGAATGGAGTTGTTCCTCTTTTTCTCCTCTCTGCTGCAGCGCTTCACTTTCTCTTCACCAGCAGGTGTAGAGCCCAGCTTGAATTTTAAACTTGGGGCCACTCACTGTCCCCAACCATATGTATTATGTGCAGTGCCATGTTAAAACATATCATTTTATAGAATTATTTCACTAATCAAAAAAAAACATATATGTTTATAAAAAAAGATGATAATGCATTTTAGTTGGCTGGTTGGATACAGACTGGCCGTTGATTGGTTTTATTGTTAATTAGTGGTTCAGAAAGTGGTTTATTTTTATAATAAAAATAAATATATGATATTAAATTATTTCTTTAATTAAATTATACTCTAAATAATGGTGGTAGTAATGTCTTAATGATTAAGTCATCAAGTCATTTATTCATTCGTTTGATTCATTCAAATGGCTGATTCATTCAGGAGTGAAGTAAATGGTTCTTTATGAATTGTTCATCGAATCATTAGGCTTGCTCGACTTGTTCGAGCGGATCATCACCATCAGACCGATCGGTGTGTGACATCAAAGAACAGCAAGAGCTTAGAGAGCAGACGAGTCCTTGTGTTTTTTTAATCACTCTCGCGGTACTTTGATGTCATACACCGATCGGTCTGTGCAGCTTCACTTCAAATCCAACGCGACTATGGCCAGTGGTTCAACGCGTCAAATGGTTCACCAAATTCGTTCAAAACGTGTATTAAGAAATGAAAGGCAGCTTTGGGTTGCTCGGGGATGAACAGTTCTGATTTGTCTTTATATTTAGGTTGGCAAAATTGAGTAAAACAGACAACATTGTGTCTAAAATAACACAATATTAACTTCTTAATGAACTGAGTATCATATTTGTACTTGTGTTATATTGCACTTACTGACTAAATTCTGCACTCTGGTGAATTAATTCTCTCATCAGAAGCAACGAAGTGCAGATGTGCGTACAATTATTAATTTCACAATGTAAACAGTTTCAGTGATTATAATGGTTTTGAAAGTTCTTGAACTCTGGCTAGACTAAAGTCAGTAAAACTATGTTCTTTGCTCTCTTTCTGTACAATGAAAGTGTTATAAGTATAGTAACACCCATATCTAGTACTTAAAGGGATACTCTTCCCCAAAATGAAAATTTCATCAATCACTCCCATGTCATTCCAAACCTGTAAAAGCTTTGTTTGTCTTCGGAACAAAATATTAGATATTTTGGATGAAAACTGGGAGGCTTTGGATTGTCTCATTGACTGCCAAGTAAATTACACTGTCAAGGTCCAGAAAAGTATGAAAGACATTGTCAGAATAGTCCATCTGCCATCAGTGGTTCAACCTGAACATTATGAAGCGTTGAGAATACTTTTTGTACCGAATAACAAATTTATTCACCAATTCCTCTCCTCCATGTCTCTCCACATCACCGTAGTGCCATTTTGGAGAATATCCGCTGGACGCAAGCAACGTAAGCACTTCTGTATTCATCTGTTTCTCTGTTCCACTGTTTCTCCATCGGATTGTTTCTCCATCAGGGCTCCTATGTCTATTTTGTTTCGTTTTTTATACTTTGTACTTTTGGTTAAAAATAAATGTAGTGCAGTTGAATACTTAAAAGTTTTATTTTACTCAAGTAAAAGTACCACAATTTAATTATACATAATCTATAAAGGTGCAAAATGCATACTTACACATATTTGAGAATCAAGATATTTCATGAGATATAGTTAACATGTTCGGGAATATTTTGAATGAAAAGGAAAAAATAAACAAAGCATCAGTTATATAGTGCTAAGCAGGACGAACACCCCCCCCCCCCATTCAAGCAAACACAAAAATAATTAGTGCATTACACTACAATACAAAAGTATTCGTCAGATAAATTAAACATGATGAAACATTAATTTGAGTTTACATGACATGGTGAAAAATGACTGAATGAATAATACTGAAAGTACCGAAATACTGAATTTGAAAACCGTGCCCTCTAAAAGCAGAAGTGGCCTCTGCCTGGCCTCCCCACTGCCACTACATTTCAGTTGAATTATTTTGCTCCAGATTAAGAAAAGAATGAATTTGAATTGGACTTCCCATTGATCTTTTGTTGCCATCTACAGTGGCAGTCAACTGAGTCAAATCTGGGCCAGTTGATGTTTAGCAGGCAGCCCCTGTAAATCGAGTGAAAAATCTATAATATGGATATGTTAATGAGTCGATTGTCTTTTCCGTTTAAATAACAATGAAACACCAACATAGATGTAATCGACTTAAGCAGTGTTATGCTGAAAGCCGTAGACTTAGATGGTGCTATTCACTAAGCATTATAGGGTAGGTATTTGAACACACTTCGTTTTCATGGAGATGGGGTCCATTTTTCATATCTCGCTTAATAAATCTGAGATTATTTGAAAGATGCCAGATCTTCTAATAGTTATTAATGTTCTCTGGCTAATTTGGTTCTTCTTGTCTCGTAAAGGGCAGATGTATCGTTCATAGATATACATATCTATGGCATTGATACTTAAAACCACTGTCAGCAATGCAGCGATTAGCTGGTGGCAAGACAGCATCGCAATGACATCATATAATTAAATTACAAATCCGATTCCAAAAAAGTTGGGACTCTGTACAAATTGTGAGTAAAAAAGGAATGGAATAATTTACAAATCTCATAAACTTATATTTTATTCACAATAGAATATAGATAACATATCAAATATCATTTATCACATATCATTTTGAAATGTCATGCCAAATATTGGCTCATTTTGGATTTGAGAGCTACACATTCCAAAAACATTGGGACAGGTAGAAATACCTGTCCCATGTACATTAACTAGAAAAGTTAATGTACATATAAGGAACAGCTGGAGACCAATTTGCAACTTATGAGGTCAATTGGCAACATGATTGGGTATAAAAAAAGAGCTTCTCAGAGTGGCAGTGGCACGCCAGAGCGAACTGCAGTTTATGAAGAACAAGGGTCAACACTGTAAATATTGACTATAAAAGCCTTTAAAACTGATATGCTCATTATTGTTTTTCAGGATACCATAGAAATGTGGAAAAATCATCTACAAATACTGAAGCAGCAAACATTACAAAAACTAAATGCATGTCACTGCCAAAACTTTTGGCCATGACTATAGTATTACAGATTACACAACATTCTATTATATTCATATTCATTTTTTCAATTAATATTTAAAAAAATTTGTCCCTGGATCAGTAGGGAACTCTTATAATAATCATCATTCTCTGCACAGGAGACGCATTTTACGGAGGATTTCTTTTTTTTTTTTTATGTTTTAGGAAAGTGTTTATCACACCCTTGGCGTTTATTGTTTTAATATTTGATGAACAACCACCACCAAGACAAAAGTAACTGAAGAATGTTTATTGACGTAATGTACACAAGAAATGGTATTATTGCAAATAAGCTCTTAGTCACATTTCACATAGGCTTGCTTGAAGACAAAAATGTAAGCATAAATGTAGTGGTTGAAGGGAATGAAAATGCTGGTTTATCACAGGCTGCACTCTTGCAGCTTCTTGTCAGCCTGCTTCAGGGAGATCCAGGTGTTCAGCATGGATGCTCGAAGTTTGACCCAAACCAAATGGTCATTTAGACCCAGAATCTGAGCTGCAAACTGAGCAGCAGCTTCTGGAGAAAGAACCGTGGAGCAACCCAGACCTGAAAAAGAAAGAATGAGAGATTATTTAGTATTACACTTACAATACCACTGCAATGTACACTACTACTCAAAAGTTTGGGGTCAGCAAGATTTAAAAGAATAATGACAATAATACTACTTTTATTCAACAACAACACATTACAATGTTACAAAATATTTCTATATCAAAGTTGAATTTCTCTATTTTCTTATATAATTTAACAGTTCTTTTCAATTGTAATAATATTTCACAATATTACTGTTTTTAATGCATTTTTGACCGACTCTGTTGTAGTGTGCAGATAATCACATCATGTTTAAGGACAGTTAAATCTATCTGTACCACTAGGCATTCGAAGAGATGACCATATGTCCTGAGCACCCCAGTCAGGGGTAATGGGAGGACAGTTAATAACCGGATACGCAGTGTTTCCTGACATCACGGGACCCAAGCCATTACTTCTGCCCGCCACTGCAACAAAGATGGTGGGTATGCCATCACCTGAGAAAGAAAAAAATAATAATATTCAGATTTAATTAAGTACTGAATTATGCAATAAACTCACTCTACTTAAAGCATTCTGGATTAAAATATTGATGTTTGAAACATTAACCACTGTAGCTAACACTAGTAGGTTTTTTTAATATACATTTTATATAAGATAATAGTCTGCAGAAAAAGGACATTCTGTTCTTAGTGTTAGTTATGTAGTTGTGTTTGGTCATACCCTCGTATTCAGCTTTGATGCGGAGTGTCTCATCAGGGCCTTTATGGGCAGAGGTGACTCTAAGATGGCAGGGAATACCGTAAGAGTCACAAGCCTTACGGATCTTCTCACAGTGAGCCACATCTGAAGTAGAGCCCATCAGAACGACGACCCTTCCTTTCCCCTGTGACTCTAGGAGCAGCTAGATTCACACACAAACATTTTCTCATCAGACTCTAATGTCTCAGGCTCTTCCACAAAAATAGCCTTATTGTGATATTAGTTATATGTCACTGACAGCAGAAAAACATCAACAATAATCTGTTTGATCTATTAGGAATCCCATTCTAAAGTGAAAAGTTTCAGGCAGGAAAGGTGGTGATGTTCATTCAGACTGGGATAATTCATTTAGCTGTTGTGCAAGACTTTACTGGAGGAGAGGAACGGTGGGGGCATTGCGGTCTTCAGAGGTTAATGGCGCGAAAGCCTGATCCTGGAAGCATGAGGATGAGTAAATGATGACAGAATTTTTCATTTTTGGGTCAACTATCCCTTTAAGGCTACAACCTCTCTGAGATTTGCCACATTTGCAAGTGATAAAAATGCTTGAAATTTAAAAATAATTTCATCCAGAAATCAGAAAAGGGTGCAAATTAAATAGTTCAGTGAAAAATATGTTTGCCAACTATTAAAATGCTATTGACATAAAAGGTTTTAATATCAAACCTAAGGTAGCATCACACACACAAACAGATTTAACTGATTTCTTTCACAAATTTCATTGACTGCTCTAAAATATAAGACAAATAGTTCAGGAGTTTAGGACACAGAACAAGACACGTACACATATTCGATAACTGTTTTATTTCTTATTATTTCCAGAATGATCTCAAAGTAAAAGTAGGTGCTAAAGTCAGATTTTGTGGTGGCTGTGCTTTGAAATGAAATTAAGTGATGAAAAATGTTGAAAGTCTGACAGTAATCAGTGTCGAGTACTACAGTAAGGTTAACCCTGACCTGCCAGATTTAAATGTTTGAAAATTATTAACGTTGGAAAACATTCATTCGAAATTTAGAAAAGCAATTGAAATGTAATCAGAAGTAATAAGTAACATTACTTTAATAAAGTCATTGAAACAGTAACAATACTCATTACATTTTAAATACGTCAACTTGCAATTTGTGACCCATTACATTTCCAAAGTAACCTTAAGCCAACAACATGCATTTAAAAATGAGATAAGGTGAATTTCATGTTAACTTGTGCAATTTTAATATGAATAGAGAAAAAAAAAAAAAAGAGTGTGACTTGTATCCCTATATTACAGGAAGTGTAAAAATTTAAGTTTTTGTAAAATGTTGTACCTTGACTCGCTCTGCAACCCACTCAAAGTTCCTCTTCACCATCTGCATGGCCTCAGGAGTGACTTCTTTCAGGTCACGGTACACCTTCACAGAGAACACCATTTAAACTGACAGTCACAGTCATATAGATCATACTACAGGTTGATCAATTCTCTCTAATCAGTGAGTTTCGGGAAAGACCACGATCATAGCAGGACATCTGCTTCCTCAGAATTAATAAACTCTTAATGGTGGCTAGCTTTACTACAGTGAAGAATTTTAGTGTAAATCCTTTTCATGTCTGACATGTATAAGATGTTTTGCTATTTACCTGTTTGTCTTTCTGCTGGCTGCGATCCCCAGCAGGCCAGAGTCTCCACGAGTCGTTGTCAATCACATCAGCCAGAACAATCTCTTTTGTTGTCACGTTCACACCAAATTCAATCTAAAATTATGGTTTATGGGTATTAAACATTTACCATAGAAATCGATAGTAGCAACGATCACTACCACCAGTTACACTAACAGAAACGTCCTTTAAAAGTGCTAGTTCAATACACTCCGGTTTCTTACTTTCATATCCACCAGCGTGCAGTCCTGTGTGGCCCAAGCCTTCTCCAGGACTTCAAAAATGGCCACTGTGCTTTTACTCATGATGTCCACCTCACAGCGGCCAATAGTCAAACCTGCCAACTCAAAACCAGCTGCCAAAAGCTGCTCCTCTGACCACTGAGGATCGTTATTGGCATCATCCTGAAAGATAGAAGAAAAACTGAGGGCATCAATATATAGGAAATATGTGAAATGTGATTGATAAAATGCCTTCTCAACAACTTTAATTCTAAATAACAGAACCTCACCTTAAAGAACATCTCCATTTTAAGAGGAGAGAAGCGGTAGCCCTCTTTGACCCCAGGGTTGCGTTTGAGGAAGGAGCCTGTGGCTATCCGTCTGCAGACCCACTCAATGGGTATCATCTCACATCGGGACGCCACAAAAGCAGTCTCAGAATGCTGCCTGACAAATGCCGTCTTGAACCCTGAAAGAGAGTGATAGAGTCATGATTCACAATACTGTGTATAGAAATGATCAAATTATTGGTCTAGTACATTAATGGCATTTACAAGCAGAGAACAGATATATACTGACACTGACTGTGAGGAGTATAGGTATGACAGACAAAAGACAAATGCTTTTACACAGTGAAACTGGAAAAGCAGTTTTAACAGCCTGAACACAGCAAGCATGCATTTCATTTTCAGTTTAATTAAAGGAAGCATGGCTGTCACATGGCAGTCATTTCCCCAGAGTAGCCTATACACACCAACTTTAATTCACTAAAATTGCTGAGGTTGTACGAACTATTTTAAATGTAAATGCCCTCTTGGAACTTTGAATTTGGGCCTCTCTTATGAATGTTTTCAACTAGATAAAACGTTTGAGAAATACTTGTTTGCCTGTTTACAGCACACCACCAATCTTTTGAATGAATATTGTTTGTGACAAATGTGCAAATAAATTAACCAGCTTGTCAAAAGACGAAATAAAAACAAATCAACAAAGGAAATCTCACCAGCATCCTGTAAAAGTTTGAACACACAGCTGGTGGTCTTGTTGGCAATGGCTGCCTTGCCCTCCATTTGATCCTTCCGAACCGCATTGCCCGCTGTGATCTGATCTTTAGACTGGACCAGAACATGACCCGGCTCATCCACAAGCTCAAAGATCTGCTTGGTCTTACCCTCATTCAGTTTTTGACCTAGTTTCAGTTCTTCACATAAAAACCAAGGCAACCATGCATGTTAATTGATGTAAGTGTATGTGACTTTGAGATGTAAATCACTGCAAATTATAGTGACACAAGTGCAAATGGGTCTGACATTATGACAATAAATATAGCCATAAGCAGTTTTTCAATCCATTATTGTATTAATATAATAATATATAATACCAATAATATTATATATTTTTTAAATTGTACACCAAATCAAAATCAGAATAAGCAACATGAGGGAAGCCATTTTTCAGAAAAACATAAAACAATAAGGTCTCTTCAAGTCCCTCACAATGGCTTGGCAATTTTATTTTATTTTTATCAATTTATTTAATTTTAAATGTCACATATTTTATCTTATTATGAAAAGATATGTTGTTCTGAGGAAAAAAATTACGGAGTCTAAGAAAAATTTGAATACTATTTGATTAAAAAAAAAAACTTACTTTGTAAAAACAATTTTCTGAGAATTTCTTTAATAACAAAAGTCTACGTTTAGCAACAGAGATATATTTTGTAAAAACTTGTCACGTGATTTAAATTAGATTTTAAAACATTAACTTTATTATTACAGACTTGTCATTGACCCATATTCTGATTTACCTCTAGTAATACTCTAGCAATATTACCGATCGTTAGACAAAATAACTGAAGTATTAACTCATGCCATATAGGTGCATTTTATTCAATACGCAACTGCACACAGTGCACAGCGGTAAAACATGGTAACAGAAATAATCAATTAGACAAATTAAATCAAACTTACCTTTTGTGTTCGCCATTACTGTTGATCTTCGTTTTTCCTGCAAAAATTATTAGACACTTGATTATTCTATGTTGCTGGGTTTCAACCAACGTTTCAATAACTACTTGTAGCTCAGAGAAAGGCTAAAGTATGTCGAGGAGGAGAATGAAATAACTCATTTATTTTCACGAGAGCAAAGCGTTGCGACACTCTGTCGATTCATAAAAACCAATCAGAGTCGTGCCATCTTTACCACGTGGGCAAAATCTTAATCTGCATACTTTAAAAGACAAAATACTTATCTATTGAACTGAAGGAAACAATCTTACTGAATCTTTACAAACTACAATTGAATGCTGCGTTGCGAAAGACATTAATCGCATTCGTCGCAATTTATCCACCAGACTTTGTACGTTTTCAGTTATTGGTTAGACAAAACTTGCTCTTTTTTTCCCAACCAAACTTTTCTATTTTTTTTCCATCTTCTCTAGCCTGTGCTTCAAAGCTGGCGTTTTTGTTCATTGTGTTGCCAGATCCTCTGCCGCATGTTCCGCTGTGTGGCGAAACACGTGCTTCGAGTGACTCCAGCCAGTTTGGAAATACACGCTTACACAACAAACCCATTCAGTTCGCTTTAGAAAGGAGGATATGGAGTTTGAGGAGTCGGGCATTGGGGAGGAATGCGGGGTGTTCGGCTGCGTGTCTGCGGGGGAATGGCCAACACAACTGGAGGTCGCGCAGATTTTGACACTTGGACTTGTTGCTTTGCAGCACAGGTAAGTGTGCTGCTAATGGACTGTTCTCTTACGAGAGCTCTCTCGTACTGCGTCTTAGCTAAGACGCTACGGGAAAAGTCTCTTTTCACGAAATACTGAAGCAAAAAATTATCCTTAATTTTGTATTTTTGTAAAGCGCATTTGCAGCAGTACACAGCCATAGGCGAGACGGCTCGCTCGCTCATTGGCTTATTCTGCGGCAACTGCACAGCCTATCGAGCGCAGGCTGATGCAACATCAGACCAATAAGGGCGCTTCGCGCCCTTCTTGCCAGTTCCCGCCGAAACGGGTGTGGCCCAACCTATAAAAGGAGCTCGAAAAGGCTGACTCACCTGATTTTTCATCTCTTCAGCGAAGCTCACGCATCGCTGGATCACGAGGAAGCAAGCGCCGTCTGGAAGAGCATATCAGCAGGACGAGCCATCCTGAAGCCGCTGGCACTGCCGCCTTCCACTGCCGTTCCTGCTGCGCTATCCGGCGCCCATATCCTTTATAATCCTTGTTCTGTGATATTCTGTGTGTGTGTTCGCCCTGCGACGCACATTCACAAAAGAGCTGCGTCTTTTTAAAGATGCCTTCGTGCGGCTCGTGCAGAACCCCGCTCAGCGAAGGAGATCGTCATGTCATCTGCGTCTCCTGTCTGGGTGAAGACCATGCAGCGCTCGCGCTCGCTGATGGCGGATGTCCTCATTGCGAGTTGATGCCTATGGTGACTCTGAGGACTCGCCTGGCATCCTTCTCGAAGCCTGCATCATCCGCTGCGCCGCAGCGCCGTAAGAAGCGCCGCTCGCAGCGCCTACCAGAACTGCCTCCAGCTCGGCCGAGCTCGCCGGTTCCCTCCGCTTCGCCGGTCTCCCCTGCATCGCTTCCCGATGCTCAGCGTCCGCTGCTTGCCGACGCGTCATCGGAGGAAGTGGATCTCAGGCCCGCGTCGGAGGAAGAAGACACGTGCTCTCTGCTTGCTTCGGGCAGTGAGGGTTGGGCGAGCTCCGTGGATCTCGCGCCCGCTGCTCAGAGGCCCAGCAGACGGGGGGATATCGATAAGGAGCTGATGCGTGTACTCTCGTTGGCCGCGGCGAGCCTCGGCCTCGAGTGGTCTGCACCAGCGCCCCCCTCACGTTCCCGGCTGGATGGTAGCTATCTTCCAGATGAGCGCTCTTCCTCAAGCTCAAAACACGCCCCTTTTCTTCCTGAGCTTCACGAAGAAGTGGCGAAAGCTTGGGACGCTCCATTCTCGGCGAGAATCCGCTCATCTGTTTCGTCAGCATTCTCCACACTGGACGGTGCTAAGAACAGAGGCTACTTGTCACTTCCGCCGGTGGAACAGGCTATAGCAGCGCACCTTTGCCCGCCCTCTGCTGGACGGCGGACTAAGGCAGCGTTGCCATCCAAAGCCTGCCGCATGACGTCATCGCTGCTCGCACGGATATTCTCTGCTGCTGGGCAGGCTGCGTCTGCGTTACACACCATGGCGACGCTACAGATTTTCCAGGGTGATCTTCTCCGCAAGCTGGATGAGATGGGACCTGAAGCGATCTGTCTCGCGGATCTGAGGAGTGCTTCGGATCTCTCCCTCCGCGCTACTAAGTCCGCTGCACAGGCCATGGGACGGGTTATGGCTTCCGCTACGGTGGCTGAGAGGCATTTGTGGCTGACGCTTTCTGACATCAAGGAGTCTGAGCGCGCTGCGTTTCTTGACGCTCCGCTAACTCCTGCCGGCCTCTTTGGATCTTCCGTCAACGAGTTTGTGGAGAGATTCGCCGAGGACCAGAAAGCTTCACAGGCGTTCAAGCACTTCTTGCCGAAGCGCTCCAGTTCTGCAGCTAGCCGCTCTAGACCGGCCCCACAGAGCTCTCAGTCACGCCCACCGCCTCCTGCTGCGCCATCACGACAGCGTCAGCAACGCAGCTCGGGACCCCGTTCTCGCTCTTCGAGCCGTCGCCCCGCGCCGCGGGAGCCGCGGCAGAGGATTGCGGTGAAGCCAGAAGCCCGAAAGCATCCTAGCACTGCTGGGAAAGCGCCGGTGTTCGAGTTCCGCTGCGGCCGAGCTCTCACCCAAGCGCGCCGCTGTTGCAGTTCCAAGAGTTGCGACTGCCTCAGTGTCTTCTGCAATGCGCAAGCCTGCACGAGTGCCCGCTTGCCTGCACACAAAAGCCGTTATCACGGCTACCCAGATGTTTCACAAAAACAGTGTTTTTTCTGGTGTTCCGGCCACGGCCGATGGTGCTATAAATGTTGTGACGATGCCCACTCCTCAGTGCCCATCTCCACATGTAAGCACAGCCCTACACACAGGGCCTGCGCTCATAATGTCGACTCAAGTCGGTCGCGCACACTACATAGTAAACGTGCCCACCCCTCAGTGCCCACAATTACTATGTCACACGCGTCATGTGGTTTCTGTAAAAACGAAACCCGTGCACGCTCGTCCGGCCACGGCCGATGGTGCTTTAAATGCAGTGACGATGCCCACTACCCAGTGCCCATCCCCGCATCTAAGCACAGCCCTGCACACAGGGCTGGCGCACATAAGATCGACACAGATCGGTCGAGCGCGCCGCATAGTAAACGTGCCCACTTCCCAGTGCCCACATACACTATGTCACTTACGGCGCGGGGCTTCTGTAAAAACGAGGCCCGTGCACGTACATTCTGCACAGGCAGACGGCGAGTTGGAAGTGGTAAAAGTGCACACATGCAGCCCACGGTTACTCGCAGATATATTGAGTCCCACGGGACCCGCTCAGCCTCCCTCCAGTCGGTTAAGCGCCGGAACGGGGTCGAGGATGAGCGATCTGCCCGCTGTGATCAGCGCGCTCCCCGCCTCAGATGCGCAGCACACTCGAGCGCCGCCGTTGCCCAGTCAACAGAGCGCGTGTCACATCCAGCCCTTAGCCATTCATGCAGATGCATGGTCAGCGCTTCCAGGGGTTTCGGATTGGGTGCTAGGCATTATAAAGAGAGGCTACTCGCTACAGTTTTCTCGGCGCCCACCGCGCTTCTCAGCGCGCGTCGAAACTACGGTCAAAACAGAAGTAGCACACATACTTCGGGCCGAAATATCAAAACTGTTGAGCAAAGGGGCTGTAGAGCCTGTGTCTCAAGCTCAAAGCGAGGGGGGGCTGTACAGCAGATACTTTCTGGTGCCCAAGAGAGACGGGGGTCTCAGGCCCATACTGGATCTAAGACAGCTGAACAAGGCATTGATGAAACGCAGTTTCAAAATGCTCACGACCAGGAAGCTCCTCGCGCAGATTCGCGGAGGGGACTGGTTCATGTCAATAGATCTGAAGGACACGTATTTTCAAATACAGATAGCGTCAAACCACAGCCGGTTTTTGAGATTCGCCTTCGAGGGCCAGGCATACCAGTTTGCAGTCCTGCCATTCGGCTTGTCCGTAGCTCCTCGTACGTTTACGAGGTGCATGGATGCAGCGCTCGCTCCTCTCAGACTCAGAGGCATACGAGTGCTGAATTATTTGGACGACTGGCTGGTTCTGGCCCAATCACGAGCGGAGCTCGTGGACCACAGGGCCGTTTTACTCGATCACCTCGAGAAGCTCGGCCTCAGTGTCAATTGGGCGAAGAGTTCGCTGAACCCCAGTCAGACGATCCTGTTTCTGGGTATAGTTCTGAACTCGTGTTCCATGACGGCGCGACTGTCACCACAGCGCACGATGGGCATTCAGCGCGCAGCGAGTTCTTTCCGCTGCGGCGCGACTGTGTCGCTCAAACACTGTCAAAAGATGCTGGGTCTCATGGCCTCAGCATCTCCGGTTCTGCGGCTGGGCCTGCTCCGCATGCGCCCCCTGCAGTTCTGGCTGAAGGCTCGGGTGCCGCGCAGAGCGTGGGCGTCTGGCCGGCTGCATTTCAAGGTCGATCAGAGCTGTGTTGCGGCTCTAGCACCTTGGACAGCGAACGGCTGGTACCGATCAGGTGTAAGCCTGGGGACTTCCCCGAGTGTGAAAATGGTGTCGACAGACGCCTCCACTTCGGGATGGGGAGCGCTGCTCGAAGGCAGACCGTCCTTTGGCCTATGGTCAGAACGGGAAAAGCTCCATCATATCAACTGCCTGGAAATGCTGGCAGTGGAGAACGCGCTGACGCGCTTTTGTCCCCATATCAAGGATCACCACGTCGTAGTCCGTTCGGACAACATGTCCGTGGTGTCCTACATAAATCGCCAGGGCGGTCTCGGGTCCCGAAACCTGTACAGGCTGACGGAACGCCTCCTGATTTGGGCTCAACGCAACGTGCGCTCGCTGAGAGCAGTGCATGTGCCTGGGCTGCAGAATCTGGGTCCAGATAGGCTGTCCAGAGGCAATGTCCCTACGGGCGAATGGTCTCTACACCCGCAAACAGTTCGGGAGAGTTTTTGGCATGGCGGAGGTGGACCTCTTTGCGTCCCACGAAAACGCTCACTGCCCCGCATTCTTTTCCAAGAACGAAAGCGCGCTGTCACGGAAATGGCCGTGCTGCCCGCTTTATGCGTTCCCTCCCGTCTCCCTCCTTCCGCAGGTGATAGAACGGGTGAGAGAAACGAGATGTTCAATACTGCTTGTGGCACCTCTTTGGAAGAACCAACCATGGTTCCCAGATTTGATGCAATTAGCAGATGTCGCCCCATGGCCGGTACCGTTGAGGAGAGATCTCCTCTCGCAGGCCAGGGGCTCGATTTGGCACCCTCAACCGGAGTTGTGGTCCCTCCATGTATGGGCACTCAACGGTTACCCGCTGATCTAGCAGTGGGAGTGCTAAATACCATCACTCAGGCTAGAGCTCCGTCGACACGACGTCTGTATGCCTCGAAGTGGTCGGTGTTCTCCAGCTGGTGCACAGCTCGAGGTTATTCACCCCTTAGTTGTGAGGTGACGGAGGTCCTCTCCTTCCTACAGGAGCTGTTGGATAAGGGCAGAGCCCCATCCACGCTCAAAGTTTATGTGGCGGCCATCGCTGCGTTTTCTGAAACGGCGTCCGGTCAGTCAATAGGAAGGAACGATTTAGTCATCCGGTTCCTCAGAGGAGCTAGGAGGCTGAATCCTCCCAGACCTCCGTCAGTCCCTATGTGGGACCTCGCGGCGGTTTTGGAAGCCTTGAAGGGTCCCCCTTTTGAGCCTATCCAATCGGTTAGCCTTCAGCATCTGTCGTTCAAGACAGTATTCTTGTTGGCTCTCGCTTCTGTGAAGCGTGTGGGGGATTTGCACGCGCTCTCGGTGAGCCAGTCGTGCTTGGAGTTTGGGCCCAATGACTCAAGGGTCATACTCAAACCTAGGCACGGTTATGTGCCGAAATCCCTCAACACACCGTTTCGGGCTCAGGTTATTGCCCTGTCTGCCCTGCCGGTGTCAGGGGAGGATGGAGACTCGAGTCTTCTTTGCCCTGTCAGGGTTTTAAGAGCTTATGTGTCTCGCTCTGCTGCCTTTCGGCAGACGGAGCAGCTATTTGTCTCGTTCGGTGGACGTTCCAAAGGAATGGCTGTTTCGAGACAGACTCTATCCAGATGGATAGTTGACGCCATAGCGTTAGCTTACGTTTCCAGGGGCCTTCAGTGCCCGTTGGGCGTCAGAGCACACTCCACAAGAGGCGTCGCCTCGTCGTGGGCGTGGTCTACTGGGATCTCCTTGCAGGATATATGTATGGCGGCGGGTTGGGCCTCGCCGTCTACATTTATCAGGTTCTATAACCTGGAGGTTCCCGCCTTGCAAGCAAGGCTGCTGTCGGTATAGAAGAATCAGGGCCCTGAGGGGAATTCTGAATTCATGAGCGCTATGCGCTGCCGACTGTTATATGGGCAGTATTGCGTAAGACCCGCATTGCCACATTGGTCAGGCCTTGCCTCGGCTGTGTGATGTCATATTGCCGCATCTACGGATGCTGCTAGATATGGGACGGAGGGCTTTCCCCCTTTTCTGTCCCGGACTCTCTGTGAGTCCCTCAGGTGACTGTGCACTGTAAATCCTGGGCGTTGCTTCAGGTTTATCGGTGTGTGATCCCTGCGCGCACGGCGTTTTACATCGGGTTCCCGTAGCGTCTTAGCTAAGACGCAGTACGAGAAAGCTCTCGTAAGAGAACGTACTCGGTTACTAAACGTAACCTCGGTTCTCTTTAGAAGAGCGAACGAGTACTGCGTTCTCTGCCGTGCGTACGATTCACTCTGGTTCGCTTCGGCGATGAAATAAATCAGGTGAGTCAGCCTTTTCGAGCTCCTTTTATAGGTTGGGCCACACCCGTTTCGGCGGGAAGTGGCAAGAAGGGCGCGAAGCGCATCAGCATCATGTTGCATCAGCCTGCGCTCGATAGGCTGTGCAGTTGCCGCAGAACAAGCCAATGAGCGAGCGAGCCGTCTCGCCTATGGCTGTGTACTGCTGCAAATGCGCTTTACAAAAATACAAAATTAAGGATAATTTTTTGCTTCAGTATTTCGTGAAAAGAGACTTTTCCCGTAGCGTCTTAGCTAAGACGCAGTACTCGTTCGCTCTTCTAGAGAGAACCGAGGTTACGTTTAGTAACCGAGTACGGTTCCCATAGAGGTGACTTTTATTCTGCAGTTTGAGACCATGAACAAACATTTTAAGATCATACCTGCTGAAAAACATAACTTGCTGGTTTCCCAACATGGCCAGGCTGTGAAGTGGGAGACCATGTTCATCTATTTGACCTAATTTGCACACATAGGGACTAATCAAATAAATAGTGTTTAAATCAGGGTTTTTTTTTCAGCCTGTTTGGACATAAGGACCACCCACCCCGACCCCTGTCCTCAGTCCCCAGTCAATTTAGGTAACCCAATATTCAATAAGCTTGCTTAATCATTATATTCTATAATTCTTAACAGATTGTAAGTAAGTATACCAAATTTAGCATTTTTTTTTTTTTTTTACAAAAAAACAAAATATAAAAAATAAATCCAATTATATATTATTTATACTGTTATTTTGGATTTTAAAGCATATAGGATACATTATTTCCTATATGCTTTATATATCCATCCTAGGGAATAGATGTTTCATCTAAGCTGGTTTGCTTGTTTAAGCTGTTCTCCCAGTCTAGTCAGGCTGATATTTGAGGGGTTTGGCCCAGTTTTTAGCTGGTCAAACTGAAAGACTAGTTTACTCCAGCTAAAACCAGCAAATAATCTTAGGCTGGGTTATTTATGTTTTATGTTTTCCCAGCATGGATCTCCCTGAGGTTAAAAAAAATCTTCCCTGAATGACAATACTGAAATTAAATGCACCTCTTGTTTCACATATAGTTTGGATGGTGTACATACTAATAATGTAGTGTTCTTAATTTATGAACATGAATAATTCACTGGTGCAAGTTTTGCAATGGCCTAATCTGTTTTCTTAAAGGGGTCATATGATGCTGCTAAAAAGAACATTATTTGGTGTAATGTGTTTATGCAGTTTAAGGTTAAAGAAGCGTATAATTTTCCACATACTGTACATTATTGTTTCTCCTCTATGCCCCGCCTTCTGAAACACGTCGATTTTTTTTACATTTTCAAAGCGTTGTGTAAATGTTACACTCCTTAACATATTGTGATCGAGTCTGGCCGGAGCGACGAGACATTGACATAAAACCCATTATAAATGTGATATAAACATGATTTCCAGTCGTGTCCGCTTTTGGAAGGCCAAACAAAGTAGTTTTGCTTTCTCAACGAAACAGTGTTACAGACCCCGGCCTTGAGTGAGCGGAGGCCGGAGGCCGGCTTGAGTGAGCAGAGGTGGGCCGGATTCTATGAAGGAGCTTGCGGCAACCACTTGTGAGGACCCCGGGCTGGACCCGGCTTAATCTACAGTGAAAGCCAATCCAGTGATCCACAGTGCAAAGTTGATGTATTTCCTTAGAGACCAGCACAGATCAGCTCCAGGCATGACGAAGCGGATATCGCGTCCATATCTTTTGGAAGGCCAAACAAAGTAGATTCACTTTCACAGTGAAACACACAACGTCTTTACAACATAGCGTCAGCAGCGGCAACAACAATACTACAACGAGAATAAAAGGTATGCCGCCTTTCTTTGCGAGAACATCTGGGCGGCGTTATGAAGATCTTCCCACAGTGACGTAGAGATGTGGGGGCGTGTTAGAACGAGCTGTCTTAACTTTTATAAAGAATATCTCTTTGGATTTGAGACTTTAGTCTTTGAAACTTTACAGATCTTCTCTATGCACCGAGAGCTTGTAACACTCCAAAAAGAAAGGAAAAATTGAAATCGCAAAATTGAAATCGCATCATATGACCCCTTTAATGTTATAAAGCCTTACGAATGCTGATGAAGCCCAAGGAAATGATAATAATAGTTTGCAATAGCCTGCAGCCATGCAGTTGAATCACACATCAATAGACTTCCATTGTCCTGCCGTCTCACCGATTGTTCAGACGTGATTGCATTAGATGCCATTGAACAGATAGAGGTGATCTCCATGATCGGAATGTACGGATCCTCCTCTTCTTTGCATTGGAAGTCTATATTCTCAGACCAATCTGTGCTGCTTTCTCCTTCATCAGTGCTCTGATGAAACTGTTTACAAAGCAAACGATCCCCTAAACACACAAGATATAGTGTTATATGGGTCAAAGAACATCTTTGTTCACTTAATGACAGTTTCTTAATATGATACTTCTGTCAGAATCCATTATCTATTCAGTAATTAATATTTATTTTATTGTAGTGTAATGACTCTTAGTTCCAACCCGAATCCCTTTTATTTAGACTTTCAGATGACGAAATAGTTCAGGATTGTTTGCCACTGATGTATGTAAATTAAATCGCATCTGTTATGAAAAGCTGTCTATCCTGTAAATGTGTTCTTATTCCTGTCCTGATTCTATTAGTCAAACTGAAGTCACATGATCAACTCACACCTGACTCTCACTCTGCTCATTACAAATTTGAGTTTGTCTCTGTATTGAGGAGAAATTAATGCAAAACCTTCATCTGCAGCTTTCCTCTTTCTTCCTTTGGTAGCCACTGCATGCTCTCCCCTTGTGTATGATGGGTCACTGCTGTCTACATTGCAAATGTATGCACACATATTGAGACAACACAAAACATTTCATTTAAAATATCATGAGTCAGTGGTTCTTAACTGGTGGGCCGTGAGCAAAAAAAAGGGTTTGTTCTGATAGCATTGCTACCAGCAGAGGAAGAAACGATACTAAGTGCAAATAATTAAATGTAACTTTCTGTAATTATTAAAGGCCTTTCTGCATGTTTAAAGGAGGAATATCTTGTGTTTTCCCATATCTTGTGTTGCTGACGTCAAAGGCTTTGTGTTTGATCAAACTGTTATTTTACAATTTCATTTGTCAGAAAATGCTACATGGACTGATTGCATCATCCTCAAACATGCCCTCATTTTCAAAATCAATGAACAAAGAATTGCCAGTTAAAATAAAATATAACTAAAATAAATATTGATTCAAGAATTGAATCAGTGTATCGATGCAGTGTGTTATTGTCTTAAAAATATTTATTTTTTAAATTATTACAATTGTTTAATTGTAAAATCTTTTTTTTCCCCATGATATCAAATTTGGTCATGCTTTGGGCCACCACATATCTAATTTCAAATTGGATGCGAAACCAGTTGAGAACCACTGGGATAATAATTTTATTACCTGGATTCCTTCTGTAGCTATGAGTGTCATCGTATATGGAGTCAGTGGAGACATGTTGTTCATATTCTATCTGAGGACTGCCAGTTGACCTCACTATCCTGGCATTCATTTCAGGCATCCCATATTCAACATCTGACACTTCCTCTGGTCTTGTTAAAATGCTTTGGGTGTCAACTTTGTTCCGAAAGACCCTTGCAGAAATGGCAGGAGATCTCAAAGCGGCCTCATCCATGGGTGATTGGTCATATCTAACCGCAACAATGTCATTGTCCTCCTGTGGAAGTCCGCCCATGAAGTGCTCCTCAAATGATGGTGGAGTGAAGATCCTGGAGTTCCTCGGTAAACTATTTGTGTCGGAAAACTCAGTGTAGCTCAGGCGACTTCTAGGAGGCTTGGACAAAAGGGCATCCAGCTGTTCGTAAAATCTCATGACACGGCGAGGATCCCCGATATCTGCTTTTCCTCTCTGCAGAGAGCGGTAGAGGTACTTCAGGTTTTTGTACTTGGTGCGACACTGTTTCCAGTCCCTTTCCACGCCCTGCTGAAGAAGCCTTCGTGAAATCTGCACGAATATGTCTTTGTTTCTGGTTGAGCCCTGTAGCTGTCGCTGAATGCCTTCTTCAGCCCAGATCTGAAGCAGTGCGGCCACCTCTTCCTCACTCCAATTTCTGCCCGAGTCGTGAACTGTGATAATGTTCATCTCGTTTGCTGCTGCTGTCGCTGAAAAAGAAATTAGTTTTTGTTAAAAAATTGAAGATGTTGAAACATTTATGTTTATCTCAGAACTCACCTGCCTCTCTTGCAATCAGTGTTTGAGTGGCGGCAGTCATTATTGTTTGCGTCTCTGCCAGACTTTCATCTTAAAGAAATCATGAACAGATGCAGATGATGAACTTGATGGCGATCTTGTACCATCACTGATTTGTTGTAATTAATAACACACATCTTACCATCGTCAATCTTGATCACCTGTTCTTCGACAGGTTCACACCTCATGGCCACCTGGTGCCTGTCTGGTATGTTCCTAGACGACTCATTCTCTTCAAATCCACCCTCGATGTCTTTGCCCTGCATTATAGCATCAAGCTCAGCAAAGAACCTTATCGGCCGGCCTTGACTCTTGCTGACTTTGTAGTCATATTTCATGTTCTTATATTTGGTGCGGCACTGTCTCCAGTCTCGCACCACGCCGTGTTGGCGCTCCAGACGACATGCCATCTCCTGGAAGATGGCCTTGTTTCTGTGGGAGCGTTGGAGCTGCTTGTGAACCTCCTTGTCGGCCCAAACAGTAAGGAGAGCCCGAACTTCCTTGTCGGACCAGTGCCTCCCTCCTTCCAGCCCTAGAAGTACATTGGTTCTCACTTAAAAACAGGTTTGGCAAGATTAGGCAGAGGAAAATTTAGTATAAACAATGGGGTGGGATTTTCACACCCACCAGGTGGGTTTTTAAAATCCACTAGGTTTTTGTTTTGACTTTTCGACTACAACAAAGTTTGGCCATATAATATATATATATATATATATATATATATATATATATATATATATATATATATATATTTTTTTTTTTTTTTTTTTTTTAGCTAAATTATTTATATTTATAAATTATAACTAGAAAAATGTATTCATAAAAAAACGCTCATGGAGTAAGACAAGTTTTTTAAGACCATGGAAGTCCTGTTCTCTTCAAAGAAGTCATGGTGGGGGAGGGACAGTTTAATGCTTGTTTTTGTCTTGTTTTTAATCAAGTAATTGTGTGGCCCCATAGTGGGCACTGGCTCCTGGTTGAGAACCACTGTTATAAGAAAAAAATAAGTTTTATTTTATAAAATTGTTTTTACAAATATTATATATATTTGTAATTAATTATGCAAGCTATACACAAAATATAAAAAAAAGAGCAAATATCCAATTGGAACTTGAATGCTTCATCCAAAAATGAAGCATTCATGATCGTAGCTTTGTTATCATGTGAGTGTTACCTTCCTGAAGACCTGGCAGTGAAGCAGCCTCCTCTCTTCTGGCAGCCGTCGGCTCTTCATCTGCCATGTAAGGGCTTTTGGTCGGTGGCCTGCTATCTGCCGAAGAGTGTTTGTAGTTGGTCTGCGTAGGCCTCCAGTCTGGAAGAGCCATGCTCCTACTCTGGGCCTTACAGTCAATCCAGTCTCTACACACCCCAAGCTCTCTCAGACGGCTTGAGATAGCCTCATACTTGGCCCTGTTTTCTTCCTCTTCCCAGGCTTGTCTCTCCCTCCACACGGAAAGCAGTGCTTTCACTTCCTCCCCTCTCCAGTGTCCAGGTGTGTCTCTCTGCCTCTTGTCCTCCCCAGCATACCTTTTTTGTTGGTCTGTTTCAGGCTCCATGTTTCTAAGCTTGCCTAGAAATGGCTTCTGTTAGTTCGCCTCTGCCTTTATCTTCTCTGCTCCCCCTCCCTGTTGACTTTAAGCTCAGTGTCCAAGGCAACCAGACGACTGAGCCAGTTAGGAACAGCCACGTGACAGAGAACAGCCACATGACTGGCTTAAGCTGTGTGCAGCGGGGGAGGGCCAGGGGAGAAATGTGAGAAGTGGCTTGGCGAATGAGCTGCACTTGCTGCATCGATCTTTACTCAGTAAGACACGTGAAATAGGCTCAGAGGCATTTGGCTGTGCTAACACGTCTGTTTCGAATGTCTTTTGTGTTTATTTGGTCACATCTTTGGGATGAACTGACAAAGCTATCCCTCATGCCTTCCATCTCCTTTTCCCTCATACACACTCACATACACTCTCTCTCTCATTCCTCCTCCCCCTCTTTCTCATTGTCAGTCTCTGCCTAACCGCTTCACATAAACCAGTTTGATCTGCTTTAGTCACACACTGTGCAGTCATTCACTCATTGAATCAGAATTGGTTTGATTTTGATTCTGTTGGTGTAAAATATCGGGAAAGAATGGGAGGGACACATTCTATATTCAGACTAATCTTGCAAAGACATGTTTTCTAAGATTACCACATGCAATATCAATTCTTCAACAAACACCATCAATGTGTCCCAATGTTTCACGCCAGATTGTAAATGGATTATTTTTTCAATGTAATCAGTAACTGAAAACTTTTGTGTAATGCCTCCTCCAGGTGTCACTATTTGCTACTTTTCAAACTGCTTTAATGTCTATCAAAAATAAAAGGTTTTCTATTTGACTTTATGCATATTTTGAAATGTGATTTATTCCTGGGATGGCAAAGCTGAATTTACAGCAGCCATTACAACCATTACAAGCCATTTTTCAGGATTCTTTTGATGAAGAGAAAAAGATCAACATTTTTCTGAAACAGAAATATTTTGTATCATTATAAATATCTTTACTGTTTTTTTTGTTGTTGTTTTTTTAGCATTTTAATGTGTCCCTGCTGAATAAACTAATTGACAACACATTTTGATTGGTATGTATGTGTAAGAATGTATAAGACAACTACTAAATCTAAAAAACCTAAATTTATTGTAGATCTTTAATGTGAACAAAAAAAAAACCCCTTTACCGTACTCTTTGTTCAATAGGGGTCAGAAGAGTGCTGGGATTGTCATCAGTACTGGAAAAAACCCACCAACATACACCACCCTAAAGGTAATGTAGGAATAACAGCATTTCTATGCATACAGCATCTGCTTCTTACTTAAAACATGATTTGTTCCTGTCCCTTGAGCCAACACGTCAACATACAGCAATGAATGCAAGATTAGGCATGCCTGACATAATTGCTTCTCACAGGGCATGGGTTTAGTGAATACAGCTTTTAAAGCAGAGGATTTACTGAAACTGCGCAATGGTAACCTAGGCATCGGACACACACGTTACTCCACCACGGGCATCTCAGAGCTGCAGAACTGCCAGCCTTTTATGGTAGACACTCTGCATGGCAAGATTGCAGTAGCACACAATGGGGAACTGGTCAATGCCTCTGCACTGCGCAAGAAGGTGGGCTTTGATTCTTTAGGATTACATGAGAATCCACATACAGTTTCAGGAGAAGGGAGGAGGTTTTTTTCTATTTTATATAAAGTATTTGTTTGTTGTAGGTTATGCGCCATGGCGTTGGCCTCTCCACCAGCTCAGACAGTGAAATTATTACCCAGCTCCTAGCTTTGACTCCACCCATGGAGGAGCTAGACACTCCTGATTGGGTGGCTCGGTAAGTTGTGCATGTCCTACCCCGTCCCAACATCTGATCAACATTTCTTAAACCCTGTCAGTATTACTGATTGCCAGTGGTGGACGAAGTACACAAATCAAGTACTTGAGTAAAAGTACAGATACGTATAATAAAATATTACACCAGTAAAAGTACTTTTTAATGTACTCAAGTTTGTACTCAATGTACTCAAGTACTGCAATTTTACATAGGCTACTTGGTTTAATTTTACAGGAGCACATATTTTTTAAATATAATCCTACTGCTCAAAATACTAGATAATAGATTTTCCCAAAATAACCACTATATGGAGTCAAGATATATTTTTGTAGTTGTTATGGACTACATTGATGTGAGTGATGTAGTAATGTTTACTGTGAAGCTTACACTGCGATGTACATGAGAGAAAACAGATTTGACCATCTGATTTTAACCAATAAGAAAAAAGTGTTTTAAAGTTTGTTGTTTTGCAGAACATCACAGTTATATATGACATTAGAATAAGACCAGAAGTTAGGAAGAACATTTGAAGGGAAATATAATTATATTTTCATAATGATTTTTTTATTCTAAAACCTTGTCTGTGGTGTAAAAGCACCCCTGGCCAAATGCCCCCAGAGCATTTTATATTCCCACTTTGATCATTACTGTAGTTACCATGTTCTGAACATCACACCCTTTCTTTTTCTCCCAGATGTAATCCGTCTGGGTGGTTGAATAAAAATATTTGGACTTTATATCTAAAAATTATCTAAACTTACCAGTGTTGGGTAAGTTACTTTCAAAAAGTAATTAATTACGAGTACTGATTACATCATCAATAGTTAATTTAAATTACTTTACTAATAACTGTGTCCATAAAGTAACTTAGTTACTAAATAAGTAACTTTATTATTCAAATCGCTAATTAGGCTACAACTTAAAATCCCTATAAACCTTAATAGAAATTAAACTCTTTATTCTTTCAATTTGAGTCAAACATAGAAAAGTTTAGCATTTTAGCTTAAAACAACTGTAATACTTTAATTTTTTTATAAAAATGTAACCTTCTTTCGTTTACAGATAGAAATACTCTGAATAACAACATATCTGAATAACAAAAAAGCTTAAGAAAAGTTAAACAATACATTTCAGTTTGGCAAGTTATTTAAGGTTTCTCTGTGGATCAGGAAAAACTGAAAACGCTTCATTCAATTTTATGTTTAGACAGTAAATTTAGATTTCAAATTCAATATTGATTTTAGATCTGTTAATATTATTTACTGTAGGTAGCGCAAGTACTTTATAAGTAACTAATTAAATTACCTAAAAATGAGCAGTAATTCCTTACTTTACTTTTTAAGTGGATAAGTAATTTAATTAAAGTAATGCGTTAATTAGTAAAGCATTACACCCAACACTGCTGGAGACTTGCGAACTAAACGGTTCATTTGAATCAGTGAGTTGTCGACTCGAGCCGAATGCAATGGGATCATTCTAATTTGTTTGGTGCGATTTGCGAACCATTTAAAAAGGTTCATTGAAAATAATCAGTTCATTCTTGAATTAGACACCGCTTCTGCGTGTCGGAGCACTGATACATTATAAGGAGTAACGATATGTTTTATGAAATGTAGTGAAGTAAAAAGAACGATATTATGCTTTAGAACATAGTGAAGTAACTAAAAGTTAATCCAAATAAAACTACTACAGTAAAGTACAGATACTTGAAAAATGCACTTAAGTACAGTAATGAATTAAAGCTACTCTGTTACTGTCCACCACTGCTGATTGCAAAGTAAAGTCCACTTCTGCAGTCTTCAATTTTATGTATATTTATTGTTTGTTTTTCTCAGTATAAAGAATCTGATGACTGAGACGCCTACTTCGTACTCACTGCTAGTGATGTATAAAGATGAGATCTATGCAGTGAGAGACCCCTATGGAAACAGGCCTCTTTCTATTGGACGTCTAGTGCCCATCTCCAGACTGCACAGCTCAGGTGTGTGATTCAGCAGTGAGGGAAAGGGTTTGAGGTCACATCTCCGCATCTGTCATGAGTTTTGGTCACTTATATATTTAAGAATTTCCTATATTTGATGTCAACACAACATATGCTTTAAGTGCTGTTAAGGGCTATAAATATTGGTATTATAAATATTGGTTTTATAGTTATAATGTAAAATCAAATAATTAATTATTTTCATTATTGCATTGTGTTAGTAGTAGTAATAATAAAAACAACATTTATTATCTGTGAATAGCTCTCACACACATCTAAAAGGTACAACATGCTACAACTGGTAATCAACTTCTGAAACCTACATGGACACAATCATACTACAACAGAGGCAAAGGCCCAATTATAGTGTCAAGACCATCAATTTAGATTACAATGTTATGGAGTGTGACTGTTGAGCTTTCATTTTAGTATTTTAAATTTAGTAGCTTAATTGTTTATCTCCATGATTTTTGAGGGCTGTTAAGAGGAATATGTATATATTCATATAAAGTCTGAAGTGGTGCATGTGGCCTGTCTGTGCGGTACATTAGGTCTAGAATGGTGCAAAACTTGTTTAATTCTGTAGGTGCTGAAGAAACAGACACTGAAGGCTGGGTGGTCTCTTCTGAGTCCTGCAGCTTCCAGTCCATTGGAGCAAAGTAGGTTCACATCATTCTAACAGAAACACTTTGATTACTCTTTTTGATTATCTATACATTACTTTAAAGGAGTTTCCATCCCAAAGCCTGCACACAGTAGCTGCTACATAGTTTATCATTTAGTTTGTTTATTGTGGATGTGTTTGAATTTTTCTGTTGTTAGGTATTATCGTGAAGTACAGCCCGGAGAGATCATCCAGATCTCTAAAAATGGAGTGAAGAGCCTGAGTGTTGTCCCACGGCCAGAGGGAGACCCTCCTGCCTTCTGCATATTTGAGTATGTTTACTTCGCCAGGCCAGACTCCATATTTGAAGGTAAGTTCATAATGTTTAAGATCATTCTTATCTTTCGAGTGAAAGGAAAGATGGAGATTAAACGGTAATTTTTGGGTTAAACCAAATGATTGGGGTTAGTAAGATTTTCAGCCACCTTGTATTGTTACAGATGTTGGTAGTATAATGTGAATAAAGAGCGTGTTCACTTTCTCCATATTACCTGCACTCAGATCTCCCCATTTGTTTTTCAGTTAAAATCTGTTTTATGTTAACTATTTTTGTTAAAATTTCGGGTCATGCTTCTACATTTTTGTATCCCAGCTCACAGTTAGTCTGATCAAACAGAGTGAAAGTGAAGAGAAGTGGAAGTCGTGACATTTGCCAAGTATGGTAACCCATACTCAGAAGTGCACACACACACAGCAGTGAGTAGGGAACACACACACACAGTGTGATCACACAACCGGAGCAGTGGGCAGCTGTTTGTTCCAGTGCCTGGGAAGCAATTATACCTTTTAAGTAAAAGGGAACAGCACAGGCCTTTTTCTCAGTTTTCTCTAGTCGCCTACTAAAAAAAACAACAACAGAAATTTTTAATTTAAAACCTATTTTGTCACCAGTGAATTAACCCTTTAAACTGCACAAAAGTGAGTCAAGACAGTAAGCATTTTAAGATTTCTATTTTAAACCACTACTGTACTTATGTCTGTTCATCAAAGAATCTTGAAAAAACATATCCTGGTTTCCAATAAAATAATTAAGCTTCACAACCAGTCTCAACTTTGATAATAATAATAAATGTTTCTTAAGCAGATCAGCATATTGGAATAATTTTTGAAAGATCATGTAACACTGATATTTAATATATTTAGTTATAACATTTATTAAGAATCAGTTCTTTCAAAAACATTAAAACAAAATCTAGGTGACCCTAAATTTGGAACGGTAGTATATATTATGTAAAGCAGTGATTCTCAACTGGTGGGTCGCAACCCAAAAGTGGGTCGCAGACCTGTTTTGGGTGGGTCTCGGTAAGCTGGTCAAAAAAAAATAAAAATTTAATGTGCGTCTCATGTTTGATTGGTCTTTTATTTTAAAAAGGGTTTATTTTGACAGGCATTCGTCAGAGACGTGCGGTAGTTTACTATGGTAGCCATGGTAACCATCGCCATGGTAACCATCCTGTGTTGTTTTGACATTCAGATTCGAGATGGCGAAGCGCACATATGACCCAAACTATTTAAAAATTGGATTTTCGTACATTGAGGATAAAAATGGACAGAAACCCCGGTGTGTGCTTTGTAGTGAATTGCTTGCCAATGAGAGCATGAAACCATCCAAACTGAAGCGCCATTTAGAAACAAAACATCCTGCATCGAAAGACAAGCCGGTGGAGTTTTTTCAAAGACGTCTCCAGGAGCTGAGGGCATCACAAAAGTGTCTGACAGCGTCTTGCTCCAAACAAGAACAAGCTCTTTGGGCATCTTACCTAGTAGCTCACCGCATTGCGAAGGCCAAGGAACCCCACACAGTAGCCGAAGAGCTCATTTTACCTGCTGCAATGGATATGGTAAGAGAGGTGCTGGATCAGTCAGCGGCAGGATAAACTGATAACCATACCACTTTCCAATGATACCATAGCTCGGCGGATTGAAGACATGTCTGGTAACATAAAACAACAGACCACAGCCCGCATCCAGGCAAGCCCTTACTATTCCTTACAGATGGACGAATCGACAGATATCACTAACCATGCCATTTTATTGGTTTATGTGAGGCATGTGTGGGACGGTGATTTGCAAGAACAATTTCTCTGCAGCAGAGACCTCCCTACCACTACAAAAGCAGAGGACATTTTTAACACCCTGGACTTGTATTTGAGCTCACTGGGCCTCAGTTGGGAATATTGTGTGGGAATCACCACTGATGGAGCTGCCTCTATGACCGGGAAACATTCCGGTGTGGTGAAGCGAATTCTGGAAAGGGCACCTAACGCGACGTGGAACCACTGCTTTTTGCACCGAGAAGCGCTGGCGGCTAAGAATATGGTACCTTTACTTGATGAAGCTTTAACAAATGTCATCAAAGTGGTGAACCACATAAAACGGAGTGCAAAAAGTAGCCGTTGCTTTTCACATCTATGTAAAGACCTGGGCTCTGAGCACATGCAGGTGCTGTATCACTCAGAAGTCCAAAGGCTGTCGAGGGGCAAGGTGTTGTCACGCTTTTACGAACTTAAAACAGAAATCGCCACATTCCTCTCAGAGACTAACTCCCCATATGCAGAACTGTTTGACAACGAAATGTGGCTCGTACGAGTTGCATATCTTGCTGATATTTTTGAGCACCTCAACACATTAAATGTATCGATGCAAGGGAGAGGACACAATATATTTGAACAGTCAGACAAAATTGCTGCGTTCAAGAAAAAGATCTCACTGTGGCTAAATAATTTATCCAAAGACAGACTGGACATGTTTCCCAACTCTTATTATGAAGCACAGCAGCTGGACAGTGCGGCCAAAAATAACTTGAAACAAACTTTAAGGGCGCATCTCACTAAACTTCAAATTCGGTTTGACGACTACTTCCCAGAGAAACAAACAACCATGGACTGGATACGCGACCCCTTCGGTATCAATGTGGAAAACATCACGTTGCCAAGCAACGAAGAGCATCAGCTGGTGGACCTGTCATGTGACCTGACGCTGAAAAAGAGATTTGGTGAGGTAAGCCTTTCCCACTTCTGGTGCAGCGATGTGATGACTGAGTATCCATCCCTCGCCACTTTAGCAGTCAAAACGATCTTACCATTCAGCACAACCTATTTGTGTGAAAGTGGCTTCTCTATCTTGGTCCAGCTCAAGTCAAAGCAGAGAAACAAATCGGACACTGAGCATGATCTGAGAGTAGCTCTGTCTACTGTCACCCCAGACTTTGAAACTCTTATCAAGAGTAAAGCACATCCCCAATTGTCTCATTAACTTCCACAAATGACCTGGTTAGGTGAAAACTTTATTTTGAGTGATTTTGACATTGATTTTATTCACTTTTGTACATGCAGTTGTCATGGTCCTCCTTAGTTTCTTATTAATTTGCTCATAATGCAGTGAAAATATCTTGTTTTTGTGGCCTTGTTTATTTTGAGTGATTTTGACATTGATTTTATTCACTTTTGTACATGCAGTTGTCATGGTACTCCTTAGTTTCTTATTAATTTGCTCTGAATAGAGTAAAAATATCTTGTTATGTGGCCTTATTTATTTAATTAACTTTTGTACATGCGGCTGTCAGGGTCCAGTTACTTATTAAGCTCTGAAATGTACGTTGTATGGGATAATATATGTATGTATGTAGGGTTATGTTTTTAAAAAGATGATATATTAGTGTTTTCAACAGTTATTTTTGAATAAATAAATTTTGTTGGTTGAATTCTAAAAAAGTGGGTCGCGACTTAATGACCATGGGAAAATGTGGGTCCCAGGGTGGGACCAGTTGAGAACCCCTGATGTAAAGTGTTTTAATGATATATTTATGTAATACTAGGTGAAATAAGTAGTATTTTTGTGTGTGTGTTACAGGTCAGATGGTATATACAGTGAGGCAGCGCTGTGGACAGCAGTTGGCCATTGAGGCTCCCACTGATGCTGATGTAGTGAGCACTGTTCCAGAATCAGCCACACCTGCAGCATTAGGATATGCACAACAAGTGAGTAAAAAGGATGCTGTACACATCTGCCATAATGCTTTATTGTTTCTGATCAATTACAAAGTGTTACATTCTGTCACTTTCTCAGTCTGGCCTTCCATATGTAGAGGTGCTGTGTAAGAACCGCTATGTGGGCAGAACATTCATTCAACCAAACACTCGCCTACGTCAGCTTGGAGTTGCCAAGAAGTTTGGGGCGTTAACTGATAACTTTGCTGGTAAACGAGTGGTGCTTATTGATGATTCGATTGTGAGGGGCAACACCATCTCCCCTATTATTAAACTGCTGAAGGAAGCGGGTGCCACAGAGGTCAAATCTATTTGAATCAGTACTGTATGTTTGCTGCTTTGATCTATTTTCACCGACACCCTGTTTTTGTCTTGTCACATGACACATCACAGGTCCACATTCGAGTTGCATCACCTCCAATCCGGTTCCCTTGCTACATGGGCATTAACATTCCTACCAAAGAGGAGCTAATTGCTAACAAACCAGAGTTTGAGGATATAGCAGGTTATATTGGTAAGTCAGGAGCAGATTTGTTTAATTGGTAAGGTTTTGTAATGAATACACAAATTATGAAAAGTAATAAAAACACTTCCCATCTGAAAACAGAAAATTTTAGTTGATAATTATTTTTTTCTTCGCTTTGAGCAGGTGCTACAAGTGTCCGTTATTTGTCAGTTGAAGGCCTGGTATCTGCTGTTCAGAGTGGGATGGAGTCACATGGGAAAGATGAGAGGATCAGCACGAAGACTACTAGATTTGGTCTTTGCACAGCCTGCCTCACTGGAAAATACCCAGTGGAGCTGGAGTGGTGAATTTCGTCCCTCCGAACTGATATTCACATGTCATTTCTGTATAGAATAGGTTTTTTTTTTTTTTTTTTTTTTTTTTTTATCTTTTGTTAATATGACGAAAACCAGAATTAAAGCTGTTGTGCTGCTTTAACAATTGTAAATGTCATTAAAGCCAGGCCAAATACCGTGTGAATTAAGATAAAACATTAAATTTTTCCTATTCTCAAACATTCCTTTAAGAGTTGCATTAAAAGCATTCCTGTTGCTGTGAGATTTTAAACCACTACTTGTAAATATCAAAACTTTTAAACAATCTGTTTCAGTATCCTTGTAAGCTTCTGGACTTGTTTCTTACTTTTGAATCTGTGAGCTTTAGAAGGCATGCAATTGTTTTGCTTTTCTGTTAGTCCTCAAGAATGCACAAAATGAAACTACGTGAAATGCACATATTTGTTTATTAAAAAGTACAAAAAAAAACAAACTTGAATTATTAACAGATAAACATTACATTCATCAAGGCACACGTAATTGGACACTTATGAAAAAAGCAATACTGGGTTCCATTAAAATTCATAATATTAAAACAAGGGTATTTCAAAGTGAAGGAAATATATTTACACAGCAAAATTTTAACAAACTGCTGCATTTACAGGTACATAATATTTCAAAAAAGAAAACGGAAAAACTGAATTTTAAGCACTAAGTCCCATGCTTTTTCACTAAGGGGAACTTTATATATTCACAATATACATGTTTATCCCACAAGGGGAAATGCAGGCTCTGGGATGCGTACAGGAAAGCACATCACTGCAGAAGACCATACTGCAGTCGCCTCCTGGAGAGACTGAAGAAAACAGATTCTTAATCACCATGTTAAATATCTGATCATTCACAAAAAAACTATTTTTCAGGAATGCACAATATATTATTACCATGTTGGTTCTTGGCCAATATTGCAGATTTTCACTAATTCATTATTTATAGCACTTTTAAAAAGTTAATCCTTTTTTGGTTAAAATTAGTTTTATATCTTATTTATGCAAACTATATTAGAATTTTAATATTGGTACATCCCTAGAAAAAGTCATTTATGGACTATTTAAAATGAAAGCTGTGAGAAATGAACAGTACTTTGTGCAGAAATTACCTAAGAGAGAGTGGTGAGGTACCCTGGTTAAACGGTCTCATGGGCGATACAGCTGTTAAAAATAAAATATTGATGAGTTAACATTTTGTAATATCTGTAAGCAACATACAGAGGCCATGATGATACAGAGCAAGTATTTTTAGACATTAAAATGTGACTACAAACCCTCCACTGTATGAACTCTGCTTGGGGCATCTCTCTGCAAAGGAAGCGGAGAAACCAATGGTTTACTCTTGTTATTGTTAAACTATTAAGAATAGTTTTTGTTAACTGAAATACTGTTGAAGTAAAATATTAGATCAAAAACCTGAATGGATATTAGAAATATTGCCTTGGCAAGTAACTGAAATAAGTTGAAGTACAAAAATGACTGAATGGCAATTCAAAATAATAAATAATACTAAAACAACTAATAACTGCAACTATATATTTTTCGGACTATAAGTCACACTTTTTTTCATAGCTTGGCTGATCCTGCAACTTATAGTCAGGTGCGACTTATTTATCAAAATTAATTTGACATGAACCAAGAGAAATGAACTAAGAGAAATGAACCAAGAGAAAACATTACCGTCTATGCTCCTCATAGTCATATCGTTTATGCTCTTACCCAAGACATATTTAATTTAGCCTCCCTGATTCTTCTGAGGTTTCCAGTGCCCATGAGGAACCGTGGACTGGGGCACTGTAGGAGGACAGCTCTATCCATGGTGTGTTTGTCTTCAGAAGGTTCTGACATGCCAGGGGTGATATAGCTGTCTCTCAGCTGGAGATGTTTAAGTGGAGAACGACTCTCTCTGAAGCGTTTGAATCGGAGTGACTCTTCCACTTCGGGCTGACGGCGGCGTTTCTTGAGCTTGGCTCTCAGGGGAGTTAGAGCGAGAGCAGACATGCTGGAGGAGGAAAAGCTCGGGCTTCGGGACGGCTCCTTCATGTGTCTCTCACACAGGTGACAGTGGGAGGAAGGACATGGCGATGATGTTCCACGACAGATGAAGTGGTGATACAGCTTTCTGAACTCAGCATCAATCTGCAGTTCACTGAATGAGCAGGTGGACTGAGGGCCAGAAAGAGAGTGTTGACGGTTGGAGAGAGTAAAATGGGATTTCTCCACCTTGGATAAGCTTCGGTCAGGGTGGTCGTAAACAGACCACCGGGGTGATGACAATGGCACCTGTTTGGCACCATAAGGAGATCTGAGGACCTCAGAATGGGACAGATGGTGGACAGGAGACCTTCGCTTTGGACTTGCTGCTGAGTTTATTTGTCTTTCCATGTTCAGCACACCAGGTCTGAAGCTACTTTTTCCACTAGGAGATAAAACACCAATGAGACCACAGTGAGGGGAGGGGACTGGAGAGTGAAGGCGGTCTCTGAAACAGTCTTTATCCAATGAGGAAGGTCGGGAGGTGACTGATATTCCTCTCCGGTCAATAAGAGACAGATCTGCTCTGCTCTGTCGTGGAGACATAAGAACCGATGAGGCTGGAATAGTATTAAATGTTGGTCCAACATCATAGGTTTGATCCAGATCTGGAGATTGGTCACTACATGAGGGAGAACCAGTATATGCAGGTGTGGAGAAATCAATCACACGCGCAGGTTTACTGGTTAAATGCATATCAGTCCATGAACACTTATCAGTCACACCGCTCACATCCACGCCGTTCCTCCTGGGTGAGTAAAAACAGGCACTGGCCTCATAGGATGAATTTTTGAGTGGCGAAGACCTTGATTTGTTCTTAGGCAAATGTTTAAGTTTGTCAGTGCTCTTGAAACAGTTGCTAATGTTTCTTTGAACTGGACTTTGACTGGTAAATGAGATCTCTGTTGTTTTGTTCAGCGTGCAGTTGTGTCTCTTCTTAATGGATGCATTGCGATGCAACAGGCCACCTTGCCAGTGTTTGTGACGGTACTTCTGCACCACGGCCCTCGCCGTATCAGTCACGTGCTGTCGCCGGTATGCCTCGCCGATCTGGTTGAGCATGCTGGGATAGACATCCAGGAGGGTACTTCCATGGCTGCTCAGTGTTTTCTCCAGTTCTTCATCCTCTTCCTCAGGCTGAGATGGCTCACCCCACAAAGAATCAGATGTGTTATTCAGATTCATAGAGAGCTGGAATGAATCACCTCTGTGCCCTAGAAGATTATAATTGAGACATGATTGTGATGGCAGCTCTAAATATAATTTTGTATTTCTTCAGTAAATGAATGTAAGAGCATACAGTGGGTAGTTCATAAATAAAAAAACTCAAATGTTTATTTTGTGCTTATAGATATATAATTTCTATATACTCATTGCTTACACAAATTTTCACCGTTTTCCTTTTGACTTGAGCCATTAAGATCATCCTCAGTGATCCCTGACACATCCATCTGAAACTGGTGGAAATAAAATAAGTAAAGAAATATATATTATTTTTTTTTTTTTTTTTTTTTTTTTTTTTTTTTTAACTACCTGATCATTCTCCTGGTCCTCAAACTCTATAAAATACATAGGATAAAAAGATTAAACATGAAAAATAAGGATAAATGGCATTATACTTAAAACAACTGATAGAAATTACCCAAAATCACAACATTTTGTTTCTTACCCCTCATCGAAATGTCTGCTCGAACTCGAGTCTGCATATAAGAAAAGAAATCATCTTATTTGCAGGGGGAATTCATTATGTCAATGAATATTAATTAAACAAAATGCAAATATTTCAGAAAACATTCACTTTAGATATGACTCTCACCTTTAATGCTTCCAACTCACGTTCTCCCTCTACACTGTCAATGGGCACAGAACCTGCAGTCATTTAATACACAAACTCAGAAACAAATCTTAATGTTCAGTAAAAAAACAACACAATATCTATTTATTTATTTGTAATAGTTCAGTGAGTAGAAATGCTTAGATATGAATGTTTAATTTCGATATTTTAGCCTACCTCTACCAGTCTTGCAGGTCATTGTTTTCAGACAGACGTCTATCCCAGGATCATTCAGACTAGAATACTATAAATAACGTAACAAAAAGGCTCTGTTAAAATTACACGTTTACACATGGATTCGCTACAGTTTTTTAGAAACATAACATTTGGTAAAACATGCGCCAATACATGTAACGTTACTTTATCTGTAACACTACGTACCTTTTGAAAAATAGCTTCCATTGCGTTTCTAAACACATCGTCGTTTTTCTTGAATTGATCTGCATATAAAGAATTTGCAGACATGTTGCATTAACAAAATCTATTGCAAAAAAAAAAAATTACCAATATAAATGGAGATTTTACAGCAGCAACACGCATGAACTTTCAAATTTCTCCCCGAGTAAAAAATTCGAGCTGTGATTGGACGTTCTTTCAAGCAACACGAAAACGTCATCTTGAAGCGCGAATTTGTCAAATAGGCTGTCCGAGTCATCTCCACGAATCGGTTCTTTCGAGCAGTTTGCAGGCACAAAAGAGTAATTGCGTATCCACATGGTTTGCTGCAATTTTATATGCAAAAATGGCTTTATTTTTCGATAACGTTATTATTATTATTATTATTATTATTATTTATTTTTTATTTTATATACTTGTTGCAGAGATTCAGCACATTAAAATAATTTAGTCCATATTCGTTGGTTAACTTTTACATCATACAATACAAAATAAATAAATAAAATAAAATAATTACATCTAACGCGATTCAGTCTGATTCTTGAATGAGTCGTTCAGGCCTTTGCGAACCTGTTAAAAAAGTATTGGTTATGGCTAGTTTGCAAAAGAGGCGACCATTAACTGCTAGACTGGAATTAATTGTACGTTGCAATTTCTGAAATGTAATTTTCGCTCAGATACGACAGCAACATTCCTTCATGAATTGGTGCACGAGGCGTCTGTTTGACATTTTGATTGACATTTTGATGAAGTTATTTATCTCGCAAATGAATTAACTGGACACTTCCGCATCTCTGTCCAGAAATATGATTACATCATAGGGTTATTTTGTCATGCAGTTGTCCGCCTTCCTGCCTGGATTATTTGGTACGATTAATTGTAGTTGTGTGTACTACATGACTACCAGGTTATTCTAGAAGCTAATTATTGCACTAAACAACATTTTGTAGTTTAGTGCATATAATTCAAATGTTTTTGTCTCTGAACAGTATTCTGCAGTTTCCTTCTGCATCACCAACTTTGTGCAACCTGAGAATTATATAAAAGTGCAGACTGATCTTCTGCTTGATACAAAACGAACTGCTTAATGTGGGTTCATTATTATTCTATTATATTAGTAATTATATATTATTATTCATTTTAAATGTGTGTTACATTGTCCTCACATATGCTCAGTTTAGTAAAAATACAAAGTGAGCAGGATGCAAACATTTAAACGACCCACCTGCCTTCTAACTCTGCTATGATCAAATACATCCAACAGAGGGAGCCTTTGGCTTATGTTTTGCCCACTTCCGGAACAGACTATGTGTAAATTTTTTTACCTGACAGCTATAGCAAAAATATTACATTAGAGTTTAACTAAAAAAAAAAACCTACATTGGATTTAAAACCAAAATTATAAACACAACACATGAACCCCCCCCACACACACATTTTTCATGAGCTGACCTCAAAGACCTAAAACTTTTTCTATGTACACAAAATGCCTATTTCTCTCAAATATTGTTCACAAATCTGTCTAAATCTGTGTTAGTGAGCACTTCTCCTTTGCCGAGAAAAACCATCCACCTCGCAGGTGTGGCATATCAAGATGCTGATTAGCATGATTATTGCACAGGTGTGCCTTAGGCTCATGAAAAATGGGGGCAAAAACAAGTGTTGCATTTACAATTTTGTTCAGTATATATATATATATATATATATATATATATACACACACACACACACACACACACACACACACACACACACAAATCTGGCTATAAAATGACTGCAGAGGATGTTGTGTTTCTGTCCTCTCCGTTAACCTTTGACCCCTCTGTGAAGCAGGTAGTTGCAGGCTTGCAAATATGTAGTTTAAAACGAAACACAACAACAGTCTTGCAGGCAAGTGAGTTTATTCCTCACCGAACCATCAGTCGTGAGCCTTTGTGACAGCTTCTAATTAGAGATTTTAATAATAAAACCACTTCATCTCTCCATTAATCTTTCTCATGAATGTGCACACGCCGTGAAGAGATGATGATGGTGCTGTAATCAACATTAGTAGTGGGAGTTGTGAGTTGAAATTTCTGCATTATGCAGATTATAGAGATAATGACTGTGTTCTTTGGCCTTTGTTAATTTATCTACATGCATGCACCAACAATTAGTATTTTAGAGTAACATGTTTTGCATCACTCAGAATTTCATTTCACATTCCAGTCCTTAAAGGGGCACTCAGTTGTTTTTCCTCAAAAAGTTTATACACAAAATGTTTAAAAGCATGTACATTAACAACAAATGTAGGATAGTTAAATCAGTAGCCTAATAAAAGTGGTTTTATTTTATATGGAGTGGGTCTGTTCATGGGGACAGCCATGTTGAAATCACATGAGTGTTCCAGTACTACACTTTATCTTGGTAACTGACCCTTCACAAAAACCCACCCTTCTTAGTTACTATTGCTATGTCCGACAAGCCATGCCACTCTCACACTACACATCATGTTCTCACACAGAGAAAAATATAGTAACATTTATAATTACGAAAACGCAATGACATCATATAATAAAAAAATACACCTGATGAAAAACTTGACCAATTTCTGGATCTTAATAAGGAAACAGCCAAGCGAATAAAACTACATAAATGTTATGATAGATAAATTAATTAATGATAAATGTGCAGTTTTTTTTTTTTACATGATTCCCAATTATTTATATTCACGATTACTATTATTTGTACATATTTGTAATTATTTTTTTAATTATTAATTGTAATTATTTTTTAAGCAGATTTGTTATGTGATAGCATTAATTAAAGTTTCTTAAGGGTCAAGATCTATTTATCTGCATTGCTCCATCAAGCCACTCTCCTAATAGATGTCAGCAGTTTCAATGCAAGACTCAGATTAACTGTAAAGCATGCGTGTAAGACACTAATAAAATTATAAAGTACTTATTTTTATCACAAATAAGTCTTTCAATTAATAAATCTGGCTGTATCTACAGTATTATAGATTACAAAACATTACATTATTATTTTCAAATACATTTTTCAATTATTATTACTTTAAATTATTGTCCACAGATTAGTAGGGCACTCTAAGTAGCAGTGGCTGGGATAGATTTTAAATATCAATTCCACTTAAAAATATGCAATAAAATCCTGTTTACATGAAATAAACCTGCTTCCGAACAGATTTAAGTTTATTTTCCGAAAACAATCCCAAATGATAACCTCTCCAGCTTCTCTCACAACTATAATCCCATGGTCCTGCTCACTGAGGGAACTACAAAACCCACTGTGCTTTCTATAGCATTCACTGTGGTCATTTCATTTTGTTGTCTTTTAGGTGAAAATATAGAGCCTGAATCATTCAGCATTCTTTATAACTTTATAATATATCTCAGGAAAATCCTGACAGAGCTCCATGTTCCTCAAAAAGTTACCAAGACATTTCCTGTCTCTGATAGCCCAGGTATGTGTAAAGGTTCAAGGGAAGATCTTCCGATGTCCTGTCGCTGGGCCTGCGGATCCTCTGGAGCTCAGACACGGGCAGGTGTGTGGATGCATCTCCAGTGCTGCTGGTGGGTCCTGATAGGACCACCATTGGAACTCACTCGCAACTGGATAAGTGTATTTTTATGGGTTACTCCCAAAAGCACCTATTAAAAAATTACATTGATATATTTAGTATGCATTGTACGTATATATATCCTGCAAAATACATAAATGTTTTTAGCATTGATGTTCATTTTTGTTTTTGTGCAAAAACAGGAGTTTCAGTCCACCAAGTTCAAACAGCTTCCTTTAATTTTTTCAACATATTTCATAACATTGCATCACTTTTTCTGTCATGGTTTTTTACTAAAGTGGAACAAAAAAAAGTGTAATTATCAACAAACTTTTTGTTTTATATCATATACAACACTGTTTACGCTACACTATTGCACACGAGCAATGAAAAAAGTGACGTGACTGCAGTTCAGGAGATCTCCAAAGGAATGCAGTCTGCTTCATTTCACTTCTATTACATACATACATTACATACATACAATGTTACATTAGATAGTGGAGTCAGTGGCTCTGCTGAGAGATCAAGGTTTCGTTTTTAATAACCTCCATCATTTAGCAGACACTTTTTTCAGAGCAACTGCACCTACAAGGACAATACCCCCCGTAGCAATCTGGGGTTAGCTGCCTTATTCAAGGACAAGAGGTGATGTCCGTCAATAGTCCTTTCATTCACTCACTGGAAATGCTCCTCTTTATTTGTAAGGATATTTCCATTGGCTAGACCTCTTGTTCGTACTCTCTCTTCACAGGACATTAGATTTGAAACACTGATCTCCCATCACTTAGCCGTGTTGCAAGTTTTGCTAATTAGTGGTAAAAGAGATGCTAGCACACGCTATGCCAGGATAGCATTGTTTATGTTACAGCGAGCAGGCGGTTCCAGGGCAACCAGTTCTACAGAAACTGGCGGGTATAGACACTGCAAGAAGTAGATTTTTCATCAATTGACAGCACGGTTCAAGTGCATTGTATACTATGTTGTCATGGAAACTTGAAGGAAAAATTCACTGTTAGTTGATTACATGTGTAAACAGTGCTGATGTGTCATTTATGATTTTTAGCAATATTTAAAATAACAGTACTCACAGTTGTCACGGACACAGTGAAGATCTTTTTACTTTGCCAAGATATCAAATATAATAAGAAATAAAAAAGTTACAATGTCCGTCCATAGGCAAGGTCTGTGAGTGGCAACTCATTTGAGTGCATACATGGAAAAAGAAAACTAGAAAAATTATTAAACAGTTTCTCTGATTTACATGCTTGTGGGAGCGAGGAGTGACATTTGTGAAGGTTGTGTCATTATTATCCCTTGAATTTCTTCCCAGAATTGTCACCAAAGCAACAACATACTTTCTTGTTTTACTTGACATGATGAATTTGTACTTAATGTGAACCAGTCATATTGTTTTAGTGATATCTAGAATCAACAGTTTGACATGCATTGTGTATATACACTGTTAACCACTGGCAACTTTAAAGATATGAAGGGCTGCAACTTCTTTGAAGATTCTAGGGCTTGTTTGATAGACTGTGACACAAAATGAGTAAATACGCTTTTGATGCATGTAATTGCAATAATCCTGTGTATTGAAAACCAGAGTGGCAGATTGATGTCATTGTCTAAGTGATCATTTGATAAAATCCTTAGTGAATCTGAATATTGGTACAATATTTAGTCACTAAATTACCAAATATTTGAAAATACCTGATTGCTCAAAAGTAAATTATAGACTTTTTGTTCAGAGGAATAGGTGTGCTGGGGTGCAGTGATGGCTAAGTGATGTGGATGAAGGAGATGCCTTGTTTGCTTTTTCACTGCTCAGAAGTAATGGATCACTTGATGATCTGTGGGCAGTCGCTCCAGGCTTTGGCCTTACGCTTTGCTAGGACAAGCCAGGCAGGCTCGGTAGAAACCTGGGTAGTGTCACCAGGAGGGAAGCGTTTTGTCACATCTTTTGTAGCTGGCGGAGATGGTGTAGAGCCTGTAATTTCAACTGTCCAAAGAAAAAAAGAAAATCACTATAAAGACTCTAAAGATTGCTCTTTTATGTTTTATGTTTTAAAAGCATCACATCTAGATGGGAACCATGTCTTAACCCTCAATCGGTCCTTGGGGTCTATATGACCCCAATCGACTTTTCATTAGTTAAAAAAAAGGATTCCCTTCATCTCAGAGGATTAAAATTTTGTGACTTTTCCTACATTATCTATCTATACATACACAAAAAAACTGGGCTTGATTCGGTTGTTCTGAAGATGTGTAAAAAAAAAGTTGCTTAATCTGGTCATTGGGGTCAATATGACCCCAATTGAAAATGAATGGGAAATGCAAAAAAACGTGTTTTTTTTCCATTTGTCCCCCCAAAAAATAAAATAAATGCAACATAAATCTGAAAATTTTCACACAGAAATTAAGGCCTGGTACTTGAGCACAAATGCAATGTAGAAAACACATGCTCACACACACACACACAAACACACACACACACAAACACACACAGGTATGCCACAGAGAGCATTTGTATAGAATTTGGCAAATACGATTTGTCAAATAAAATCAGCCACACATGCAGAAAAAAAGATATAAAGGGGTGAGACCTAATGTGCACACACAAACACACACACCTACACAACCACACACACACACACACACACACACACACACACTCAGAAAGAGACGCTCTCCACTCTACACGCTCTCTCTCCCTCTCTCACACTCTCTCACTCACTCACTCACTCACACACACACACACACACACACACACACACAAACACAAAAGACACTTACACTCTCACACACACACACACACACACACACACACACACACACACACACACAAAGACACTTACACTCACACAGAGACCCAGGCACACTTGCCCTCTCTCCCTCTTTCTCTTACTCACACTTTCTCTACATCTCTCTCTCTCTCTCTTACACACACACACACACACACACACACACACTTACACTCACACAGACACACAGACACACACACACACACACACACACACACACACACACACACACACAGACACTCACACAGAGACCCACGCACACATGCTCTCTTTTGCCCTCTCTCTCTCACACACACACACACACACACACACACACACACACACACACACACACACACACACACACACACACACACACACACACACAAAAACACTTACACACACACACACACACAAAAACACTTACACACACACACACACACACACACACACAGAGAGAGAGACACACAGGCACACATACTCTCTCTCTCCCTCTCACTCACTCTCTCTCTCTCTCAAACACACACACAAAGACACTTACACACACACACACACACACACACACACACACACACATAGAGAGAGAGAGAGAGAGACAGATATAGAGAGAGAGAGAGAGAGAGAGAGAGAGAGAGAGAGAGAGAGAGAGAGACACAGGCACACATGCTCTCTCTCCCTCTCTAACTCACATTCACTCACAAAATGTGTATGGAATGATTATTTTATGTGTTTTACACCATGTATTTCACATATTTTTTGGTAGTTTGGTATTGCTTTTATGTTCAGTGTTCAGAATGTCATTGTAAAAAAAAAAATATTTGTTGTAGGCCTATACTTTTACTCCTGTTTATTTCTGGATATTGCTGTTGGTTATTTACACTTTTTTTTTATTTTGTTTACATTCTAAAGTTATTTTTTTATTTTATTTTTTATGCATTTGAATCATTCAAATGTTCAATAATATGCAACTACAGTCTGACTCAGAGTTGTGTCCTTTAGGTGTGACCTAGGTGGCATTTATGAGCAGTTGGCCACATCCAGTAAAATGAATGGCTTTCAATGGCCCTCTGGTGGTCAAAACAAGTTATTGCTTAAATACTAATCTCCTTAGTTTTTTCACTAACCTCCAGATGGCAGCATTCTACACATAGCACCTAGATCTATATCCAGAAACAGTTTAAAATAAATTTAAATAATAATTTAAGTGATTTTTTAATAAAAAAATGATATTTCACATGCAAGCTAATGGTGTAGTTGCAGATTTGTGTGTTAAATGGGTACAAAAGTACTTCAAATCTCCCAAAACACAGCATAAATGCATAGTTGAGGAGTAAACAAAAAAAATTATATATTATTTGTATTATTGAAAATGTATATTTTTTCTACAATTATGCTTTCAATTTTGGGGTCATATATACCCCAACGACCAGATTCGTTAACAGGAAATGAGGACCCTTTTAGGGTTAATCCCACCCTCATGTCAATTTCAGTTCAGCTGGGCCAGGGGAATGTATATGAAAGAAATACATAACAAAGCCTACATAACAATTGAGCATAAGACTCAAAGTTACCAAAAACAACCCCAGTATAAAGCTAATGAAGGGAAATTTAATCAAATAGTTTATTTATTTTATATATATATATATATATATATATATATATATATATATATATATATATATATATATATATATATATACATATATATATATATATATATATATATATACAATTATTTATTTTTATTTTAAATTTTTTACCTGTGACTGAGCTGGGCAAGGTATTTGCTTTCTTCAAGTTGTCACGTCGTTCAAAACGGGCCAGGAGTGTGTCTTGTCTCTTATTCTCATCTGCTGTTTGAGGCTTGAGAGGTCTGGAACTTCCATTGCCCTTATCTTCTGTGGGACTGATCATTCCAGCCTTTCAGAGACAAACAGCACCATATTGTAGTTATATGTAGCAGGATTTTGGACCAACAAGAATTCCTAAAGGACAAGGTTACCCAGCACAACACCACAAAAACAAGTGATGAAAAAATTGTTACTTGTTGTGGCTGGTGAAATCTATATGAAAGAAAAAGTTGTTATTGCTTGTTGCATTATACTGCATTTCAGCTGGTTAAAACTCACTGTTATTGTAATTTTATAAATAGTGCCAAACTAGCACCTAGTTAATGATAATAAATTTGTGTGGCTAAAGGCTATATTTATATGGGCCTACATACACTATCTTTGTCCCTAGCCTGTTTCTCAGCCAGCTTAGCTTCTCTCTGGCTCTTCCTATCCTCTCGGGTTTGCTGCTGTTCTCTGAAGCCTTTCTGTTTTTGCAGTGCCAGAGTGATCCAAAGTGGTCCTGTCTCTTTCTCTTGTGTCCGTGAGCTGTCCAGAGAGTGCCTGGCCTGCAGAGAGGGTTTTTCTGTAAAGGAGAAGAGATGCAGAAGGTGTCAAATTGACAAGAAAGATTAAAAAACATTTTAGAGTATTTTGTTCTGTTCTTGTTCTACTATTCTTCTAGAATAGTATCAATCTCAGTTTTCTGTAGGAAATACCAATGCTCATACAGCAGGTCTGGAATATTGTTGACGTTTTAGGAAAGTTTAGGCTTCAGGCATTTGTTCTGTGTATGATTTGTATGAATCAACACAAATCTTCAACTCAATTTTTAAGAAAAATAAGTAAATTGATGCATTGCAATAATTCTGAAGTTCATGCAATTATAGCTTTACAGTGCTTGAGTATTTCCAACCTTTTTTAATTAGTTCTGTCCTACGGTCTGTTTTTTCTCTCCATGGGATGCTGATGGATGGAAAAAATGACTTCTTTTCTTTAAGCTCCTCCTCTCCTTGTCCATTTTTCTGGGATGGTACAGATCCTGCAACTTCTTCCTTTTGATCACTGCTCTGCTCAGCATCTATCTGTTCTGCTTGCCCTGTCCTTAGTGAAATCATTTCCCCTGAAGTCCTTCTACCAGGTTTAGGGAGAGGAGAGGGTGGAGGTGTGGCACCTTCAGATGGTTTGGGGGAGGTAGCTGGTTTTTGGTAAAATGGAGGCTTGGGGACAAAGTTGTCGGCTTCAGTGCATGCCAAAGGAAGAGTATTTCTGCTAAATTTACTTCGAGATTCTTTACTGGGTGCTGTAGTGGTTTGAAATCCGGTAATCTCTAGCTGAGGAGAAACAGGGCTAGACTTTTCAGAGAGTGTAGAAGTGTCAGAATCTTGGTCAGTGGAGGTGAGGGGCACTGGGACACCTTCAAAACTGTCTCCTGCACTGTACCTTTTCTTCCTCTTCTCTGCAGATTGTTCATTGTGGAAGCGAAGAGAGTAGTTGGTTCTTCTCAACTTGATTCCAAAAGGTGAGGGCCGCTCATCACCACTCTGATCCTTCTGATCCCTTTCATCCTTTGGATCCAAGTCTTCTGATTCTGCCTGACTTGGGGATCCAGTCTCGGATCTCTGTGATTTGGGAGATCCATGTGGTGGACTGGGAACAAGGAAGGAGGGGAGGTCTTTGGCAAACATGCATTCTTCAACACTATCTGCAATGTGGACAACTTTGCTTCCCCTGCTCTGGATCTTGGTACCTAAAGAGGGCAATTCAGATTTTTGTACAGAGGGAATTTCCATAGATGGTGATTCTATTGTCACACCTTCTTTGTCTTCCTGACCAAAACTCTCTGAGTTCCTGTTGGAATCAGTAAACTTCATTCTGGCTGGTATGATGGAAAACTTAGCACTGGCTGACATGGTTTTACTGAGGTTGCTGTGAGAGAATGGCACTGTATTTAGATCCTCACTTATCGGCCTGCGACTCTGATCCAGGTATTCAGGATATTTTCCATCCTCAGCACCTTTAAAAATTTTGGATCGGATACTTGCCCATTCTGCCAGGACAGCAGAATTTGATTGGTCTACAGATAAGGAAGACTCATATAAGGATTTGTTTTTTCCAGATTTACGATCTGGTGAAGACCTGCTTTTGGTTGGAGGAGTGCTCATGGCCTTTTTGCCTTCCGAAAGGCCAAGTAGGGACTTGCAGGCTGTGTCCTTGATCTGATAGAGATTGACTGCAGTTCCACAAAGTTGGGCTCCTGTCACAAGAATTGCAGTATGTGGGACATAAAGAGATGAAGATAGAGTTGGTGAATCTGTGCATCCTGGTGAAGAAGCTTTGGCTCCCTCACTGGTTTCAGCTGTTGATTCACCCTGTTGGCCAGTTGACAGAGTAACAGGAGTGAGGTTGACCTTCTGGAATAGTATCTGCTTCTCACCTGAAGAGACCTTGAAAGTGAAGGGCCTCTGTCTCTCCTCCATCTCTCTCCATCTCAGTTCCTTTGCTTTTCTTTTCCATTCTGGGTCAGTAGCTCCAGCTTTCTCCTCTTGCTGTTGCCACTTTCTTTCCTCGTTTTCCTCTAGTCTTTTTCTCTCAGCCTCCTCTTGTCGGCTTCTTTCCTCCGCACGGAGGCGTTGCTCTTCCTCTCTTTGCCGTTTCTCCTCTAACTCTTGAATCTTACGTTGTTCTGCCTCCTCCTCCTCTTTTCTCCGTCTCTCCTCCTGCTCCCTTTCTTTTTCCTCTTTCAGACGAAGATGTTCTGCCTCAAGTTCCTGCTGCCTTCTCTCCTCCTCTGCTCTTCTTCTTTCCTCCTCCTCTTTCAACATTCTTTCCTCCTCTTGCCTCTTTCGCTCTTCCTCGCTTTTTAATCTTTGCTCTTCCTCTTCTCTCCTTCTTTCTTCCTCTTCCTTTTCTTTCCTTGCCTCTTCCTCTTGTTGCATCCTCTCCTCTTCCTCCTTTTGCAGCCTATCCTCCTCCTGTCTGCGCAGCTTTTCTTCTTCTAGCCTCTGCTCCTCAATTCTCCTCTGTTGTTCCTCCATCTTTCGCTCTACCTCTTGTTCCCTTCTCTGAAGCTCAAGGCGTTCTAGCTCCTCCTCATGAAATCGTCGCATTGTCGATTTCTCAGTGGGTTCATAATCCTCTTTGCTCCAATGGATAATGTTATAGTCCACTCTTGGCAAATCAAAGACTTCTTCGTCCTTTTGTGTTTCAGACTGCTTTTGCATTTCAGAGAAATCCTCTTCCTGAAACTCCTGAAATAAATTAAAGTTACAGTACTTATTGCTTTTAGAGTTATAATCTAAAAAGTAATTTTTTTACAATTTACTTCAAAATCTGTATGTCTTTCTTCTGTGGAACACAAAATAAGATATTTTGAAAAAAAAATTTTTTGTCCATGTCCAATGTTGTTTTAGACCACACTGACTTTCATTACATGGACAAACACAGTTCAAACATTCTTCAAAATACTGTCTTCTGTGTTCCACAAGTCATATGGGTTTGGAACAACATGACAATTGTTTCTGTGAACTCTTTAACACATCTTCGTACATAAAAACTATTCCAAAAGGCTGTTCACATTTTGAAGAACACCTTTCCCTTTACCTGTGTGAATATTCTATGTTTGCGTGACACCCTCTGGTTCTTCGGTTTGACAGACAGTTTATGTTTGGCAGCAGTGTTGTCCAAGCGTGGGACAGACTGAGGGACAGCATCTAGATTGATGGACTCAATTGTGCCAGGGGGAGGTGGGCGCTTATTGCGTGGGGATTTGACTGGAGTTCTGTGATCGACCGTGTTGTGGCTGCCAGCCTAATTATAAAGCAAAAACACAAAAAAATTGTGACTATTAGACAGCAGGTTTCTAAAAAAATATATTATATATGGGGAATAAGTGTATTGATAATATGACAGTTTTCCCAGTTTCCTGCAGCTTAACTAGAGCACGCTATTAACAACAAGGTTATCTGTCTTACAACATTACTCTCTGAAATTTTTTTTTGTTGATGTCCATTTAAATGGTCTAATCTAGTGTATCAACTTTGACTGACATTGCATTTATTTAGCATTTAAGTTAATCATTTGAAGATTAACTTACATTTTCCTTGGCTTCGGTCTCTGGTGGCTCATTCTCCACCTGAGCAAGAACCCTCAGTGGACTTCGTGGCATTTCTTCTTCATCTGAGCTACCTTCATCTCCCTCACTCTTTCTAAGTGAAGGAAGTCTCTGACCAAATTTGATATTATGTCCAATTTGCCTCTGTCAACAAAGCATATAGAGTAAAATGTGTGTTTGTTTGTTTTTGCTGCCTTGTGTACATATGAACAATTATTACTGTTTGCTTATTATTATTGATTATACTGTGAAAATTCTCACCTGAATGTTCCTAACTTTGTCTGAAAAGTTCTCCTGGGACATTGTCTGTCCTGGATATGTCTCCTCTGAGTCCTCTGGGATAAATACAATCTCGTGAGAAAAAGCTCGGGACTGTAGGGTGTTTAACTCCCTGTGAACGCAGATATGAATGTTTTCAGTATACAATTCTAAAAAATAAATAAACACCTTAATAAATAAAAGCATCTAAAATAAAAGCTATACATTTTGTATACATGAGAAAAGGCAGACCCATGGTTAATGGTTATAAAGTACCTTAGATACTGATCATTCTCCTCAATAACTGAGACAACCCATTGCAAACGCTGTCAGTGGAATGGCTAGGTTTAAGTTCAGATCCCGCAAACCCACGTTCTGCTTCCCTCCTTTTGTTCTTCCCAAATAGACGCCGGAATGGCTGGAATTTGCCCTGCCGTCGCCGCTCTGGTAAAAAGCGGGGTCGTTGGGGGCAAAGAAAGGTGATAAATAGTCAACAAGTAGCAATAACCATACCGTATGTTTGACAGTATGTACAAAAATGTGAGCATTTTTAATTGATGTCCATGAAATGGAGTATCAGAACAGGCTATGGAATCAGATTATACTGGGGGTAAGCCTTTGTTCTGAGACAGGCTTTCATAATTATGGTGAACAGATGACTTGTTTAAACATTCAGTAATGTCGAGGTCCTCTAAAGCCCTATGATCTTGAAAAGACATCACAGAAAAATATAATTTTTATATAAAGCTCAGTATCATTAATACAAAGTTGTGGGACAGTTGCATGCTTTACACTTATGAAAAGTCTAAATGTCCTTCAATATGCATTTAAGAAAGATAGCAATCCAGCCACTCAAATGCATACAACGTGTGATCACAGGGGGATGTTGTAGGTTACTCTCAATCTACTTAAACATCCCAGCTTGCTCACTGGAGAATTTGTTAGGCAGCATTCTTTTTTAAAGCAAAAATTATATATATGTATTGTGAAAGTCACTACACATATAATTTAAACTATACTGGGTTGAAGGTTTTTCTTAATGTTAAATAAACTTCTTTCTTTCCCAACCTTTACTTATGTTGACAGCATAACCATTGAGGATATAATCATGACCAACAATCGAACACAAAGTTAAAACAACTAATTCCTAATCTGTAAAAAACAACCAAAAACAATCGTAAAGGAAACATTTAAAGAATAATTCTCATCCTACCAATTATATTGTAAGTCTGCAGGTGCAAAGTGTCTCTGGCATGACTGACTCATACAGTTCCCATGTAATGACGTTTAACAAATGATAAGGCAAGGGACCTTTGGTTTGTAACGAGTGCTCAGGAGAAGTTCCACTTCCAGAAACTAGAAAGTCATTAGGAATCATAAACACTACGGAGATAAGAGTAGCTCAAAAAGCACTGTTTACAGATAAAATTACATATTAATTTGGTTCTCAAGGAACCATTTTTCTTATTAATGGTGAAAAAAGTTGCGCTGCTTAAGATTTTTTCAGGAATCTTTGATGAATAGAAAGTTAGCAATTTAGTTTAGTGAATATAGTTTATTACAGCCTGCAGGTCCCGTCCTGGTCCTTCTGAATGGTATTATAAGCACACCATAAGCACTCCGCCAACCAAGAGCAAAACATCTCCAGACTGTATTTTCTGTGTTTATGTATGTTTGTGTGTATTTATAAGGCTCAAAAGTGTGTGTGACTGACTCCTGTGTTGTAGGAGCCCCAAGTGAAATGGCTGGGGTGACAGGGCCACCATACACCACAGAGTAGACAAATTCAGCTAAAGATCAGCGTGGATCTGTTACAGGCTAAAAGCGGAAAGCAGTGTGGAGTTACACAGTAAGTGTGTTGCTGCTCAAAACACAACAGCACAATAACAAAGAAAGTAAGGCATTTGGTACCTGCCGTCAGTGACAACTTCTGTTGTTGTTCTGGTGCAAATTCCTGAAGTTATTACTGTTCCAGAGTTTACTGCTTTACAAGCGTATATGACTGGATTACTTTATGATTTCTCATATTTTGTCTTGTCATTTTCCTCTTAAAGCCTCATCCAAGTCCAAGTCTCTTCCCAGCTGCTACTCCATATCTCTGGCCCACAATGCAGTGCAGCAGGCGCCCTCAATCACTGAGGCATATAATGTGAGTGGACACCACTCTTGATGTGTCTCCCTTGTACTCCTCTATACTACAACCACTATACTCAAACATGGCCTTTCTGTTCCTATGTGTGTTGGTACTGCTAAAGAAAAATCACTCAGACCTGACTGTTCCTCTCACTTCTTCACAAAAGCTAAAACACACGTCCTTCCCACTTCACAACATAAGAATACTCAACCTTGCTCTGCACACTTTGGTCATACAATGCTTCTCACTAGTGCATCAAAGCCAATAACTTGTTTTTGTCGCAGCAAAAGAAATGCCCACCTGAACCTACTTGTTCCCCTCACACTCCAAATTTCAGCATTAGTACATGATTAATTGATATATTTATCATAAGCAACAAAATAATTGCCACTGTTTCTTTTGTCAGCAGTGTACTTGATTGCCTAACATTGGTATATATCTGTAACAACATAAAGAAACAAGCTTAAACTAGAGCATGCCACACTTCAGCTGTACAGAGAAAGAATGAAATAAGTCACACGTGAAACATACTAATGTAATAAGTTAAATGTGGTTATAAAGTTTGAGGGCACAAGGTTCACTCAAAAAGGTGTGTAAACCCTGGACAGCAACAATAACATGTGATTAAATCATATTTAAAGGAATAATTCACACAGAAATGAAAATCATTTACTGACACCCCTGTCGTTTCAAATCTGGAATCCCAGGAACAACAAGGAGAAATTTAGGAGAATGTGATGGTCACTCTGCTTCATGCAATTACAATGAATAAGGACTGGGGACAAAAAGTGTGCAAAAGCACCATAAAAGTGGTTCATGTGACTTGTGCAATAGATTACAAGACTTCTAAAGCTAACAAATCAAAGTTTAAGATAAAAAAATGTTGCTATCCATCTCTCATTGTAAGAATGAGGGAATTAGCAATGTCTGAAAAGATCCTGAAATACATTGCACAAGTCCTATGAACCACTTTTGTTGTTGTTTTTACATCCTTTTTGAAGCTTGAAATCCCCTGTACTCCCATCCTCATTCATTGTAATGGCAAGAAAAAAAAATCGAAACATTTTTTTCTTTTGTGCTCCACAGAAGAATTCATAGGTTTTTAATGAAATGCGGGTGAGTATTGAAAGAATTGTAATTTTTGACAGAACTATTCCTTTAAAGACACGAAGGCACACGCAGATACAGCACACAATTCTTAAAGTATTTGTGACCCTTTTTGAAACACCACACAGTTCTTAAAGAGACTGCTGATACCACAGCAGGCTGTTCACGAAGATCCTTACTCTGTTTTTGTTTACCTGGGCCTTCAGATACTGTTACCTCTACCCGTGCATCAAGCTTAGCCTCCTTAATGTCCGTCATCATGGTTAAGACGGGCTTTGTCTGCAGCAAGAGTAGAGGGGGAATAAGCATGAACACAGAGGTATTTTTCTCATTGATGTGTTTGTGTGTGCAACAATAACAAGATGACAAGAATAACAGATGACAATAATAGGAAATAGAAAGGCTTACGGAGATCATGAGACACTTGTATTGCTTTTTTTCTCGGTTGTTAAACTCTCTTTCATGAAATCATTTTTTTTTTTCCCCAAATGCTTGATCTCCATTTTTATTTTCATCATAGTCTTTTTGAACTTGTACACAGTCTTCTTTTAGTCCTGGGTTTATTTCTTGCCATCACTCGGTTACGAATAAAAGGACCATCTCTTTCAGTTTTCTCAGTGAAGAATGAAATTCCTCATCTTGCAGGCCTGTCAAAACCTTATATTAAGGGAACTGTACACTTTACTACACACGAGTCTGGATATATGCACAGTTATAATGCTTTTTGGTTATAATGTAAAAATGTACTGCTCCCATGATCAATAAAAATTTACACACCTCTGTAACTGACTGGTTCATATAGATGTGACACATATTGTGTAATGCCTACCAGATATACAAATATTGCAACTTAAATATTCAATCTCCGTTTTATTGATTTATTTAGTAGCCCTATAAATGGGCTAATATACAATCATCTGGTCATTATTGATAAATAAATCTCCTCAGGATAACATAAGATCCTTACAACCCTGTTGTTTTTTTGTTTATAATTTGTATTTGTTTTTATATAACTTTATGAACAATGTATCTGTCACACATGGTGAATGTAACAGTCCAATAAAGGCAAAGAAGAAGAGTTCAATAATATTTAATAAGCCAACGATCAGGGTACAATCCACATTAACCACATTAAACAAAGACTAGACTGGACAAACACTGGGGGCAAACAAATATAGGTGAGAGTAAGCAACTGCAGTGAGGGAAGGAGTGAAATAAGTGCAGTCAAGTCGTACAGTTCTGACCTCTCGAAGTAGAACAGATACCTCTCATCGGCGATATCGCATTATTCACTCTCATGCGCTGTTTTGTTGATATAATTTCTGTTCTGTTGTTTTTATATGAAAACAAATTTGATGAACAAGACACTCAAAATAGTTAATTCAATTCAAAAGACTTATCATCCATATTTACTTTAATACAAACACATATTTTAGTATTTTCCATAAATATGACAACAATTACATATCTCACACAGAAACCGCACTGTCATAGTGTTTGGGAATATTCATACATGATTTAAACACAATCACATGATATCAGCAGAACAATGGCAATCAGAACCAAGCCAAGGTAAAGGCCCCAGGTGTAGATGCAGGAGCCATGGATGACACCTTGGTAGAGGATCCTGGGGGTGCAAGCGCCTGTGATGAGGCCGACAGCAATGGTAACCTAGCTGGAGCCGAGCAGACGCTGAGCCTGGACCATGGTGGAGCTGGAGCAACTGAGGATGAAGGCAGAGACAGAAGGAAGGAGGAACCTAACAGAGCCAGAGGGGTGGAGTGACGAAGCAAAGTCAGAGGAACGCAATCCCAAGGCAGTGGATGGTCAACGACTGACCAAGGTTAAGCAGGATGGAGAAGGGAGCCCAGTGGAGTCATTGGGATGAGGGGCCATGGTGGAGACAAGTGCTTGGCTGTGGTGAGAGACGGAGATGGGTAAGTGTTGTAAAGGCTGTACAGAAGTGGTGATGAGTTCCATAAGCTCCAACAGCAGGACAGTCCTGAATAGATGTAGATGATCTTGAGGCTGGATGGTAATAACATAAGCTGCAGCTGGCATAGAGTTAACAGAAAGACAGATAAGTGATGAGACAGAAACTGAAAAACCAGATACAAGGCAGAGGTGGGATAGGGAGGCTGGGTGGGAGTTTAAGAGGCTTCAAGAGAATTCAGTGCTGGACTAAACCAGTGAGACGGCTTGGTGCTGGGAGGAACTAGCGAGGGACCAAAAGGCTTAGGGCTGGACAGAACAAGTGAGAAATCAAAACAAGCAAAACTGGACATGGACAAAGAATGGTAAAGAGAATTCAAAGAAACCAGCTGCAGTTCACCCTCAGCAGTGGAGATGTGGGCATGGCTTTTCTCTTTTCCCTTGTCTTTCATGAAAACTCACTCCAATGTTGTGGTCACTTTGCACACCTAGTTCACTCCAGGTGTGTGTGTGTGTGTGTTGACTACTGTGTATGTGCACTTGGAAGGGTAAAATGCAGAGCACAAATTCCGAATATGGGTCAAGATATATTCGGCCACTCGTCAGTTCACTTTCACTTTCAGCCTTATTGGTGGGCGTGGGCTCTGGGGTGATGGTTTCCTCAGGCTCTTCGGTCACACCTCCATGTCTGAGGTGGCCTCGTGCTGAGTGCTCAGACTCGGTGCTGTGCTGGTATGATGGCTGGCTCAGGAGTGAGGCTGGTGAGTTCCTCATCTAGGTAACAGGGAGTCAGTGGCGAGTTGTTATTTACCAGCACCCACTCCACATAGGTGGCTAGGCTCTCTCGAGGACCGTCACCGGACAGTTTTGCCTTAACGGCGGTGTTTAGTCCAACATGGTAGAACGTGGTGAGGCAGTTATCCAGGTAGTGTGTTTGGTTGGCAAGGTCCAAAAAGTCTCTTGTGTGGTCCTCAAGAGAACGCTCCCCCTGCTCCAGCAGTAGGATGAGGAGAGTAGGATCATCCATTGTGCAAAAAACCAACAAAAATCACTCAAAAAACAAAACAAATTATAATAATAATTGCCACTGTTAATATGTTGATCCTGTCTTCTGTCATGTGTGGTCCATGTAACAATCCAATAAAGACATAGAAGAAGAAGAGTTCAAAAATATTTAATAAGCCAACTATCAGGGTTCAATCCACATTAAACACAGATGAGACCGAACAAACACTGGAAGCAAACACAGGGTTTAAATAAGATGGAGGACTAACGAGATTAACAATGACAGGTGAGAGGGATAACTAATCAGACACAAGGGAAAACTAGGTCAAACAGGGAAGACTAAACTGTACTGTATTGTCATGATGAAACGTTCAGTGTAGGTGAGCTGCATTACACTCAGGAATGAAATGGTGGCTAACAGTGAGTGTCCACTCACACGGAGCAAGTTTTCATTTTATTTCAATGAAAGTTCTCGATCAGCTCTGCTCCAGTGGACATGCACCATAACAACAAAAACTCCAGCGTTAATTTTGATCATGGCTTGTCTTGAAAAAAAATTAGACGTTCTCATAGGAGAAGTCAGACTGCAGGGACTGGCCTTCAAATCTTCTGACACTGCCAGAACATCGTCGGAGGTAAAATATGATCACATTGGTCATTAATCAGCTGTCAGTAAACATGTCAAACTAATGACCAATTACTACAGATTTTAGCCTTGGATTATAGGAATATTTTAGAATTTACAAAAATTGTCTCAGACGACCAAATCATAGCCAAAATCACACAGTGTGAGCCAGGCTTAGGACAGTGACAGTGTGAACAATACTTCCAATTTATATACAGTTCTAACATATATAGACAAGAACATCATTAGTGCTTTGAAAAAATTACTCTACATACAGAAAAACAACGTATTGCCTTTTTAAACTAGGTTGTGGCAGCATTGTTATTGTTTACTAAAAGTAAAACTAAAAATCATCGATCAAAAAAACCAAAACATAAAATTTACTGAAATAACTTCAAGTACTAAAATGACTTAACTGAAATAAAAATAAAAAGTGCAACTGAAATAAAATAATAGAATTAATTGTATGTGTCTGTGTAGGTATTTGTATGTTAGTTTGTAACTGCAAAGTATTGTTTCTGTGAAGAGCATCACAGTTGTCTGTAGTGTGCAATCTACCTCCATATAGGTACAGTAGAGTTCAGGATAAGTCAGTCTTAGTTAAGCACTAAAGTTTTTTTTCCCGCCAAATTAGTTTTTTTTGTTCTATATTGTTGCTGGGATTTTTACATGCGTTCATTCTGAATGTCAGGATAGAAAATAACAATATTTAAAATATCGCTGGTTATCAAAACACATTGCCTCTAAACCTGCATTCCTTCTGGCAGACAAAAACCTTTTGAAAACTGTTAAACACAGCAAACAAACAGTAAACGATTACAGTCTTCCTTACTGTGTTGTTTCTTTCTATGAGAAGACAGTGTCCTCTAATGGCACACAGGGTCTCTCTCTGTCTGAACAGACTCAGCTGTGACAAAAAAAAAAAAAAAAGCTTGTCTGTTTTTAATTCTGGGCCAGATGTGTTTCTGCACATGCATCTGCGACACAAGTGTGCACGTGGTCAAAACTGCGTGCGTATTTGTCATGTTCTGGTTCACGTGTACATATTAGTGAATGATCTTGTTTGTGTTGTGTGCATAATAGCTCCAGACAAAATACTGATGGCAAAAGCACAAGTCGCAGCCACATTCATTGCAGCAGTACAATGAAAATACGAACAGAAGACAAACAGAAAAGGCAGAAGCAGAGCTAAGTTAGCTGCTAAGTATAGCTCTAGCTGTTACAGTGCTAACTTAACCCACTGCTGATGTTTAATGGTACAGACTGAACTCAATACGAAGCTATATCACTAAGAGTAGCTTTAACCATTATTACAAACATTTCTAGCCCAGACCTGCCTCTGTTTGACCAAACCAGTGAGCTATAAAATAGGCTGTAAGTGGATTCCTGGAATGGTGCCCCTGTAATTCCTGAACCTAAAAGCTACGTGAGTCATTATTATAAGTCATAATAGATGCCATAATGACCCTCATAAATGGATTGAAAAACCATGATGGCACACCCAATGAGTATTCTTAAATACTGCAAATACAATTCATCAACGATGAGGAAGTGCTAGCGATCTGTTGCAGTGGCTAATAGCTAAAGTTAGTGACTAAGGTCACATACAATACTGTTGAAATGTTTGTGGTCAATAAGATCAGCACCAAATCAGCATAATTAGAATGATTTCTGAAGAATCATGTGACACTGAAAACTGGAGAATTGACTGCTGAAAATTCAACTTTGCCATCACAGGAATGAATTAGATTTTAAAATGTATTCAAATAGAAAATATATTTAGTTATTTTAAATTGTAAAAATATTTCTCAATATAAATTTTTTCTGTATAGCGGATCAAATAAATGCAGCCTTGCTGAGAGATTTCATGTTTTGAAAGCGATTTCAGCAGTATAAATGAACTGTTTTTGATATAGCTTTGCGAAGGAAAACTTGACTGAATGGCAGACTGATGCTAGAGAGACTATTTGAAGCAGAACAGTCAATGTTTGTAATCTGGCCTACAGGCAACATAAATGCATTTACACAAGAAACGCAATTTACAAAATAGCCATTTTTAGCATATTGTTGCCTTCTGTGTTGATTCTCATGCACAGCTAATGGAAAACAACATGTGTGGTTATTGCTATGACAACAGCATCATTTAGGTTGGTTCTGATGTAGCATTTTATCTACACAGTACTAAAGGCTCAGCAGAGCTGCATCAGATACTAAGGGATGATACTAAAGGATGATGTTCAGAGTGGGCATATTCAAACAAAGACTACGTTGCCACGATTCTAGCCTAAATATGCAACAGGACTCGGAGCTGTCAGTAATGCCTGCACATTAAGCAAATCACATGTAACACATTAAGTATCAGTGGTGAAATGTTCTTGTTTTGCACAAAGGGCCATGCATTACTATGATAGCAAGTTAGCCTCACTCGAACAATGGGTTGGCTTGAAGAAACAGCTAGAAATCACTGAATATATAACAAAACAATTGAATCACAACTTATACAGCTCTATTAAAAGTGTACTAATAACATGCCATATCTTAAAAGTCTTTATTGAAGCATGAAGGCTAATAAATCTAATTGTGTTGGTTCTGGATGAAGGATGGTTATGGAGATCAGATGAACACAGATCTTTCATCAGTAGCCCATAAGACCTCATTGGATGTCAGGGTTGCCTTTCAAAGCATGACTTCAGCATTATAAACCAGGCAATTCTGATCCAAACATTACTATTATGAAATGAAACCTGTGTAACTTGCAGTAATATAAACAGGAACTGGGGCTAATTGTCACACTTTTTACTTAAGTGTTGATTTTTTTTTTTTTGAAGTGTTTTGATTTTTAGTCAATTCCTGTATGTACACCTTGAATAATATTACCCAGGAAAGACATATTGCCACACTTTGTGTCACATTGGAAACAAAATATACATGTAAAATATATTACATTTTTATATATAAAATGTCACAACTTGCCATTACATGTGTAATTTTAGAATAACTGTATTAAAAAATGTCTAGAACATAGTTAACAGTTGGCTTTTTTCTGAATTCTAGTTTATTCTGTGCACTTTTAAGTTTACACAAAATGATAATATTGACATTTTAGTTTTTTAAGATTTAAGAGTTTGAATCCAACACACAAACAACTGCTAACAAACAAGTTCAGTGAGATATATAGATGCTGTGTCAATTTCCCCATGTGACGAGTCCCAGTCTCTGTTATAATATAACATATATATTAAGTATATAATATATATGACAAAGAAAACATTTAAACCATTTTAAACCACAACTGCTCCACCAAATAGACATTTTATGTAACTACTTTGACGCAGTACTCACTGTGCAGTCACAGACATGAGTAAGTCAACCCTTGTCTCTTTTTCTGTCATTTATCTAGGATTGGGGAAAAATCTGTGCAGAAGGTTGATTGTGTGAATCTGCAAGGTGCTAGTCTAGTAAAAAAAAAAAAAAAAAAAAAAAAACGATGATTCTGTAATTCATAAAGGTAGAATTTCCTTTTGGTCTATTTATACCCTACTGTTTACACATCTAGGTTCTGTAATGTTTTTGAAAGAAGTCACTTATGCTCATCAAGGTGGCATTTATTTGATCAAAAATACAATAATATTGGGAAACATAATTACAGTTTAAAATGGCTGCCTATTTTAATATGAATGCAATTTATTCCTGTGATAGCAAAGCTGAAATTTCAGCATCATTACTCCAGTCTTCAGTGTCCCATGATCCTTCAGAAATCATTCTAATCTGATAATTTGCTGATCAAGAAATAATAATAATTATTAATAATGCTGAAACGAGTTGTGTTGCTTACGTCATACAATTTTTGAAAATTCTTTGGTGAAGAGAAAGTTAAAAACAGCAGCATTTATTTAAAATCTTTTAACATTATAAATGTCTTTATTGTCACTTAGATCAATATAATGCCTCCTTGCTGAAAAAGTATTTCCTTAAAAAAAAGAATTAAGATCTACTGACCCCAAACGTTTAAATAGCATATATATAAAGCTAAAAAGAACAAAGATATATATAGGAGGTCTGAAAAAACTATAAAAGAAGGAAAAATTCAGGGAAAGTATTTATAGAGTAATCATGCATGATGCAGTTACATGTGTACCTACACACACAAACATGACCTTAGCCACTGACTGTTAAAATAAAATTAATTTAATACACATATATGATGTTTTACATTAATATAAACAAACAAAAAGCTATTGGTCCTTGGTTCTAACACACTGGTATCATTGAATGTGCATAATTATTTTCATTACAAAGCATAAAATAAGAAAGACAATGATCCTTTGAGGATGTGGGGCTGGCAAGAGATAATGCCAGTTTCATGAACGGAGAGGCCTGTTTTGTTTAACGCTATCGTGCCACATGCATTACACACAAAAAAGGCTTTATCGCATTTATGTTTGAAGGAGTATGCAAGAATAAAGATTTACCTGGTTGTCAATTTATCTGGGTAAGAGGCTAGTACGTATGCGTGTATGAATGTGTGGCTGATCCACTTGCCTGCTGTTACTGTGGAGCTACACTATGACCTAGAGTCAGGTGTCACATTGCACAGGTGCACAAAGAACTCAAGAATGCTTGAGAATGCATGAGGATGAGTATACCTGTGATGAATGATGAATTCACAAACATCTCCATTACTGAATACAGTGTGAAAATGTATGTAATGCATATTCATACTGCCGTACGTTTTTGTGTGTTCCTCGTGGGATTTTTGTTTGCATGACGTCCTGTGTGAGAGCTTAGTGGCCTATTCCTGAGCTGTGTTTACACATGAAGACAATCCTAGAATGTGTTTGAGAGAGGAGAAAGTGGGTGATGATTGTGAGGTAGTGTGCTGGTTCATACTGCTGTCTCTGTTGCTACTCACAGAATGCCACTTTGTTCATTGGCCAGCTTACCGAGGAAGGAAGGACAGACATGCATTGATTCTTTTAAACTGTCCAACACATACAAAGAAGCTTGTTTGTCAGCGTATGTGAGGATGCGTGTGTGTATTGTGTTAATACAATTTCATAGAACAAGGGCCTCCATTAACAGAATAAAGACGGGTTTGATGATCAATAATGGCAGAAACTGCTACCTGTCTCCAGTGTCACAAATCAACTATATCATTAGGGAGCCATTTGAAGTATACATGCTTATTTTCTAACCATATAAAACATGGCACATCATGCATTTCAGTTGAATCTATTACTTAACATTCTCAATCAGAACAGGAATGGCTGTTACTTATAAAGTTTAATTAACATAAAATACATAAGTATTTGTAAGTAATGCACATTATTACATTATGGTAATATCTAAAAAAGTAATACAGTATATACATTTTAGTTTAATTGGCATGACGAATGGTCCCAGTTTATATTACATTTCTTTACTAAACAAATTCAGTGTTCAGTGAGTTTGTAGCAGGAGAACTTGTTTGAACAATAAAAGATGGGGGCAGGATGAAATGTGTATTTATTTGGAAACAGTCATTATTGCGTCAGTGGTGTGGCTTCAGCTTCAACAATGCTATTTTCAATTGTTTGTTTTCTGTTCTAAAAATAAGTTCATTATCTTGATGGTGTTTCTAGTACTTGTTAACATCAGATTCAGAATCGCCTGCACTGGAAGGCTGAGTCTTTCTTGGATGTGTTAATCTTCAGAGACTGTAGTGACTCACTCTGGCAGTGAATAACAGCGTTTAATGAAAACTCTCAAAGAACAGACACAGAAGGGAATCAAGAGGAATCAGATTCAATCTGAAAACATTACCTTCCTAGATCTGTAGAAGAACAGGCCAAGATGAGCAGCCCACTCCAATAAAAGACTTGGCCTCCAGTGATCTCTAACTATAGAATATGAATCCAGAAAATTACTTTATAGTCTCAGTTTTGACTGATAGGTTGGAAATTTGATTTTCAGTCTGTCATTAATCATTTCTCAACATGATAGTGCAGTGTGGGCACCTAAAAATAACAAATGCAGATTTTTTCCATGAGGAACATCCATCTATCTATCTATATATCTATAATGAACCTATTATCACCTATTAGCATAACTAAGGTGTTAAAGGTAAACACTGAAAAATATGACACATCAGTGGTATTTCATAAGTATTTACGTATAGTATTAAATAATAATTTTATCAGTATGCTGAAAATAGCAAAAACAATTGCAACATGTCCATGGTCAACCAATTACAGGATAAAGAGTATCACTCGTTTTGCTAATAAAGAGCCTAGTATACAAGACCAGCACCAAACCAGCACTAACTAGTCTGGACCAGCTAATTCAGTTTTGTCACTGCATCATTGTCATTGTATAAAGGAGGTCAACATTTAGTGTACTCAAGGACCGACCTGTGTTCTGGTCAGATATATTCTGCACAAGATGACTTTGTGGTTTGGGTGAAATTAGAGCTGCTTTAATTTTGAAATTATTGCTGTGGAGCAGCAGCTATTGTATGATAGTGCACCGTTAGCATATACAGAACTAAAGCTAAAACGTCTTACTTACAGCATACAATGTTGCTGAATAAAATGAGAGGAGGAACTGGATTGAACCAGGTAATGTAATTACAACGCATTCCCTGACAGACACACATTTGCTAATTGTGTCCTGTCACAGTCTCTCTATCAAACACACATATGCACACAGCCACTATTGCTTTACTCAGAACAAACATTTGTAAATACAGAAAGCATCTGCATGTCAGAACATTGCACTCATCCATTAGAATCGGATAAATGTGGCCTTTGTTTTGTCAGTCTGTCTATATTCTAACCCCTCCATTCTTGTGTCCAGATATTCATATCTCCCTCTTTTGGTACAGAAACTTGTGCAGTGTCATTGTTTGGTCTGTAGTATTCTGTACTGATTGTGTTCTGCTACTTGAGATTTATATCAGTAGTTTTGTGTGTGCATGTCTCCTGCTCCACCATACGTGTGTTCACACTTGGTAGGCTTGGTTCGATTTTGGTTGTTGTTCCACTGTCAAACAAACTCTGGTGCAGTTTGCCTATTTCCACATGCATTCAGTTACATTGAAAAGTAAGTGAACATATATTTCTCAGTCAATATCAGTTCAGATGAAACACATATTACTTCATGTGTTGTTTTTAAGTGCACATCTCTGCTTATGAAAGATAATTTTCTAATGATACCAAAGTGCAGATTGTGTTACCTTATATCTGTGGGTAATGTTACTCTATAAGTGCCTTTTAAGAAACTGTTTGATATTGTCTATCAATGACAATCTATTAACATCTGCAGCTTAGAGCAATATGAATTTGTCTAGGGATCAGTGGAGGGCTCTTTATTAGTATTGTCTATCTGTGTCGTACTACAGTAGAGGGCAATGTTATAGCACATAAAGTTTTGGGGCCAATATCTGTCACGTCAAATCTGTGAGCATACTAATATGGGTTTAATTAGGTCATATTGTGGTGGAAAATAATATCCTATGAAGTCCATCATGCTTAAGGCACACCCACTGTTGTCTAAAGATGTGTAACCTTATTCAGATTTTACTGAGGGATCGTCTGTCGCACCAACAACAGCACATACACTCCAGTCAAACACACAAGGCCTTTCCCCTTCACTGGTCAACTTGTATTGACACAGTACTTTTTATGGATTAATATTAATTGGCCTTTCATTATTTACAGTAGTAGGAAGCCTTAGGAGCAGTTTCTCTGGTTTCCTCTACTTGAACGCACAAATCTCCAGGGTGTTTAATGGGAACATGCCCCCGAACCGAAGTCAACAGTGGGAACTTCTTACCTTCAAATTTCAAGCCTAAAAATTTACATTTCTAAGAGGAGTAAGATAGCCTGTGTGTCTAAATATATCTGTGTATTTAAAGTATATAAAAAATTTCTCCTCGTTTCTTCACACTGTTTTATATGCTAATCCAGTGTGTTATTTGTGTAATATTTTGTTAGATAGTTAGACTTTTCAGTGAGGATGCATGAGCTTTAATTGTAGTTAATTTTATTTAATAACCAAGCTTTCATGGGGAAAAAAATTATGTTTTTTTCCCCAAGTCATTTTGGGTTTTCAACCATTAATAGGAATACATAAAATACTATTGATGGCCGTGGCCAGTATTAGACGTTTTCTGTCAATATGGGATTCAATTGTGCATGTTCATTTCCACTTTACCCATTGCGATCAAAGCAATTCAGAATGAAATTACAGCGATTACAGCTAAGACTGCTAAATGTCATCTGTCTGTACACCTACTGAAAATCCATCCATCCATTCTTGAGTTATATGAAGTGTACAGTGAGGAAAAATCCCAACATTATATAGTGAGTGTAAGGTTTATGTGCATGTTATTGATGCTATCATCCTCACATCACTGAGCCTTCAACATTATAAGAGCAATGTTAGATATGCAACTCATGCATTCAGAGCACCACATTGGGGTGTTTATACAGAGTGGACAAGATAGCAAATACAAACAAAGAAACAAAACTGAAATTCAATTTAGTTAGGCATGACATCATCGTTACATCATGATAAAAGAAGAAAAAATAGGCCAGACACTATCTATTAAAAGCATTTCTTGGTATTATGAGCATTGACATCTCTCTTGCTTTAATTAATGACAACAAAGCGTATTAAGTGATGTATATTTGGCTAAATAGCGAGTAGCCATCCATGTCCTTTGCAGGAACGGGCAAAGCTATAGATGGCATATTTTGCCACAAAAGCATGCATTGTGGTAGGTATGCATCGAAAGAGAAAACGACACTAAAGCTCAGGGTACCATCAATTGCCTGCGCCAGTTCCCGTAAGCGTATTATGAATGACTGACGACTCATGATTTAAATAGTAGACATATCATCCATAGCATCACTTTATCAAAACGACTGTCATTCATAAACAAGCTAATAAAAGGCAGCATGGGTGCAGACTGATGTGATGATGCAAACGCATAGACGGCGTTTTCTACACAAACAGATTTTTATCATGCATTTCAACGCGAAATGCAGCCCCAGACATCTTCATGCCTCCCCAGCTGCGCACACATGTGAAGAATGGTGGATTTTGGAAGATGGGCTATATGACAAGGTCAGTATCACCGACAAAGCTATGCAGTTCAAACAAATGTTAGATCTTTGCTTACCTCTCCAGCGTGTGACGGCACGGGGATCAGTTCCTATGTCTGCTTTATTGTGTCTCGCGTCAAGTCGCAGCACGCGAGCTGACCTCTTTGTGTATGTGTGTGTGGGTGGGTGTGTGTGTGCGTGCGGAAGTGTGTGTTGCTGATGCTGCGAGCGCTCGCCCTCCTCCTCGCAACGATTCCGTACGCATTCGGTGCTGCTTCCCAGCTGCACGTGAACAGGAGGGTGTGTGACAGAGGACGTTCACACAATAAAAAAACAGCCCATTCTGCTCTAACATTTCAGTTTCTAAATATACACCATTTCAATTTAATAAATGCTGCACAAGCCTTTAAATGCATGTCACAGACTGAAAGAATTACAGAGATTGAAAGAACTGGCCTCTGTAGTTTTTGCTAATAAAGAAGACCGTACACGTCACTTCTGAAAAACATAATAATATTAAATAATATATTTTAGCTTCCAGACTCTAAAGAAGACAAATTAACTAGCCTATAACATGTTCTGCAGTTTTGACGTTTTAAAATGCACGAGCTTTAAAACAGGTGCATTCTGATTGGCTCTCAGTGTTTTTATCTTTCATCAGCAGACAACTTATATTTATATGAATTTTATATTAGTAATCTGCTATTCAAATTTGAATACTGTTATAAAACAGTAGATTCACAATACAATCCATGAGAGTTTCATCTTACCTTTCGGCCAAAATGACAACAGCTGCACCATATTCCATATTTTTGACCCAGGACCACAAAACCAGTGTTAAGTCGCTGGGGTATATTTGTAGCAATAGACAAAAATACATAGTAAGGGTCAAAGTTATTAATTTTTCTTTTAAAAAAATTAAGTAAAGATCATGTTCCATGAAGTTATTAGTAATAAGTATTAGTAATAGGCATTGCTAAGAACTTCATTTGGACAACTTTAAAAGCGATTTTCTCAATATTTAGATTTTTTTTTTTTTGCACCCTCAGATTCCAGATTTTCAAATAACGTTGGATCGTATCTCTGCCAAATATTGTCTCATCCTAATAAACCATACAACAATGGAAAGGTTATTTATTCAGCGTTCAGATTATGTATAAATCTACATTTCGAAAAAATCACCCTTATTGTGGGCCAGGGTCACATGTTTGCACCGTTTTGTTTTTCTTCCTTGAGTGATCTCCATATTCTCACTGTGTCACACTAATGGGCCATAGAGGCCTGATGTAACGTTACCAAATACAAAGCAAAATTTTTTTTTCAATATTACAATAAGAAATAGGTGTTCTTTTGTTTCATATTTATGGACTTGAAGGGACAATTGTTATTTACATATTAAATTATAATTCTAACAACCTGTTCTGAAAGCACATACAGTTGTGACCACTATTGCTTTTTTCGTACTGTGTCCACTAGATGGCGCAATTTCAATTTCTCCAGTTTAATGGGAATGAATGAGCAGGACTGGTCTTTCTTTTGCTGTGTCTTTCCTTCTCCTCGGCGCCATTTTCAAACAGTGTTTCCGCCACCGGAAGACCGTTCATCGCGGGGAGGGGAGGATATCTGCAGAAGCCGCTGGTGCTTAGCTAACCTCAAAACAGTTTCACACTATGAAAGCACCGAGAAGCACCCAAACGACAAACAGCTAGCAGACTTTTAAGGTGAATTATTGCGTCGTTTTTTGTATCCCCCCCGATGAGAGAAGCTTTTATTTCCGTGTGTCAGAGATGCTGCTAATGTGAGTTTTGTCAAAGCAGCAGAATGAAGACTGGCTAATGCAGCAAACTGCCCTGCGAAGACAAACTGACAGTTTACTTAAACAACAACAAGCGTCAGAGTAAGTATGAATTGTGAGAATTGAGTAACTTATTGTATATACATTTGCGCTAATATTAAATGGCTTAATGTAGCTTTATGCTCGCGTTTTAAAAGTAAGCTGCCCCAAAAGTGCTGTCCAGAAGCGTCGCTAGCTAACAAGTTCGAATGGACTTGTTATGAAACTCTGTTAGTAACGTTACCGACGGAACTTGTGAGCAAAACGTTAATTCTTTTGGAAAACGCACCCCAGATTGGTAGCTCACTTATAAACGTCTGTTTAATAGAGATTTATAGTATAAAATAAAGATATAAAAACCAACCAGTGCTCTGACTGTTTTCATATTTCATACAATAAAATCTGTGTTGGGTTGGGTGTCGTCATGTGAATCATTGTGTGTGTGCAGAACGGAGCTTGTGTTTGTGCTGGATGACCATGACGACCAGCGCCGAGCGGAAGTTCATCAATCTGCGGAAGCGTTTGGATCAGCTGGGCTACAGACAGCCGCTAGCCATTGAGAGCCTGCCACTGGTCGAGAAACTCTTCAGGTGAATGTGCAGTATTGTTCATATTAAACTAAAAAAAACAATCTTTTTTTTTGTCATCAGGGTCATTAGTTCAGATATTCATGCCCTCATATTATTTTCAATGGCCCTGGCACAATAAATTATTACATTTCTATGTATGTATGTATGTATAAATGAACTTTTTTCAACAAACCTTTGCTTGTACATGATGGAATATGGTTGCATACGTATAATTTCACTGATGCTCTTAAGACATTTGCAAATAACAATTCAGTATATGATCATTAGATTGTGACAATTCAACAGTGGGGCAAATAAAAGTTATGTTAAGAACATAGGTTTTCAAAATAACAATTCCAAAATCGATTAACGTGTAAATTTTTTCTAGTTTCTGGAAATAGTCTTCATGAAAATTAAACATGGCATACATTTAATAATATGTGAAACATGATTTGGCAGGAGCATAATCATTGTTTTCATTGATATGTTAGTGACCTGGTCCACACCACAGAGAGCCTCAGGAATGCCAAGCTTGCTGCAGGAAAGACGGAAAAAGAAAGTCGAAATGTTGACGCTGTTCTGGAGCCATATAAAGCTGAAAATGCCCGGCTAGTCAGAGAAAACAATGAACTGCACCTTGGGCTGTTGAAACTGAGAGAGGAGAAGGATCGGATCAGCAGGGGTATGGATTGTGCTTAATGCCTCAAATCCTGTTGCAAACAGATTTAGTTATTTTTTATTTTTTTAAATCAAAGGGAATGGTTATTATAACCACCATTTTTCCATTAACAGAGCTGAAAGCCTACGTCAGGAAACTGGACCATGAAACCTCAGATCTGAAATTCCTCAATAATCAGTATGTGCACAAAGTTCGATCCCTTGAGAAGGACAGCAAAGCCAAGACCGAGCGTATCCTACAGCTCCAGGAGAAGAACATGCAAGCTGTTGTTCAGACACCAGGTTGTTTGCTCGATACATTTTATTTAACATTTCAGCTATGGTATTCATTTTTGTTTACATTGCTATTAGAACATTTCATGGTCATTGATTCATTTAATAAGGAGGGAAGAAGCGATCCATCCCATTTAGACGCCAGCGGATGCAGATAGATGAACTCCTCCCATCCTTCAGTGGCCCCATCCCTCCATCTGTGGCACAACCAGATGATCCTTACATCGCTGACCTTCTTCAGGTGGCTGACGACAGGTGTGGGGAAGAAAACAGAACAGAATCATGATAAATCAGTTGTTTTGTAATTATTGCTTTTGTAGGCATCACATTGTATTTTATAGGGAAGAAATAAAGAAAGAAAAAAAGCATAATTTATATAATATATTTATCAGTGAAATTTAAACATTTAATCAATTGCTTGAGTTAACACATTTATTTGACAGCCGCAATTAAAACATTATTAAAATGAAATAAACATTTGAAGGCTTTTAATAATTATTTTATATATTATTACTTTATTTTAAAATAAAGGTTATGAATATAAATAAGTTTTATGACTTTAATTATATATATATAGTGAGTGGAATTTTAACATTTATTTTGTTGCATGAGATATCACATTTAGCCCCAGTTATTACATATAAACAGTTGGCTTAAACATGGCGTAAATGTTTTAAAGTTAATTTAAGGCTTTTAATAATAGTGTTATTTTAAAAAATGTAAATAGAAATACAACTAAATATTTTTTTTGCAACTTTTATTATAATTAAAAAAAGTGTTTATTTTTGTTTCTTTAAGAATCCAGGAGCTCCAGAAGGAAGTGGCACAGCTGAAGCTTGACCTGGAGAGAGCGCAGGCAGGAATAAAACATCTCAACACACAGGCAAGCGTGCACACACATAAACGTCTCTAATTTAATTATTATATGTAGTCTAATTACTTATTCTGAGGTGATATTTTAATATTTCGGAGAACAAATTTTACATAACCTGCTGCTTGATTGTTTGGGGAGAATGAGAAAGTGATTATAGTTGTTAAAACTGAGGGTCCTCCTTAAACTTCAGAACTAAAAGTTATTACTAAAATAATATTATCTCTTTTATTTATTATATAATTTTAACTGTTGGAGCATTTGTTCATAACATGCGCCCTTACAAATTTTCATCATGCTCTGTGTACAGGTGGAAGAGCGCGATAAAGAGATAGAGCGTCTGAATCGAGCTCTGGACGGTGGTCGACCCTATGATGTCATCTCTCTGGAGGCTCAGAACATCAGCAATGAAAAACTTATTGCTCATCTGAACCTGCAGGTAAATGGTATATTTATTTGAACTTATCTGACAGATTATCTGATTGAGACCACCGAACCAAGCATATACCTTCAGGATGAAGAGTTCAGACTGATGTCCATCACCTCTTTCTGTTTGCTCTATATGTTTATAGGTCTTTATCTCCAGGTAGATGCTAACCCTGTAATAACTCTATAATAACAAATAATTTCCTCTCTCAGATAGAGTATCTGCAGGAGACCAACAGATCCCTGGAACAGAGAATTGACGGACTGCAGCAAAGGAAGAAGAATGTGTCCAGTGAGGTAGCTGATCTGAGCACTCGAAATCAAGAGCTGTGTCAGGAGCTCACTGAGATAGACCAGCTCGCCCAGCAGCTAGAGAAAGACAAAGAGATACTCCTAGAGACTGCTGACATGGAGCTGCAAGAGGCCAAGGTGACCTCAGTGGGGTGTTTGCTTGTGAACATTTTATTAGATTAATAAAGTAAACCTCAGTGCTTCTCTGAAGGTCTAAATTGGAATCAAACAAGATAGATTAATAAATTAGTTTTGTGAAATGCAGAGATAGGAAATGCTTAAAGCACCTCAGAATTTTAAATGATTATAATACTTATATATTTTAATATTTATCACCATTTAATACTTGGTAAACTAATGATTGATGTTTGGTTTGGGAAGTCGTGGCCTAGTGGTTAGAGAGTTTGACTGCTAACCCTAAGGTTGTGGGTTCGAGTCTCGGGCCGGCAATATCACGACTTAGGTGCCCTTGAGCAAGGCACCGAACCCCTAACTTCTCCCTGGGTGGCGCAGCATAAATGGCTGCCCACTGCTCCGGGTGTGTTTTCACAGTGTGTGTGTGTGTGCACTTTGGATGGGTTAAATGCAGAGTATGAATTCTGAGTATGGGTCACCATACTTGTCTTTATGTAGTGATACTTACACTGGCCCTGTTTCTACCTCTAGAAAGAGATTCAGCGCCAACAGCGGGAGCTAGAGAACCTGGAGGAGGTCATCGCTACATTAAGACGGGTGTGTGCATGGATCCATACTAAATTAACCATCTGGTTCAGAACAGCGTATTTATTCTGTCTGGCCTGACATGACATGGATGGTGTAGTATAGCTTCTGGATATAAAGCTCGTATGTTTTTGTTTACCATCTTTGGGTAAATACTTTACAACGTCTATTAAAATATTTCTTACTATAAGGAAGTACTTCTTTATATAGCTCTTTCAGCTGTCTCACTCTTTATTACTGGCCTTGAGTGCTTGAATAGTGTTTATTATAAATGGGCATTTCAAGTAATTTTAATAGTTTTAACAAACAGAATCATGTCAGTGTTTATCTGAAAATTAAGTATACATTGTAAATAACATTTATACTTTTTTCAGAAACCAGGCTTTTTTTTTTATTAAATGCAATAATAATAATACAATAATAAATCGAAGACAATACAACAATAATAAACAATATATTATAATTAAAAAAGAGAGAGAATTAACCAATTAAAAATCCTTTGCACCACCTGGAGCTTACATAGAAACTAACACCATTGCATCTCATCAGGTCATGTCCACAGCACCACCCAATAACCATTCAGTTATAACTGTGTGATTTTGGTGAGAGATTCAGTGAAAAAATTACATTTTTGCTATGATTTGTTGCAGGATATGGCAGAGGGAAATCACGTGAAAGACCGTCTGAGGGATCAGCTGCTTGATCTTCAAGAACAGAATGACAAGATGGAGGGCCTGATACACTTTCTGGAAGAAGACAAAAAGAGACTTCAGGATAAAGTAGAAGCAGTGACTCAGGCTGGTGAGGTGTAGCACTCCTTTGTTCCGTTTTTTTTTTTGGTGGAGTGATGCGTGTATGTGTTTGCATATGTGATTTTGATGCTGTGTTTGTTTTAGATAAGGAGATGATTCTAGAATTGGAGCGGATGCGTGCAAGGCATGGGATGTGTGGCAAGGAGCAGTCTCCATCCCGTTTAGATGCCTTTGTGAAAAGTTTAGAGGAGGAAAGAAATTACTACAAACAGGAGCTGGAGCGATACCAGCTGCTTAGGGGCAAGACAGACAAAAGCCCCACCCCTAGTCCAGGCAGGGGGAGGAGCCCCAGAGGAAGAGGCAACTGGCACAGAAAGGTTGGAGCTAACAGTCATAATGCAGCGCCATGATAGTATATAATTCTTCTCAATTTTGTAACTGTTATCTGTGGACACATGGATAAAATGTAAATAAACTTACAAATATACCTTTTGGTTTTCAATAAATAATGAGTTGCTAAGTTTTCAAAATATTAGTCGATGAAAATGGAGTAAAAAAAACAATATAAGAAAATATGAGCAAAAATAAATATTATAATTATGGTTATAATAATTATATGCATACATTATTTCCTTATTACCTTTTATATATTATAACAGATTTTTTTATTATTGACTTTAATTACCTGCCTTAACCATTAATTTAGAAAGTATTCACAAAAAATGATTACCCCACACCGTGCTATTCTTGTATTTCTAGAGAGATGGCGACACAGAGCTTTCACTTGCACTGAAGGAGAGGGATGAGCTACAGTCAGTGCTGCTGGGCTTTGAGAAACACATGGAGGACATCCAGACCAGAGTTAAACTACTGACTGCAGAGAGAGACCAGCTAAGCTCTCAGTACCAGCAGGTGAGAAGAAATCTGGGACAGCAGAAGCAAACAATGAGAATTTTTATTTTGGGGTGGAGTAGATCCAAATGGAACATCTAGCTGCTTTCCATGGTAATAGTTGTGCATGTGTTTTAAATGTAGGCCCAAGAAGAGCTGAGACAAGTCCAAAAGGAGCTTAAGTCCTTTGAACTCCAGCACAGGATCAGAGATGACAGGGAACAAACTGAAGCTGAACTCCAGAGAGTTACTGCTGAGAGAGACATGCTGAGAGACCGACTCAAGGTGTGTGTGTTTTTTTTATTTTAAGCAGACCATAAATAGCTGCTAAGTGTGTGCAAGCAGTTTTCTGTGGTTAGAGTAGTGTGTTTGAAATTCCACACGGCACTTCTAAACTGTAGTTGACTTGTAGGGTCAGTGGTATAGCTGTGTGTTAAAAGGAGAGTTGCCAAGATAAAGCTTCTTTCTGTCTTTGCAGGTTGCCCAAAGCACAACTCTGACACGAGAAGAGGAGGCGAACAGGGTTCTTGACCTGGAGAACACTATTGAGATGGTACTACACTAATAGAGCTTGCACCATGGATTATATTGTGGAATATATCTCCAATAAGTTTTTTTTTTTTTTTTCTCAATGTCTCAAGCTGTATCTATATTGCCGGCACGTATTCTAGCAATTCAAACTTACATTGCAGTCTGTTCATTAACAAAATAAAATACAGTCAACCAAACATATATAAGGTTACAATGGTCTGATTAAATAGACCTTAGATCCACTCTGCTGTTATGCCAAGTACGTTTTTGATCATGTGAAGATGATTTTTTCCATCTATATGCGAATGCGTGTAAAGTACAAGCCTAGTTTACATTATAAATAATAGTTTAACATTCAAATACAGTGCGAATATGGAAACATTTGGATTTGTGCCGAATGAGACGTGAGCAATAACCTCCAAATAAATCCAGCCAAACCCGCGCTTGCTCCATCTCGTATGCACACACTGTTACGATCTAATGCACTGTAAATGCAGATTTTTTTTAAACAAATAGGCCTACCAGGACGCAAAAATTCTAAATCTGACATTTTCCGGAACAGGACCAAGCAGGATCAAATTAAGTACGGGTCATAATAATCACATAAAAATATTTGATGTGAGTAACGGTGTGTTTTGCTGCAGCGCCGATGGAAGCGGTTCTCTGACTGAGCAGCATAGCCACACGCGCCACAGTTATGTTTGGGATAATTTTATTTTAAACGCCATAATAACAGTTTTAAAATACAACAACGATCACCACGAAACTATTTAAAGAGGCGCATTCAGCTGTCTCCATGCCAACAAAGTAAACAGTCAACAAAGTAAAATGTTCTCAAACGTACGGCTCGCTCTCTTCATTTTATCAAAAGCTCATAATCACATCTATTAATTTTATAATACCTGCTATTAGCATTTTTATCAGGCTAAAACCCCTTTAATTCAAGGGTGAAAATCGTTTTTGAGTGGGTTTTGCACATCCTGTCATACCGGTGACTGCGTGCTGCTGCAATAGATGCATTTTACAGCATTAAGGTTAACGATTAATTGATCATTAACTTAAATGATGATCGATCATGGAAATTATCAAAAATTGACATCCTTAGTCTGGATAGTTATGGGGTGATTTCAAATGCCTTGATGGACACTGCAGGAAGGGGCTGCTACTTGTAGGGTTGTTAAAATATGAATAAACTGAATACTTTCCAAAAGAGACTAGTGAAATGTTCATTTAACTAAACTGTCATTTGTAATTTGCTGTTTATGATAATGTGATCCTGGGTGGGAAGTTCTTCTGGTTTACTTTGAGACCCGAGGAATTTAAAACCTTAAATTGCTCTCATGAACCCAAGTGGTATTATACGAAGTATACTATTAGCAGAACCCTTTCTGTGCATATTTTTCATCATATTATTCAAAGTACTATTTGCCTCGTTGTGGGTTGAGCAAAATAATGCTCACTTATGTATTTGCCCTATATGTGAGGTTATTTTAGGTAAAAAAAAAAAAATCACCTGTAAATTTATCATAATGTGATGTATTACTGTTTGTGTGTGTAGCTGGAGAGAGAAAGGGCTGATCTGCGTGCTCAGGTGGCTGTGCTGAAGGAGAGTCGTGTTGCTGTTGAGAAGGAGCTAAAGGCTCAGTCAGTGGTGCTGCTGCAGAATGTAGAAGAGGCCACACAGCAGAGAGCCGAGAGCTGTGCACTCAGGTCTGTGTGCGTTTGTTTGTGTAGCACTGCTGTAGACAGACATTTCTGCATGCCATGGTTGTGCTTAAAATGTGTGCCTATAGTTGTACCTAAAGTTATTAAGCAGCTTGATATTTCATGTGTGTGTGTGTGTATGTGTCTTTAGGCTTCTGCAGGAGCAGATGGAGCAGTCTCTCTCAGATGTTCAACACCGATTATCGGTCAAGACCAATGAACTACAGGCAGCTCACCAACAGATCGACAAACTAGAAGAGAAAATTGGTGTGTCAGAACAGTGTCTTTTTATTGGCTCTTCTAATTTTCTCAAGTGCACCTTTATCTATTTATTAGCTGTTCTGTCTCTTCCTTCCTGGTTTCTATCATGCATCTGTCCTTTTTGATGTCACAGCTATGCTCACATCTGCATGTAAACATGTCATCGGTGTGGAAGTTCTTCACTGTGAGTGAAGAAGACACAAAGTTCACAGTTTGTAATACGTAAACTTTAGGGTCGAAGTAAACTGTGGGGAACAGGGCTCAATTAACGCTTAACGCTAAGTTGATTTTTTTTAAAGGGGAAGTGAGAGATAATTTTATTTGCCTGACCGCACAAGAAGCCTGATTAAAACGTCAATAACAAAAATAACTAGGGAAGCACTGAAACCTCGCCACCAAAAATTTTCTCAAGAATGATTGGGATTTTATTGCTTTGTGTAAATTGAAACTGATAATGTATTTATGTCTTGCCATGGGGTTTATGTAGCACACACAAAGTAACTCAGAAAACTATAGATGCATACTGCGGTAGAAAAAAAATCAATGCATGGACCAAGCTGTTTCCCCGAATATAATCACGATTGCAATGTGACACTGATTTTATACAATAGTACTTCAATAAACAAGAATTTAAAATGAATAGACTTACAATTTAGGCAAAATATTGACACTTTTTGCTCAATTTTGCAAACGAAAATAGAGAGGACAAATAGCAGAACTGTTGTGTGTCTCCCAGCAACACAGCAGTGTTTAGTTACTGAGTGAATCCATGAATTGAGACAGTGATTCAGTAGCCATTCATAAAGAGATCACTTGCCTCTTTCTTAATGAATCAGCTGTTTGAACAAATCAGTTGAATGAATGACTAATTGACTCCCTCATTAAAACAGTAATTTCCTGCCACCTACTGGTGGTTTGGTTTTTTTGGTTTTTTTCCCAACATTTCTCATTTGTATATTCAAAAGACATTAATCTTGTAAAATTTATGCATTTGCAATTTGATGTGAAAGATGACTCATTTAATAAGGTTAGGGAACATTTTTTTTAATAAAATTTCAAACAGTAGTTTATGTAAATGCTTTTTTTTGGGTGTGGGGGGGGGGTGTTCATTAGCATATTCGTTTTGTGTTCATTAGAAATTTAGGTATCATGATATCTTTTCGCTGTACAGTATTTCTAATGTAGAAATATGATTTTGATTGTGTTTTTTTATGTAGCTGATCTGAGCAGACATGGTTCATCAAGGAAAGACGAAGTTGCAGCTCTTCAAAGCACAGTGGCCTCTCTAGACCGAGAGAAAGATGCCCTGCAGGATGCTGTGGACCAGAAGACTGAGAGTATGGTGCTGCTACAAGAGGAGATCCACAGGAAGGTACTGCTGATACTTGACACACAGAATGAGGGGATGTCTTATTACAGCCCTGTTTTTAAATACAAAATGTTTGGTAATATTTGTAGAGAATACAACCTGCTGCAATCAGTAAAATCATGCAAATTACTATGGTACTGCATTATAAAGTTGGTTTTGCTCTACAGGAAAAGACTCTTTTGGAAGTCCGGCTTACAGTCACAGACTTGGAGAACTCTCTGGAGTAAGTGTCTGTTTTTGTTTTTTCTGTTATAATAAATATAAATGTTCTCAGGACGATGGGATCTTTCCATATTTTTGGGGAAGAATAGAAGGCCTTGAATGTCTTTTATGTCATGTATTTCAGTCAGCTGAAGGGGACATTGAGCAGTCGAGAGAGGGAAATCTCTAGTCTGCGCAGACAGTTGGACCAATCTCAAGAGGAGCTCTCAGCTGTCAGTCGAGACAGAGAGGTCGCGCTGAGAGAGAACCGGAGGTTACAGGACGATCTGGCCACCATGACCAGAGAAAACCAGGTGTATACATCCACACCAACAGTCCTCTTTTCTTTTCCCTGTTTTTCTATCTCCCAACCTTCCAGATGGTAAAGGTGAACCCACTACTATTAACATGACCATCTATGACCAGTGAACCTCCCATACACACATGCTCACGTTCTTGTGCTCCATTCTCCAGGCGGTGCATGCAGAGATGCAGGAAGCTCTGAATGAGAGGGATGAACTGAAGCACAGAGTTCACTCCTACATCTCAGAGGTGGCACGGATAGAAAGCATGATGGCTGCCAAGGTGAGAAATGGAGAGGAAAGAAACACCATAAATTTCATTTTCAAATTTCAAATCATGTCAATATTCCTTTTTTATATAATGTGATTGTTATAATTAGAATTTAAAAATGTTTGATCAGCAGAATGTTTAAAAGCCATGAAAGATGCGTTACAGGCATTTTTCAGAGACAAACTTAAAATATATTTCTTAAAACCTTCTTACCCTTTATTGAACTACGTGGTAGAACTATACTACACTAACTTAAAAAAAAAACAGCAAAATGCAGATTGATGTATTCAGTGTAGATTCATTTTGTGAATGCTCCAATTTGAAGTCAGAAGTTTCCATTTAATCAAATGCGATTTATGATTTTGCATGAACACCGTTTTATGTTGTGTATAGGAACAGGAGAATAGGGACATGTTGGAGCGTTTCCGGACCATCCACAACGAGTCAGAAGATAGAGAGCTGAAGCTGCAGCAGGCTGAGGGGCTAAACAACTCTATCAGGCTGGAACTGCTCTCATCTGACACAGAGCGCAGACACCTCCGAGAGAGGGTCTCGCTGCAGGACAGAGAGATACAGGAGGTATGAGTGACTCGGAGCATGAGGAGGATAATAAAAGGCTGTTTGTCATTACCTCATGGCCTGTGATTTCCTTCAGCACTTGAACGCTCTGCAGGCATATGAAGCTCAGGTGTCGTCGCTGGCACGGGCAATGTCTCGTTTGGAAGAGGAGGTCCAGTCAGCTCGAGCTGAGAAAGTCTCAGTGTTGGCAGATCTGGCCTCTGTCAGAGAACTGTGCGTTAAGCTTGACTCCAGCAAAGAGTTCACCGCTCGCCAGCTGACGGCTAAGAGCATGGAGCTGGAAAGAGTAAGACACACACACACACACACCATCATCAAAATTTGAACATATTGAAAATGAGCATGTATGCAACTAAGCAACACTAACCTTTGAGTTTCAACCTCAGGTTATGGGTGAACTGGAGGATGTGCGCTCCGAGGCAGAGCTTCTGAAAAAGCAGCTGGCCAGCGAGCGACTGACAGTACGCAATCTAGAGACACTGCTCTCCACCAATCGACAGAAGGAGTTTCAGACACACCTGAGTGCCAGCGAGAAAGAGTCTGAGCTCAATGTGCTGAAAGACCGCCTCGCTCTAGCTGACAGTAAAACGTAAGTGGAAAAACAGTGGGCACAAGGGCCATTTATAATGCTTGTGATTATTACACTACTTTTTAAAAGTTTCTAAGGTGGTTGGTAAATGTTTGTTTTAAAGTGTTTTTAAAAGAAGTATCTAATGCTTACCATAGCTTAATTTATTTGATCAAAAATACAGTAAAGCTTTTTGTCAGCAGCCAATTCTCATGTTTTCATTGTCACATGATTCAAAGCTCAAAGTGATTTTAAATGTTACACTTTACTGATTAAAAAAAAATGTATAGACTGAATGCACTGTACGTTGCTTTGGATAAAATCTTCTGTCAATAAAACAGCCATATGCAGTTTACAATGTATTTATATTTAGCTTTTTTGCACACACAGTACAGCATGCAATCTAAAATATAATGCATTTATATTTGATATTTAACAAATATTTTCTGAATTGTCAAAATGATTGGTAGTTTTAGCCCCACGGGTTAGATATGTCAGATATGCACTGCAGTACACTGATAGAAAGGAAGGAGGGGTCATCGGGTAACGGGTAGAGGCAAACAAACCTCACCCAGTCATTTAGAGGGGAGCAAACTACATGTTTGTTTTAACTGACACAGAGCTCTAAACCATCAGATCTCTCTGTCTTCCTCTGCATATGTAGAGAGAGAGAGGGAGCAAGATAATCTTTTATGTGTATTTTATATTAATTATTGTTTCCTCTAGTGTGTTAGACAGGGAGCTGTGTGAAGCATCTGTCACTGGCAAACACAGGCGACTGTGTCCTCTTTAAGGGTGCATAGAGAGTCCATTCAATGTTGATTCCCTCACACAAGCAGTTTTTCAATAGTGTTGCCTAGTGTTAAGTGTGCAGTTGCCATGACTCAAATGAGGAGGTCTTAATGCACTCCAGCAGTTTAAACGCAATACAAGCTGGTTAAAACAATATGTTTGCCCTTTAATTGTAGGGCTGCTCATACTAGAGAGGTTTCTCAGCTGCGTGGAAAAGTGTCTCAGCTGCAGACAGAAATGGACGTCCTCAAGAGGCAGCTGACTACTGAACGCTTTGAAAGGTTAGACCCTGGCTTTATTACATTACCCAGTGGGCTGCCTAACCTTCATTTAAAGTATTGTAAATGACCCATTTGAAACATTCTACATAGAACTGTACTCTAAGGCAAATATTAGGTGAAAGATTACACCAAACTATTTTAGTATGTACGTTAACTTAGGGGGTAAAAAGCTTCTTTTGGCTGCTGTGATCTAGGTATGTTGTTTTGTCAGATGTTTGTTGATGTGTGGCTGTTTTTCTTCTGTGGTAGGGAGAGAGCTGTGCAGGAAATGCGCAGACAGGGCTTATCTTTCTCTTCGCTGCGGAGCTCCTCCCCTCTCAGTCCCCGGCCTGCTTCCCCTGAGCGTTCCATCCTCCGCACACCAGAGCACTCCGTAGACAAGATGCCAGAAAAGTGAGTATTGCCTAAAACCTGCATGTGAAATCATCTGCCAACAGATTTCGGTTCTTGTGGGATATTTTTAATCATGCATTTATGATTAAAAGTAACACGTTTACTTTACATTTTTCAGAAGTGTGAGCTTTAAGGAGTAGTGGCGAAGGAAATTGTTCTTAACAGCCTGTCCCATTTTCAGTGACAAAAGACATGGATGTTATGTGAAAGACTTGTGTTTAGTCCGTTCTGATGAAACAATGTGTTGAGCCAGAAATGACTCTGAAATCAGTCCAGAAGATATTTTCTTGGGCTTCTAAAAGGGAAGTATTTGTATATCTACAAGGTCAACGTTAAAATTATGCCACCAAAGCCAATATGTAAAGCAGTGTCAATTGTTAATTTATACACTTTGTAATAACTTGAAAGAAATTATTTTGCTGTAGTTGTGTTGTCATCATTGTTCTTAATAGTTTTAGATCTTTGAATGGAAAATGAGGCAGCTTTTAGTACTTCCATGTATTTAATATTTTATCATCTTCACATGGCCCACCTTTAATAACAAGTTCAACTAAAGAGGAAAACTGTTCTAAAACATGCCTGAATTGAGATGTGAAATGAACTGGCAGTGCAAGTGACTAAAGAGGTCTTGAGAAAGTTCATAATGCCATGTTACTCAGGGCTGTTAATGTCACACTTCCCCACCATCCTGTGTTTTATATCTGTACGTATGTAAAATAAAACTTATTTTGACTGTTTAACTTATGAATAAACATGAATAGTTTTTAATACAATCTCTCCTGTTTGGTATTAATCATTGGCTCCGTGTACTATGTGATATTAATAATAATGTAATCTTTTTGTTTGTATGTGTGTGTGTTTGGATATCAGAGAGTGACACTCCATTTGGTCTAATGAGAAATAAATTGCTGTTAATTTTCTTTGATATTCTGGAGTACAATTCAATATGCCTTCCGGAATTGTATTTTCTTTTCAGCTTTTGTTTAACGTTAAAAGCCATTGCATGTTAGGTTACTAACGTAACCCCGGTTCTCTGATAACATGAAGTGAGGTATCTCACTATGGGACCGCCTCAGGCGTGGCCGATCGCGGAAGCACCAATAACACCACGTCTGCCAACCATGGCAGACCAATCGCTGCAGCGATCAGGGAGTCCTGCTCCCTGTATATAAACCGCAGCTACCTGCCATTTCGTCATTCTCGCATATCTCTTCTCCGTGCAGAACAGGCAAGGAGTGCAATGTTTGTGAGATACCTCACTTCATGTTATCAGAGAACCGGGGTTACGTTAGTAACCTAACGTTCTCTTTCTAACATTCGTTCGGTATCTCACTATGGGATAAAGACAACTCCCGTATTGCCGATATGCTGACGAAGCAGACTAAGAAAGGCTGAGAAATTATCTGAATCCTAGCTCCCGACGGAGGTGAAAACAGAATAATATGAGGAATTCGCCCTTTAATAAAATTGCATTATACAACCTGACTACTCACTTCTAGAACTGAATGGGCCAGAGAGGGCTCCGTCACATCCAGTCTATAAAAACGAGCAAATGTGTGCGGAGAAGACCAGCTGGCTGCTGCGCAAATATCCTGAATAGAGATGCCTCTAAACAGAGCCCAGGAAACTAGCCATACCTCTAGTAGATTGTGCTCGTAGTCCTATTGGGGGCTCCAAATTCAAATTCTTGTAACATAATACAACCCGAATTCTGGAAAAGTTGGGACGTTTTTTAAATTTTAATAAAATGAAAACTAAAGGAATTTCAAATCACATGAGCCAATATTTTATTCACAATAGAACATAGATAACGTAGCAAATGTTTAAACTGAGACATTTTACACTTTTATCCACTTAATTAGCTCATTTAAAATTTAATGCCTGTTACAGGTCTCAAAAAAGTTGGCACGGGGGCAACAAATGGCTAAAAAAGCAAGCAGTTTTGAAAAGATTCAGCTGGGAGAACATCTAGTGATTAATTAAGTTAATTGATATCAGGTCTGTAACATGATTAGCTATAAAAGCTTTGTCTTAGAGAAGCAGAGTCTCTCAGAAGTAAAGATGGGCAGAGGCTCTCCAATCTGTGAAAGACTGCGTAAAAAAATTGTGGAAAACTTTAAAAACAATGTTCCTCAACGTCAAATTGCAAAGGCTTTGCAAATCTCATCATCTACAGTGCATAACATCATCAAAAGATTCAGAGAAACAGAGTAAGGGACAAGGCCGGAGACCTTTATTGGATGCCCGTGGTCTTCGGGCTCTCAGACGACACTGCATCACTCATCGGCATGATTGTGTCAATGACATTACTAAATGGGCCCAGGAATACTTTCAGAAACCACTGTCGGTAAACACAATCCGCCGTGCCATCAGCAGATGCCAACTAAAGCTCTATCATGCAAAAAGGAAGCCATATGTGAACATGGTCCAGAAGCGCCGTCGTGACCTGTGGGCCAAGGCTCATTTAAAATGGACTATTTCAAAGTGGAATAGTGTTTTATGGTCAGACGAGTCCAAATTTGACATTCTTGTTGGAAATCACGGACGCCGTGTCCTCCAGGCTAAAGAGGAGGGAGACCTTCCAGCATGTTATCAGCGTTCAGTTCAAAAGCCAGCATCTCTGACGGTATGGGCAGCTTGCATGTTTTGGAAGGCTCTGTGAATGCTGAAAGGTATATAAAGGTTTTAGAGCAACATATGCTTCCCTCCAAACCACGTCTATTTCAGGGAAGGCCTTGTTTTTTTTCAGCAGGACAATGCAAAACCACATACTGCAGCTATAACAACAGCATGGCTTCGTCGTAGAAGAGTCCGGGTGCTAACCTGGCCTGCCTGCAGTCCAGATCTTTCACCTATAGAGAACATTTGGCGCATCATTAAACGAAAAATACGTCAAAGACGACCACGAACTCTTCAGCAGCTGGAAATCTATATAAGGCAAGAATGGGACCAAATTCCAACAGCAAAACTCCAGCAACTCATAGCCTCAATGCCCAGACGTCTTCAAACTGTTTTGAAAAGAAAAGGAGATGCTACACCATGGTAAACATGCCCCGTCCCAACTATTTTGAGACCTGTAGCAGAAATCAAAATTGAAATGAGCTCATTTTGTGCATAATATTGTAAACTTTCTCAGTTTAAACATTTGCTATGTTATCTATGTTCTATTGTGAATAAAATATTGGCTCATGTGATTTGAAAGTCTTTTAGTTTTCATTTTATTAAAATTAAAAAAACGTCCCAACTTTTCCGGAATTCGGGTTGTACGATAGGCTCCAGCACCTCTGTAAGAATCAGCCCACGAGACAAAAAGCTGATTGCTCTTACGAAGTGTATGTGTTCTCTGAACGTACATATGCAGAGTACGAACAGGACATAAAGTGTGCAACCCCTCCTCCTCTGGGGATGCAAAGGGTGGTGGACGAAAAGCTAGCAGGTTCACTGATTGAACTGCCCCCGCATGATCAAACACTTTGGGTACGAATGCAGGGTTTGTTCTAAAAGTGACTTTATGAACACCTGGAGCGAACATCATACATGAAGAGTGAACTGATAAAGCATGTAGTTCACTCACCGTTTTTGCTGTAGTGAGAGCGAGCAACAGAGACGTCTTTAGAGCTAGTAGCTTCAAGGCAATTTTATCAATGGGTCCAAAAGGGGCTTTTGAGAGCGCGTTCAGAACCACGGACAGGTCCCAGGGCGGGACCAGCGGCTTCGATACTGGGTGTAACCGATGTGCACCTCTCATAAACCGACAGACGAGAGGGTGCTGACCAATAGTACCCGAGTTAATACCCACATGACATGCCGAGATAGCCGACAGATAAACCTTAACCGTAGAAAAGGCACTGCCCTTATCTAGAAGGTACTGTAAAAAGACCAGCACATCTGAAACTGAACACAAGAAAGGAACAATGTTCCTTTCTGCGCACCAACCCTCAAACACCCTCCATTTGAGATTATATAAAGAGCGCGTTGAGGCAGCCCTCGCATTCTGAATTGTCTCAATCACTTTTGGAGGTAACCCAGCTGCATCCAGATTTAGCCTCTCACGGGCCAGGCCCAGAGAGCTAGTTTCTGAGGGGTAGGTGAAATATTTCCCCCCGTGCTTGTGAGAGGAGATCCCTGCGCACTGGTAACGGCCATGGCTGGTCATAGAGCAGTTGCGCAATCTCCGCCACCCAAAGTCTCCCCGGCCAGTATGGCGCGATCAGAATCATTACATGTTTTCGTTCCCGAACCCTTCGTAGTGTCGGCTCGATCAGGCTCAACGGAGGGAAAGCGTAAAGTAATACGTCTGGCCACTCGTGGGCTAGAGCATCCACACCCAACGGTGCATCGTTTCCCACCAGAGAGAAGAACAGAGGAAATTGCGCATCTTTGCGTGATGCGAAGAGATCTACGGCACCCTGGCCGAATCTCTGCCACACCATGATCATAACTTGGGGGTGGAGTCTCCACTCCCCGTACAGAGGATTCCCTCTGGACAGTAAGTCTGCTCCCCTGTTCATTATTCCTGGAACATGCGTTGCGCGTAATGACAGGAGGTTCCTGCTGTTCCACATAACCAGGTCTTTCGCTAACAGATGGAGCTTGTGAGAATGCACTCCTCCCTGTCAGTTTATGTAGGCTATCACCGTTGTATTGTCTGTCCTGACCAATACGTGATGATTCTTGAGAAAAAGCACAAAATGTCTCAGAGCTAGTAACACTTTAAGTAGTTCTAGAAAATTTATGTGCTTCTCTCTTAGTGCCGAAGACCAAACTCCCCTCACTGTTCTGCCCTCGAACACTGCCCCCCAGCCCGTGATAGAGATGCATCTGTTGTCACCACTTTCCTCAATAGTACAGGACCCCGAGGGCATCCTGTCCTGAGAAAAAGACAGGGCTCTCCAATGACAGAGAGCGCTCATGCATTCTAGTGAGACTCGCACTCTGCGGCTGAGACGGCTCGTGGGGCGAATGCCCTGTGACACTTTCCAGTTCTGAAAATCCCTCATTCTCAGCAGTCCCAGGGGAACCACTGACACTGTTGAGGCCATCAGACCCAGTAGTTGAAGTTCTGAAAAAGACTAAACTCTCTCGTTGAAAGAGGGAGAGGCAGTTGAAAAATGTTTTGATGCGCTCTTCTGTTAGGAACGCTCGGAACCTCACTGAATTCAACCTGACATGGCCTCGAGAAGCCCTTAACAGGTACTCGGTGGGAAAAAGGCTTATCCCAAAACCTCTTCATTTCAGCCACACAAGCTGGGACGGCTGGAATAAACTGCCTTGCTGGAGGGAGACGTGATGGAAGTCTCTTTCCGTCATACAAGTCTCTTTCAGCTCCTTTATCGGCTGGTTGGGATGGCCAGTCGATCGACAGTCTAGCCGCGGCCCTGCGACAGACCTCGATAAGATCTGTATCCGTCTGCACAGGGGAGGGTGAGCTCTCATCCTTGTCCTCGAGGATGGTCGACAAAACTTCGTCATCTTCCTCTCCCGCTAACGGATCTCCAAACAGCGGGGGAAGAACGGGTGACACCTTCTCCATCATCTCACCCCAGGAGCTGGAGGCCTGTGGACAATCCATCGGTTCCTCTCTGGGTTGAGCAGAGAGGCATGGGTCCGACTTCCCAGCTACTAAAACGCGAAGCCTTTGCTCTCGGGTTTTGACAGAGAACTTTGCACAGTGGGGACAGCCCTCGGGGTCGGTCAACGCTGCCTGAGCGTGTTTAGCACCCAAGCAGGAGATGCAGAGACTGTGTGAATCTTTCGCAGAAATCCACATTCCGCACGCACACGGATGAGGAGGACGGCCCTGTCCTCCGGGGCTCCCCGGCTCTTTTGCAGTGGCCATGAAGCCTGCACTCTCTTCGTACGGTAAGCCCACCACAACGTGACAGCTAGTACGGAGCTGTGCTGCGACAGAGAGCTCTTTTCCTACTTTTTTCCTCGAAAAAAATAAGTAGAGAAACTTAAAGTAGAAAACTCGCCTTGCCACGTTAGTTATCTTACTCTTAAGTGTTAGGTCACTCGACAAACGTTAAGAATATATTGCGTTTGGGACGTTACCTTGTGGCTCCGTCGATAAACTGTTTAGCAATAATTCTCCAAGTCTGCTGAGGACAGCTTCCGAAATCTTCACGGGGAAGAGAACGAGAATGACAAAATGGCAGGTAGCTGCGGTTTATATACAGGGAGCAGGACTCCCTGATCGCTGCAGCGATTGGTCTGCCATGGTTGGCAGACATGGTGTTATTGGTGCTTCCACGATCGGCCACGCCTGAGGCGGTCCCATTTTAATGTTTCTCATGTTCCTTGCCATTTATTTATTGATACTTGCTAAGCCATGCTACTGATCTTCAATACTAAGTATAGCATGTAAGTATAAGTATGTAACTCATTCTGCACCATTTACTAGATGAATGAGTGTTTACTGAAGTGTGCTATTGTCAAATTACTTTTTTACTTTGTTTTATTGCTAGCCATAAAAAAAAAAATCTTAGCCGTATGTGAAATAACCAGTATAAAATATATAAAGTGGAAATGTGAAATGGAAAAATGTATTCTGTATGAAAAGCCCCTAACAATGGCTTGGCAATGCATTAGAAAAAAACTCTTCCGAACCCAACTAGCAACACCCTCCCAGCAAACACAGAATATTCTTCAAACATTACATTAGTATGTTGTTCCGAAAGAAGCAAATAATAACATACTGGTAATGTTCTGTTAGTTATTTTTGTAACAAAAATGAACATTCCCAGAACGTTGTGAAAGCCAAAAACTTTTGGGCTGAGAATCACTCATAACATCCCAGCATCATGATCGCGTTTGCATGGACAAGCACCTTTGAACAACACTTTGAAAGTTATTCCAACAATACTGTTGATCTCCTTTGCTATTCTTATAATTTTGAATACTTTAAGGTTATAGTTATTGTTGTAGTTCTTGGTGCAAACAGCCTTTAAATGTAATTCCTGTTATTCCTGTGTGTTATCCAGACTGATCTTTTGGGAGAAAGCTGAGCTTTTACATCCTCACACTGTTTTCTTGTTTTGCGGTATGATTTAAATCACCATTAGCTTGTTACAGTTTAGTTATTTAATATTAATATTATTCTCAGACCAATATTACCCAACATTACCCGAAGAAATCCAGCTTGCAAGTTTCAAAGATTTTTTTTTATTTATTTCCTAATTGTACAGTACTTCTGCTTTTGGATGTGAATCTGCATTCCTCATAATCCCTTAAGGGATTCAGTCTCATCTTTTCAGAGGAAGTGGCAGATGGAAAGGGTTCAAGTTTGTGATCAGAGATATTTGTTTTTGTCATATGAAACAACACACTCAACACAATTCATTAGACACAGATAGGCACGACTTCAAAAGCTAGTTGAAGTCTCATTTTCTCGGTTTTTGAGCTTCACTTTTCTATTTACAAAAGGATTAATGAGCAAAATCATAAAGGACAGCAGAGGTAATGATTATCTAAATAACCAAAAAAGAAAAACACTGGTAACTTTAACATTACGAAGACATGAAAATGGTGAAAACTTGTGCTTACTAATATAAAACTGTCACTATAGTCTTGTGCACAGCACAATGTTCTTCATTTTATCCCCACTAATATGGACATCCTACTGCATCTCATGAATAAAAATAGCTGATTGAGTATTTCCAGTTTTAAATAGTGGTTTGAACTTAAATAGCTCTCAAATACACTGTACTGAGGCTTATATTCAAGTATATTTTCAATACTGTACAGGTTAAAATATATGTATTAAAAAGTATTAAAATATTAACATATTCAAAGATTATAGACATTCTCACATAGCTGGTATAAACCCGATTCCTTTGTTAATGCCTACAGTATTGAGTGGTTGTGTTGGGTAAAGGATAGCCGAACAGAGAGAAGTCCAAAATATACTTGGGCAGGAGCTCTTTGAGAAACTTCTGTGGCACAGTGCATAGGTAATAATGCAGCGTTTCTTTGGTGACGGGTTTGTACCAGGTCTGGCGTTCAGGGAAACGCACGTGTTGCGGCACTCCGACACGTTCCAAAACGTACGTGGCGTCACTCTCCAGCCTTTCGTACGAGCCAATGAAGTCATATTCTATGGCGCAGGGTTGGCACAGGTTGTAAATGGGCATCCAGTGTTCGTTCATCCGCTCCGGGTCTTCGTCGAGCAAATAACGCACAAACTCAGTGAAGGTCACGTCATTTCCTGCTATTTTTTTATCCTTTGCGTAGCCTTTTCTATAGCGACGTATGATCTCCGCACCGTATTTCCGCTGATAAGCCTCAATTTCACCAAACTTGTTGCGATAGGCTGAAAGCAAGCGTGCCATCGGCTCTCGCACGAACATGAATTTAAAATAATGCCGTAGTCGATGGCGAATCTCTTCGGGCGGAAAGTCAGAAAGAAAGACCAAATCAGCACGATGGTCCATCTTCACTTTGACGTCTACATTGGCTAGAGCCCCGCTCAGTACCTTCATCACTCGCTTCCAGTTGGAACAGGCCACTTTGGGGATGTAGCAGTACAGGAAGCGATGCTCGTCGTTTACTAGTATGTGCTGGAGGAGAGTCTTCCTCTGCAGGGGACTGAGAGACCACACGCTGTGAGGCATGTTCTTCTGACCACAGATCGATCTTATGGTGCGATTTCGAATCTCTTGTACAATCTGGGGGGAAAGGGACATATATAACTTTAGAACAATATAAAAACAGAAAAACTTGAGCATACATTTAGTTTCAAGTTTTGTAGACCTACTGTGAGCTGCAAGGTTGTTAAAGGGGTCATATGATGCGATTTCAAGTTTTCCTTTCTCTTTGGAGTGTTACAAGCTGTTTGTAAATAGTAGAGCTGAAACAACTAATCGATTTAATCGATTAAAATCAATTATTAAAATAGTTGTCAACTAATTTAGTCATCGATTAGTTGCTAAATAACTTTTATTTGCCGTAAGCGGCTCATTTCGTGCATATTTCAAATCTGCGGTGACCAAAGTGTGGCAGTAATGAGCCACCGGAGGTTTTACTCAGCCAGTACAGCAGGAGAAGTAACGAATAGCCAATAGCTGGCCTCGTTTTATGTCATGTGCTTCCCGAACAGCGTCTCTGCAGCATTCAGCGGGATGTGGGAGTATTTTACTTTAAGCATTCAAAAAAGAAGAGTAACCTGTAAACTCTGCACTACTGAACTGTTTAAGGGGCCGTTCACGTATCGCGTCTTTTGCGCGCTCAAGTTCGTTATTTCCAATGTAGGTATGCGCGCTCATAATAGAAGCGACGCGCCCGTTTTTCCAGGCGCGTCTGCACCGCATCGAGTTAAAAACATTTCAACTTTTCAGAGAGCCGCAAGCGCACCGCGGGTGCGATTTTTAGAGCTGCAAATCCATTTATCCTTTGTAGTGATGTGTCGTTCGTGAACGAATCGTTCTTTTTGAACGAATCTTTTAGGTGAACGAATCGTTCTCGTTCACGTAATCCACTGACTCGTACTTCTCGTTCAGTGAAGTTCCTCCCTTCACAGCAGCGCGGCGCTATAAGCAGCGCATGCGCAGCTCAGTGAACCAGGTAACAACCATTTCATCCTGTCAAAGAATTACTCAACCTCGAGTCAATAGCCTTCTAGTATGAGATGTGACAGAGTATGTGATTTGTTGAATGTAGTGAACGAATACGTCCTTAATGAACGAGTTTCATATGAGTCTGAACTAGATCTGGAGATCTTATCGTTCGTGAACGAAATGACTGAACTGATACACATGTCGTTCGTGAATGAGTTGAATGAGCTGATACATGTCGTTCGTGAATGAAATGACTGAACTGATACACATGTCGTTCGTGAATGAGTTGAATGAGCGGATACATGTCGTTCGTGAATGAAATGACTGAACTGATACACATGTCGTTCGTGAATGAGTTGAATGAGCTGATACATGTCGTTCGTGAACGAAATGACTGAACTGATACACATGTCGTTCGTGAATGAGTTGAATGAGCTGATACATGTCGTTCGTGAATGAAATGAACTGGCACATAGCTTATCTCGTTCGTGAACGAAATGAATGAGAGTAAACAGGGTTAGTCTGCCATTTAGCATGTCAATCTCGCAAAAATGCAAAACGCAGTTAAGTACTGTACTGTGCACATATGCTTGTTTTGATATTTAGCAACTCCACGTTTAATCCCCGATTTATGAATGTGAATATATAATTTACAAACTGTCTGACCAAACGATTAAAATGCTAATTAGGCAAGAAAACATGTTCATCTGAAAAACTTAATTAGACTTTATATATTGAATGTGATTATACACACATTTTAATAAAGCCAGATCAGTTTTTGTAACAAGTGAATACGTTCGTTGACTTAAGACATAACACATAATACACTTTTTTTGCCATCTGCTGGCTTATTTTGTGTAATACAAAGAAATGGTCACTGAACGAATCAGTGAACGATTCTGAACGAATCATTTTGGTGAACGAACTGAAAATGAACGAATCTCTAAAAAGAATCATAATTTCCACCACTAATCCTTTGCTGAAATTTCCGCGTTTTCAAGGAGAGAGCACGTCATGGTTGCTTAGCAAAGGCAGACGCCTCAGGGGCGCAAGAGCCCGATCGCTTTGGAAAGAAGGAGAAAGCGGCGCGCCTAGCGTTTTCCACGCGTTTTTAATCGCGATTATGTGAACGGCCCCTAAGACTTTTATTTGTGCAGATTCTCCAGTACAATGTTGTTTGCAAATGTTTAGTCTTAAAAGCTAATAACTTTGCTCTTTAACAGTTAACATTTAAAGATTTACAAACATGTTCTGTGATCAGTTTGTCGTTTACCAGTTAATAATTCAGTCTTGCAGCCTAATTATGACTGAATGAGAGAGGTAAATGTTTACATATATTTGAAATGCACTTTCGAAGGATCGAAGGATTGTTTACAATTTCTCAGCAAAAGCTATAAAGCTGTTTCCCAGTAAATAATAAAATGCAATGTACTGCAATTTTTTCTGTTTTATCCTTCTTCTTCATGAAAATATGTTCTGAAAGATTCCTTAATAAGCTTTGTTCGGGATGTTAAACTACTTTAGGAGCTCTAAGGACTGCCATGGTGAAAACATTATTTGAAATCTCCTTGTGAAATTTGCTATGGGTCAGTGTTTTGATTGCAGAAGAGTTCGACAAAGGATTACTAACACATAATAAAACAAAACTCCAGGTATATTTTTGATGAGGATATGACAATGCAAAATGGTTAAAATCCCTTAAAAATCTATGCTGAATGATAAAGACCCTTTATTAATAATTTACTTGGGGAAAAAATGGGCAAAACTAAAATATAAGGACATAAACCGATTAATCGATTAATCGTAAAAATAATCGACAGATTAATCAATTATCAAAATAATCGTTAGTTGCAGCCCTAGTAAATAGATAAGACCCCTAAAGTTGAAAAGACTAAAGTCCCAAACCCAAAGAGATATTCTTTATAAAATTTAAGACTCGTCCAAACCCCCCTAAATACGGCTCATTCTAACACACCCCCGTGTCTACGTCTGCATGTGGGAAGATTTGGATGCAACAAATGGCTCGTTTTATTGTATGGGTTTTATTGTTTTTGTCTTGTCGAGCCAGTGTTCAGACCGGGACACGCATCACAGTATATTAAGAGGCATAACATTTCCATCACACGCTTGAGGTATTCGGCCAATCACAATGCACTGGATAGCTGTCCAATCAGAGCACACCACGCTTTTCAGGCCGTTGAGCTTTGAAACGCGTTTCATTAAGTCGGAGCATAGAGGAGAAACAATAATGTACATTATGTGGAAAATGTTTTTTTTTTTGCTTGTTTTTTTACTTTAAACGCATAAACATTTCATTACACCAAATACACAAAATAATGTTCTTTTTAGCAAAATCATATGACCCCTTTAATCAAAGATAGATGCTGTTGCCGAAGACATCAGTCTACATTATTCCAACTTATTTTTTTTTAAAAACGGTTCAACATTAGAATTCCAGGTGGGGGGAAAAAATCCACCAATAAAAAACTGCCCAAATGCTTTAGTGCCCATCATTTTAACTTATTCAAATATACTTCATGGGATTATAGTTTTCACTTATTAAAGCAGTTAAGTACAAAGTTTTATACCTTTGTCTTTTTCTGTCAAACTTTCAAAACATTTTTTTTTTTACACTTTAAAAGTTTGAAATGTTGTGATTCACCCTGTAGTTGATTTTGTTCAAGGTATATAATGTTTTAAAGTTAAATTAGAAAATTGCTTTGGCTGAAATGGTTAGGGGGAAATGTATTGCATATTTGACCCATGAATGGGCACAACTTACCAATTAGAATCAATTATTTCAGAGAACCATGTAAAATGGAAATAAAATGAGATGTGCCATCTAATTACTTAATCAATAATCACTATTTTGTGAAACTGTGTACCTAATGATTCTTGAACAAAATGACTTTACTCAAAAAGGTCTCAACTCACTTGGTCCGATCTAAATATAATTTTCTCCTAATGTCCAATAAAAAATGTACACTTAAAAATAGCAAACTAAAATATGTTCAGCAATAAACATCTCTCCATCAAGCCAAAAGCAGATGAAACATGAAAATGTGTTACTAAACAGACAAAAACATTTACTCTGGACATTCCACTGGAAAACCAAGCATCACGTGAACTGCACTTAAAACTAACTCATTAATCATTTTCAGGATACATACACAAGAAAAAAAATATATACAAAAACATACGATGGCGACTTCTCTATTTACATAAGAGTGTTCACTTCATACATTCAGTTGACAATCAGCAAAAAAAAAAAAACACATTCAACTGATTACTGAATACTATGGGTGGCACGGTTCGCTGAAAAAAACCCCGAACCCTCGGTTCACCACACACGGATCGGAACGCGCTGGGACCGCGGTTCAATTTAAATCTGACAAAGCATCTGTAATATGGTTTGCTATAAATAACACGTAAAACAAACTGGGTTCAACTAATATATGTTTCTGTTGATGGATGCGCATCCTGGATTCCCAGACATTACAACAATAGCGATGAGAAAAAAAACCTGGTCAAATCATTCACTCTTGATCAATATGAATGACTTATGCTGGATTATGAGCAGTTATTTATTTCTGTCAACACCCGGGTGCTGATAGCGCGTGCGCACAGATGAGACCTGAACAGCACACGTTAATATGTATTTAAACTACACTCATTTAAGCTTTAGTGATGTGTCGTTCTTGAATGATTCGTTCATTTTGAACGAATCTTTAATCTGACTCGAGAAGAACGAGTCATCTCGGGGAGTGATTCGTTCAGTCGTGCATGCGCAATATTCTATAGGTTCTGTTCTGCTAGTAGTAATTCTATGGAGTCAAAACAATACCATATATACGCAAAAAAATAAGTTTTGCAAAAGAAATAAAGTTTTACAAAAGAAAATAAAGTTTTGCAAACGAAAATCAAAGTATTAAGAAAAATAATTTTGCTTTTTGCAAACAGAAATAAAGAATTGCAAAAGAAAATAAAGAATTGGGTGAAAAAAATGAAGTGTTGCAAACAAAAATAAATAATTGCAAAACAAATGAAACAACGCGAAAGCAATAATTTTGCAATACATATTTTCTATGGTCACATGTATTAATTTATTTGCAACGCTGCTTTTATTTTGCGTGTCAGTCTAGTTTGATCTTACGATATCGTTTTCCCTTTGCGCTTCATTTTTCTGCACGTCTCTCTTTGTGGCACTGTTTTGACGTGGGGGTGGAGCCAAGGGACGGGGGTGTGTACAACATGCCTCCCTGGAAGTGACGCCATTGGCCCGAGACGCAGCTCACTGATCCAGGTACTGTCATGATGAGCAGAGGCTTGCGAGTGGATCGTTTCTTTTTATTCAGTAACATTAAAACGTTCATGTTTTTGTTTTATTTACTTTATTAACAAATGCATATGTGTTAGCAGTGTTTGCTCAAGTTAAAGAAGTTGTTAACATGAACATCTGCGGTTTATTTCTCTCGATGTGCACACTTTTATACCATTAAAATGTTGTTTCATGCGTTGTTTTGACTCCATATAATTCACCTGTCAGTCAATGCAGTCTCAAGCCGGAAAGAGAATTGATTATTTCATAGTTCGGGTCTATCGGGTTTTTGACTCGTTCCTTAATCACGTTACATACCCAGGTTAAACCAATGCGGTATTGAGCCGGAAAGAGAATTGATTAGTTCATCTTTCGGGTCTTCGTTCTTTTGTCGTGTGACGTGACAACATTGGCTAGAGTAATTAGTTAATTTACAACCTTCCTTACAAATGGGTGCATAGTACTTTTTTTTTTATTATAATTATTGGTTATGCTTTACATTTTGTCCATATGATGGCGAAATCACTTCGATAAAGAAGAGATTTTTTTTGTTTTTTACAGTGGATGTTAATCTTCAAAAATGACCTTGTTGTTCACCCTTCAGATTAGACTATAAAACTGTAGTGTTACTTGTTTAGGATTCAAAATGTTATTTGCTTTTAATTTATGTCATTATGTCCTTTTTGAGCAATCTTCTTGTACATATATTAGACCAAAATGTCAAGTTTGCCTAGAAAAAGCAATTATATACCAGCAAACTTAAAATTGGATTAAAAATGAACAAACTAGGCTATAAATACTTTGTATTGTAGGTTTGTATTTTTATATTATTTATAGCCTAGTGTTTATTACTGATAGACAGTCAAAAAGACAAATTCATCAATATTTTATTTATAACAGGGTTTTATTTATTTATAAAATAATAACACACAACAGATCCTGAAGAAACAGTAACAAAAACACAGTGATAGAAATATCAGAAATAGCGTATGGGTCGGTCACATGATTAAGGAACATTTGACCCGAAAGACTCATGAGATGAACTAATCAATTCTCTTTCCGGCTCGGACTGCATTGGTTTTAGCGTATGGGGCTGTCACGTGATTAAGGAATGACTTGAACCCGTTTTAATACATGACAAGCTATGCAATATCGCATTCATTATCGCAGATGAAACGCCTTCGATAATGAACGCGATATTGCGTAGCTTGTCAGTGATCTACGGCTCTGTCTATTAAGTGCCGCTCCATTTAAAAGCAGGTGATTGCAATTTAACGCTAATCACGGAACCAGATTTACTGACTAAATGTGCATGATCATATCATTAGATATATCGCCCAGCGCCTACTATCACGTGCAATAATCCACTGTTTTCGTCCGGTACGTTTGTTCTGTAATCAGGTATAACGAACATTCACCTCAGAAACAACCCACCGTTCACAAAAACAAGACGCTTATTTCCTATTTTGAAGTTCATTCCAGTTTATTTTGAAACAAGTTATTCGAATTGGTAAATACAGTAAGCACAAAAATATCAAAAAGCAAATTAAGTTCAGGATTGGGTGAAAATAAAATTTTTTAACAAAAAATAGACACTAAACTGACTCCCTTACTGGCCAAAAACTAGAGAAAACGTAATGAAATGAGAGAGAAAGAGACCATACACTACATGTCTCATCATAACTATGTATTCTAATATTATCAAATGTGATGGTTTTCCTCCATACAGCGGCGACCCAAGCCATCCGATGCCTCTTGGTGATTTCAGACATCAGTCTCCTTGTGTTTTTTTTTCCCCAAGTAGGAAAATGGTGAAAACTAGTATGATTCACGAGGCGTTTGCCCTGACGATCATGAGAACAATTACAGCAGTTCACAATACAGCAATAGTGAACCATTTTCCCCCAAAAAAATAAAAATATGACCAAATGACCAATGTTACCTACCGCCTACTATACAGTACATCTACTTTCGTACCGCAATTCCCACAATGCATTGCAACATGACATAACGATCCAGACCTCTATTAATCGAACAGCAAAAACAAAAGGAATCACTCACTGCTCTTGATTAAAAAGCTTTTATAACTTTAATAAAGAATAATCTTTAATTTATACAGTCCAATATGCAATGCTGTTTTACATTTGATTATTCAATTTCTGTACCTAAAAACTAATTCTAGACCTGCCTAAAAAAAAAAAAAAAGTTTATTGTTTGTATCTTTACTCTATTGTATTTATTTGTGCTGTTGCTTGTAGTTGGATAGAATATTCTTCTTTTTTTATTAGAAAATAAAGTTTTTCGATAAACATAGCACATACTGAACTGTACCGAAAACCGTGACTCGAAAACCGTGAAAAAGTTGAACCGTGCCACCCCTACTGAATACAAAACTTTACAATAATGCCTGGTTACTATAGGCAACTCCGCAATCAAAACGTCTAGATTTCTTATCAGTGGTTGAGACAGATCAGAGATGGAAGCTGAACTGTCATGTGATTGTACTCTTCTGTCAAGAGCACAGCAGGGTTCTTACCTTGAAAGAATTGGCCCCAAGTTTCAGATTTCATATCTTGGCTTGAAGGTAAGCAGCGGTTTAATATTTTCTGGAATGAAATCTGGAGCTCCTGTGTTCCATCAAAGATGCTTTCCACATACCAAATTTAACTAAACCCATAGATCCTCCAGTGGAGTAGTAATAGGACAGTATAATTGGATTAATCAGATATAAATAGGAATAATCGGATTTAAACCTTAAAATTACATTTTACACTAGTGTCCAAAAGTACAGTACTGAAAGAAACTGCAGTAATAGAGGAAAAGATATTGAGAAGTTTTGGCAAATCAAATGGCATGAAAGGACTATACTGATTAGAGTGTCTTCAATGTTTTTATTCCTCATAAACTGTCTCTCTTTTCTGTCCATGTACTCAGAGTAGTGCACTAGCTGGGCAAGGGACAAACACCGGAGACACTTTTAGAGTTTTAAATGAAAATCATAGAACTTCAGTATTTTTTGATCATTTTTGTGAACCATTGCTTTGATTTTAAAGCGTATCGTTACATATTCAACCCAAGATACTTTTAAAACATTTTACGTGTGGCTAAATTGTCCACGTAATAATAGGGGGCACTGTATTGGACTGAATTGTTGACTAGGTATAAAGCTCACAATGTTTTGAGACGCAGCCCGAGTTATCGTGAAAATTCACTGCAGCACTGACTCGCGAAACTCGAGGAAAGTCTGATGACTACATGCAAACACATAAAAACATTTATGAATTTAACAAAATACGCCACTGTTTATTCACAATCTAGCGAACTTGTGCCTCTGTTCGTCTATTTTACCTGAGACTCCACGTCTACAGCCGCGTCGCTATTCCTCGCTCGGTATTCCACTTTCTTCCCGCTGGCGCGTGGCGGCGGAGTCTGCACGCTGTTCAGCATTCCCTTCTCTATCATGAGCAACAGGCCTCCGGATGCCACGATCACGGCGAAGGTCAGCACCGAAGGAACAACGGCGGAGTGTCGGCGAACGGTGGACGCGCTCACGGACGGTCTGAAGTGGACCAGGGATCCGCTCGCTCGTTTAATCCCGTGCTCCTTCTTGCGAGGCGGCATAGTGAATCACATGCGTAAAAGAGTCCGTCCGGTTAATGAGGCTCAGTGATTCAAAATACCGACAGATCAACACACATCCACCGCTTCAGTGAAGCAGCTAACCAACATCTGATTTCAGTGCTTTCTGTGAAAAGAAGGGAGGAAAAAAAAAACCTTTCAAGAGAGCATGTTGGGAAATGTAGTATTGAGCAATGGGGGTGGGGAGACCGATTTCGGGGGGGGGGGGGGGGTCTTGTAAATTATAGCTTCGCTGTTCGTGATTGATGGGGAGATGCGGGACACTAGTCAAGTAGTTTTAAAATTAGAAAAATTCTATAATACTGGAACTAGTTGTGAACAGTTTTGTAAACCAGAAAAGTAGCTGGAATCACCAGCTAGTGGTTGAGTAATGCAATGCAAATGCACTGCCGTCATTGATATACACTCACCTAAAGGATTATTAGAAACACCATACTAATACTGTGTTCGACCCCCTTTCGCCTTCAGAACTGCCTTAATTCTATGTGGCATTGATTCAACAAGGTGCTGAAAGCATTCTTTAGAAATGTTGGCCCATATTGATAGGATAGCATCTTGCAGTTGATGGAGATTTGTGGGATGCACATCCAAGGCACGAAGCTCCCGTTCCACCACATCCCAAAGATGATCTATTGGGTTGAGATCTGGTGACTGTGGGGGCCATTTTAGTACAGTGAACTCATTGTCATGTTCAAGAAACCAATTTGAAATGATTCAAGCTTTGTGACATGGTGCATTATCCTGGTAGAAGTAGCCATCAGAGGATGGGTACATGGTGGTCATAAAGGGATAGACATGGTCAGAAACAATGCTCAGGTAGGCCGTGGCATTTAAACGATGCCCAATTGGCATTAAGGGGCCTAAAGTGTGCCAAGAAAACATCCCACACACCATTACACCACCAGCCTGCACAGTGGTAACAAGGCATGATGGATCCATGTTCTCATACTGTTTACGCCAAATTCTGACTCTACCATCTGAATGTCTCAACAGATATCAAGACTCATCAGACCAGGCAACATTTTTTCAGTCTTCAACCGTCCAATTTTGATGAGCTCGTGCAAATTGTAGCCTCTTATTCCTATTTGTAGTGGAGATAAGTGGTACCCGGTGGGGTCTTCTGCTGTTGTAGCCCATCCGTCTCAAGGTTGTGTGTGTTGTGGCTTCACAAATGCTTTGCTGCATACCTCGGTTGTAACGAGTGGTTATTTCAGTCAAAGTTGCTCTTCTATCAGGCATTTTCGCCAACAGGACTGCCGCATACTGGATGTCTTTCCCTTTTCACACCATTCTTTGTAAACCCTAGAAATGGTTGTGCGTGAAAATCCCAAGTAACTGAGCAGATTGTGAAATACTCAGACCGGCCTGTCTGGCACCAACAACCATGCCACGCTCGAAATTGCTTAACTAACCTTTCTTTCCCATTCTGACATTCAGTTTGGAGTTCAGGAGATTGTCTTGACCAGGACCAAACCCCTAAATGCATTGAAGCAACTGCCATGTGATTGGTTGATTAGATAATTGCATTAATGAGAAATTGAACAGGTGTTCCTAATAATCCTTTAGGTGAGTGTACATGGCTTTTGTCTCATTGCATGCTCGTTCGCTCCCGCCACATGCCCCTTCCCTGGACTTTGATTTATTTATTTATTTAACGAAAATGAAACGAAACTATCGTCCAGGCAAAGAAAACAGATTTTTTTTTAAAAATGACGATGAGAATTGTTATGTCTGAAAATGTTCAGCATTGGGTCCCGTTGGACTATGTTTGGTTATGCACTGCGAGTGACAGGTTACTGTGCCTTTAAAGGTTATGGCATTGATTTACGGCAAAGGTCGTAGAATGTAAGTTTCACGTCAGTTGATAAACGGCAACATAAACAAAGCTACACGGTGTGATTATTGAGTCCTTCGCAAACACAACAATTGGCGAACGAGGATGTCTGAACTTGTCCTACCACCTCCGCCACCTTTCCTACCTGTTCCCGGTGATCCAGCTGTTCCCTGGGATCGCTGGCTGGCGTCGTTTGAGGATTATTTGCTGGCTTTAGGACACTCGGATCTAGCGGAGGCGAGGAAGTGCGCGCTTCTGCGCCATTGCCTCGGGCAGGAAGGACAGCGAATCTTCGCCACGCTTACCTTATCGGATGATAAGTACGTCACAGCCACGGCCGCCTTGAAGGCTCACTTCAGCTCTGGAAGAAGCCGGCGGATGCACCGTTTTGAGTTTCGTCAGAGGACACAAACGCCGGGTGAGACCGTTGCCCACTATGTATCAGCATTACGTGAGCTGGCTAGACTTTGTGAGTTTGGGGCTTTGGAGGATGGACTTATAGTTGACCAGTTAATAGAGAAAACGTCATGTAACCAACTGAGGGAGAGACTTTTACTAGAGCCAGACTCCACGACACTAGCGGACGCTTTAGTAATTGGGAAGCAGTTGGAAACGGCTCTAATGGAGGCGCGCAAGTTCGGCCGCGCTGCGCACGAGCCTGTGACGTCATCACCACCATCAGTTCAGCATACAGGGACGGCAGCTGCGGCTGACAGGGTGAGTGACAGTTTGGACGTACAGAGAGTGGACAGGGGGCCCAGGGAGAGTGGGCACAAAAGCTGTAGCAACTGTGGTTCCCCTAAACATGCAACCAGAGATCAGTCATGCCCTGCCCAGGGAAAACGTTGTCGTAACTGCAACAAGTTGAACCATTTTGCACGCTGCTGTCGCTCCTCTCCAGCTTGCCATGATACTGCTGCTGTTCCCATAAACACTGTACAGACCTCACAGCCTTCGTTCAAGCTCTGCACTTGCCATGTGGGCACAGCTCTCATTCCACTCCTCGTGGACACAGGCGCTAAAGTGTCAATCCTGAACAAATGTACATATGACCGCTTCTTCAGTCACGTGCCTCTGGAAGCAGCGGCTAAACCCCTGTTAGGCTACGGCCATTTTCCCATCTCTACTCTGGGTGTGGCCTGCCTTCCCGTCAGATATGATCAACAATGTGCGCCTGCCACCAAGTTCTGTATTACCCGGAAGGGAGCTAACATTATGGGCCTAGACTTGTTCCTTGCCCTGGGTTTTACTGTGAGTGATGCTAGGGGCCTGCATGTCCTGCAGGTTGCCACCTCCTGGTCTGACCGCTACCCACAACTATTCAACGGCCTGGGCCACATGACTGGATTTGTACACCAGCCCACTGTTGACCTGGCAGTCCGCCCTGTTATCCAGCCCCTACGGCGCATCCCCCTGGCTCTCCGTGACGCGGTGGAGGCCGAGCTGCATCGCCTGGTGGAGGCGGACGTTATAGAGCCCGTCGATGCCTCGCCGTGGGTGTCTAACCTGGTGATAGCCAAGAGAAAAGGGGGCGGACTGCGACTCTGTGTCGACCTCACAGACGTTAACAAAGCCATCATTCCTGATAAGTACCCCCTACCAACGGCGGAGGAGCTCACTAGCCATTTCCACGGCTCCATTGTTTTCAGTAAGATGGACTTACGTAACGGCTACCTGCAGGTTCCTCTAGCACCGGCCAGCATGGACCTTACAGCGTTTGTCACGCACGTGGGGGTTTTCAGATTTAAACGCATGGCATTTGGACTGTCATCAGCCCCGAGCTGTTTTCAGAAGATAATGTCACTCATATTGGCTGGTATCCAGGGTGTCTCCATCTACCTAGATGACGTGGTGGTGCATGCGCCCTCGACCACACTGCATGATGATCGCCTGGAGCAGGTCTTTCAGCGTTTCGAACAGCATGGGGTCACACTGAACTCTGAGAAATGCATGTTCGGTGTTGAGGAGGTCGAGTTCCTGGGTTTCAGGCTCTCAAAAGAGGGCATCGCCCCGATAATGTCACACACTGAGGCCATTCTGTCCCTACCAGACCCGCAGTCGCCATCCCAGCTGTCTTCCTTCCTGGGGATGGCCGCCTACTACCTCAGATTCATGCCACACTACTCTGACTCAACGGCCCCCCTGCGCCGGCTGCTCAGGAAGGATGTTACCTGGGACTGGACAGCCGGCTCTGCCACGAAGCTGTGCGCATCATCAAACGGCAGCTCACGTCCCCACCCACACTGACCCATTTCAGCTTGACCTTGCCCACCATGGTCACCTGCGACGCCTCCGGGGTGGCGCTAGGCGCTGTGCTCTCCCAGACTCAAGAGGGGGTGGAACGCCCGGTGGCTTTCGCCTCACGGGCACTTACTACAGCTGAGCAGAAGTATTCGGTGGGGGAGAGGGAGGCCCTGGCCTGCCTGTGGGCATGCGAACGCTGGCATGTTTACCTATATGGGAGGCCTTTTACCATCCGCACAGACCACCAAGCGCTGACGGCACTGCTGGCGACTCAAGGCTCGGGGCACAGGCCCATGAGACTGCTAAGGTGGGCTGACAGGCTGAACCAGTATAACTTCAGTCTGGAGTTTATGCCTGGGCGGGCCAACACGGTGGCCGACCTCCTGTCTAGAGCTGTGTCGGTGACGAAAGATGCAGGCGGGGTGACATCAGACACAGAGAGCGATGAAGACTGGGTCCACATCCTGCATGGGCCTCTCAGTTCAGTAGTCACTCTGGCGGAGCTGCAGCAGGCCTCAGCTGCTGACGAGGCCCTCACAACTCTCCGTACCTACGTCCAGGACGGCTGGCCTGCCAAAGTAGATGACAGACTGCTCCCCTATTACCGCTTCCGCAACGAGCTCTCCTGCTGGGGAGCGGTGTGCCTGGCCCGTGGCCACCGTGCGGTCGTTCCTGAAATTCTCAGGCCCAGAGTGCTACACATGGCGCATGAGGGGCACCTGGGGGTGGTTAAGGTGAAGCAGCGCTGCTGTGACACAGTGTGGTGGCCCCACATAGACTCGGATGTTGAGGAGCTGGTACGTAACTGCGCTTGCTGCCTCCTGAGTGGGAAAACTGGTCAGCCTGCCACAGCTCCTCTCACCCTGACCTCTTGGCCGTCCTCACCCTGGGAACATATTCAGATCGACCTCTGTGGAGAACTCCACGGGGCACCGGCTCACGCTCGCTACCTGCTGGTTGTGCACGACCTTCATTCGAAGTGGCCAGAGGTTTTTCAGCTGAGCTCCATCACTGCTCACTCCATCATCGACCGCCTGGACAAACTGTTTGGGCGCTGGGGCCTCCCCAGGGTCATCACAACGGATAACGGGCCCCAATTTGTGTCTGGAGAGTTTATGGAGTTCCTCACGGTACGGTCCATCAAGCACATCAGGACGGCAGTGTATCACCCGGAGAGTAATGGGGGGGTGGAAAGACTGAACAAAACTCTCAAAAATGGAATCAGAGCCTGTCTGGAGGAAGGGAAAACCTTCAGCGATGCACTCAACCAAACTCTCCTGACCATCCGGGCATCCAAGCATTCCACCACGGGAGTGTCACCTGCATTGCTCATGATTGGGCGTGAACTAAAGCAACCACTGGACTGCTTGAGAGCTGAGCCAGCTCCTGCTCGTGGGAGCCCAGGGCTCCAGGAAGCCAGAGCTCAGGTAAAAGGTTCACAGGCTCGGATGAAAGAGAGGTTTGATGCCACGCACAGAGTGCAGATCCCCTCACTTTCTCCAGGGGTTTGGGTCAGGATCAAACACCTCCACCGCCAAAATAAGCTACAGTCATACTGGTCAGAACCCCTGAGGGTGACTAAGAAGTTGGGGCCGGCCACTTATAGACTGGAGAATGGGACTCGTTGGCACTCGAACCGCCTGCACAGAGTCGCAGCTCCCTCAGCACCTGCATCACCTCTGTCCACAGCAGCGGCTCTGGGTTGGCAGCCTAGGCCAAGAGCTAACCGGTTGGGGGGTAATCCACCAGCATTGCCTGACGCCTTTTCACGGCCAGCACGCCCTCAGAGAATGAGGGTCCCGCCTGTCTGGCATGGGGACTATGTGACAGGGTGATAGTGAGTGACACTGGGGAATGTGGGTTAAAAGTTATGTTACAGTTTCCAGGGGGGTGGGGGGAAAATGTTATGTCTGAAAATGTTCAGCATTGGGTCCCGTTGGACTATGTTTGGTTATGCACTGCGAGTGACAGGTTACTGTGCCTTTAAAGGTTATGGCATTGATTTACGGCAAAGGTCGTAGAATGTAAGTTTCACGTCAGTTGATAAACGGCAACATAAACAAAGCTACACGGTGTGATTATTGAGTCCTTCGCAAACACAACAAGAATTTTTTTTAGTAAAATCATTTTTAAGTGGTCGCCATTGCATTTGTCTTTGATTGCAGTCTTCATCCATCAAAACTTTACTAGCGAGACATTGATTATCCAGTCAAGAATACGTAGTTTGCGTAGCTGTAGCCTGGCTGGGGAATTCCACACCACAATGATAATCTGTTTTATAATCAAAAATCACAATCAAGAACAAGAAGAAAAGAAAATGAGCTTAAAATGAAAGTATACTTTATTTTTTTACATATGACTCCAGGCCTTTCTTTTTTTTTACGTGTTGATATGGTATGATATACTCATCAGCATTCATGCACATGAAAAATCAGCAAACATATTTTTAGTGTTTTAGGTTTTGTTCAAGTAATAAGAGAGTTCAGTTATTTGCGATTCACTACACTAATGTGTTATAAAGCAATTATGGTTTTCAAAAAATAAACAATGAAATGAGTAACAACAGAAACACAATTTGCATGTTACAAACAGGGTTCCAGTGTTTATGACACAGCTGCACTGTATATACACAATGTAAGCACTCATTCTCTTTCCCTTTCACACACAGCACTTTTCATTCAATTTCACAATTGTTACATTTCCTGTTTTAGTGGGACTGAGCGATACTGGAGAAGTACTCCAACATATCTTGAATGGTAAACTCCATGGTGATCCCTGACCCCGGGTAGCAGCGGTTTATCAGGCCCTCAAAGTGCTTGTACTGCCGAATAAACTCGTCTTGCATGGAGTGCCACACAACCTAGTGAACAAATCAAAATTCACATTCACACTCAAGAATCGCAAAAACATTATAGATGCCATTTAATTTAGCCATTTAGTGTTATTTTCCTCTAGCTTTACTCACCTGTAACAGACTCTCCTCTTCACACAGGTGCTTATCCACCTTCCTGTAAAGGTTGTCCAGTCCCTTTTTCACCTCCTTCCCAGGGTATTCTTTAATAACCTTACGCAGTTCCTGTTTATTGAAGGCCAGTTGGTAGCTCACTTCCTCTTCACGGACACCCTGAGCTACACGCGCCTCCACTCCCTCAAAGAAATGCTGCAAATTGGAAAGAAAATTAAAAATGGTCCATGCACATAAAGGCTGAAGAATCCAATTACATTTTACAGTCCAAACATATTTTAGTTTCATTTCTAAAATGGTCATTTACATGGATGTTCAAACTTGGTCTCCATGAAGATTTGGCTTACATTAAGTTTCTCTAGCGGTTGGCCCAGTGAGTTGATGACGTAGGACTGCAGGTGTTCTGTGTATTTCTGCTTGGCGTCCTTTCTCTCTGCGTCCAGACAGGAGATCTTGAGGCTGGACAGTGTTGAGAAGATATGGTGGAAGTTCTCCATCATCACCACATCACGTGGAGTTTTCTGGCTCTCATTGGCCACTTTCTCCACTATGGATATGCAAACAGAAAGAGACCAATCAGATGAACAAGAGGGTTTAAAACAAAATTGAAAGCAGAACTGCAAACACTGAAAATGTAAATGGGAATGATGAGTTACATTCTCTATTAATGGATGGTTCTCAACAGTGTTGTTATTGGTTTTCAGCACTTGAAATCAAGCTGAAATAAAATATTAATAATTTGATTAAAAATTGTGAAATGCTGCTATAATAAAATATGTTTAAGCTGAAGAACTCAAATGACTAAAACTGAACAAAAAATATATTAAACTATATGCAAAATGAACTAAACTGCAAATATAGTATTTCTATTTTGATTTCATATATCAAAATATAACAAATATTTGTTAAAAATACAAAATAATAATAAATGATGTGTAGAAGTATAAAATTAACACTCTTGCAATGCCTCAATTACGCATCTATCATGCTATCATTTTTTCTTTCTCTTTATATAAAAAAAAGACTAAACAAATAAGCCTGAAAAGCAGCATTTCAAGATATTTAGGGCTTTTAGCACATTCTCACAACTAGTTATGAATTAACAAACGTATGAGATGTCCCGTTGGTTATGATCCTCACCATTACTGAAGACAGCTCTGATGAGTTTAATGTAGGCCTTATCCAGATCACCCCGTCTTTCTGCATTTCGGAAAATAGCCTCAGCTAGCTTAGCAAACTCCTCAAAACCGGTGACAAATGGTAGGATGCCCACTTTACTCTTCTTAGAAATCTTCACCTCCTCCATCTGACGAATCTGTCCAGACTAAAAGAAGATTGGTTTGTTGGTCTTGCTATCAATACATCAAACAATGCTTGACATGAGCTCCACTTACAATGCATTTATCAAAGTTTCTCTTGACAGTGACTAGCACATTGCCCAGCGTTGTGCTGAGATAGGATGCAGGATCAACATTTTCGGCCGTCCAGACATGGTGACTCATCTTTACCAGCATGTAGAGAGAGTTGAAGCTGTCTATCTTATCACCTAAAGCTATCAGACTGTTCAGCTCTGTCTCAATGCTCTGAAAGATCTTATTCATCATCATCCGAACCATGTCCTTTCTGCAAGAGAAATGGATGTATGATCAGTTTTTATAATCTGCTTCAAAACAGATGTGAATGAACTAAGAGGTTTAGAAAACAGTCACTCACTCAGATATTGAATGTCTGTGTTCACTGAGGGGTCTGGAGTGAACCGTTCCATCGCTGTCATCCACATTCTCTGCCTAATTAGGGATTTATAACATCATTAAAACACACATAAATACAATACACACATAGATCTGAGTCTGTATTGTTTCTGATACTCACCTGAGCTAGTGTGGGATTTTGCTGCAGTTTGAAGAACTTGCTGATAAAGTCCTGTTCAGCCAGACACAGTGGCTCTAGCTCACTCAAGACCTGCTCAAAAATCTAGAAAACAACACAAAGAAGGGCCTTCAATGGGCATATGTACACTATCATTCAAAAGTGTAGCGTTAGCTAGATTTAATGCTCACCAAGTCTGCATTTAAGATATAGTACAAATAGTAATATTGTGAAAAATTATTACAATTTAAAATGACTATTTTCTATTTGAATATATTTCAAATGTTATTTGCTTCTGTGATGCCAAAGGAGAAGTTTCAGCAACCATTACTTCACTTATCAGTGTCACATGATCCTTCAGAAATCATTCTAATAATAAGTCTTAACTATTACTTTTGAAATTAATGCATGGATAAAGAAATTACATTTCATAAATTAAATTAAAAAAAATACTTTGCACAACAAATTAAAGAATTTAAAGACAATTTCGAACCAATCAGGATTTTAAACATGGGCCGAAACGATCCCCAAGTTTTAGCGGTGGTGCACCTTATCAAACCTTGTCCTGTCTGCTACGTCCAGGTCAGAGGCAGACATGTTGCCCATATCAAGCAGAGACGATGACTGAGAGCGCCTACTGTTGGAGCTGCTCACAGCAAGTTTATTCAGACTTGATGTGGAGCCTGTAAGCTTCCCAGAGCTCCCATGCAGGCCTGGAGAGACCATCAGAACATGAACTGGATGTAAAACATACAAGTCAAAATTCATTTACATTACAATCACCTTTCTATATGGGTTATTAAGCTTACCTTTTAAAGTACATGTTGATCTGAAAGGGGTCACAGTATACATGCAACCCTTTACGACAAGATTACATAATCAACCCACCCATCCCCCCAAACCCCTGATGCATTAACATTAAACATTTTAATTTCTGATTAATCAGTAGACATGTTTGAGGTTAGTATTGATTAAGGAACGTGAGTAAGGTATTATAAAATCCTTAAAAGGGTGCATGTAACTCAAGACTGAAAAGACATGTTTTGCATAACCATGAAACATTGAAACTGAAGATAATAGAATGGATTACTGTGCTTTTGAGGAAGAGATGCCTTTTGACTAAGAGGAAGCAAGGCATTATGGGATAGGCGTGGCATGTGGCGCTGATACTTACTCTCCACCTCCTGTTTGAGGGCACTCTCTTTCCGCGGAAGCGTGGCTGGTGGCCGGTTAGAAAGGCAGGCATCAGAGACAGAGACACGTTAGGCTTACATCATGCAGCATGGTGCCAGAGTTAGGGGTTAAAGGTCAAAGTTTTCAAATATGACATGCACTGCAGTGGCTGAATTTAGGCTTCGGGCTCTTTGGCCATTTGGAAACAAAAACCTTATTTTATTTCATGACGTGGAGGAAAAAGTTGAGAATTGGACTGCTAATGCAAGCTTTTGAAACAAGGGGAACGTCTTATTAACACCTGGAAGTTTACCAGCATAAGCATGGATGAATGTTTCCAGTAGGGATGGGCACAAGTGACGGAGTACTTGGAAATGACAGCAGTGATCAATCATGAAAGATGCAAAAATAGGGACTCATGACATTAAAATTATATATTAATTTTATTTAATATGACATTGCAGTCATCAGAAATAAAAACAGTTCAATGGGGCACAATGGAGTGAGAGAGGTTTTTGAAATTACTGGGTTTTCTTTTTTTTTTTTTATTTAACGCAAAGTTTTAATGTGACGCTAATGGTTTAGGGAAAAAATGCCCAACCCTAGTTTCCAAAAATATATATAAATGATAGGATATAAATACAATTTCAATTCATATTTAATACATCTAAAAATACAGAATAATTTACCAAGCCCAAACTTTTGCAGTCCATCTTTATACCATTTGGAAGTATTTTGTGAAAATGCACTACATTGTTCTAAACATCCTGAAATCTTATGCATTTTTTGTCCACAGAATACTTTGGTTGTCATGCCTCTAGTATGCATTTAATGCCATGTGTAATAATAGTACACACTCTGTGGGCCTTGCCGCACATGTCAGAACATTACAATGAAAACGTGACGTTGCACACCATCATATCAGAAACAAGCAATGCCTGACATCTCAATGATTTTACTAGATAATTGTATTGGATACTTTAAATTCAGCTCTGTCGAAACTATGTGTTTGTCATGTAGTGTAAAATTAGTGCAAAATAAAACATATCACAAACACCACACACACACATAGACAACACACAACATACACAAGCATATAGCATACATAGACTGAAGAAACAGCATGGACAAAAATCCCTTTCCAAGAGTTGGTTTCCTGATAAACAAAAAAAAAAAAAAAAAAAAGAGGTCTTACCAAATTTTCCTTTCCCATCCTTACTAGTGCCAGCCATTTTGATCTTTGCCACTTCAAAGAAGTCCTTAATTTCCCGCTCATACAATCGGGTCATGTAATCCACATAGGTCTATAAAAAAAATACAAATAAAATAAGGGAGGACTAGGAATTTTACCAAATTTAGATTTTTTTATTTGTCAGCAATTTTCTCATTTAGAGGAAGGTAGAAAGATCCCAGGAAATGAGACAGAGGGAACATTAATGGCATACATACAGCAACATCCACGCCAAGTCTGCCATCAAATTTGGATTTTAAAGACAGTTTAATAATAGAGAACAGAGATAAATGCATCTAAAACATTTGGGAATCACATTAGCACTGAGTGAGGATCAGAAAAGGACGAATCGCTCTGAATAAACCCTTAAATATGGTCTTGCCCCTGAATTTATTGGGTCTAATGTTTGTAGAGTAACATTAGCAGTACTATCAAGTCTGAGCAAAGCTAAAATTAAATATAACTGCTATTTTCCTTCGCTAAGACATTGCTTTTCTAAAGGAAAACCATTGGCTCCCAGGATAATATATTGCAGTATTATTATAATGGCATTTTAATGGTTGCAGTAACTGACTGTTGGTGATTTTAACTGTTAAAACATACAATACTTTATAACATAGAGCAATAATGGGACTGATCGTTCAATTAAAGGTACACTGTAACTTTTTGTTCAAAATGTAAAAAAACAAAAAGATATAATGATATAATACATCATTATACTATCTTTCAAATGTGTGTTGTCTTATCCTGAATCATTACTGTACGCCTATAATAAGTGTTTATATTCACATTTACCGGTACGCTGGTATTCTGATTTCTATGGAACACCCACTTTTTTTAAGAGAAAATTAAATAAAGTCCCACCTTATTTTTCTAATTAAACATCCTGTTTTTATCCTTGACTTTTGTCACACAGTTCATCGATTAGGGTTTCCATTCACTTTTATGACTTTATCAAGATGGAATAATTTGTACAAACGTGACTGAATGCTTTTGTTATCTGACACGTGTCATGATAGCATTTACTGTGATAATCAATGCAGTGATGGAAGTCATAAACACTTACCCTGGAAAGACCATCATATTTCTCTCTCTGGGTGTTTTTCAGCCACTCCATGAGCTTGGCGTATCTGAGCAGGTCTCTGTGCAGAGGGCTGTGTTTGGGTAGTGTCAGCTCAGCTGTGTGCTGTGACAGTGTGGAGCTCTGATCGTGTCCCTACAAACACAAACACACAGACACACTCAGTGAGTGGAAACCCAGTATGAGAATACTTCACTGTCCAAGCGAGTTAATATTAAGGAACACACACACTTTCACTCCCACATAGGGCTGGGGAAAAATACAGATTTTCCAAATAATCAGGATCTTCATTTGTTGAATTTGGTGTTTGTTTGCTTTACGACTTTTTTTTTTCAGTGGCTGTGTTAAACATTTTACAAGTCATACGTTACGAACATCTGTTCGCAATTTGCATTGAATGTGATGCAACTGGTACCGCAAAATAATGGCAAAAAATATATTTTATGATCAAACGTGGTTGAATGCAAAATGCATCTCATTCATGGAAAAAAATGACTTTTTTTTAAAACCGATCCTTTTTAGTATATCAAAAACATACAAAGTGAACAGTGCAGTCTGATTCATGAACAAATGACTTATGAACTGGTTAATTTTCAGTATATTAAAAATAGTGGTCAGCTGACACTGTTTTTTGACAGCTGATGCAAATATTTATGTGTGTGTATATGTACACATACATACATATATACACACATATATATATATATATACACACACACACACTGTATGCATGTATATATACACACCGATACATACACATGCAGTATTTAAATTAATATATACAATACATTAAATTCAAATTATTTCAAATTTCTTAAATATTAATTAGATTTTTGTATATATTATAATATTAATATTTAAGAAAATTAAAATAATTTGAAAATGAATTAAAAAAACAACAACTTCTTGATTCTGTGATCCTATTAGGGTATTTTTCACAAATAAATAAATATTTTTAAAAACATAAATAAAAAGGAAGTAAACACTGTAACTAACAGAGCACTCTGTAATCTGGGAAGTCTGTGTGCATTGAGAATCATATTTTATCAAATAATGCAACGGTAACACTCAATACGGCACACAGTGAAAAGACATGAATATGATAGTGAGCAAATGAATAAAGCAAATATTAATTATATTCGTTTGAAAAAAATATTTAGTTTGTCGATTGTCATACAGCATGACCAGTGAGGTCTGATTTACAAACAAATGACTATGAACTGGTTAACTAAAAATATACAGTACAACCAGTGTAGCCTGATTCTCAGTGAATCAGTCTAAAACTGATACCAGAATTAGCAAAAAACAGAATATCACTCCCCATGGAAGAGAAAACTGACATCATTACAGAGGCATATCGAGAGTTTGTTAATTAGAATTAAATCGAATCAGGAAATCTGCATAAACACCCAGCCCTACTCCCACAAAAAAGGTTGCTGTTATATTACAGTGACACCAAGCTCAAACAGTAATTAGTCGAGCAAAAATCACCAAGCCTCATGAATCTATGAACATTGCTACCAAACCAGCAGTAGTGTTATTCTCACAGTCAAGCAGTTCCTTCTAAATGCATCTATGAAACATCCACATCATAAGAGCAAACACAGAGGAACTGCATGCTGATCAGGCCATGTCTTCTCACGAGCACCTCACAATTCCATCGGAGAGTGAGCAAAACAAGGCAATGAAGACCCCTTTAAATCTTCAGCTTCTAACACGAGAATGATGTTGGCTGGGAGGTTTATGGGGCAATCATCTTAGAAACCCTAAGATGAGAATGTCTGGTTTAAATCAACATGAACATGCTTAAATGAAGGGAGAAGCATTGATGAGACAGTTAGGTTTAAGGAAGTGGAGTTGTGTGACTGTTAGAGTGGACGGGTCAAACGGTGCTGGAGTGGGCGTACTCACAGGGAGTGACAGACAGGACGACCTATAGAACTGAGGGATGCTCATTTTGAAGTGACTGAAGTGGTTGAACTGACAGAGGAACAGAGAGCACAGTGAAGTAAAGTGATATAGAGAGACACGACTGGTGGCCAAACAGGAACACAGGAGAAAGAATCAATCAGAGAGAGGCAGATAAAGACTCGTAGGAGAAGGAAAGAAGCCCTAATACTCCTCATTTATGTAAGTTCTTTACCTGTAATGTGTGTAATAATGTTACCTGGTGCACAAACACGTTGTTGAGGTGGTTGGTGAGACGTCGGGCAAAAGTGTCTCTGAGCTCAGAAAACAGATGCTGCTGCTGCTTGACTGCCATCAGCTTATCATGGCCTGTCACAGAACACCACACAAACATGATTAATGCTGCTAATGCACACCTCTAAGTGCTGTTTTCACTCAGTGGGTGAAGTTTGAGAGCAGTACCTGGATTGAGTGCCACGTTCATGCACTGTGACAGAGCCTCAGACGCGTTGATGCAGGCCTCGATACCCTTAGGAGAAGATAAATCTCCTTCCTGCAAAGCCTTGATGTGACCTTTCGATAGATCCATGTAATTCTTTTATGGAAAAAATAAATAAAAATATTAACAAAGAGAGAATTATGAACATATCAGAATTCTAATCATGCCAGTTATCTTTTATTGGAGTTTGTTTTAGTATCAAACAAAAGAGAAGCACAATTGAAACATCTACAACTTTGCTCACCCTGGCCGAAAAGCATAAGTTAATTAAGAAAAATACAGAATTAAAAAAAAAAAATTATATATGTAAATCATATTTCACCATTAGGCAAAATAAAAGTATTTATATTTACAGTTTAATACAGGGTTTCCCAAACTGGGGTCTGTGAAGGAACTGCATGTCTTGATCAAAAGCTAATAATTAATTCAATAAAAAATGTAAAATTATAATTAATAATAATAGAATTAAAACAACTCCAAATAAAACACATACTATAAATGATTAAATATTAATCATTATCAGGGAACTTTGAACATGCGAATGCGTTGTGTAACTTAAAATCTCAGGGACATTTCCAGTAATCGTTCGGGGTCAAAGGTTTTTTTCTGACAAATAAAAAGTTTGGGAATCCCTTATTTCATACAGTTTTCATTTAAAGAGTGGAAGTGTTATAAGGAATATGTGTGTCTAGTTTATCTAGAATTCTTATGTTAATGCTGTGTTTTGTTCAACATAGGAATGTTTTCTGGGATCTATTTCTACTGTGGCCCAACATACCACGAGGAACTGGATCTCATCCAGTAGTTTGCCATTGTTGGTGTTGCTGATCTGGATGAGACGGTTGCTCTGGGAAATCTGGTCCATCTGCTCCTTCACACTCTGAAGCATCTCCTCATAACTGAGCAGCTTCCCCTCGATGTTGTCTACCTCTGCCAGAGCCTGATCCAGCAGCTGCATCAGGATGTTCACCTGCTTCTCTGAGGCCATGATGGACTGGATGTTAGCCTGAGCAGAGAAGAACAGAGATTACGATTCATGGTAATAAAAATAAGCCTTGTTTTATCTCTGATATGACTGCTTGATATTATCCGCTATTCTCTAATCAATTCCCATTTATCATGACTGTAATTATGGGACTCAGTTTAATATAGATAAAGTTAATTCTAAACTCCTGATGACAGGTTAAATCAATACATTCCACTACTCCGAAGGCTAACACACCGGTGTTTTTACTTCAGAAAACGATTAAACATACTCACCCCATCTAGGACCTGTAGCTCACTGGACAGTTTCTCAGCAAAGGCCTCTGCATTGGAAATGGCGTACTCGCAGACCTCCATCATGCTCTCAATGTCCTGCTCCTCACGGGTGTTCAGCTCCTGGTAATCGTCCAGAGCATCCTCATCTCCCCCTGCGACACTCTGACTCTCTCCGCTCGGGACCGACTCTGAGAAGAAGGAAAGAAACATGAAAATAGTGCCCTTATTAACCTCAAATGTATAGTACTTTATATGCTACCATTCAAAAGTCTGTTGTCAGCCAGATTGTTTTTTTTTTTTTAAAGACACTATATTCTATATGACAGTAAGGACTTTTATTATTCAAATAAATGATGTTCCTTTGATATTTGAAATGGCTTTGCCATCACATGAATAAATTACATGTTTAAAAATATTATAATAGAAAACTAGTAAGATTACAATAGAACGACATTACATTCTAATAGAAGATGGTAACAATTATTCACAATTTGACTATTTTTACTGTACTTTTAATGAAATAAATGTTGGTGAACATAAAAACATACCCAAACTTTTGAATGGTCGTGTATGTGTGCATATGAGTATATGAACTAAACTACTCCATGAATGCAGTGTAAGTGACACATGTACACAAACACAATCTAGAGAGTGAGCAGTGGGTAACTGTATATGTGATTAAGCAAATTAATTAATGGGAAGTTAGAAAGACAATTAATGAAGGGGAAACAATAGAAGGAGAACTGGAAACTGGAGTAGGTTAGTGGAGAAGGATGAAAGATGGAAGACAAAACAGCGTACAAACCTTCAGCTTTAGGAAGCTCTGGCCAGTAAGAGATTTAGAGAGAACAGCACAGATCAGGTAAAGCATTAAGGGACACTCAAAAAGACACATTGCAGAATCTCAGAGCACTCAGAAAAAGACAGAGAGAGAGCAGTAGCCACAGGAAACAGAAACTAGTTTGAGTTCCTACCGCTGCAAATCTAATAGCTCTGTACAGTTCTATCACAGGAGGTAACTGTGAGGTAATTACATATTAGAAATACTGTACATCGGTAGTTTCTGACAACATGCTATTACTCTCCATGAGCCACACCTTCCAGCAGCTGTGGACTGACGTTTACAAACTCCACTTTCTTCCGAAGGTAGCGCTGGTTCAGCTTCCAGATGCAGGAGATGAACGAATTCTTCTCTGCAGTGCTGCTCGCTACCCACCGATAAACCTTCTCAAAATGAAGGTCAAACTCTGGGTTCTCCTAAAGAATGGAGAAGTACAGGATAAGCTCAGTAAATTCAGGCCGATACCAAGTCGATAAATAATTATTATCATGCTTCCCCCAAATATCTGTGAATAATTTAAATACAAAACAATAAAAAGTTAATCCAGTCACTTTAAGTCCTATATATTAATTTAGGTATAACAACTTTATTATGTATAGTATTTAAATGTATTATTTTTTTAATTTTTTTTTTGCTAAAGATTAAATTTAACCATGTTATTAAATTATTCGTGTTTTTAAAGTTTGAGTGTTAGGCAAAGGTAATCTCACATTTAATTTAAATTATTTAAAAAAATTATAATAATCCAAATGGTGTTATTATTGGAAACTAAAGTAAAATAAAAATGTCTTTGTTAAATAAAAAAAAAGTATAACATTTTAAATTAAAATTTAAAGTAAAAAATTAAACTTAAAAAAAAAGGTAATTAGAAATGTTGCTTTGGCAGCTAACTGAAATAAAATAAGTTGAAGTACTAAAATTTCTCAAATAAAAAAAAAATTAAGTTATAAGTTAATAAGGTTCAATAGAAATATAAAAAAATTAAAGTGACAAAGGTACATCAACTTGCCAAACTGAACTAAAATTCTAAAAAAAAAAAAAAAATTATATAGATATATATAGATATATATATAGATAAATAGAAAGATAGATAGATAGATAGATAGATAGATAGATAGATAGATAGATAGATAGATAGATAGATAGATAGATCAAAACTGAAAGTTAATTCAAAATATAGGACAAAAGAACATAGTAATGAATATTTATAAGTTTATACTTTCCCAGTATATAAATAATTATAAAACAACAGTGTATACAATTTCATCCAATAAGCAATCTGGTACAGGTATATTATGTATCCATAATATTTAGTAATAGATATTTAATTACTGATATTTATTTCCTTTAACATATGACCTCTGACCTTATTGGCATCTTTGGCATCAACCTCCGTCAGGTCGCGTAGTTCCCATGCCATCTGTCTCTTATAGAAATCTCCTTTATCTGTTTTTTTCACTTTCACCACCTTCACCTGCACCGGGCGCTCTGTAGTCACTAATGACAATAAAAAGAATTGACAGAAAAAATAAACAATAAAAAAAGGTTTGCAGACATCCTCTGACACGGATCTGTGTCTGTGCTCTACCTGTGGCACACAGGAAACAGTTCTTCTTCTTTTTCCCTGCTTTGCAGACATTGACGATGCTCAGCAGACGCTCATCATTGGGAGTGAAAATATCCCTCTGAAGGGCGTGCTTGATGGCAGTCATGTTTGTTTCTGAAATTAAAAGCACAAATGGCTCAGCAAAAAAATATTTTCATTAAACAAATGTAAGCTGAAAGGGCCTTCTTATGATTGATACTGTGCTATTCTTTCAAAAATCTAAAGAGAACCCTTTTGTATGCAACATATTATAAAATGTCAATACATTATTGAAGATAATATACAATAAGACATTACAAACTTGGCTGAAGCATTACATGCAGGCAAACTTTTATGACAACCTAAAGGAACATTTGTCCTTCATTGAGTCCTTCAAATGAAAATACCACAGTATATGAATATGATAATTATTCTTTAACATGATATAACGTGACATAAGGATATTACGTGAATACCGTTGCTCAATACAGTTACTGCCAAAATTATTTTCTTAAATGGAGAGTTGAGATTTTCGTGACGATATTTGTATATAGATTAAGATGCCTTTATTGTTATAAAAAACAAATGTTTGATGAAAAGGTCAGCTGACACCAAACAGCGCAGTGGCCTTTTCGAGAAGCCAATAAACTGCAACCACTTGTCGAAACTTACCTTACGTTTATCCAATTTAGCAACGAAAATTCCTTATTTAACGTTTTAACTTGTATTTGTTAAAAAATAAAAGCTTTTTTTCATAATATCACATCAGCTGTCAGGAACCCAGCCCTGATAGCAGTGTGAAGACGAAAACTGAATGAGAAAAGTAAATATAAACTTCCTGCTTCCGGTTAGTGTTTTCTACAGTAAAAGTCCCTTCATTCTTTGTTGTGTATTGTCATTATAGAACAAACGCAAGCTATGATTTATTTGACACTGATTTTAATTCAGTAGATCTCGTGTGCATATAAAGATGATGTGAAACCGATGATTAATAATATATCAGAGCTTGTGTCATCCATACAGTTTAACAGCTCCTTATATCCTTATCTCTGAAGATAAACCCTTTTTTCTTTGGATATTAACAGTAAAAGGAAATCAAAGGGAAAATAAATAAATATCTTTTCTACTTTTCAGTACAGTACATTTCAAATTTGTTTTATGATCATTTGTTCACTAAGTGACATGACAATTACTGACTAAGAACTACAGAAAATATACAGATTGTCTTATCAGTGCCCTGATAAAACTTATAAAAACAAGATCAGCATTTGCTGATTTTCACTCTGCTAAACAGCCTCTCAAGATGAAGTCAGAACTTCTGCTGGTGTTGGCCTTGTTTCTCTGTGTGAGCAGTAAACCCCTGTCCAGAAGGAGGATGTCTAATAAGCTGCTGCTGATCTCCTTTGATGGTTTCAGGTGGGATTATGACCAAGATGTGGACACACCAAATCTAGACAAACTAGTTAAAGAGGGAGTGAAGGCAAAATATATCAATCCCCCAGCGATCACCATGACATCGCCATCACACTTTACAACTATTACAGGTAAGGCTAACTTTCTGCTTTTTTTTATATCTAATTGACTTAAGTGTAGAATGCAAACTTACAGAAGGGATAGTACAAAAAGAACAGAACAGAAGCATAATTCATCCAAACATTGAAGTAGTAACTAATTTTGTAATACATACTTAATGTTATGAGATTTAAATCAGTGGTTGATTTAAATCTCACATGATTTGGTCGGTCAGTGAATTGGGTATCATTGCAAATAGCCAAATAGCAATATTGTTATGAATTTGAATAATATTAATAATTTAATTAATAAAAAATATGCTTTGAACACATAAATATTTAATACATTTAAAATAATTAAGAAAATAGGTTAGGAATATATATATATATATATATATATATATATATATAATTAATTAAATAATTTTATATTATTAAATATAATTTTGCAGAAATAAGTGCATAAATTCATGCATCTGCTGCACCATAGTTTACTCTGTGTTAACGTACATATTCTTGTCCAGTCTGCATTATCATAATGGTGTTCAAAGTCTTAAGCTGTCTTCAGAGAGTTGCTGAGCACACACTTACTGGGCCAATTTCCTGAGTCTCATTAAATGACGCACTGTACAAAGTTATCTTAAGCTCCAACATCAAGGTTACTTACATGATCAGTGTTCCTTGTTCATAAACCTTGCTCAGTGGTCATTTTACAGTTCTTGACATTATGTGAATTGGGTCATGCTTAAGAGGATTTAGAAATGTGGGTCTACATGCACACTATAATCACAAACAATCTTTTGAATGCATTATTTGCCACCCCCACCCCCCCTTCAAAAAAAACCTATTGGTTAAACTGAATCTTATCTGAATATAATTTCAAACAGTTAAATATATGTTTATATATACTTTTCTTCAGGGAGATGGATAGAGGATCATGGTGTTGTCCATAACCTGATGTTTAATGTTACAACTGGCTTGAGACTCACCCACAAGGCAACTTTGAAAAGATCAGAATGGTGGGATAATGGTGCTTTGCCCCTGTGGATAACAGCCCAGAATCAGGTGAACTTACTACTCTGACAAGCTTTTTGTGAGCAGATTTAACAGTAAAAGACTTTGAAATTAAGATTAAATTAAATTATTTTATAATTTACTGTAAAAACTGTAAAATTGACATTTACAGACACTTCACGTTTGTTTTCATTGCAATAATTAGTTTATTATCTTTTTTTCTTAGCGTTTATGAGGGTTTTATGTTGTCTTCTGTTGTTAAATTAATATTTATTGCATTATTTTAGTGTTATGTTTGTTACCATGATGGAGTTTTGTATTTGTGTGCACCTTATATGCACACAAAAGCTACTTGTGATAAAAGTAAAATGATGTGATGCGTAGCTACCAGGGTGTTTTGCAAAGATATAACATTTCTCTGTAATGTTCTGGCAACCACATCTGTCAGTTTTGACCATAAATTTCACAGATTTTATTTACAGTGAATGTAAATATGTCCTATAAAGTCATTTCTCGTTGTAAATGTATTAACAAATAATGCAATAATGTCTCTTATATGTTTCAAAGGGTCTGCAAACGGCGTCTTTTTTCTATCCTGGGGGAGGAGTAAATTACAGTGGCCAAGCTGTGGATCGTTCCGTGGTGGGATATCACGGGCAACCTGATGACAATGAGACAGAGTGGCAGCAAAACATCGACACTGTGATGGGATGGTTCTCCAAAGAGGACTTTGACTTTGTTACGCTTTATTATGGAGAACCAGACAACGTGGGTCATGCTTTCGGCCCCGAAACCCAAGAGAGAAAAAAGATCATTGAACAGATTGATCGCACTATTGGTTACCTCAGGGAGGCAATTCATAAAAGTGGTCTAGCTGATCATCTTAACGTCATCTTGACCTCAGACCATGGCATGACCACTGTTAAAATGGACAATGAGGTTGAGGCGATAAAACTTAGCAAATACATGAGTTTATTAAATCTAACCCGCTTTGACCTGCTCGACTACGGTGGGTTTGGGATGATCACTCCTAAGGAGGGCAGACAACAGGAAGTTTATGATGCCCTGAAGAACGCACATCCCAATCTGACAGTCTATAAGAAAGAAGAGATTCCAGAACACTTTCACATTCGCAAACATGAGAGAATTCAACCGATTGTACTTCTGGCTGACCTGGGGTTCAATATCAACTCTGTAAGTGTCTCTGGAAATAAATATCACTCATTTTACCCAGCTGTTTGAAAGCGCAATTAATGAAATATTGTAGTCAAACATGCTAATCATGTTATAGCTTCACATTGTTTAGCCAGCTTTAATCTACAGTCTGCATCAGTAAAATATCAATGAATACAAATATACACCGCCATTCAAAAGTTTGAGGTTCGTGAAATTTTGAAACAGTAAAAAACAATAATATTGTGAAAAAAATAATTCAATTTAAAATAACCGTTTTCTATTTGAATATATTTTAAAATGTTATCTATTCATGTGATGCAAAGGTGAATTTTCAACAGCCATTACTCCAGTCTTCAGTGTCACATGATCCTTCAGAAATCATTCTAATATTCTGATTTGGTTCTCATTTGTTATTATAATCAAAAATCTACTCTTATCTTTTTGTTTGCTATTTATGCAGAGGATCATTTTGCCTATCAACAAAGGAGATCATGGATACAGTAATGAGGAAATGGATATGAAAATGATCTTTCGAGCCTTTGGGCCAGACTTTAGGGACAATTTCTTGTCTGAGCCATTTGATAGCGTCAGCATCTATCCGTTGATGTGTAAGCTGTTGGGTGTAGTTCCAGAAGCAAACAATGGAAGTCTCAGTGACACCAAAGACATGCTAGTGGATTACGTTGAAGCTGGTAAGTATCTCACAAAAGGGGTTTTCATTGAAAAGATGGCCTCGTCCATAAATCAACAGATTGTTTTAACTATTTATTTTGCTACCTGTGTGGATTTAAAGAAAATGTCATAAACAATTGATGACACTAATGGTTCTTTTTTTTTGCAGGTGGGAGCAGTGGAAGAATCAAGGTGTCTTTTATGCTTCTGGTACTAATGATTATTATTTTAACCTTGATTTAAAGAGATTTGCCAAAACTACTAGTTCATTGCAACCAGCAAACCCAGAATACATTTAAACTACTATAATCACAAATCACTATTAAACAAAGACTATTACTGCGTGTCTTCTTCCAGTGCTGGTGATAATTGAACTTTTTTTTTTCATATTTATTCTATCAAGTAAAATAATACAAGTTTATACTGGAAGTTTGTTTTTATTGTGCACACATTTTTGAAATAAAGCAAATATCAAGCATGGCCACAATAGTCATAAGAGTGTGAAAAATCTGATGAAATATATTGAAAATGTTTTTGTTGTGATTTTCTAAACTTCAGATTTTATTTACATGCAAGCTTTCATAAAAATCCCTTAATTCTACATATCCCACTCCTCTTAAAGTGTATTCAAAACATAAATACACATTCTTTTATGTTTAGAGTACAAAAGAAAAAAAAACCCCGGCAGGATCAATATTGTACATAATAAAATACACAAAGGTCAACATATACATTTCTATGCATTATATACATTTCATGCACAAGAAATAGTGAAGTGAATTATCCATAGATAGATGAGGGGAATTTTTAATTGTGTTCTTAAGTACATATTTTGTATATTACATAAACATGTAAAAAATAATAATAATACGATCTCACTGAAGGCAATCAAAATTTGTTTGGGTACTTTGATCAAAATCAAAGTGAAAGGGTGTACGCTTCTAGAAAAGCTCAACAATCAGCTAAGCAAACCTTTTTTACATTTGTTATCATATTTATCATATGTCATATATTCAGATATAAAAAAATATATACCAAAGGAAATTCTTATAAAATTTTGGTAAAAATAAAAAAGGCATTTCAGACACCTTTATAATTTTAAACCTCATAACCTCCTTTAACTGGGACACACAAGTTGCACATTTTTGGAACAGATTGGTACTAAAGAAGAGTACTAAAAGAGTCATGCATTTGCTCAATGCCAGTCCTCATCCTGCTCATCATCCAGCTCTAATGAGCTTTCCTCAGCTCCGCTGCTCTCTTCTTGCCCTCCTCTTTGTGCCTCCTTCCTCCTTGCTGCCTCGAGCATCTCCTGCCTTGCCTTAGCGGCCCGCTCCTCCTCTTCTCTTAGGCACTGTGCTGCTGCCTTCCTCTCCTGCTCGGCATGACTCTTCATGTGAGCACTGCGGCTCTTCACCTTATAGAACACCCTATATACAGTATACAGACCTCATTATAATTCATACAAGTCACCTAAAATGAAGAAACTGCTTTACATATGCTGAAAGATAGACATTTCTAAAGCCACTGACTAGCAAAAAAAAAACTAGCTGAATTTTTATAATAATATCTGATAGTAGTATATTTAAATTAATGTTATTAAATGAATTCTATATTAAAGTCACTGTTTTGATGTGGCAATATCAGGATATTATTATTAATATTTTATTTTGAAATACTGAATTGTAAAATAATGAATTATTATAAAACATTCATTCAGATTAATAATTGTAATAATAATAATAATAATAATATGCTGATATTGAAATATAGATATACTAAGTTATTTGGAGAAGAATCACAGTCTAGGTGTTACAATACTGGGATATTTCCAATGCATTTATTACTGTAATATTAACATAATATATTGCAATATTTAAATAAATTAACTGTAATGGTAATATTAATACTGGGGATCTGATATTCAAATACGGAAGAAACTATATCAGAGATCAGAGATAAAGAGTACAGTAAGCAGAATTCTTACTCTTATCTTACTTAAGAGTATGATGAATACAGTAAAGTGTAAACCCTAATATAGGTGCTTAGAAACCTCTGGAACAAAGCTGTTCTAAGACAGGTTGGGTTGCTTCAAATTTAAGGAGTACAAATTCAAAGACACATTCTGACTCACCTACTGCACTTCTTGCAAGGGAAAACACCCTCTGGCTCTCCCTGACTCTTGCTGCCAGTTGAGGCCCTGTTTTTTTTGGCAGTATTGTCAGAGTGGGGTTTCGGAAGTGCAGGGGAAGGAGTTTTGAAGTGGGGCTGAGCCACTGGCATCAGGCCTGAAGACACTTCCACAGAGCTGTTCTTCTGCTCCTCATGAGCCACTGCTGCCCTCTCCTGGACGACATTCGACTTTTTAACTTTCCAGTCTTTATGATGTATTCACTACATTTATTTACAAACTAGAGAATGCTTTCAAGCCAAATACTTACATTCTCATTGTCTTGAAGTGCCTTGGTCACATCTTGAAGACTGCCATCCACATTGTCTTGTGTTCCCTCCTGTTGTCTACTATTATTTTCTTCCTCTTCTTGTTTCACATGAATCTATTTGGATATAAAAGAACAGACTGATGATATAGATTTTTTAAGCATTCATACCAATTACCTGTGTAGATGTAAATAAATATCGATTTTCAGCTTGGTTTCACACATTTGGAAGGCACTGTGCTAGCAGTCAAGACACTGACGATGTCTAAAAGCAGTAAGCAGTAATAGTCTTTACCAAAGAGATGTTATCCTCTGGGTCTGAAGGTCCATATGTATATGTACCATTACGGCCAATCTTTACTTGTTTCTTATAGGTGTAGTAGAACTCCACACACTGTGCCACTGTTTTACTCCTCACCTGCCAAATTAGAAACACAATGTCACCTTAAACATAGGAAATTTGATTTACAGGAATCAATACAGGTACATAACCAGCATAAAAAAAGACTATATACCAGTCTCTGGACCAAGAAGAAATCTTTCCTGTGAGCAGAAATTCCCTTGTTGAAGTATTGTTTTTCATCCACAGTCCAGTAGTCTGATCCTGACAATATTTAAAGGACATCAAGTTCTTTTTATCCAACATACAACATTACAGATAATCTGCAGCATTGCAATACTATCATTTACAGTAACATCATGTCAAATAGTTTTTAATATGAACACTGTGAGATCAGCAATTAAATGTAAATGATTTTCTACCTGCATAGTGGTAGTTCGCCAGATGGTGGTTCTTGGAGAAGATGGGATTCTTCATCAACATCATTTCCAGAGCTTCCTACAGAGCCAAAACATCTTTGTTGTTTATCCAGAATGCATATAGTGAATAGTTACATACATGCATCATATACAGTAGCCCCAACAAGTATTTGAAAGTGAAAGTGACGAGACATTCAGCCAAGTATGGTGACCCATACTCGGAATTCGCACTCTGCATCAAATCAGGATATCACAATGATTTCTGATGGATCATTTGACACTGAAGACTTCTAAAGACACTGAGGACTTTAAAAATATATTAAAACATAAAACAATTACTTTAAATTGTAATAATATTTCACAATAGGACTGTTTAATAGTATTTTTGATTAAATAAATGTAGCCTTAAGAGTCTAAGATACTTCTTTCAGAAACACTGCTCATGTCAAACTTGTGAATTGTAGTCCAAGTCTATTAAAGGGTATGAATTTGATTGTATTAGACAAAATATAAACACAACATATATCAACATATACAAAGAAATCATTCTTTCCATTAACAGTATGTGTCAATATGATTTTTAAAGTCAGACATTTTTCAGTGCAAATCAAGTGTCTAAACACTTTTTGGTTCCACTGTACATTCAGCTGTGCTTTGAGGACTGAGCTCACCATGACATTCCCTCTGCACTCGTGCAGGCAGTGCAGCGCTAGCTCTGGGTTGGTTCCTCCTCCATACACGGCACTGGAGCAGACCAGGATCATCAGGTCATCAACTGATTAGAATGGAAGTATGTGAGACATATGTCTGTGTTATATGCAGTTGTGAACATCAGCTATATCAATGCACTCTAAAGACAAGTTACATCTCGTATCCTGGGAGGGCGTAGAATCAGCCTCTGATTTAGGAAGCCAGACCAAAGTGGCTTTATGCTGGTCCTTTAGGGCCAGTGTTCGATCCAACAGTTCTGGAATTTCTGCCTGATACTGAGAGCTGATGTTTATGCGCCTAAAATGTGTAAGAGAAGGAGAATATATGTGAATAGAGGACAGGGATTGTAATGAATAGCTAATATTTATTTTAATAAATGCTCACGGTTCTAGGCTGACAGGCGCTGCTTCTCCAATCACTGAGAGTGCAGGAGGGCTGATTTCAGAACTGCCTAAAGTGCAGAGAATAAAGTCAGCATGCGAGAGAGAGAGAGAGAGAGAGAGAGAGATAGGAATGATTAATCATGTCAATGATGAACTACAATTCATCTACACTTGCAATTCATTAAGTAAGGATTAACACAAATAAACAAATAGTGTATTTATACTGTAAATGTACATAAATGACTAATAAATGCTCTATGCATGTCCAGTTTATTGATAGTTTATGATATCTAATTAATGTTAACTTCTGTTTTATCTATTAAGTATGAATAAACAAATAGTGAAGATAAAAATGTTACACTTCTCATTGAGTAAACATCAGTAGCACAATATGACCTAATAATGCATTATATTAATGACATTTATCATTACTTCAAATAGATTACTGCATTATTATTAAAAGTTCTGTTAACATTAGTTACTAATATTATGAACTACTGATGAACAATACTGTGTTTATACTGTAAATGAACCTAGATGAATAAACTCTGTAAGAAACTATTGTTCATTGATAGTTTACTAGAACTAATGCATTAGCAAATGTTTGTTTAAAACCTTACTGTAAATTGTTACCAATTAAAAAGTCCTTTAAAATGAAAATTCATGTGGAACGCACTTGAACGTAGCAAGCTTCGAGTAGCGCTGCGGGGTGTGAATGGAGGTGGCAGGACCTGGCTGCCTGCTGCCATAGAAGAGAGGACAGCAGAGAAGTAGAGCCCAGAGCCTTCACGCACTGGTGAAAGAATGGGTGGAGGGGTGTACGGCGGGATGATACTGGCATGGTCCAGCAGGCACACAGGGGAGCGCAGATTGCTCTGGTAGGGAGTGATGCTGGAGTAAACAGAAGGGGCGATGAAAGGGAACGGTTGAGGTATGAACAGGGGCTCGGGACGTGGACGGCGCCTGGATTTGTCCTCTTGTCCTTTACCCTGATTCAAACATAAATGGCAGATATGATATTTTTACTATTTTTAAAAGCCAATTCTAATGTGAAAATAAAGCAAACTAAAATAATGTGGAAATGATTTAAGAGCAATAATCAGTGTTACCAGGTTTCGTGGTCTGAAAAAAATAAGCCCAAAACAAGCGACCCAGTCTGGAAAGGTAGGCCTCAAACTTAACATCATATCATAAAGCAGGTCCTGGACGGCCGGTGTCCTGCTGAGTTTAGTTCCAACTTGCCTCAACACACTTGCCTGGAAGTTTCTAGTACACCTAGTAAGACCTTGATTAGATCTGTTCAGGAGTGCTTAATTAGGGCTGGAGCTAGACTCTGAAGGACAGCGGCCCTGCAAGACCGAGTTTAGAGACATTAAGTATGCATATGGCTCTCCTATACCCCCATTTTAATTGGATTGTGTTCCAGTTTTCTATTAAGCTATAACAAAAACATGTTTCTTTTTCATTACTTGAATCGTTTCTAGTCGTCCATCTCCCATACTATTTAAGGACAAAATAACTACCTTAGCACAGCATAAAAAAATCTGGATTTTATTGCCCTCAAAACTCACAAGACACATTAATGCAACCCACTTTATTTTCCTTAGCTATCATATTAAGATTTACATACTTAATCTAATATGTATGCATTGAGGTCTATGAATTTTATTATTTAAGAATTTTCAGTAACACTTTACTATAAGCTTTATTAGTTAACATTAACTATGAGCAACATATTTTTACAGCATTTACTAACCTTTGTGAATGTTGGTTCAGAAAAATACAATTGTTCAATTCTTTGTTCATATCAGTTCACAGTGCATTAACTAATATTAACAGATACAACTTTTGATTTAAAAAAGTATTAATAAATGTACAAATCAGCATCAACTTTAGATTAATAAATTAATAAGATTAATAAATGCTATAAAAGTATTTTTCATTGTTAGTTCATGTTAAAGAATATAGTTAACTAATGTTAACAAACTAAACCTTATTGTGAAGTGTTACTGTTGCATTAAAAGCAGCTTGTGGTGGCATAAAGATCCTGAATTAAATGACTACAAATGTCAAAATAGACTTTGGTTCGTGGGTTCAGTAATATAGTGACACATGCAGCACTGGCAAAAATGACATCAATATTTTGATGGGCAAATAGCAATTGCCAGTGGTGTTCACAGACAGAGAAACACAATCAAACATGACAATAACAATAAAGCGTTTTTTTCCTATGATTGCAAACCACTAAAAAGATCAAATACATAACTATACTTAAAAAAATATATGCCTAAAAAATACATAACCCCGCAACTGCTCAAATCTATAAGCGACAAGCCTAGAGTTGCTTATAATAAGTGGACTTGGCAACATTAGCATTAACCTGTATTAACTGTATTAACCTGGATGAAGCTCTCAGCTGCTGAGTTCTTTATTGAGTGCCGGTGTGCTACAATAACAGAGGGTTTACAATCAGGCTGGCTCTGCTGATGTGAAATCTCTGAGGGATGCCGAACATTATCCAGCTGTGTCCAGCTGCCCGGTGCTTCCATTTGAGTTTGACCTCTCCGAACTGGGACCGAGACTGGGATGACTAGTGGTGCCATCCCAGCTGGTTTACCAGGGGTAACATCCTCACACTATTAATAGAAGACAGAAAAAGACAGAATAAAATATGAATGGAGAAGAAAAAACAAAAGATAGAGAAGCACAAATAAAAGTGTGTGTAAGCAACCAGCAGCGTTTAACTGAGTCACAGAGCTAGATGAGTTACTCTGTCCTAAAAACACCATTACAGGCTAAGATTTTAAAATGTTTTTTTAAACAACCACCTCAAACATATAGAGCTGTATCTGTCCTGTTACTGTACACTGAAATATCTAAAGTCTGCGATATTTTAAAGAATGAATTTTATTACAAAATTATTCAGCTCCTCCCAAATTCAACAATGGATTTTGAGAGAGCGTGGAATGTAAAGGTGTCCAGACATGCAGTTGCTCACCAGACTGCTTTACAATCCTCAATAACGGCATAAACTCCACTGTACTTCATACTCTGAGCTGAGTTTGTACAGTATTGTTTACTTTTATTGTTTGATTAGTTATAAAGCTGGTGACACGTTTCACCCAGCTTCAAATTCTTACTAGAGTCAGCAATGGAAATTTTTAGGTTTTGAATGAGCTAATTCATAAGCTGGTTCAAACAACAAAATTAACATAGTACACCATTAAAGTAGCAAAACATTCCAGTATATGTAAATACACATACATGCATGCTAACCATTCAAAAGTTTGTGTTTAGTAAGATAACTGTTTTGAATTAAATCCTTCTATTCAACGACATTAAATTTATCAAAAGTGACAATAAAGATCTTTATTATGTCACAAAAGATTTACATTTCAAATAAATGTGGTCCTTTAAACTTACTAAGCATCAAAAAAATCCTAAAAAAAGTATCACAGTGTGCACAAAATATTAAGCAGCACAACTGTTTTTAACATTAATAATAACAAAAAATGTTTCCTGAGCAGCATATTATTTCAAGCCCAGTGTGTTCGAATACATTACATTTAATATGAGAACATATTTCTGCTATTCCACTGTTGTAAAAAAGGCTTCAAACGGATTTCCAAGTGAAATCGGCTCACCTTTGCTGGCAAAAAATCCATCTCTGAAGCCTTTTGAGCTAGAGTCTCAAGGTTGATCTCCTTTGAGGCCCTCCGTCGTCTCGGAGTGCTTTGGATGACCCCTACTCCACCACCTCCTCCATTCTGGGAAGAAACCTTGTCATTTGATGTCTGGTTGCCTTGAGGAGAGATTCCATCTTTGGAGAGTCGTCGAGAGCGGCGAGGGAGGACCTGGCGTTTTTTTGGGGTCTCCTGGAGTTCTGGAGTGTCCTCTGCAGATCCAGACTCCTGATAATTCGCTCCCTGAGGAACAGGATGTTGTGGTTGAGGGACTATGAGCTGGGTCTGGCTCAGTTCTGTTTTTGCCTGAGCGCTGGCAAGATCTTGTGACTCAACATCTTGTTTGACTCTCTGCTTTTCTGTAGTCTCTCGTGCATGCTGTTGCTGCTGCATCTGTTGCAGATGTTTCTGTTGTTGGTATTGCTGTTGCATTTGCTGCAGCCGTTGCTGCTGTTGCATTTGATGCTGCTGTTGTTGTTGTTGTTGTTGTTGTTGTTGCTGCTGCTGCTGCTGCTGCAACTGATGCATTTGCTGTAACTGTTGCATCTGGTGCTGACGATGAAGCTGCTGCTGTTGTTGCAACTGCAAGAGTTGCTGTTGCGATTTTGGTTTCTCGTTATAATTCATATTTAAAGGCACATTGTTGCCTTGGAAGACTTGTTGGAAACCAGGTGCCTGTGGTTGCTGGGTAGGTCCGAATGCCAACTGGAAGGGTTGCAGAGTGGAGTCAGATACATCGTGATGCATTCCCTGTGGCTGATACTGGAGGTCTGCTGGTCTGTGACTTTGTTGGAGCGCATTAAATGGAGTATGATGCATGGCAGCCATCGTGTGATGGTCCCAGTCTGCCCCGGGAACGTGAACAGTGTCGGTGTAGGACTGTGATGAACTTGTTGAATGCTTCTCCAGCTTTACAGCCTCAATTTCATGACTTTTGTGAAAGCCTCTTGGGTCATCTATACCACCTAGAGAAGGGCCAAAGTTCTGTGACCACTTGTTCATGTTTGGGACACCCTGAATCCAAGTCGCCGTCTGCATTGAGTTTTGAGGCACCCACTTTACTGGTCCTGATTGCTGAAAATGGCCCCGGACCTGATAGGCTTTATCAGATTTGTAAAGGCCCTGGACTTCAGGGCTAGAATCCACCAAAACCTCTGGGCTGCTGTGAGTTTGCTCCAAGGACTGAGTGCCCACATTGTAGAAGAGATCCCCTGAATGCTGCATTGTTTCCCCAATGGCTTCAACATTCTGCTTGCTAATACTGTTTATGGTTCCACTCTGGTGTGGAGAAAGACTCATGGCAATTGTGTGAGACTATAAGACAGGCAAAAACCTGAGGCATTCAGCAGTTCAGTTTTAAGTAATTTAATAACGAGGCCAGATGTAAAAAATAAAAGATTTTGCAGAGCACACGCACTATGTTGTGAGGTCTAGAAGCGCCACCTCCCCTCTTGCTTTTAAACTGCAGTATACAGGTGGTGTAAATATTTAAAAATTCAGTCATTCCTCAGTCACAGGAAATGTTCTAAAAAGGAGAGAAAGACAAAAAGTAAGGTTTTGAAGTCAGTCACAATAGGAGTATAATGATGTCTGCATTATACACAAAACAAACAAAAAGACAAAAGAAAAAGTAAAAATAAAATTGGTCAATGACATGCCACTCATTTTATTTTGTCTCTAGATTATTCATTTATTCAAAAATACATTAAAAATGCTACTGATACATACAATCATTAGGATACACATATTCTATGATGTACAGAGCCCCTAAAGGGACAAAGTATGAGATTTAAGGAAAAATTATATTTCATGTTTTTGTGCAACATTGCAAAACATTTGTGACTGTGCCTGTGAAAAGCCTTTTTAAGTCTTGTGTGCGTGTGTGTGTGTGTGTGTTTTACTGTTTTATATAAAATCATCCTTCATAATGTATTCTGCATTCTGTGAATATGTAACAATAGAGTAAAGCCATGTTAAAGATTGAAATCATAGTGAAATTAATGGTTGAAATAAAATTGATGCTTGTTATCCCATTAGATATTGAAAATGAAGCCTCAAAACAGTTCAAATGAATTATAAATAGGGTGAATTGTCACGTAAACTTCATATCAATAACAAAACAGGCCATAGCATGTCAAAACTGACTCTCAGAATGACAGGACACTAAGTGCAAAAAAAATCTTTTTTTTTGTCATTATGCAGAGTACAAGAACAGAGCTAATGAAATGCAGTATATTGTTGCATCCCATTAATGAATGGCTGTTTGGTAAGACCTGTGCACAGAGAAGGAACATAGTGGCCTAAAACCAGGAAACCTGACAAACACAAACGCAGAAGGCAAGAGCAGACAGCACGGGAGGGGCGTGAAAGAGCAATGCAAGACAACAAGAATTACAGGAAGTGAAGAGGGAAAGGGAGAGAGAGATGGGGAGAGAATACAGGAGAGAGAGAGAGAGAGAGAGAACAAGCAGAACTACTTTTCAACCCACTGATAACCCCTCCCAAACTAGCAACTACGATGAAAACATTTGTTATAAAAAAAATTTGTATAATCAATGCTGCACAGCAAAACAAACCACCCAACATACTTCCCTATGTAAGAAGACAAAGTATCAGTCTGGTGCACTTTGCTCCATTACGCTTCTAGGTTTATTGAACGAAATGTCGTGTACGAAACAGATTAAGATTGTAGCGTACTTACACTGTTGCAATATGGTATTGGCGTCCTCCTTCTTTACTTTTCAAGTTCGGGTGACAGCACCCTACAAAACAGTTCCAACCCTGGGCAAAGTCAACAGCGTGCACGACCATTTACATACAACGAACAATGCAGTCTGTCGTAATCGCCTAGACGTAAGTGCGCACATCTGAAACGCTAAAATACCATGTCGTAGTGCATCGAGAGGCCTTTCCGACATGCAGGCTGACAGATTCAACAACTTTTGCTATCCGAGAACTCCTCGGTTGTAGTCACTAAACATGTTTTCCCGTTTAACATTCTGCTGTATAAGCGCAATTTTACCGATACTGTTTGCAGGACGTGTATATTTCGAGGCTCCTCTTGAAAAATAATCAATCCATCAAAGTTATTTATCAACAAAACACTTCGCACTGACGCAGCCAATCAGCGCGTCTCGGACTGAAGGCGATACAAGGCGCACGCTGTCATTGGACGGAAGGAACTTCTCGCGCACTTCTGGAATGTGTAATATTTAATTAGTGAGACCAACTAAAACAGGATACCTTTATATTTGTATATCTCTTTCACTTTTTATTATTTCAATATATATTACAGGATGTGTTGACTGTGTCATTACATTCGTGTTAAAAATGCATGTTGACGCGGTTCTCTATAATGTTGAACCTGTCAGGCTCATTACCAAAAAACTAACAAACTCCAAGCAACGAGAACAGCCGGTTGGCTGCTTTAGCTGGTCTCCCAGGTTGATTTTTATTTTTTATTACTTTTTAGCTGGTCAAGCTGGGAGACCTGCTAAAAGACAAACAAAGCTTAAACCTGCTATTTTCAGTTTAGACCAGATACGATTAGTTAGCCAGTCTAGGTTAGCTGCTTGGTAAACATGCTTACAACATGCTAATCATGCTAGAAACACGCTAACAACATGCTGACATGATAATCATGTTAATAACATAAACATCGTGTTAGAATCAAGCTAGCAATGCTAATTACGCAGTAACATGTTAAATCATGCTAGCATGCTAATGTTAACTTCTATCTAATCTGTCTGAACTTTCAAACTTCAAGTTTTTACAACTGCTTCAAACTTTCAGACAAGGCTTTTCAAGCCAACTTCATAGTTTGTTTGCTAACTTTACTCTTCTAATTATTATTTATAATAAGTGTTAATAGCATACAAATAGGTAGTATGATTGAAATCTAGTCACTGAAGTGATTCAAACGCCACACAAACATTTGGAACGAAGGAATCTTTTATAAGAATTCGCCGTGTAATACTGTATCCTGAATTAAATCACGTTACGTGTTTTAGCTAACTAATACTGTAAATATCTGTTTATTATTTTTTATTATTTATTGTACCAACAAGTCAGGAAATAAACATATCGTAGTCGAACACATTTTATTCATAATTTTTCTCAAATTACTGTGTTGTCCTGGTCGCATATTGATTGCTTGGCTCTTCATATATAATTCGTATATCATATTAAAGCAGAAGATCTGTGAAACATTGAAGATTTGCGGAAGTAAGGCGTCAGCTGGTGTGTCACATGATCGCCATCATATGATTTGCATACAGGGGAACGACCTGTTTAGACAGTTGTACTCATCATTAGCAAGAAAGACAAGTTTCATCCTAGCCTGAGTGTCTGATGTTCGTGGTCACTCAGTCCCACACTCACCATGGCTTGGACAAAATATCAGCTCTTTCTCGCGGGTCTGATGCTCACCACAGGATCCCTTAACACACTATCCGCGAAGTAAGTAGCACACGCGCTGGATGGTGTTCGTTTACATATGATTTTTGCTAACTTAAATTGGTTAACCGAACTTTTGCTTCTATGAATAGGACAGACAATGATGCTTTCACGTTTTCTTTTACAAAACTATACGCAGTGTCCTTATTATTTTGTGAAGGTGTGTAATGTTACTGTGTAATATCTCAAAAGAGTGAATGTGGATCATGTTTTTTGTGAATGTAAACAAAAATTAGATGAAAGAAAAATTGTATATGCACTTTACATATACAGACGAAATTGAAAATCGAACATTTTAGGACAAGATGATTAGGCGACTCACGTGAATTTGTGAAGATCCGACGTGTGGGACATGTTGATGCTGCAAAATCAGCAATTCTGCCACCAAAACCCTTGTGACTATTAGTCAATAGTGCAATCGCAGCGTTCTTGGTGGACCATTGAGTCAAAAAGATGTCTGCTATAAATGCTGTTAAGTAACTTGTAAATTGATACATCTTTGTATCTAAAACAGAAGCTTGATGTTTCTAGGCAGACGTTATTTGATACCACACTTCTGCTGGAAAACTGGCACTGAAGCATCTCTGTTTTAACACTTAACTATTTGCACACTCGGTTCTTACAGTTACCATAATAACTTTTCTTTACAACCAAATCTTTCTAAAACCAATCAAGTCAATTGTTAAATCTAAAGGAGTTGTTAAAATCTGTTTGTTAACATTTATTTGATAAACTCTATTCTTCATCATGAGGCTTTATGTCAGTCATGCATTGTCATTTCATAGTTGTAAAAATGACATTAGTGTCCCATGTGCATAGTTACTTATTAAACTTATAGTGACATAATTTGAGTAGTTTAAAGGTGGAAGTGACCAAAAAAAAAAAAAAAAAAACACTGGTTTGGACAAACGGATTTGTGTGCAGTCCCAAACTTAAACTATCTTTGAGCAAATGTTTGCGATGAGAGCTTTATTTACTGTTATACTGCATATTAATGCACATTAAGTTTGATGAATTTTAATATCACATTTACAAATTTAATTAATAATAATAATAATTCCTTACATTTATATAGCGCTTTTCTAGGCACTCAAAGCACATACATCTTTTTTTTTTGTTCTAGATGGGCTGATATGTTCTCTGCACTGGGATGTAATGGCACTCCAAATCATGCCTTCTCCCACCCTTTTGTACAGGTAATGATATTTATCTATCCTCGAGATAACAACACACTATTCACATCAAACTTTGCTCTCAGCTAATTTTTTTCAGTACCTCTCAGGGAACAGAGAACTGAAAGTGTATTTATGTTTTGGCAAAGTGAGAACTGACTTTGACTCAATGTCCTTCTCTTCACGTCACTTTTCCCTGTCTCTCTTGCTTTTCCTACATGCATCTTAATAATAAATGACTCCTCTCTTCACCGCACATCTCCTCGTCTCCCCCTTCCAGGCTGTGGGAATGTTTTTGGGGGAACTGTCCTGTCTGGTGGTGTTCCACATTCTCCTTTGTCATGATCGGCGCAAACCTGAGCCCACGATGGTTCCGGGCCAAAGTTTTAACCCCCTACTTTTCCTCCCACCTGCCCTTTGTGACATGTTGGGAACATCCATAATGTATATTGGTGAGTATCCAGTGTGTGGAGTATATTGTGTTAATAGTCTTTAGTTCTTAAAGAGTAGGTTCAACAATTTACAACCAGCTTTGTATCGTTACAGTTTCAGCAGTATAAGTAAATGAACTGTGTATTATCTTCTTTAAAACTATATATGGTCAAGTTTAGATTTATAATAGCTGAAACATCTATTCTTGGATTGACTTAAACAGGTTCTGTGCTTGTGTTTTCGTTCCTCTTTCTTTATATCTCTAGCACTGAACATGACCAGCGCCTCTAGTTTCCAGATGCTGCGAGGAGCTGTGATCATCTTCACTGGACTGTTGTCTGTAGCATTCTTAGGTCGGCGACTGCAGCCCAGCCAGTGGATTGGGATCCTATTCACCATCCTTGGTCTGGTGGTGGTTGGCCTGGCGGACTTTCTGAGCGGCCATGGGAATGACTCCCATAAGCTCAGTGAGGTTATCACAGGTCAGTAGTTACCTGCTGCTGAATGTTTTTAAGCATACGCAATGATTATTTGTCTTTTACAAATCAGAAAATCTTCTCGTAGGCTGGAGATCAGGATTTTGTCTTTATTTGATTGTATCTTGCATCTCTATCTGATTGGACTGTTGCACTGATCATCTTTTGATCTTGTCTTATAGGGGACCTTTTGATCATCATGGCGCAGATTATTGTTGCAGTCCAGATGGTCCTAGAGGAGAAGTTTGTTTATAAGCACAATGTGCATCCACTGAAGGCTGTCGGGACTGAAGGTAAATTTTTGAATATATTGCCATTGTTATTATATTAAGTCTGTAAACAGGATGTTAACAGAGGCTAGAGATGCTGAAGATGCATGCAAATAGGAGAAAATACTGTAGCAGGCAGAGCAGCTCACTGTTCACGATGTGCGGAAGAGAGTCCAAAGTCAGAAAGAGGGGAACTGACTTTAGAAAACTTTACATTTGTGTTTTCTTTTCATCTTGCCTCTGTATAATGCGTATTAAAGTAGTGTTTATAAGAGCAGCGGTGCAGTTTTTACAGCGGTAACCAAGGAAATGCTGTATCGCTGCTGTTCCATAAGCGCCACCTATTGTCAGAGAGTGAATTTGCGTCTCATTAAGCTGGTCTCCTTGATTTGTTTTGTGCAGATGTTTTATATATTGTTTTGCTTCAAATATTTAAAGGTGCCATCTGTCATATCTGGCAAAAAAATCAAGTCATACTCCACATTCCATAACAGATGGGGGCAGTATGCCTCAATAAAGTGAATTGGTCTACTCTAGAGTAACAAACGAGAAACGGCATAGTCTCTATGCTCCGCCCCTACCTTCACAACAACCCTAGAGCATAGCCGAAGCCTATAAGACAGCGGTTCTCAATTGCAGTCCTCGCGCCCCACTGCTCTGCACATTTTGAACGTTTCTCTTAGAGCTTCAGACATTTGTTCTATTCGAACATAAGTGCCCTGCGAAGTGGACATCACAGGATATTCAGCCATGATTCCATTTCGAAGCGAATGTAGCTATATGTTCCAATCAAAGTGCATTGAAGTGTGCAAGACGTGAATTTAATTTCTATCGATTTACAGAGGTATATGATGTCACAGTTGTCCATGTTTAAAGACGTTGCACAGCACAAATCAGTGAATGAATGTTTCGATGTGAGGTAAACTTCAACAGATTTCCCCTGCTCAGAGAGTAGGGAGCAATGAACATTTGAAAAACAGTTCATGCACGGAGTTCATTTCTAACGAGCTGATTATCTGAATCAGGTGTGTTAACAAAGAGAAACGTGCAAAATATGCAGAGCAGTGGGGCGCGAGGACTGGAAGTGAAAACCGCTGCTATAAGAGAACGTTTTGCCTCCAGAGGAACATTGGGTGATGTCAGGTGATTTTGAAACATGACATCTTCAAGCTACTCCCCTTCACCTTTACCAGTGAATATGTTCATATTCGTTTTGTTCATATTACATTGAGTTGTAAATACACATTATTGGAATTAAATTAATTTGACAGACAGCATTCTGTCAACATCATTGGTCAACATCAGACAGCTGATGTTGACCAAGCTAGCGCCAACCAACGTAACCAGAGCTGCCAACTCTCACAAGCATTCACCGTGAGACACACGCAATTGACTCTTTTCACACGCTTTCACGCCACACATCAATTTTCTCACGTACAGAAAAACCACGAAGCAAAGAGGACACGGAGACCAACAGACTAGACAGAGCAGGTTACTTATGATATAAAAAAATGGGTAAGTTATAGCTAGCTAATTATCAAACGCAGCTACGGTTAGCCATCGCTAACATTAGCACGTTTCTAGAACAGCCTTCGATATATTTCTATGTTATAACTTCCCGGAAAAAAAATACACAAACATATAAAACAAACTTCTAGCAAAATACTAACAGCATCTAACTTACCAATCCAAAAGAAATGTTGCAAGTTCGGTGTCGGACCTCATTTCTTTCAGGTCCATCAGTTGGTTTACTCTGTTGTTTACTCTGGTTCGGCTCCTTTTCTTATCGGATTTGATTTGTGATTCCGAGCGCGGTTGTTTCCCTGTAGCGGGAGGTGGTCTCTTGCCAAGGGCTTAAGTCACATGAAGTAGTGGGCTGTACTTTCCACATGATTGACATCAGGTTCAGGTACGCCTATAAGCCGTGCGAGTTATTCGTGTATTGCAGGTTGGCTGGTGGTTATGTTGCCCGCATACCGCCTCCCATGGCCGAAACTGGTATTACGACACCTGTCGGTCCGGGGCTAGTAATGCTACTGCTAATTAAGGTTGATATCTCTGCAGCACTATAACTTTACATTTTTTTAATGACATCACGCCCTTATTTCTTCTCATACTTTTAATGCGTGTAGGTCATTTATTGAATATTTTTAGCTCAATTTTTGCACATGGCACCTTTAAAGCAAACATTGCTATGTTACAAGTATGTAGAATTTCATTTTGGATTGATTCGTGATTAAAATTCAGTGGTTGCATCTAATTTCAAATGGCTATTAAAATTCAAGATTGGTGCAACCGTGAGTAAAGAATGTGCAAATGTTATTTTACATGTGACTATTCAATTTCTGTACCTGAACACCTACAAACATAAAAACCTAAAGCTTCATTTCATTTGTATCTTTGTTCTATATATATATATATAATTGCGCTATTGCTTGTAATTTGTTCATTTGTTCTTATTTCCTGACTGATTACTTGTCTTTAATAACGTTTTAACTTTTTATTTGTTAGGCTAGTAGTTTTTTGCTGTGGTATTGAAATTGGAAATGAGAATTGTAAAAGCTAATTGGTATCTAAAATTTTGGTGTCATATAAGCTTATTCTTTAGAATACAAGATAACATGGGTCAAAAACAATGATAACAGAAAACTATTTTATTTTTTTGTGGCAGTACAAGTAAAAATTTGAACCACTGGCTTCAATCCTTATTGAGCCCTGAAGTATATTAATGCTACTTTTTAATAATGTTATCATAATGATTATAGACTTTTATGTTATTTCACATGATGCTACTGTTTAAAAGTTTTGGGCCAGTCAATTTTTGTTGACAGAAGTTTCCGGTGCTCACTAAGGCTGTATTTATTTGATCAAAAATAAAGTAAAAACAGTAATATTCTGAAATTTTGTTACAAAATGTAAAATATATATTTTTTAAAATATATTTTAAAATGTAATTCATTCTTGTGACAGGAAAGCTGAATTTCAGCAGCTATTTTAGTCTTAAGTATCATGTGATCCTTTAGAAATCATTCTAACATTCTGATTTAGAACTTCATTTCTTATTAACATCATTTTTGAAAACAGTTGTGCTGCTTAATTTTTTTTTCAAAACATGATGAACCTCTACTGACAAACAGGCAATTTTGTTTAATAAAAAAAAAAGTATAAGTTTAGAAACACTTTTTGACTGATTTGTTTCCTCGTGTCTTATTTGACTTTTATCTCTCTTTCTTAGGTTTTTTCGGATTTTTCATCCTCTCTTTGCTCCTCATCCCAATGTTCTACATCCATGTGGGAAGTTTTGCAGACAACCCACGGCAGGTCCTTGAAGATGCATTGGATGCCTTCTGTCAGATTGGTCATAAGCCTCTCATTTTACTGGCACTGCTGGGCAACACTGTGAGCATTGCCTTCTTTAACTTCGCCGGCATCAGCGTCACCAAGGAAATAAGTGCCACTACTCGCATGGTGCTGGACAGTCTGCGTACTGTGGTCATCTGGGTTGTGAGTTTGGCGCTGGGTTGGGAGGTATTCCACGGCCTACAGATTTTAGGCTTCATCATTCTACTCCTTGGTACAGCGTTGTACAATGGACTCCACAAGCCCTTGATGGCCAAACTGCCCTGCTGCCCTGGAGAGCAGAGAGCAGAGGAGGAAGAAGCCCCAGAGAGAGAGAGGCTGCTTGGTGGAGGAAAAGCTGCAAATGAGAGCTAATATTCTTTGAACAAAATGCTGTCCACAAGCATTTTTGTTTTTAGTTTTAACTGCTATTTCCATTTTAAGAAAGAACGTTTTAGTATTGTTTTAGAGTTTGATTCAATACTTAGGAACCATCACTACTTATTGCCTACAGCCATTTCTGTGGGCATGTCTCAACTGTTAAAAAAAAGGATAGTTTAGAGCTTGGATTTTAAAATGGTTTTGAATGCAAATTATTTTCACTTTAGGAAAGGGAACCATTTTCACATGATTCCAATGCCAAAAAAAAATCTTAGAATAATATTTTATAGTTTTTAATTATGTGTTTTATAGGTTTCAAAACCTTTTTTTGGTTACATGATGTGCTGTTGTTAAAAGGACATTATTTCTCTATCCATTTTATCTGAGGAATATTTTTAGTGGTCTGTGAAACGGGTATTGTGTACTGACAAGAAACTCTTCTGCCAGTCCATGTATATTTGGTTTATAAAATTATGGAAATATCACTCCGTAAGTTTAACGCCAGTAAATATTATGTTAGATTTTTTTCTTTCTTTTTTTAACAGAGTAATATACGAAGAACCCTAGTCTCAAAAACAGTGTAGTTTTTACTAAAATTATAAAACTGACATCTGTCTGCATGAATGTATAAATTACTCTCACATTCTTAGAAGAAACATTTGTACATTGTGGATGCATTTGTGTTAAATGAAAACATGAAAAGGAAAGAACTGTTTCAGTGACTATTCTGATCTGCGTAATTCCACAAAATGTAACCACCATTATAATGATAATATTGTGCTTTTGATGTTAAATGATCAAATGATGTTTTTTTTTTATCATTATGTGGTGTAATAGAATATGTTGACATGGTTTATAATACTGTTCATTATTGTAGGTCCTCTATGCCCTACCTCTCTCAAATGCATAGTTTTCTACAAAGTCCCTCCTTCTGACTAGCACAGTCTGTTCTGATTGGCCAACTGACCCACTGCATTGTGATTGGCCGAACACTGCAACACTCGTCGGAAATGTAAAGCCCCTTTCCAAAATCGCGAGCTTCATCTATCACAATAAATGTAAAGACAGTTAATAATGTCCTTAGTTTTACCATCAGTTCAAGCCCGAAAGATGAACAGCGTGATAAAATATATAAATTGAGATGTTGACGCACCTTGGACCCTAGCCTATTTAAGAGACCTGACATGAACTACTCCCACAACTATGCCTACAGTGACAAGAACTTCTTACAAGAAAGATAAATATGAGCAATATGAAATGCCTAAAATAGTCTAACAGACAAGAAAGGCAACAGACTTTAACTTAATTATTTAATTTTATGAATGCTAGATTATAGTCCTAGTCATGATCTTTTTCAAAAGACATTGACACTTTTTGGTGAATTAAAAGCAATCAGTAATGTAACTAATATTAAAACAACATTACAGAAGCTTACATTTATTTTAAAGAAAATAAAGTAAAACTAAGTAAGCAGTTAACTCAAGGTGTCAGTGCTGCCAGTTAAGATGTTCTTAAAAGGCTTTTTCAAAATACTACATAAACATCATGGGATAATACACGGTCCTTAACTTGTGATTTTTACCACTATATTGATATTTTATTTCTTCTTTGCATCGTTGTGCCCCAAATAATTTACATTTTTTTCACAGATTTTTTACAAAATTATTTTTATGATTTTGCATTATAATTAGATCATGACACAGAAAGTGTTTAAATTAGTCTAACAACATGTTAAATCTTATGATTTTTGGTTGATGTCAATTTTATTTTATTATAACATTATTTTAATCAGTTCAATTATCAATCAGTACTAAAATTATGTTATTTGTCAGAAATTCTTTTGCTTAATATATGGGTGTAAAATGCACAATGGTCACAAGAGGGCGCATTTCCAAAAAATAAAAACTGCCTATGTCGCCTATGCCACAAGGCAGGCTCTGCTTAAACTAATAATAAAACATACTTACAGTAGCTGATTCAGAAGCGCCAGATTGTCATAGCAAAGTCAGAATTACCTCTTCTGCTAGGTTCATGAAACAGTCGTCTATAAAATGAGTTCCGGTTCTGTTCTAAGTAATCTTAAAGATTACTAAATGCATCTACTTTCGGAAGGCCAAATAAAGTGCTTTTGCTTTCACTTAGACACACACAGCATCTCCCTTACATGGCTGCTTCAACACTAACTGTGGTACTGAAACCATGCCTTTATATTTATAACATATTTCTTTGCGTGAACATTTGGGCTGCATTACACGGCCATAGTGATGTAGATATGTGTGGGCGTGTTTGAATGAGCCGTTTTAGGGGGGCGTGGCAGAGTCTTAAATTTGATAAAGAATATCTCTTTGGATTTGAGACTTTAGTCTTTGCAACTTTACAGATCTTCTTTATGCACCAAGAGCTTGTAACACTCCAAAGAGAAAGGAAACATTTAAATTGCATCATATGACCTCTTTAATTTAGGCTACATGTGTATACTCAAATGTTCTGTGTGAGCATAATATCCCAAAGAAAAGGAAATGCCAATCAATACGAATCATTATAAAAATGTTGACACTTTACAATAATGATCCATTTGTTAACTAACATTAGTTGAATACAGCTGTTCTCATTAATTAAGGACTACGAAGAGATACAGCTTTAGTTTTTAATGTATTAGTAAATGTCTGTATTGTGTTAAGAGATGAACATTATTGATAACCATACTGTTTTAAATATAATTTATTTATTAAAATGTTTATTCTGATGGATTATTATTCCAAACGATGTGACGTCACATCGGTCCGCTCGCTCAAGCATCGCTGCTGCTGAGAGAAGTGAGGCAAATAACAGGAGCTTCAGTCGTTATTATGTGTTTCAAAACGTTAAGGGATTATTATGTCCAACATTTTATATCATCATGGCATATAGAACAAAAAAAGATGTTTTGAAGTCTTCTGAAACATCTTGGACCATCGCTGCAGACAGAGGTAATGTACACACCGGGTCTCTCAATGAACGCGTGCTGTGCGCTTAGCGAGGTCGTCCGCATTATTAGGGGATTACAGCTGTCACAACATTGGGTTGCCAATGTGTAACCTGTCAACCTTATGTTCAATAATAGCTGTATGTTGTGGTGCAGATGTTCAGTTTGGCTAATTAGCTAGAGCGTGTCGCTTCATTGCGATTTTTTTGTTCAGTGTTTTGGCTCTGGTTGATGCCTTAGCTGTAGCTAACCTGTGTCCCATGTCTCCCTGTTATATCACTGGATGCGGAAAGGACAGGGAAAGCCCAAACCAACATCTACGAGAGAGTGGCAGTTTTCTGCATAGCTTGTGGATGTTAGCAAAAGCTAAATGATTACAGTTCAGCAGCACAGCCAGCTATTAAAAACATTTAACAGGCCAGATCCTCGTTAAAAACAGCAACGTACTGCATGCAGCTAGTATTGCAGTTGCTTTGGACTGTCACCCATCTGTTATGACCGAGCGCCAACCTCCCGCTCTCTCTCGTGAGGCCAATAAGGAAGTGACTAAAACTGCAATTCATCGACTGGCCGCTTGAGGCTGGCTGCAAAAGGGAGTCAGTCCCATAGACTCCCCATGTTAAAATGCCCAACTTTACAGCAGGAAAAAACATGTTTACAGCCTGGTTCAAAAAATGATTTTGGTCTAAATAGCTAATTTTGCCCTTCATGACAACTTTGAGGGGGGTGAATTTTTTTATAACTCATCCGTTTAAATTATATTAAGACTTAAAGTTCTGCATAATTAACTTGAGTGACAGGTGGATTGCCGCTGCTGACACTGCCGTCGTGCTAGGTGGGTGTGGCTTCAGCAACTAGCTCCCGCCTTTTTGCCCATTTTTGATTGTCCGGCATATTCACGTCAGTTTTTTAATATACCAAATGACATGCATGCTTGCATATTTATGCATAAATATATATCTCTCTATATGTTTAATAATGATATTGAAATTATTTTACATGTGTTTATATATTTTAGACATTCTAGATTTATTACTAAAACCGTTCATTTAGCCTCTTAGCAATAGCAATGATTGCATTTTTATTTTATTGTTGACATCAAACAGAGCCAAGGTTCTCTGTCTTACAACTAAGCATGCATATTAGCCAGTATTTTTTACTCTTTGTGATGTAGATTTTGTGATGTAGATGTAGAAGTCACTGTCTTGCAGATATAGTGAATTTTATTCTTGTTTCAGGCCTACATTAAGCCTGTTCCTTCAGGATTTGACTGTATTTAGCTCCATCAGTTTTGCTCTCCACCCTACCAGTGACAGTCAAAAAATAAAATAAAATTCAGGACAGGTTCTTATGCAGATCTTACCTAGAAGACAACCTTAGGACAGGTCAGATTCATGTAGTTTGGGTGCCTTTACAGAAGATGTTCTTACATTTATATTTACATTTAGTCATTTAGCAGACGCTTTTACCCAAAGCGACTTAAAAATGAGGACTATGTATTTAATAAAAATCAACAAAAGAGCAGTGATATAAAGCGACTTAAAAATGAGGACTATGTAATTAATAAAAATAAAAAAAAAGAGCAGTGATATACTGCTATATATGTGCTATAACAAGTCTCAGTTAGCTAAACATAGTACATGTAGCAAGTTTTTTTAAATTATATAATAAATAAAAAGAAAACAATAGAAAAAGAATAGAATAAGCTAGTGTTTGCTTTTGTTAATAGTATAATAAAAAAACAGATAGAATACATTAAGATTAGAAAACTAGCGGTAGTGTTAAAAAATTTTTTTTAAGAAAACAAGCAGCACATTAATAGAGTGTAAGTCTAAAAGGGACTTTTATTCTTTTATAAGAATATAATTAGAATAGAGATTCCTAGAGTAGAGACAGAAGAGATGTTTTTTAGCCAATTTCTTGAAGATGATTTAGGTCTTGCTTGGATTGAGTTGGGGAGGTCATTCCACCAGGAGGGCACATTTAATTTAAAAGTCTGTGAAAGTGATTTTGTGCTTCTTTGGGATGGCACAATCAAGCGATGTTCACTCAAAAAACCACAGGCTTCTAGAGTGCACATAAGTCTGAAATAATGAATTTAGGTAAATGGGTGCAGAGCCAGTGGTGGTTTTGTAGGAAAACATCAATGTCTTGAGTTTTATGCAGATTGGAAGCCAACGCAAATTGATAAATAGAGGTGTGACGTGCATTATTTTTGGCTTATTAAAAATTAATATTGCTGCCACGTTCTGGATGAATTGTAAAGGTTTGATAGAACTGACTTGAAGACCTGCCAAGAGAGCATTGCAATAGTCCAGCCTGGACAGAACAAGAGCTTGAACAAGAAGTTGGCAAGCATGTTCCTGAAAGAAAGGGCCTGAACTTGTTGATGTTGAATAAAGCAAATCTGCAGTACCAGACAGTTTTAGCAATGTGGTCTGAGAAAGTCAGCGATCATCAACCATAACTCCAAGGTTTCTGGCTGTTTTTGAAGGAGTTATGGTTGATGTGCCTAACTGGATGGGAAAATTCTGATGAAACTATGGGTTTGCTGGAACCACAAGCGGTTCTGTCTTTGCAAGGTTGAGTTGAAGGGGATGGTCCTTCATCCAGCAAGAAAAGTCTGTTAGACAAGCTGAGATGTAAGCAGCTATCTTTGGATCATCAGGATGGAATGAGAGGTAGAGTTGAGTGTCATCAGCACAGCAGTGGTTTGAAAAGCCATGTTTCTGAATGAAAGAACCTAATGATGTCATGGAGACAGAGAAAAGAAGTGGTCCAAAAACTGAGCCCTGAGGCACCCCAGTATATATATGTTGTGACTTGGACACATCACCTCTTCAAGACACTTTAGCACCTATCTGATAGTTAAGACTCAAACCACTGGAGTGCAGTTCCTGAGATACCCTTTGCCAATAGGGTTGACAGGAGGATCTGGTGGTTAACTGTGTCAAAAGCAAAAGCAGATAAGTATTGAAGATTTTGAATCTGCTTTTGCCAGTCTTATGGCTTCAACAACTGAGAGCATGGCAGTCTGGGTTGAATGTCCACTAGGGCTGGTCCGAATAAAAAATTTTGAGCTTCGGAAGTAATCAACACTGAATATTCAAGGCTTTGGAGGGAGACGGCTGAACATATTTTTCTCTCAACAACGTGTCTCACCGGACGCCATGCAGCGACAAAATCTGTCGCATCTAGTGTCCAGTGTAGACACTGTGTAATAAAGGCAGGAATCTCTGTGTGTCTGTCCGTCTGTTTGCATTTTTATTATGTCGAGAACCATTCATCCAATCAACTTCTCGTGTGGGGGGTGTGTTTCAGTGGACCCAAGGGAGTGCAGTGTTGCATTTTGGTGCAATATAGACACAAGACATGTTCAGAATTAATACTAAATTGTATAAACTACAAAACATTGCGAGCTGGAAAGGACATGCCTCACACAGGCAAGGGCTTATATTCTCTGAGAACGGACACTGCACTAGTGATACAAAACTGTTAAGAGCAACACTTTTAATATAGACAAATTATTAGTGGGCTACTGAATGTTTTTTTATGACTGCCTTATTCGCAAGTATATTTTCCGAGCAAATTAAGTGTGCATTTTGTGTAAAATTACTGATTAACATGGCGGATAAAAGCAGCTGGTTTTTTACACCAACAATATACTATAGGCATACTTACAGAACTTAAAGATGGTGATTTTTCAAACTTGATGTGCTGTTGTGGCAGGCCAGTTTCAAATATCTGGTACACTGCCTTTGTCTTGTCCTCACTCAATTTGAAGTGTTCCCAAAAAGCTGAGATCTTCGGCATTTTTGTCTTCTCTTCCAGATGAACTCAATCATGACGTTCACTCATGGGCGATTCATATTCAAGAGCGAATGAGAATCGTTTCGCAGGGGATGCCACGTATTAGAGAGAGAGAAAAACAATTAAAAAAAATTTGAATCTCAAAATTGAAAATCGAATGCCAACCCACCGAACGAATATTGAATAATTTTGATCCAGCCCTAATGTCCACTTCTGAAACCAGACTGGTTGCTGTCAGATAAGTTGTTCTGTGTGATAAAGGCAGAGAATTGGTTGAACACAGCTCGTTCAAGTGTTTTTGCAATGAAAGGAAGAAGGGAAACTTGTCTGTAGTTCTCTAAAAGAGATGGGTTGAGGGTGGGATTCTTAAATGGTTAGTTCACCCATAAATGAAAATAATCCCATAGATAACTCACCCTCAAGTCATTCTGGGTGTGTATGACTTTCTTCTTTCAGATTAACCCAGTCAGAGTTATATTAAAAATGTTATTTGATCTTTAAATAAATTTGTTATTTACTTCTAATTTGTGACCATTGCTTTGATCTCTCCTCTGTGCTTCCACGTTTGTCACTTCTAAACTACGCATACGCAAAGCTGACCTCATACATCATCCGCCATTTTAAATATGGATCTTTTTCTTACAACCCGAATTCCGGAAAAGTTGGGACGTTTTTTAAATTTTAATAAAATGAAAACTAAAGGAATTTCAAATCACATGAGCCAATATTTTGTTCACAATAGAACATAGATAACGTAGCAAATGTTTAAACTGAGAAATTTTACACTTTTATCCACTTAATTAGCTCATTTAAAATTCAATGCCTGCTACAGGTCTCAAAAAAGTTGGCACGGGGGCAACAAATGGCTAAAAGGCAAGCAGTTTTGAAAAGATTCAGCTGGGAGAACATCTAGTGATTAATTAAGTTAATTGATATCAGGTCTGTAACATGATTAGCTATAAAAAGCTTTGTCTTAGAGAAGCAGAGTCTCTCAGAAGTAAAGATGGGCAGAGGCTCTCCAATCTGTGAAAGACTGCGTAAAAAAATTGGGGAAAACTTTAAAAACAATGTTCCTCAACGTCAAATTGCAAAGGCTTTGCAAATCTCATCATCTACAGTACATAACATCATCAAAAGATTCAGAGAAACTGGAGAAATCTCTGTGCGTAAGGGACAAGGCCGGAGACCTTTATTGGATGCCCATGGTCTTCGGGCTCTCAGACGACACTGCATCACTCATCGGCATGATTGTGTCAATGACATTACTAAATGGGCCCAGGAATACTTTCAGAAACCACTGTCGGTAAACACAATCCGCCGTGCCGTCAGCAGATGCCAACTAAAGCTCTATCATGCAAAAAGGAAGCCATATGTGAACATGGTCCAGAAGCGCCGTCGTGTCCTGTGGGCCAAGGCTCATTTAAAATGGACTATTTCAAAATGGAATAGTGTTTTAAGGTCAGACGAGTCCAAATTTGACATTCTTGTTGGAAATCACGGACGCCGTGTCCTCCGGGCTAAAGAGGAGGGAGACCTTCCAGCATGTTATCAACGTTCAGTTCAAAAGCCAGCATCTCTGATGGTATGGGGGTGCATAAGTGCATACGGTATGGGCAGCTTGCATGTTTTGGAAGGCTCTGTGAATGCTGAAAGGTATATAAAGGTTTTAGAGCAACATATGCTTCCCTCCAAACAACGTCTATTTCAGGGAAGGCCTTGTTTATTTCAGCAGGACAATGCAAAACCACATACTGCAGCTATAACAACAGCATGGCTTCGTCGTAGAAGAGTCCGGGTGCTAACCTGGCCTGCCTGCAGTCCAGATCTTTCACCTATAGAGAACATTTGGCGCATAATTAAACGAAAAATACGTCAAAGACGACCACGAACTCTTCAGCAGCTGGAAATCTATATAAGGCAAGAATGGGACCAAATTCCAACAGCAAAACTCCAGCAACTCATAGCCTCAATGCCCAGACGTCTTCAAACTGTTTTGAAAAGAAAAGGAGATGCTACACCATGGTAAATATGCCCCCGCCCCAACTATTTTGAGACCTGTAGCAGAAATCAAAATTGAAATGAGGTCATTTTGTGCATAAAATTGTAAACTTTCTCAGTTTAAACATTTGCTATGTTATCTATGTTCTATTGTGAATAAAATATTGGCTCATGTGATTTGAAAGTCTTTTAGTTTTCATTTTATTAAAATTTAAAAAACGTCCCAACTTTTCCGGAATTCGGGTTGTACAAAAACACATTGATTTGCTACAAAAGGACTTTGTTCATCCCCCGGAGCTGTGTGAGACACTTTTTTTCTATTAAGGATGGTTGCTTTTTATTTAACTTCTTTTGGACTGATGCACTGCAACACCAGCTGAGTGGTATTAAACAGCTTGAAATATCAAAGACAATTTTTTTATATAACTCTGACTGGGTTTGTCTGAAGGAAGAAAGTCAAATACACATATGATGACTTGAGGGTGAGTAATTTATGGGCTAATTTTCATTTTTGGGTGAACAAACCCTTTAAGTAGTGGGGGTTATACGAGCCTGTCTAAATGGGAAAAACACCAGTGTGAAGGATTGTGTTAATGATGTGAGTGCAGGTACAACTGCAGGAGAAATGGCTTGAAGGACATGAGATGGAATAGGATCAAGAGGACAAGTAGAAGAATGATTAGAAAGGATAAGTTTGGAGACTTCTGCCTCAGAGATTGAAGAGAAGGATGTCAATAAGTATATGTTTGCTGGTAAGATGTTCTTGAGAATTGGCTTCTTACGAATGGATGGAGCCAATGAAATGCATGTTTCATTATTTTTGTCTTGTCTACAGCTATTGTAGGTGAATAAATCTACTTTATGTCTGCAAACTTCCTTTAATTTTGCCTTTAATTTCTACTATAACTGCAGTATCAACTAAATGAAGCCTTTTAAATCTACAGACCTGTTTTTCTGATCTTTTCAGTGAGGACCCGAGCTCACTGATGTGAGGTGTAGATCTTCTCTGAGTGTGCTCGGTCCACTCTTGAGCTTAAGGATGAGTGGGTCAGGGGACCAGACTGATATCTTGGCTGTCGGGAGCATGGTCCGGGAGCGATGGAGAGTGGTGAGTTGTTTTGAAGGAGCTGTATTTACGAGGAAAAGTCTTCAGGACTATTCAAATACTCACTGATAGTTTTGTGGTAAGGTTCTGATAGCTGTCAGAATCTTTCTCTAAGCAAAGGAGATTTTTTTTTTTGTTTTGAGCTCAGTCAAACGATACACTACAGGTGTGTTGAGCAGTGCTGACATCAGCACAGAAAACTATACAGCATGCTGACAAATATTAATGAGACACAGTATTTTATTTTGTGACAAAAGTGTTGTTTTGATAGAACATTTTTGTTTTGTTTTATAATATCTGTAACAATTGTGTACTCAATTATAGGAGGAAAAAATATATACAGTACATTACATTTTAAAGGTTTGGGGTCAGTGAGTTTTTGTTTATTTTATTTTTTTTAGTTTGTTTTATTTTTATTCAGCAATTATATTCAGTGACATAAATGCTGTTCTTTTGAACTTTCTATTCATCAAAGAATCTGGAGCAATAAAATGTATCACAGATTCCACAAAAACATAAAACTTTTAATTGCATTGATGATAATAATAAGAAATATTCTTGAGCAACAAATCAGCATATCAAAATGATTTCATAAAGATCATGTGACACTGAAGAATGGAATAATGACTGCTGAAGATTAAACTTTGACATCACAGAAATAAACCACTTTTTAAACTATATTAAAATAGGATTAGGTAGAGTTCTAAGTAATAGATTTATTAAATAGAATTATGTTAAAATCTGTTTAGGGATAATATTTTACATTATTGCTGTGTTTTTAAAAAGTCAATGCAGCCTTGATGAGCATAAGAGAATTCCAAAAACATTAAGAAATTCTATCGACAACATTTTTTTGCACAGTAACTTGTTTCAGGATTTTTTTGTCATTTATTCAAAATGAATCTTTCCTATCCAGTTAAAGAAAATTGGTGGGGGTGGTTTTGGTGAGATCTATGAAGTTCTTGACCAGGTGAACCATGTCAGTGCTGCTTTGAAAGTGGAGTCTGCCCAGCAACCCAAACAGGTTCTGAAGATGGAAGTAGCCGTTTTGAAAAGACTTCAGGGTAAAAATAAAAAGACATTTAACATTCTGATTTTTTATTTTTTTATTTAATTTATATAAAACAAGCATGAAAACACTATTTGAGGAGTCACTTTACAATGTGTGTGCTACTCTATTATGGGCAATCATACATAACTAAACACAAGTGAAATATTACTTAAAAATAAATATGGATTTGTATGACACACTGTATACCATTTTTACCTTGACCCATTTCATAGGAAAAGACCATGTTTGTCGTTTTGTTGGCTGTGGGCGCAATGACCACTTCAACTATGTGGTTATGGAGCTTCAGGTGGGGCATCAAATGATTTATTCATGTTCTGAATTAATGGACGTTATCACACAACTCATATGCTTGTGCATTGAACTGCAGGGAAAAAACTTGGCAGACCTTCGACGCAACATGAGCTGTGGCACCTTCAGCTTTTCCACCTCACTCAGGCTGGGCAGACAAATCTTAGAGGCCATCGAGAGCATCCACTCTGTGGGCTTCCTGCACAGAGACATCAAACCCGTAAGAGTGCTCTACAGGTTCTGCTCTCTCACAGACAGCCCTGGGCCTAAAAGCACTTTTAATGTTGACTAACATTCATATTTAACCAGCGCCTCAGTATTTCTTTTTAGACTATATAAACTAGTATAAACTATATAAACTAGTTTTTACTTTTATTTTCAAATAGTCTAACTTCGCAATGGGTCGACTTGCCAGTACATGCCGAACCTGTTATATGCTTGATTTTGGGTTGGCACGCCAATTTACAAACTCATGTCAAGAAGTCCGTCCAGTAAGTAATCACAGATGTCTTTTAAAGCTTATGTTTAAGAAATTCCATAAAAGTGTTCCTTAAAAGGACAGTTCACCCCAAAATGAAAATTCAGTCATCATTTACCTACAGTCCTGTCATTTCAAATTTGCATGACTTTATTTCTTCCGTGGAGGAGAAAAGTAGAAATTTCAAGCAATTACTGAAAAATACAGTGCTTAGAAACTAAAGATTAAAAGAGGACACAAAGTTATACAGAGCCAATCATAATTCAAAGCTCATGAAAAAAGTAGTTTTGTACAATTTGTGAACAAATGGTTTTTTTTGTTTTTTTGTTTTTTGCTACATCTCAAACTCTCATGAATACACCAATAAGGGTAGTGGTGGATGTCACAGTTGAACACTGATTTAAATGTCAATGTCAGAATTTTTACAGAATTTTCATTTTTGGCTGAATTATCCCTGTAATGTGTTTCTATATGTTTACTTATATCTGCACATTCTCTTTTTTTTGTCTGAAGCCACGTCAAGTGGCAGGATTCAGAGGAACTGTCCGTTATGCTTCAGTTAATGCTCACAAGAATAGGGTAACTCCTCTCTCTTACATTCTCAAGCCAATGGCGGATGCCATTCAGGTGTCTTATACACAGCATGTCATGTTACTTACTAATATTTTTCTAAAATGCACATCCTTCTTCTTCTTCTTCTTCTTTTTTTTAAAGGAAATGGGTCGACATGATGACCTGTGGTCTTTATTTTATATGCTTGTTGAGTTCATGGTGGGTCAGCTACCCTGGAGAAAAATCAAAGACAAAGTAAGTTCTGGTCCGATCATAATTTTCCTTGGATAAGAGATATGCTGGTGTTCTCAGTCCTGCCATCAATACAGGAACAGGTCGGAAATATGAAGCAGTCATACAACCATCGCCTCATGCTCAAACACCTCCCAAATGAGTTTAGTGTTTTTCTCGACCATATCTCCAACCTGGAATACTACACTAAACCAGATTATCAGGTATTGAATTTAGTCTTCCTTGACCATAGACGTTGTAAACCAATCACTAAAATGCTCTCTCACTGTGTTGCAGCTACTGATGTCAGTCTTTGAAAAAAGCATGAAGAGCTATAAAGTGGTGGAAAATGACCTGTATGACTGGGAAAGAACAGATTCAGAGGACACACTCAATGTTGGAACCCTGGCAACCACAGCCCAGCAGTTGACCCGCCTCACTCCTGCATATTTAGGGTAGATATCCAGCATCTACAATGGCTCATTGATATATTGAGTCTCTATATAAACTGTTTGAGGTCTACATAAACTAATATTTTTCCTTTCAGCATGGCCAATGCCTCCATGATTCCAGGCGATCTGCAGCGTGAGAACACAGAGGACGTCCTTCAGGGTGAGCGCCTCAGCGAGGCTGATAATTGTGCCCCCATCCCAACGCAGCCTGCACAGGGCGTGGATGTCTGTGAGGATATGGAGCACAGCCATGATCGAAACCTTAACCATGTTCAACCACTAATCAGAAAGGTACCAGACAGAACAACTGCTAATCACTCATTTAAATACCTGCAAATGCAAGTGTTGCAAAATTTGCCGTTCTGGCATTTAAGAAGGGAGGTGGGGGGTTACGATGATGCCTAATAAAGTAGTGTTTATAAGCACAGCACAACTTTATAGCTGAATTGGATGTATTTAATAATTTACTAATTTTGCAGCATCAACTCTGTTATTGAACTGAATCAACATCAAACAAAATGTTGATAGTCAAAAAAAAAAAAAAAGATTATCTTCTGTAGAGCTGCTTATAGCCGAATGGAACGCATTTCATAATTAATTAAATTTACAGTTGTTGAACTGAAATGAACTGAACCAACACTGAATTAAAGGGGTCATGAACTGCCTTTTTTATTATTTTGTGTTCTCTGAAGTCCACTTATAATGTTCTAAAGATTATTACATTAAAAAAAACCAATATGAATAGGCGTGGAGGATCGTAGCCTTCATAGATGGTCCCTGCTGTGATTTAGGTTAAAAAATGAATAAAAATATGATCAAACGATTTGTAATAACAAAGCACTACTGATCATGTAATAAAAACAGTTACTCACCCTTGTGTGTTGCGACATTACTGTCAGATTCAATCCAATATAGTCGGCATAGAATTGTCTTTTAATTTCATTCTTTCAGAAAATCTGGCGTCGAATTGTTTGGTCTACTAAAATGGCAGATGGTCAAGAAGACTGCAGACAGGCTAAATAAAAATGCTAATTCACTCTCTGACAGTTACGTGGCTAATATACAAAAGCAAAAATACAGCCTGTCTGCAGTCTTCTTGACCGTCTGCCTTTTTTCTAGACCAAATATGTATAATATACAACTGTAAAGTGAGTTTTATTATTTCATAAAACTTTGTTTTTGTCAAAACTTGAAAAGTTGTTGATCTGAAGTGATTTCTACTGCTCCAAAAAATGAAGAAGAATTTAAAGAGTAGGCCTGTTGTTACTTATACCCCACCCATCACCTTTTTCACTTTTTTGGAGTTTGCAAGGTATGTTTTTAAGTCGGAGATGGTCATGAGCTTATGTTTCTGATTCAGGTGGCTAGTGAGGAAGAGCGAAGCAAAGAGGGCAACCAGAGCCCCAACAGTGGTTCCATCCAGGGTTCTCCCAGACACGTGCGCTCAGAGACCTTGCTCATCGACCGTGTGGCTCCTCTACTGAGAAGGATGCGCCATAGTCAGAGCATGGGGCTAGACAAAAGACTGACCCCTGAACCCAAACCCACAATTGAGCGCTTTCTTGAGGCCTAGTCAGTAAACAAATCTTAATAAAGTCTTCCTTATAAATGTGAATTGGTCTCTAGAGATGTCATAACCACTTCTTCTTCTTCATCTTACTAGTTTAGGGAAGCAACATCCAGGTCTGCCCCAAGACAGGTCTGTCTGTCGGGTCGAACAGGGCTCGCTGAAGGACGAGGAGGGTGCGGCCAGCAGCGGGTACATTGCCGTCAACCTCAGCCCCGTCCCACAAGAGGGAGACTCACAGGAGTGGTTTCTAGTGGAGCTTGAGGGTGGTTGCGGTTCAGCAGGATCTAAACTGGATGAGGAGGAACGCTCAGGGATTTCACCATGCTCCTCCAGCCCCCTCGCCCTTCCTCGCACCTGGTCCGACCCCTTGCCTCAGCGCGCTAGCATTCTGAGTGGTTCAGCAGAATTCCACACAGCTGTCTGCCACACTGGACCTCCGTTCACCAGACTACCAGGTTTGCCTGGCATAATAGGCCTGTCTGGATTAAGAAGACTGCCCACAGTACAGCCTGCGTCAGTGGCCCTCAGCAGGACTCATCATGAGCAGGTCAGTATCTCATGCTACATTCTTAAGTAGATGTAATAGCATTTCTAAAACATATGAGGTCACATTCTGAGATATTCAGCATGAATTGTGAAAAAACAGTTATACAATTATTAAATTCCCTGTCATTAATTTTACCATAAAACTGTAATTATGTAAAATATGTTTGATTGTACAATGAAAACTGTAGCAGTAACAGTGATCGTTTATGGGTGCATTGCAGTGGTTTCACTGCAACATAACCATTTCTCAGATTTTGGGATTACTATATGTTAAAATCATCAATAGACCGATAGCGAAGCTGACACAAAGCACCAAGATCAGATTTCTTTTTGGCCAAGCAGATGATGGTACCATGTAGAAAAACAGATGTATAAGAGATTTTCCCCCTGCAGAGCTCTATTAATAATGTCCGGTATCTTAATGTTATTCCCTTCACAGTCATCCAGTGCAGTGCTACAGTCCATTCAGCCTCAGCAGAAGATAGGAGACGACTCTCAGCCTGACAATCAATCAGGCCCTGTGGAAAAAGAGCACAACCACATGCCAGCTGTTTCACCCTCTAAAAGCCCTAACAAGCCTGATGAAAACATTATCTCTGTCAAGGCCTCTGACAAGGATGTGGAGAGCGACTCGGGTTGTCCTGACGGTGGGCCTTCAACTCCCAACCAGTGTGAGATGACTGGACTCAGTGTTGATCCAGCTCTAGCATCACCACATGAACTCTCACCCCGAGCCAGTCGCATCCCCATCCGTGACCCAGACTCTCCAACCCGAAGAGGGTTTCCGGCTCCACTTTCTCCATCTTTGTCACTATCATGTGAGCACTTCCCCTCAGCGCTGCTGCGTGACAGGTTCACCTTCCCCACCGGTTCTCGATGGTCAGACTGGCAGACGGAGGAGCCACTCTCTCTGTCTTCCTCCTCAGGACCTGTGTCGAGCAAGAGTAAAATACCAAGACCCATAAGCCCCACACTAGTGCCAGATCAGCTGTCTGCACGATTTATGCCACGGCCGCCACCAGGCAAACCACCCATTCGCACAGGTGGCGAGAACAGGTGAGAGGAGCAAGAATTTTTTAATTAATATTTTCATCATGTACCAAGCTAGAAGGTTCCTTGTGTCAGTGTATTGAGTTGTATCTCTACGGGCTGCATGCAAAAACAAAACATACAATGAGACCAGCATAGTCCACAAACATCCTAATAAACTGGCTCTTTTTAGAGAAAGACCAATTTGTAGTCAACTCATGAACAAATTACTCTTAGGAACCTGTCCTTTTTAGTGAAACCAAGACATATGAGATGAACAGGGTTGTCCAATTTACAAACAAATGCCTGTTATGAGCTGGATCTTCATGTTGAATCAAATACAATGAGTGTGACTAGTGTAATATGATTTATGAATAAATAACTCATGAATCAAAAACATGCAGCACAACCAGTGTAGTCCAATTGCTAAATGTATATCTAAATGATCAATGTTGAACATTGTTTTTTCAGACGCAGACGCTACCGCATTCGTGCTAGCAGCACAGGGGACACGGACCTCTTCGACAGCCTCTCTCAGCTCATGCAGGAGCGAGGTGCACTGGCTGTCAGCACCTCACATTACCAACGCACCACCACCTCCTCTCTACAGCGCTCATTGAGCTCCTCGCCTTCGCGTTTTGAGGGGGGTCACAGCCAGTCACCAAGTAGCTGCTCTGCCTCCCCGCCTCCTCGAATCAGTGACTTGACTGTAAATCACGGGTCTGGGTTCTGCCCCAGAGTCAGAGCAGGAAGTCCTGAGAGCAAAACCACCACAAAAACGAGCAAATAAAGAGAAAAGCATGTAACTGTTGGTGTGAGCTGTCAATATGACATCAGTTTCAAAAGTAGCTTTTACCGTTTGATGAACTGTAGCGTTGTGGCAAGTGGTGTTTTGATAAGTACAGTGATAAAGGACCAGGCATTTGCCAGTTGGTTGTGATTACTTGAAAGCATCATGTTTTGGACATAAGAAAAACATGAAATATTAACATGTTAAATGTTCCAGTGACGCTGTGTAACTTTCTTCTAAACAAATTGCATTTCAAAGTAATAATTTTTTTAACACTATATATAATTTGTGCCATATATATAATATATATATATATATTACATTTTTTCTTTTTTGCTATGTAAATTATCCGTTTATTTTCTCTTTTTGCACTTGCATACCTTAACACACGTTTGATTTTGAACATTTACTATCGGTCCCTATCAGTGAGAATGTGAAAACAATGGGGCTGCACTTGGGAGCGCATTGTATTCTGTCAAACAGATGCATATTTTGTAGGCACTCCAGATACTCTAGCTTTACATTTTGTCATTTTTCTGTTTTTAAATCATTGGTCAAATGCTTCAACAGATAGCTACCTATACCATGTAATATCCTTCATGTATAGGTACATCTGGTGCAAGCAAGCATGTGTATATGTATTTCAGGGAATGTATGTACTGTAAACTGTATCATCTATAGAATGTATTTATTTATTTATTGGATGTGGTTACGTACCTGAGGTTGTAGCATTACTACTTGCTACTGAGTGAATTTGCCATCACATTAACGGTCAGCAACCTTCCAATTGCCAAGTATAATCTCTTCCATGCCTTTAATATCATACTAAAAATCCCTGTAAATAGTCATAATGTCAGTAAGGAACTTACCGATACATTGCAGTGAAACACTAAGGAAGGACCCTTAAAGGAACTCCTGATTCAAACACTATACAATAGTCCCATTACCATTTTACTTGAATACATCATCAAGATGACTGTTTGATAAATTGGCTGCTTATACCAAGATGCTTCTGCAGTTTTTGGGATTGAATTCTCTGTCATGGCATTTATTGAAAGTTGTCTGAGTGCGTGACCCATGTGATGTACAAAGAAAGGGACTGTAGATACCAAATCATTACCACAACTTCATTGTGTGCTGTGCGGATAGAATAGTTGTTTTGTTCTGGATGGTAAATTTTGTCCTCTGGAAGTACTTTTATTTTAAAAGCATCAGTATAGGCCCACAACTGTGCTACGCCAGATGGTTTATCTTAAGAATTGTACATAATCTGAACTGTATATAGATATAAATATATTAAGAAAAGGAAATTCCACCTCATGCTTCATGTACTGTATTTTGCTAACAAACATTTCAATCATGCAAATAAAAGTTACTATGTTGTAATGTATATGTATTCATATTAATGGAATAAACAAGTACTCTTAAGTACCTGGAGCTTGATGTTGTGGTAATATCATGCTGGCATTAGTTAAAGAAACACAAAATGCATCGTTTCATACTTTATTTAGACAAAGCTGCCAAAATATTTTGTTGCATTAACACTAGAAATACAGTGTGACATCATTTGTACTTTAAATGTATCAGTAATAACAAGCAGGAATCAAGTTTTTTTTCTTGTGTGTACCATTTTTTCCATATTTTACCATATTTACCATATCTGATCTGTCGAATCCAATCTTGACATCTGTATAATCTAAGCGCTGCATAGTAACAAAAATCCTGTCTGTGGTTAACTGATAATCCACTCAAACCTAACCTTTCTTGGTCAGTCAAACAGATATTCTCACTGCAGACTAATAATTGGCAACACTGTGTATATTAAGATGGGATAAGAGAAAGCATTTTAAAATGGGAAAAAAAAACTTTTAAGGATGTTTGATTAGTCAGTAAATAAAAATAGACAAGGTAATTGCAACTTTTTATCTCACAATTTGGGAAAACGTCTGAATTGTTAGATAAAAAGCAGTTACCTTGTCAATTTTTTCTTCCGTGGCAGAAACAAAAAACTGAATTGTAAGCTCAGAATTCAGAGAAAAAAAGCCAAAATAGTAAGGTTTAAACCCATAAATGCAGGACGTTTATATCTCAGAATTGCGAGGAAAAAGTCTGAACTGTGAGATCAAATTTTAAAAAAAATTATTTTGCTTTTTCTATTCTGTGGCAGAAACGTGAGAATTAAACATGGGATGATTCCTAATTAAGTTTAAAATTTGTGAATGACTCAAATTCATGTATCTTTAGGAGTCAGAGTTGCTATAAAACTTAGTGCCTCTATTGAATATGTAGAAACAAAGAGCACAATGAATTCTGCGGTATATTCTCCTGGATTCGATGTGACAGTGTGTCTTTCTCCAGTGCTAAGCGTAAGTAAAACGTTGCATGTGTCATGACTCCCTCCATCATGCACGACCATGCTCTTTAACAAAAATCGCAATTTCATGTCTCTGTGTCTGTGCAAATACTCTAGAACAGAGGCGCTGTTTGTCTGGGATCATCCGGCAACACGCTGATGGAATCCTCTGCTTTTCCACACAACATGCACAACATTGTGTATTCCTAAAAAAAAGAAAGAAAAAAAAGAATAACAAATAAGAAAAAAAATTCCCTGTAAAAGGCTTAACAAACCAAACATTCTAATTTGCCCCATATTTTAGTATTCATGTACTATTTACATACATTCCCAAACACTGACTTATATTGACTTTTTATATTTTCCATATAGTTGTTAAATAAATCTTAAATTAAAGAACCAATATTGTTTCTAAATAAAACTCTCGTTTTGTTGTCCGCTAACTTTTAATCAGTACAGATTAGTGGTGGTTAATTTCCCTTTTTGAGACAGTTCAAGTGTGTTTGTATAGTGCTTTTCATATGTCTTCAAAGCAGCTTTACAGAAATTGCTTGTTTCAATGTCACAATTAAGTAATCTGTTATAAGCCAGAGATGAGTCTATCATAAAATACAAACCCAATTACAAAAGTACAAATTATGAATAAAAACAGAATGATGTGGAAGTTCCAAATTTCAATATTTTATTCAGAATACAACATAGATGACACATCAAACGTTTAAACTGAGAAAATGGATAATTTTAAGGAAAAATAAGTTGATTTTAAATTTCATGGCATCAACACATCTCAAAAAAGTTGGGACAAGGCCATGTTTACCACTGTGTGGCATCCCCTCTTCTTTTTATAACGTCTGGGGACTGAGGAGACAAGTTGCTCAAGTTTAGGAATAGGAACGTTGTCCCATTCTTGTCTAATACAGGCTTCTAGTTGCTCAACTCTCTTAGGTCTTCTTTGTCACATCTTCCTCTTTATGATGCGCCAAATGTTTTCTATGGGTGAAAGATCTGGACTGCAGGCTGGCCATTTCAGTACCCGGATCCTTCTTCTACGCAGCCATGATGTTGTAATTGATGCAGTATGTGGTCAGGCATTGTCATGTTTGAAAATGCAAGGTCTTCCTTGAAAGAGACGACGTCTGGATGTTGTTCTAGAACTTGGATATACCTTTCAGCATTGATGGTGCCTTTCCAGATGTGTAAGCTGCCCATGCCACACGCACTCATGCAACCCCATACCATCAGAGATGCAGGCTTCTGAACTGAGCGCTGATAACAACTTGGGTTGTCTTTGTCCTCTTTAGTCCGGATGACATGGTGTCCCAGTTTTCCAAAAAGAACTTCAAATTTTGATTCGTCTGACAACAGAACAGTTTTCCACTTTGCCACAATCCATTTTAAATGAGCCTTGGCCCAGAGAAAACGCCTGCACTTCTGGATCATGTTTAGATATGGCTTCTTTTGCTTCTTTCTTTTCACCGGCAACGGTGAATGGCACGGTGGATTGGACTTTGGAGAGACCCTGCCAATCTGAGAGGCTCTTTTTATACCCAATCATGTTGCCAATTGACCCAATACATTGCAAATAGGTCCTCCAGCTGTTCCTTATATGTACATTTAACTTTTTCAGCCTCTTATTGCTACCTGTCCCAACTTTTTTGGAATGTGTAGCTCTCATGAAATTCATAATGAGCCAATATTTGGCATGACATTTCAAAATGTCTCACTTTCAACATTTGATATGTTATCTATATTCTATTGTGAATAAAAATGTATTTCTATTGTGAATAAAAAAAGTTTATGAGATCTGTAAATTATTCCATTCCTTTTTTACTCACAATTTGTACAGTGTCCCAAATTTTTTGGAATTGTGTTTGTAGGCAGTAAGATAACTAAGTAATTATTAGACTACAACAGTGATAATATTAATTATGAAAAATGTTTTTATCATTATTACTCATTAATCCAATAGGTTATATACTATAATTGTAATATTCTAATTGTAAATAATAATAATAATAGTTTCACTTCACAATAAGGTCCCATTAGTCAGCATTAGTTAATGCATATTTATTAATATTTGTTAACATTATTTAAGGGGAAGTCTTGGCCTAATGGTTAGAGAGTTTGACTCCTAACCCTAAGGTTGTGGGTTCAAGTCTCAGGCCAGCAATACCATGACTGAGGTGCCCTTGAGCAAGGCACCGAACCCCTAACTGCTCCGCAGCATAAATGGCTGCCCACTGCTCCGTGTGTGTGTTCACTGCTGTGTGTGTGTGCATTTTGGATGAGTTAAATTCAGAGCACGAATTCTGAGTATACTTGGCTGTATGTCACGTACCTTTTTTTTTTTTTTTTTTATAAAAAATACAACAATTCATTGTTAGTTCATGTTAGATCAGGTATATTAAATAATGTGAATAGTATGGTACAACTGATTGGTACAACTTGATTTTAATGACCTCTCAGTAAATGTTGAAATTATATAATTCTTAATTTTTTAAACTAATTTTAACAAATGGAACCTCATTGCAAAGTGTTACCAGTAATAATAATAATAATAACAATAACAATAATGAAAAGTTTAATGGCAAATTTATTTTTATCTTTGCCAGCAACTAATAAAAAAGGAGAGTGAATACTGGTTAAAATATATTAATGATGTCTAATCATCTTAAAATAATTTTAAGGTTTCATTCCTAAACCTTTTCGCATTCAGTTATTGAACGGAGCACAGCTCACCTGATAGTCATCCACCACAGTGAAGGTGTACTCGTGTCTTGCTATGACATGATCACAGTTCTTGCACATATCTGAGGAAAAGCAAACGTTACTGATGACAAATTGAACCGAATATCTACATACACTAATGTGACGTGACTCACGCAGGTACGTGACGAGCTCCTCGTCATCTTCACTCTCCATCGTCCTGTCGCTGATCAGCACGAAGTCCCGCTGCTGACAGTTGGCGCAGGCGAGAAAATTCATAAGATATGAACCATTCTCCAGACAGGTATGACCCTGTGAACATAAGAGAAGACATGAACACCTTAAACTGAGGTACAAACAAAAATATAAGGAGTCGGAACACTGTCAAAATACTCGACTTGAAGTTCCCAGTGCACACAACATAAACAACCCAAACAAACTCAGCAGCTTCGAGCTATCAAATTGAATTTTAGAAAGATGTAAATGCTTATTGCAAGTACAGTTAGGTTACAAGAAGAAAACTTCGGAAGTATTCAACACACAGGAGTGCAGTGATATTCATCTGGCTGGAAAACAACAACCAGCGCTGTTTCCTCTATTCACTTTAATGCCATATTAGGCACATAGCAAGTAATAGCAGAAGGATTCGCGTGAAGTGTGAAAACCACTGATCATGAACTCACCCTGTCGGGATACTGTTTCTGCACACAACCAGTACACATTTTGCATCAGAAAAATAACAATATTAGCCTATATGCAGTTCAGATTAGAACTGAGACGCTTCCGTGTTCGTCTTCTTCTGTGAATTCTCTGTACGGTCTGTTAGTATAGTGCCTCCATCGGTGCAGTAGTAAATGAAAGAAAGAAAGAAAGAAACACGGGGCCAAATCCTGGAGAGCTGCTGTCCTGCAGAGTTTATATTTGTACATGCTTTATATTTTTATTTCAATGTAGTAAATTAACAATTCTTATTTTCAATTTAAATTGTATATTTGAACAGATTTGTTACGTGACAGCAGCATTAATTAAAGTCTCTTTAGGGACAAGATCATGTTATCTGCATCTCCTGCGCTCCATCAAGCCACTCCCATAATAGCCGTCATCACTCAAATTAATGCAAGACTCCACATTATCTGTGTAAGACTCTAATTAATACAATTATGAAGTAATTATTTTATGACGAATAAATTTTTCATCGAGTAAAACTGGCTGTGTCTATAATGCAGAGAAATATTTAATTATTTTTATTTCTGAATATAATGAACAGAAATTGCATTTTGCAAATTTACACCAATATTGTTCATTTACATAAACTGAACATGTTTATTATTATTATTATTAGTAGTAGTAGTAGTAGTAGTAGTATTAATAATAATTGTAAAATGAATTGTGGCCACACCACTAAGGGAAGCATCCTCCAAGTTCACACGATTTCTGTATCAGAGCACTGTCAGCGCTTACAGTGGTGTTGCCATGTCTGCTGAAAATAAACCAAAAGTCCTTTATAAACGTGTGAAGTCACAAATTACACTTTTCCAACATACATTTTCCAAAAGTGTTTTTAGCTTTATTTAAATTTAATTTTAACTATTTAATTTAAAAAATTGTAATTTTTTGGTCGCTCATTTGGAATTATTTTGATCAGATGATTTGCGTTTGTTGGGATTGCGATTGTTTTATTCAATAGCTTCTTTTTACGAGGCCTGGCAACTTTATCCAGTCAACTTGGGACTGATTCAGTAAACACGTGGACGGGCGTCGCAACACACTGAAAACTTAAAATAACTGTTTTGTTTTGTATTTAAAGGACTCTCTTTGTGGCTGTTATCTCTTAAGATTGATATAAAATTGATCTAAAATCAATAAAATAAAATTGAATAGCTGTATCTTGTTACTTAAATCTCTCAGAGAGCAGGCTTCAAGTATAACTCGTTTGAAGTAATGGTGCTTCATATAACATTATCCAGAGAAACAAATGTTAATGATAAATCCTCTGTTATGTTTGTACTGGCTACTGTATACAGGCCACCAGGGCACCATACAGACTTTATTAAAGAGTTTGGTGATTTTACATCCGAGTTAGTTCTGGCTGCAGATAAAGTCTTAATAGTTGGTGATTTTAATATCCATGTTGATAATGAAAACGATGCATTGGGATCAGCATTTATAGACATTCTGAACTCTATTGGTGTTAGACAACACGTTTCAGGACCTACTCATTGTCGAAATCATACTCTAGATTTAATACTGTCACATGGAATTGATGTTGATGGTGTTGAAATTATTCAGCCAAGTGATGATATCTCAGATCATTATTTAGTTCTGTGCAAACTTCATATAGCCAAAATTGTAAATCCTACTTCTTGTTACAAGTATGGAAGAACCATCACTTCTAACACAAAAGACTGCTTTTTAAGTTATCTTCCTGATGTATCCAAATTCCTTAGCATATCCAAAACCTCAGAACTTGATGATGTAACAGAAACTATGGACTCTCTTTTCTAGCACTTTAAATACAGTTGCTCCTTTACGCTTAAGGAAGGTTAAGGAAAACAGTTTGACACGATGGTATAATGAGCATACTCGCACCCTAAAGAGAGCAGCCCGAAAAATGGAGCGCAGCTGGAGGAAAACAAAACTAAAAAAACTACAAAACAAAAACAAAAAAAAAGGTATTTCGTATTGCTTGGCGGGAAAGTAACATATCCTACAGAAAAGCATTAAAAACTGCTAGATCCGATTACTTTTCTCTCTTTTAGAAGAAAACAAACATAACCCCAGGTATTTATTCAATACAGTGGCTAAATTAACGAAAAATAAAGCCTCAACAAGTGTTGACATTTCCCAACATCACAGCAGTAATGACTTTATGAACTACTTTACTTCTAAAATCGATACTATTAGAGATAAAATTGCAACCATTCAGCTGTCAGATACAGTATAATATCACACAGTGCACTATAGACCCCCTGAGGAACAGTTCCACTCATTCTCTACTATAGGAGAGGAAGAATTGTATAAACTTGTTAAATCATCTAAACCAACAACATGTATGTTAGACCCTATACCATCTAAGCTCCTAAAAGAGGTGCTTCCAGAAGTCATAGATCCTCCTCTGACTATTATAAATTCCTCATTGTCATTAGGATATGTCCCCAAAACCTTCAAACTGGCTGTTATTAAGCCTCTCATCAAAAAACCACAGCTTGACCCCAAAGAACTAGTTAATTATAGACCAATCTCGAATCTCCCTTTTCTGTCCAAGATACTAGAAAAGGTGGTATCCTCACAATTATATTCCTTCTTAGAGAAAAATGGTATATGTGAGGATTTCCAGTCAGGATTTAGACCGTATCATAGTACTGAGACTGCTCTCCTTAGAGTTACAAATGATCTATCTCTCTATTAGTTTTATTGGATCTTAGTGCTGCGTTTGACACAATTGACCACAAAATTCTTTTGCATAGACTTGAACACTTTGTTGGCATCAGTGGAAGTGCATTAGCATGGTTTAAATCGTACTTATATGACCGCCATCAGTTCGTAGCAGTGAATGAAGATGTATCCTATCGATCACAAGTGCAGTATGGAGTACCTCAAGGCTCAGTACTAGGGCCGCTACTCTTCACGCTCTATATGTTACCCTTGGGAGATATCATCAGGAAACATGGTGCTAGCTTTCACTGTTATGCTGATGATACTCAACTCTATATTTCTTCGCAGCCCGGTGAAACACACCAATTTGAAAAACTAATGGATTGCTTAGTCGATATAAAAAACTGGATGACAAGTAATTTCTTACTGCTAAATTCTGAAAAAACATAGGTGTTAATTATAGGACCTAAAAACTCCGCTTGTAATAACCTAGAACACTGTCTAAGACTTGATGGTTGCTCTGTCAATTCTTCGTCATCAGTTAGGAACCTAGGTGTGCTACTTGATCGCAATCTTTCCTTAGAAAGCCACGTTTCTAGCATTTGTAAAACTGCATTTTTCCATTCCAAAAATATATCTAAATTACGGCCTATACTCTCAATGTCAAATGCAGAAATGTTAATCCATGCTTTTATGACCTCAAGGTTAGATTATTGTAATGCTTTATTGGGTGGTTGTTCTGCACGCTTAGTAAACAAACTACAGCTAGTCCAAAATGCAACAGCAAGAGTTCTTACTAGAACCAGGAAGTATGACCATATTAGCCCGGTCCTGTCAACACTGCACTGGCTCCCTATCAAGCATCGTATAGATTTTAAAATATTGCTTATTACCTATAAAGCCCTGAATGGTTTAGCACCTCAGTATTTGAATGAGCTCCTTTTACATTATAATCCTCTACGTCCGCTACGTTCTCAAAACTCAGGCAATTTGATAATACCTAGAATATCAAAATCAACTGCGGGCGGCAGATCTTTTTCCTATTTGGCGCCTAAACTCTGGAATAACCTACCTAACATTGTTCGGGAGGCAGACACACTCTTGCAGTTTAAATCTAGATTAAAGACCCATCTCTTTAACCTGGCATACACATAACATACTAATATGCTTTTATTATCCAAATCCGTTAAAGGATTTTTAGGCTGCATTAATTAGGTAAACCGGAACCGGAAACACTTCCCATAACACCCTATGTACTTGCTACATCATTAGAAGAATGGCATCTACGCTGATATTTGTCTGTTTCTCTTTTGTTCCGAGGTCACCGTGGCCACCAGATCCAGTCTGTGTCCAGATCAGAGGGTCACTGCAGTCACCCGGATCCAGTACGTATCCAGACCAGATGGTGGATCAGCACCTAGAAAGGACCTCTACTGCCCTGAAAGACAGCGGAGACCAGGACAACTAGAGCCCCAGATACAGATCCCCTGTAAAGACCTTGTCTCAAAGGAGCACCAGGACAAGACCACAGGAAATAGATGATTCTTCTGCACAATCTGACTTTGCTGCAGCCTGGAATTGAACTACTGGTTTTGTCTGGTCAGAGGAGAACTGGCCCCCCAACTGAGCCTGGTTTCTCCCAAGGTTTTTTTTTCCATTCTGTCACCGATGGAGTTTCGGTTCCTTGCCGCTGTCGCCTCTGGCTTGCTTAGTTGGGGACACTTCATCTACAGCAATATCGTTGACTTGATTGCAAATAAATGCACTGACACTATTTAATTGAACAGAGATGACATAACTGAATTCAATAATGAACTGCCTTTAACTATCATTTTTTCATTATTGACACTGTTTTCCTAATGAATGTTGTTCAGTTGCTTTGACGCAATGTATTTTGTTTAAAGCGCTATATAAATAAAGGTGACTTTGACTTTGACTTAAAATATTGTGTCCGTGCAGTCCGGCCGGATTTCTTTCATTTAAGGTCACGTTAAGAAACAAAACGACGATGAGCAAAAAGAGAAAGAAAACCAACACCATCTTTTGCACTAGATGTTTTATCTGCGGAAAAACGTACGGACTAAAGGTTTGTTGATTTACTCACTTCTATTTGAAACAGTTTTGTCTGATGATTTGTTGTTCTCTGTTGCATCCTGAAACATTTTATTACCACTTTAGGTTAGTTTTGTGGCTTTCATTAAAAACCACAATAAATGTGTTAGCCTATTTTTTGTGCGGGATAAATCGAAGGATACGCCCCTTTTAAAATTTTAGATTTTTATTTCATAGCGAAAAAGACAGATCTGCAAGTCAAACACACGTTATTTGGTATTTTCTAGTCTGTTGCAAGTGATACTATTGGGCGGGACATTGTAGATAATATTTGATTGGACAACACTAGTGAGTGCAGGATGAGTCATCAATATATTTTTGTATATTGCTAATTCAGAATGAAGACATTGGTTAAAACAATGATGTGCACATTTATTTTGCATTTACGCCTCTCAGTGATAAGATGTGCATATATTTTTTTTACAGGTAGTGGATATGCATATGCATTCTTATTTCCACCATGAAGCAATTGAGAAGATCAAGGGCAGGTATGGAATTACACAGAACAATTTTGTTTAGTCTTTCTCAGCTATATGAAGTAATATGAAATAAGCACTGTTGTTGTTGCAGTGATCAGCTGCATACGTGTTGGGCATGTGATGTATCTGTGATGGGACTAGAGCGTTACGAGGAGCATATTGCCACCTGTACGCACAAACAGCGTCTGTTTAAACTCCGTTGTAAAAGAAATAAAGGAGAACCTCTTCAAGTGAACTACAATATTAACCTGACTGATAATGAATCAAAAGCCATTTATGATCTAAGACAGCAAAACAAGTAAGTTAATCTTATACATTAAATACATCTATCTCTTTTATTATTAATAATATAAATTTGAGTGGATAAATTGCTGTTTAAACGAGTACAGTCGTGGCCAAAAGTTTTGAGTATTACATAAATATTGGAAATTGGAAAAGTTGCTACTTCAGTTTTTATAATAGCAATTTGCATATACTCCAGAATGTTATGAAGAGTGATCAGATGAATTGCATAGTCCTTCTTTGCCATGAAAATTAACTTAATCCCAAAAAAAATTTTCCACTGCATTTCATTGCTGTCATTAAAGGACCTGCTGAGATCATTTCAGTAATCGTCTTGTTAACTCAGGTGAGAATGTTGACGAGCACAAGGCTGGAGATCATTATCTCATGCTGATTTGGTTAGAATGGCAGACTTGACATGTTAAAAGGAGGGTGATGCTTGAAATCATTGTTCTTCCATTGTTAACCATGGTGACCTGCAAAGAAACGCGTGCAGCCATTATTGCGTTGCATAAAAATGGCTTCACAGGCAAGGATATTGTGGCTACTAAGATTGCACCTAAATCAACAATTTATAGGATCATCAAGAACTTCAAGGAAAGAGGTTCAATTCTTGTATAGAAGGCTTCAGGGCGTCCAAGAAAGTCCAGCAAGCGCCAGGATCGTCTCCTAAAGAGGATTCAGCTGCGGGATCGGAGTGCCACCAGTGCAGAGCTTGCTCAGGAATGGCAGCAGGGAGGTGTGAGCGCATCTGCACACACAGTGAGGCAAAGACTTTTGGAAGATGGCCTGGTGTCAAGAAGGGCAGCAAAGAAGCCACTTCTCTCCACAAAAACCATCAGGGACAGATTGATCTTCTGCAGAAAGTATAGTGAATGGACTGCTGAGGACTGGGGCAAAGTCATATTCTCCGATGAAGCCCCTTTCCGATTGTTTGGGGCATCTGGAAAAAGGCTTGTCCGGAGAAGAAAAGGTGAGCGCTACCATCAGTCCTGTGTCATGCCAACAGTAAAGCATCCTGACACCATTCATGTGTAGGGTTGCTTCTCATCCAAGGGAGTGGGCTCACTCACAATTCTGCCCAAAAACACAGCCATGAATAAAGAATGGTACCAAAACACCCTCCAACAGCAACTTCTTCCAACAATCCAACAACAGTTTGGTGAAGAACAATGCATTTTCCAGCACGATAGTGCACCGTGCCATAAGGCAAAAGTGATAACTAAGTGGCTCGGGGACCAGAATGTTGAAATTTTGGGTCCATGGCCTGGAAACTCCCCAGATCTTAATCCCATTGAGAACTTGTGGTCAATCCTCAAGAGGCGGGTGGACAAACAAAAACCCACTAATTCTGACAAACTCCAAGAAGTGATTATGAAAGAATGGGTTGCTATCAGTCAGGATTTGGCCCAGAAGTTGATTGAGAGCATGCCCAGTCGAATTGCAGAGATCTTGAAAAAGAAGGGCCAACACTGCAAATACTGACTCTTTGCATAAATGTCATGTAATTGTTGATAAAAGCCTTTGAAACGTATGAAGTGCTTGTAATTATATTTCAGTACATCACAGAAACAACTGAAACAAAGATCTAAAAGCAGTTTAGCAGCAAACTTTTTGAAAACTAATATTTATGTAATTCTCATAACTTTTGGCCACGACTGTATGCTCAATATTTTATTTAGAATAATTAGATAATAACATGTTGTTTGGACAAAAGTTTGGACACACCTTCTCATTCAAAGAGTTTTCTTTATTTTCATGACTATGAAAATTATAGATTCACAATGAAGGCATCAAAACTATGAATTAACACATGTGGAATTATATACATAACAAAAAAGTGTGAAACAACTGAAAATATGTCATGTTCTAGGTTCTTCACAGTAGCCACCTTTTGCTTTGATTACTGCTTTGCACACTCTTGGCTTTCTCTTGATGATCTTCAAAAGGTAGTCACCTTCAAAGCAAAGTAATCAAAGCAAAAGGTGGCTACTTTGAAGAACCTACAATATGACATTTTCAGTTGTTTCACACTTTTTTTGTTATGTATATAATTCCACGTGTTAAATCATAGTTGTGATGCCTTCAGTGTGACTCTACAATTTTCATAGTCATGAAAATAAAGAAAACTCTTTGAATGAGAAGGTGTGTCCAAACTTTTGGTCTGTACTGTATATATATATATATATATATATATACATATATATATATATATATATATACATATATATATATATATATATATACATATATATATGTATATATATATATATATATATATATATATATATATATATATATATATATATATATATATATATATATATATATATATACATATATATATATATATATATATATATATATATATATATATATATATATATATATACATATATATATATAGAATAATTTTTTTTTGTTTTCTTTTACCTTTTAGAGAAAGAAAAAAATTGGAAAGGTGTTTTGTCAGCCTTAACGGTTTCCCTAAACAGGTCAGTAATTTTGTGTTTTGCTAGAGTAATGGTAGAAGTTGAGTTGGTGGAGTAAATCAAAGCATAAATGGTAAAGAAAATGGTAGGAGAGTACTACCTTCCCTATGAGAATAACAATGTTGGATGGAGTCTAAAATATTCAGCTTTATAATTTTTCAGGGAATTAAAATCATATTATCTGTAAGAAAGACAAAAAGAAAATTTTGTTCATGGTGTAATGCAGGACCTTTAACTCATTGGTGTTTGCATTCACAAATTAAATGCGATAGAGTAGTTTTAGGCTGTGATTTTTAGGCACTTTATGGCTATGGATATATATTAGATCTATTTTTTTATAATTAACTTTGCCTTTGTTGTAACAGGAGAGGGACGAACATATGCACAGCATGGTCCACCATGTGGCAGTTGAGCAAATGAAGGGCAGGTATGGTACTAAAAAGTGTTGTCATGCCCTGCTTTAAAAGAAAGTTCACACAGAAATTAAAAAATATTTCATCATTTACTCATTTAATAATGGACAATAAAGACTTTATATTTTAAAATAAATGGTGTTCTTTTAAACTTTCTATTCATCAAAGAATCCTAAAGAATCTTTTTTTCAGCATTGATAATAAGAAATGTTTCTTATTCAGCATATTAGAATGATTTTTGATCAAATAAATGCAGCCTTGGTGAAGCTCCAAAATTAGCCATGATAGCAGCTTAGACATTTTGCTTAAAGGAACAAACCACTATTGTTTTTAAAAAAGGTTCATTTTCCAACTCCCCTAGAGTTAATTAGTTGTGTCTTAACGTTTTCGCAATGATATTATGATTTTCAGGCACTGTGTAATATGACTGCACCTGCTGCACCCATAGTATGACAGCAAAGTTCCTTTATTATTACGCCAGAATGAGAGTATAGTTCCTAGCCAAATCGGCCTAGAAAATCACAACTTTTCATTCCGTTGGTCTTAGTACACAATGTAACTAAAGAAGGGTCAAGTTTTAAATAGGAAAATTTTCTAAACTATGGTAATTTTTGAGTGAGATGCTAACTGTGTAATCAGATTCATTTATCTAAGCTAAGCTAAAAGTGCTACCACCAGACACCGAGATCAGCTGAATGGATTCGAAAACAGTCAAACTCAACTGTTTAACTACAGGGGAGTTGGAAAATGAGCACATTTTTAAAAATAGAGCCATGTTGCTTTAATAATTGCTTTTGAGTTCCATGGAAAAAAAGGCTCAATGATTACTGGGTGAACTTCATCTTTATTAATGCATTGGCAAAAATAATATATGCTTTTCTTCTTGCAGTGAACAGGAGCATAAGTGTTGGGCCTGCGCAATATCTGTGATGGGAATTTCAGCGTTTAAGAAGCATATTCGCACCAAAAATCACAAACAGAAGCTACTGCAATTCATTGAGAATAGAAAACTTGGGGAAAATACAGTGGACTACAGTGTTGAATTTAATGAGCTTAAAGACCTTTGTGCCCAAAGAAATCAACAAAAGTAAGTTTGTCAGCTACTTCATGTGGCTATATGTTTAATTATACATCTTTGAATGGCTGAATGATTCTCATGCATTTGCGTTTGTCAGTTATTTGGTTTATTGCATTAGACGTTTGCTGTTAGACTTGTTGTTTCTTTCTTGTCAGATTAATGGAAAGAGAAGAGAAAATTGCGAAGAGGCTAGAAGCACAAAGGTACAAGACATGGAGGTACAATCAGCCAGAAATCACAGCTGAGAACGTGCATTGTACAATACCCTTCATGGCGAATGAGTTCACAACTGACCAGTTGCCACCATCATGCCTATTCTCTTTTTGGGAAAATCTAGATGACCATCCAGCATCTATCCAGCATAACCCAAACATGCATACACAGAGAGAAGAGAGCATACTTAATACGGACAGATCAAATTGGCCAGTTGTCTTGAAAAGTCCTTGTCTTGAGAGACCATCAGAAAGTATTCCTCAAGAAATGTCTGCTCATGGAACTCGTCCCAACCCTGATGAAAAAGGTACAGATGTTTGTGCGAACGATGTGACTCAAGAAACTGATGATGGTACTACTGCTGAGCCTATATGTGCCCCTGGTATGGTCCAAATGAGAATGGAGGCAAACATACCCAACATGATAGCAACAGGTGGAGTTTGTTTAGCACGGAAGGCAGCAACTGGGAATGAGGCTGCTGTTCCTCATCCTCCTCAATCCAAAAAGTCTATGTTGAAAGTAAACCGATCAACACCACAAAGAGAGCAGAGCATGACCAGGTGAATAAATTCTGAATTTCAAATTATTTTATTTGCTTTAATTCTTGAGACTCATTATTTCATAGTCTTCTGATAGTGTACAGTTGTCTCTAACATTTAAACCTTAACATCATTTTCCCCCTAGAGAAGGCATGATTGGACAAGAGCCATATGTAGATCCTCTTCCGCCTGAATCTTTACTGGTTGAGATGTTTGAAAGCCAGACATCAGAAAATGACTCCGAGATCACTGAAAAGGTTCAGCCTCATACTGTGCCTTTTAAGAAAAACAAATCCAATGAGTGTGACACAGAACAAGCAGAAACATCACTGCAGCATCCCAGCAGCTTTGAAGCCATCTCCTGCAATGTCCAGAAAACCAAGCGAAAAAAACAAGTATAAGAGTTTTAGAGTGAAGTTGTATCTAATAGAAGTATCTGGAATTCACAGAGATGTGTCTTAGAGTTTTATTCATTTTATTTTTACAGGATGTTTCACATAATCTGAATCCTAAGACAAACAACAAAATATCCAAAAAAAGTGCGTATTCAATTTTATTACAGCTTTCATTAACATTTCTTATTTAAATGAAAGAAAATGCACATGTGGATTTTGTATTTTAGATGTTATTAGGTGAGTAAGTACATTGTCAAAAAAAATTGTTTCACATAACACAAATTAGTCATGAATTATTTAATAGATGTTAACCCTTGTGCGTTGTTGGGGACGTTTTCGTCCACTAGGGGGTAAAGTTGAGTCTTATTTTGGCCACAACTTTCTCTGTGTTTGAGCTAATGGAATGATTTTTGGTGACAAATCTTATTTTGACCCATATTTTGGGAAAAATAAAAAAAATGTAAATTTTGAAAAAATTGAAAAAAAAATATGAATCTGATACATTTTTACAGCAGTTTAATTGAGTGGATGTTTTCATCCCGAACAACTCGAATGGGTAGTGAATTTGAACAATCCACAAGGGTTAAACCTCAATCAGTTGTAAATGATCATTCGACAGTGTCTCGTCCAGTAACAGTACATGTCATGATGTTCATCTGTTTGTATATGATTCTCAGGGAAAGTGAATAAGTTGATATCGCTGTCTTTGGATGAAGAGGAGTTGATCAGCTCTTTGGAGAATGTAGGTGAGCAGCTGTTCCAGGCGTATTCCACGCTGCACAACGCATACACAGAAGTGCAGCATCTACTGTCTGTTAAACAAGAGGTACGTGGCTGTTCCATTAATCTGCATTGCAACCTCTTTTCATACTTCAATATTTTAGTAGCCTACAATTTCTTTTTGAGCCTAAACCATATTATGGTTTTCCACAATGTCTTTAATGTCCTTGATGACGTTTCTAACTAGCAGATTTGCTCTTTGTCTTACCAAGACATTTTTCCCCAAAGTTTCTTTTCTGTAGCCATTTTGTACTACAGTTAACCTCTTAAAATGTATAATGCTGTATAATATATATATATATATACTAATGCAATTGAATATTAATTATACTGTAAATTGCACAACGATTACAATCATAGAATTATTTTTAAACAATATAAATTTCTCTGTTGTCAGGTTACCTCAGAGATGGCCTCGCTCAGGGCAAAGCGCATAAAGATTCTGCAGGATATGAAGAGTAAGAGCTCTTTGACACACCCACTGCCGTGGTCTAATGGTTAGAAGGTCGGACCTGTAACCTGAAGGTTGCGGGTTCAAGCTTCGGGTCCGGTATGGATTGTAGGTAGGGGGAGTGAATATCCAGCGCTCTCTCCACCCTCAAAACCACGACTGGGCCTCACCTCAGTCATGGTATTGAGGGTGGAGAGAGCACTGGATATTCACCCTTGAGCAAGGCACTGAACCCAAAAATGCAGCCATGGGTGTGTGTTCACGGTGTGTGTGTGCTAGTTTGTTCAGTACTCCTGTGTTAAATGCAGAGCACAAATTCCAAGTATGGGACACCATACTTGGCCACACATCACATCCTTTCCTTTTTAAGTATTCCCAAAAACAAAGTATCCCTAATTAGGAAAATGTTATTGTTTTATTTAAAAAAGATTAATATCTGATATTGTACATGTGATAATGCTTGAAATGTTTTGACAGATCCCGGTGATCAGCAGGAGGGGTTAAATGCCTCCTGAGAGCCGTGCGAACCTTCCTCTGCAACCCACTGAGCCTCACAGAACAGCTGAACCACAAGACCCACTCCCAGAAGTATCTGATGCTACACCTACCTCTCAGTGCACAAAACTGACCTCTGTAAGCATGTATCTCATCTGAGAGCATAGACTGCATTGCTAAGCTCATAACCGCAACATTATAACAGAGTTTTGCCGTAGTTTTATAGTAGGTTTATGGCAGTTCACATTGGATTATGCAGTAATTTGATCAGATAGATTTAGAATAATTCACAAAGAAAATCTGCTCTGATTCTGGCATGATAATGGTATTTCTGTCAAAATTATTTGAGTTATTATGTCAAGCTACAAAGGCATGAAAGGAGATGTTAGAGAGTCCAGCAAAGCTTTCATCTATCTGAAGAAACATGTCAGTTAAAAGACTTTCAAAAAAGCATCAGTTGGATATGTTGCTTAAAAGACATCATACTGACATATTCATTCATACTTGCTCTCAGAGGTTTATAGCTGTTTTATTCACAGGAATCTAAATAATATTTTAAAATGTTCAAAATAATTGGTTGTTTTACTTGTTTTTATTATTTGTGTTCTTGCTACTCCAGCACAAGAAGCTTTGTTTATACTCAAAGTTAATCATATGTTTGTCCATTGCTTGCAGTCATGACACATTTATTGTACTATTTTGTGCTGTTTGTTTATGCTCTGCAAATCATGGCAGTGGTGACAACTGGAATACCACAGTTCGAAGTTGAACACTTTATTTAGTTGAATTATTTACAGTTGCACAGCAGCACACACATTTTTCAAGGATGGCTTCAAATGGTTGTCATTTTTGGCATGACACTTTTAATATGACAACATTCTGTCACCTTAAAGGGATAGTCGACCACATATGCGTTTTACAAGACCTAAATGAGCTGTCATGATCTATTCCGTAGTTCATAATCAATGACCATATATGTACAAACAATAATCCAAATATGACTAAAATTTATGACGCTTGTAATCTTTTTTCTGTTAATATTCAATAAACAAATTAAGGGAAAAAAAATGCCACTTACCTCAAAAACATTGAGCTTAATAATGCCATCTCCATTCTTATTAAAGGCTCTGAATGCCCTTGTAGAATATTTTTTTTTTTTTTACTACAAGTATCCAATCGCTACAAACTCGCATCTCACAGTCTTAGTTGTAATGCCTTAATGAGCTTTGTTATTTTAGAAGAAGAATATGTCTGAACAGAAAAGACCTTGACACTTACTGAACATTTCCTCAATTTGCACAAGCAACTAATGTAGCTGTTGAAATCCAGCTCCATGTGTTCGTTGACATATCGCATGCAAATAATGTCATACAGCTGGGTGTTGAGTTTTTTTATATTACTGTAAAATGTATACAAGTTAGATTTGGTACATTATTATAGTCAAAATGACATTGTACTTCAACAAAAAATACTTTGTTGAAGTATTTTTAGTTGAAAATAGGTTGTTGATTGTGGCCTGTGGAATGTTGATCCACTCCTCTTCAATGGCTGTACAAAGTTGCTGGATACACGCTGTCGTATACGCCAATCCAGAGCAACCCAAACATGCTCAATGGGTGACATGTCCAGTGATGCTAGCCATGCAAGAAGTGGGATGTTTTCAGCTTCCAGGAATTGTGTACAGATCCTTGCAACATGGGGCCGTGCATTATCATGCTGTCTATGTGAGCTGTGTTTCATATATAGCTATACAATGACAAAGTAGACTGGACATTTTTTGCTTACAAAATGTCATTGGAAAAAAAAAGCAATTGTCAATAGCATAGAGATGAATGAACTTACTATGAAGAATTTTCAAACCCAGCAGCTTTCTGTTTTTTAATGTGTTGAATTCCTTGAGTGAAAAAAAATTATCAGAGGGACTGGCTTCCACTTATGACTATTAAATGAAGTGCAATAGACTGTTTGAGACTTTCTGGAAGCCTGATGGTCTCGTAGAAGCAGCGAACCAGAACTCCCCTTGCTCTGTAGGTCGGAGTCTCTCTGTAAATCCATACATACATAACACACAACTCTACAGAAGACAAGTGGTTCGTACAAATGCAAATACATAAATGTGACAAAATCTTCTTTTGTACACTCTTATCATTTGTCTATGTAAGGTAAGCTCAAATGGGGCAAACATGTCATATAATACATTTTATATAATATATAAATTCATCATACATAATAATCTCTCTATACATGTTAACTACTGAATTCATATACAAAGGATGAACGAATAAATGTGTGTTAATTTCTCCCTCTCGGACATCGAGGGGTTAAATCATGAGCCGTGAAGGCATGCGAAAGACGTCATCCAGTAGATGGCGCTGTGTTCCTTTGGTCCGGATTTACACTCGCTTAAAAAACAACAGAGCAGTTCATACAGGAATAAGCAACAGCGCACCTCAAAACGCGGAGCTGTCGCCATTTACCTGTAACTTTTTCAGGGATATCGGTGTTTATTCAACTTGAGTCCATCTGTGTCGTGATATGTAAGTGCTACGGGAGAATCCAATCGTTCTTTAGTGAAGAACGCGAATATCCGGGAGTGTAACGTTAGCATCCGCGGCTATCTGACCAAACGCATCAAATCTGACAACCAGTAATATTTGTCTTTCTGTTTATGCTGACTTTAATAGCCGGCAAGTTTTTATGTTTTGCTTATTTTATTTAACATTTACCCTATTGTCCAAGGAAGACTATTTCTCGGATATAATCGCGGAGGCCGCGGAGCTGAGCTGATAGCTTCTCACTCGCGAGTCGGCAAAGGGGAAATTGAACAGTCATTTCAGGTCCTGGACTTTCTATGGACCACTAACTCTCCCCTCGACAGCTACACCCCATACACGGACTCATATTGTTTGAGGAATTTATCTTTTTTTTTTATCGTCCGAGGATTTTCCTCCTCCGTGTCTCCAGCAGCTGCCGCCGACTAACGCTAACTGCTTCCGGCGAGCTGGCGACGCCGCTCATCACAGGACAGACACAAGTATGTTGTGTTGTTTTTGTTTGTTTGTTTGTTTTTTATCAGTGAGGTGGGATAGTCTGCTGTAGTCTGTTTGAATGCTTGAGCATAAACCGAGGCCTTGGTTGAATTGAGGACACGACTGTGAGGAGAGAGAAACGATGTAAACACAACTAAAGCAGCGTGTCTGCTCATGCCTCAGCGATTGTTACGGTCTTGTACAGTTTTGGAGGTCTAATGATCTTAGTTTTACGTAAAACTGACACCGTGACACTAAATTGACAGTTTAAGAGCTGATACAGTTCAGTTTCTGCTGTTTAGATTTATCCTTCATTTGTAGGTCTTTTTTTCTTAGTGTTTCAGTGAATGTGTTTTGCTGGTTCCCTTTCGTTTAAGATTTGGGCTCATTCAAAATCTTGACTGAATTAATATTTGAAGCTGTGACAATGTAACTAGTGTTAAAGGCAATATTTAACAGTTTATACTATTTTACAGCTCTGCCTCCTGCCCTTGAGGTGTGAGTCAGCCAGATTTCTTTTCCTGTGGCCGTTCAGGACAGCATTGTCAGTTTTCAGTCTGTGAGATGTCAGAAGAAGGAAAGCAGAGCACCACACCTGCCCCTGCATCCACTATGGACACGAAGTCTGAGTCCACAGCCTCGCCACCAACCGGCCAGGGGGTTTCATCTGTGTCTCCTCCGGTGTCCACCGTAACACAGCCGGCACCGCCTCCAACTGAGGATGAGGAGGAGGAGAGCGAAGATGAATCTGAGATTCTGGAGGAAAGCCCCTGTGGACGTTGGCAGAAACGGAGAGAAGAGGTACATTCCAAGTCTTATCAGCAGCTTTGTGAAAATAATGGACCAAAATTTAAGCCATTATTCACTGATAATGTTCTCCTCTTCTAGATGAAGACTCATTTTCATTTTTGACAGGTTAACCAGCGCAACGTGCCAGGTATCGACAATGCTTATCTTGCCATGGACACGGAGGAAGGTGTGGAGGTGGTGTGGAATGAGGTCATGTTTTCTGAACGAAAGAACTTCAAACTCCAAGAGGTGAAACTACTAACTGTGTGCCAGCTTTGTTTCTATGGGAAAGATTTGCGGTGATGTGAGTAGTTGTGAAGTATACTGACTTCTGAAATAATGGCTGAAACTTAAATGGTATTCAACAAGGAAGAAATGTGGAGTATGACTTGATTTTGTGCATCAGAATGGAAGTATGCATAAACATATCTTCATATCTGTTTTAACATTATCTAATAGCTGGCATAGCCTAAATAATGTCACTGTGATGGAAAGTTGTTCCAGATGAAGTTTACATAAACTGTAATGTTTTAGTATGTTCCTGTGGCTCAAGTGGTAGAGCATTGCGTTAGCAGCGCAAGGTTGTGGGTTCGATTCCCAGGGAACACATGTTAGGTAAAAAATGTTAGCCTGAATGCAATGTAAGTCGCATTGGATAAAAGCGTACATGTATTTTAATTTAGTATGTTACACTCTTTACTCTGTTTTTGATCAAATTGTCTGCTTTGCTGAGATTTATTTAAAAAAAACTTTTATAAGGAACATGCATAAAGTAGTCGGTCCTGTTTGCTGCCAAGCCTTTATAGAAACCGCATTATCGTTCTGAGCTTTCAGCTACTTATGAAAAGAATTGTTAGAAAAGCATTCTGTGGTGATGGGTTTTTATCTCTTAAGTGTTGAAATATTTAAAAGGTAATTCTGCTCTTTTTAATATTGCATACTTCACTCTGTCATTGCCTGTAAGCGTTTTTAATCAAACCCAATTCATTTATGCCTGGCATAGATTCGTGGAGAGCCATCTGTTTGGCCCGTCCAAATACTGCGCTCCGCTCTGCTTGGCAGACACTCATCCTGGAATTCAAGAAGTCATTTTAGAAGTTGCGTTTTGACAGGCTTTGCTGTCTACATTGTGGATTGCATTTCCCATAAGCACATGTGACTAGTTTTTCCCTTGATGGTTTAAATTATTTTGTTTCTTGCATAATAAAATAATAAAGTTAAAGTTCTATATTTTATTATAATATCCTGTTCCTCTAAAAATCGAACGTTGTGTTACGTATTTCTGTCAAACATCTGCCTCGAGGTTAAATTAATCTACTTTTCTTTTTATATTTCTCAGGAAAAAGTGAAAGCGGTGTTTGATAACCTCATCCAGCTGGAACATTTAAATATTGTAAAGTTTCACAAGTACTGGGCAGATGTGAAGGAGAACAGAGCCAGGGTATGAAACGCATCAAAAAAAATATTAAACATGTCCCATTTTTGGAGTTTGATTTTTAATATTATTTTTTTGGGTCACCGCCTTCAGGTTATTTTCATCACAGAGTACATGTCTTCTGGAAGCCTGAAGCAGTTTCTAAAGAAGACAAAGAAGAATCACAAGACCATGAATGAAAAGGTAAGATTGCTGCTCTTTGTCTGTTCGGACAAATAGACGAAAGAGCTGTTTAAACATTATGCATTGCAGACTAATACATATCTTTTGTCTTAATTGACTTGTTTCACTGACTGTAGTATTAGTTGGCATCAATAAAATAACCTGCTGTTATATAGTATCAAATGCAGACCTGTCTTCTCAGATGCCATTAACTGTTTCTGGGACTCTTCTAGGCATGGAAACGCTGGTGCACTCAGATATTATCTGCCTTAAGGTGTGTGTATTTCTCTTTCTATTTTTTTTTTTGTGTTCAAATACTTCCAATATTTACAGTAATGTGGAGATTTAACTGGAATTCTGAAGAAAATTCCTCGTTGGCACCTGGAATGTTATCTGCAACTGTTATAGCTGCCCATTTCTTTATGTTTTGTTTCCACTATAAGTCTTGTGGAGAGCTCCTGTTACACTCACATTTCTCACCATTCTTCCTTCAGCTATCTGCATTCATGTGAACCTGCCATTATCCACGGGAACCTGACCTGTGACACCATTTTCATACAGCACAATGGACTCATTAAAATCGGCTCAGGTGGGCTAAAGTACATTGAGTGTGACTGTTTAAATGTTACACATTTTATTATTTTTGCTGATGTTTCTGTGTTTTTTTTTTTCTGTAGTGGCCCCAGACACCATTAATAACCATGTTAAAACATGTCGGGAGGAACAGAAGAGTTTGCACTTCTTTGCACCAGAGTATGGAGGTAAAACTAGGTGTTAAAACTCATTCTACAGTCTTGTTTCAGTGTGCTTGTTACATAAAAAATTACCTTGTACAATTTGTCCTTTTCTAACATCCACTTCAGCTGTTGCCAGTGTCACTACAGCTGTGGACATCTATTCCTTTGGAATGTGCACCTTAGAGGTGAGTGTTGTTGAGGATCATTCATCATGGTATCAGACTGACCAGAGCAAGTGATTCAAGTTTTCTCCCACTGTTTTAGATGGCTGTGCTGGAAATCCAAAGTAACGGAGAGTCCTCATATGTTTCACAAGAAGCCATTAATAGTGCCATCCAGTCTCTGGAGGACCCACTGCAGAGAGTGAGTATTGATTTTCAGGACCTAAATTATTTCCATTCAAAGATGCCCTACTGTTTAAATGGGTCCAGTAAGATTTTAGAATTTTTGAAATGGGTCTCTTTTGCTCGGCAAGGCTGCATTTATTTGATCAAAGATACAGTAAAAATAGTAATATTGTGAAATATTATACAATGTAAAATAACTACTTCTCTATTTAAAAAAAATTCAATTTATTTGCGCAGCTAGTCAGTTAACAACGGCTCTGTGTAGTAACAGCTGCTCTGTGTGAAATCACGCACCTGATGGAATTTACCGCTGATTAGAGAACCGGCTTTACTGACGAGATGCGCATTAATTATCGGACGATATTTATCGCGCACCCCTAATCGCTATAAAAAAAAATTGTGCAGCTTATGCATAGAGTACCACTAAAACACAAAACCTGACCACCTGAAATGGTTGGAATCCCCCCCCCCACCCAAAAAAAATTCCATGCACTTTTTTTTTAATAAAGTTATTGGATATTTATTTTTTTCCCCTCCCTTTAAGAAATTATGGTTTAATATGGTAACTGTTATTTGTTCACCACATCCCCCACTGGTTACGGTCTGTAAAAGCCAATCAACTTTTCAGCATAATAATCTTATCGTGATGTGAAGTGTCATGTTTCTCTCTCTCTCTCTCTGTGTGTGTGTGTGTGTGTGTGTGTGTGTGTTTTAGGAGTTTATTCAGAAGTGTCTAGAGGTGGACCCCAGTAAGAGGCCCACAGCCAGAGAGCTGCTTTTCCATCAAGCTCTGTTTGAAGTGCCTCTTTTGAAACTATTGGCTGCACACTGTATCGTCAGTCACCAGCGTGAGTCATGAGCTAATCTCATCATCATTCAGACATTTCAGTTCATGTCAGCTTAATGGATGGAATACAATGAAACTAAACCCATTGAAACCATTTTCCCTTTGGCTTCTAGACATGATCCCTGAAAATGCATTAGAGGAAATTACCAAGAATATGGACCCCAACCAGGTCATATTGGAAAGGAAAGAGGTCCAACTAAAGTTAGTCTCCTTATGTGATTCATTTGTGCCTTGTTCTTTTTTTTAGGATTCAAATAAGCTGTCATTCCACTTAAATGAATCATGTCTCTTTTCCCATCAGACTTTCACAGTTTCCTGCTTTGGAGCTTGACAAGTTTCTTGAAGATGTGAGGTGAGCTAAAAAATTATAATCATCTAATAATCTATATTATTAATCATCTAATCAAAAAAAAATTAGTTAGATTCAAATGTTAAGACAGCAGTCACAATGTTCAAACTAGCATAAATGTAATATCAAATTTCTCGTTATGTAGGAATGGGATCTATCCAATGACTGCCTTCGGCATGCCCTGCCCACAGCAGCCTCAGCAAGAGGCTGTCAAGTCCCCCATTGTGCCACCCTCTGTCAAAACACCTACGCCTGAGCCTGCAGAGCTGGAGACCAGGAAGGTGAGAAATGGGCTGATTTAAGACACCGCTGTAGATCAGACTGTCTCTGTGTGGCGTATTGCTGCTTCCCTCTCAGACAAATGGTGATGAGTGGTCACAGTCAAAGTCAACAGGAATTGCAGTCATTTAGCAACATATGTTTGTGTTAAAGATAATCGTTCTCCTTTAAGGTTGTACAAATGCAGTGCAACATCGAGCCTGTGGAGGAAGGAGCAAAACATCATGTAAGGATATTTACTGTTTATTGCTGTAATGACGTTGAAGTTCGATGATAATTCTGTGTTTATAACTCCTCTCTGCTCTTTTAATAGCTGACCTTACTGCTAAAACTGGAAGATAAACTGAACCGACACTTGAGTTGTGATTTGGCACCAAGTGAGTACTTCATCAGGCCCCAAACACACTCTACACAAGCATGTAAACGCTTCTAGCTACACAGCTTGATTTCACATGCCGGTGTGTTCTGTAATGTGTCAGAATCAAGCACAAGGATGCCTTGCATTCTCAGCTCCAAGAGACGCAGCTATAATGGGCATCAGCACAGACGGTTTTGTCTTTCAAGTCAAGTTGCTCAGAATCAAGAAGCTTGCAGAGTTTATTCAACTGTTAACATGTTTATGGCTGAATTCACATCCGGTTTAATCCAACACAGATATTTGTACCACCACATGAATGCAAACAAGCAATTTACAATGACCATGTGCATTCAACCAAATTTGTGTACCTGCGTAATATGTTTCTGGTCTAATGTTTTTGTTTCGGTTCTTATTTGTGAATTATAAAACAATTGTGTTACGTAAACGTGCAGATTCAGAAATATAGAAAAGTGCACCTTTTTTTTTTTTTTTTTTTTCATATGACACTTTTCCACCAGCAGCATGTTGACTTATTGCAACAATGGAGCATTGCTGAAACGTAAGAATGGTGTTCTCTGTGTGTTTTAGATGAGAATGTACACGAGTTGGCTGTGGAACTGGTCCAGCTTGGCTTCATTAGTGAGGTAAGATGTTCCACTCAAGATTTAATATACATTATCATTCTTTTTTGAAAGAAAATACTTTCCTTTCTTTCTATTCATAAAAAAGTATCATGTTTCATATCACCACAATAATACTAAAGGGTACAACTGTTTTCAACAGTAATAAGAAGAAATGTTTTTTGAGCACCAAATCAGCTTATGAGAATATTTTTACATGATGCTTCAGAAATCAGTTTAAAATTATATTCAAATAAAAAGCTAAATTGAAACGTTTTCATACTGTACTGTACTTTTGATCAATAATTGCATACAAAAAACTTTTTTCCAAAACAATAAAAACGTTACAGAACCCAAACTGAGTTTAATGTCATCATTGACTGAAATTCTCTTAGATTATGAATTTGAATAGAATTGAGCTGGACTCATCTGTCACAGGGCAGATTTAAAGATAAAGGAGTATGAAAATAGATTATATCAATCAAGCGACCCCCCCCCCCCCCCAGTTTCATTGTTGGCATGGTTACTGTGTTTATTTAGGATTGTTGAGATCACTAAAGTTCTGTACTTTTTTTTTTTTTTAAACATTTGTCACCAAGTTCAAATGCACAAAGCATTAGTGCCAGCATTCATAATAAAATGTTTCCAATCAATAATCCAGTTGCTTGAGGAAATGCTTGGAACTGCTTTGGCTGATTCTTGGAAGAGCAAGAAAGGAGCAAGGACAAACAGTGTGAGCTAATCGAAAGAACAGAGTAGAGTCCATGGATCAGATTTACCCAAAAACCGACATGAAATTTTCTCTATTAATGCACAAACCAGGGCCAGACCTCTCACAGAGAATACCACAATAGAGCTTGGCACTATACGGCAGCTTTTCCATCTGCACTGCCATGGCTTTTGTTAGGTAGTACCATTAAAACGATTTGATGCTGTTCACAGCCAGTTTTCTTCATTTAAAGTCCCCCCGCCCCAGTCGTAATGAGAAGTCCGTGCTCTTTCTTGACTATAATCAAGGAATTCTGTTCATCCCATTGGTAATGTCATCTATTTTGGCACTTTTGTAAGAAATGTTGCTGTACCATCTGTGTAACTCCAGCATTTTCCCCTTTTCTTCTCTTTCTGCCTCTAATACCTGCACTGCACAATAGTTAATTCATCTTTTTACATTTACTTTCTTTGCTGTTGTTCCTTTTGTTTGCATTATTTGTTTGATTTTATATCAATTCCAATTCTATTTGATCTGCCTGAGATTTCAGTTGAGCTTTGCTGCAGCCCTTTTAAGTTTCCTGTTAAGGATAAAGTTTTATTTTATTTTTCCTTCAGTTCCTGGTGCCACTTTGTTTGAAACAACTTTTCTCTTTTCTGGCTCTGTCAAGGGGGATCAGCCACGTCTCACTACTGTGCTGGAAGAGGCGTTCTCTAGATTCTACAGCCGTAACGGCTCGCTGAATCCTGTGACTGTTTCCTCGTAGCAGAGGGACCAGTCTGCCTGCTCCTCTCCACCGTCCTTCAGCTTCATGCACGGGACGGGACGGGACTCCAGTGCTTCATCACTTGGTGGATTGTGTGCGAGCTTTGTTCGGAGGGATCAGAACGCCTCGAACTGAACCTCCGAAAGAAAAGCACCCCTGCGCTCTGTTCTTCACACCGCTTTTTTTTTAGGTGGTGGAAAGTGTTGGCTGATGGTTCCTGTGTACATTTATTCTGTCAGTGTAGCAGTCTGCTTCTCTGTTTTAAAAGAAGAAAAAAATGACTCGTTATTATTTAAATCAGTATTATGAGCGGTATTTTGAGGTGTTTGCTTACAGTATGTGTGGGATCAGTTACTTCTGGTTTGCACTTTAGCAAATTGTTGTCTTTTTAGGCACATCACATGCATATTTCATGATCTTTTATTCACCCTTTCAATGATTCATTTATTCTTTTTTTATTATTGTAAGAGGAATGCATTGTGTTCTTTTGAAATTACCAAATAACATTGTCTTTGTATCTTTTAAGGCACACGTTCATTGTGGTTAACTTTGGTCTGCAATGCAAGATCTACGACAACTGTGAAAGGAAAGGGGTTCTCCAAGCATTGAAAAAAGCAAACAGATTATTTATTTATATGCATATGGTCTGTCTTGAAGCGTGTTTCACTTTCATCATCATGGCGGTTTTTTTTTTTTTTTTATTGTATTTTTTAGTACCTGTGAATGTATGCTGTAAGTTTTCATTTTAATGGCTTCTAAGAGAAGGGCACTTGATTTGACTGTTTTCCCTGTATATGATACAAATATGAGTTTCAGTGTAAAGAAATGATCGCCAGTGCACCTTACGTGTTAAAATGTGCCTTCAGCAGACACAATCCATGTTCAGAAGATCCGTAGACTGACAAAACACCTTGTATGATTCCTTTTTTTATTGTGCAGATCCTGTAGTGGTGTTTTCTTTCTCAGCTGGTCTGCATGCTAATATACTGTTACAATTTTTTTTTATATTTACAGTATATTAAAACTCCTAGGGTTTCTGGTGGTGCGTTTACTGGGCAGCATAATTTGGAGCGAGTTTGCACTGATTTGTTTTATGTTGATGGCAATAAATTTCATATTCACCTCGATGGTACATCAACGTCATGTTGGCTAATTTGAAATTATGCATTAAAAAAATATGGTTTTAACAACTGAAATCTTCTGCAATTTGACTGGAATGAAAATGATTTCAGATAAACTTTTTTTTTCAGTGCAGACCAGTAGTGACAAATTGGAACAATTTTAAATGGATGATTCATTCTGTGATCATTTTGAAAGAAGCAACAGTTTTGTATCAAGCGCTCTCTCAGTTTGGTCTGTTTAACAGGCTGAAAATATGGCTCGGAATCATTTTGAGGTGTCTATTTTATCTCATGCAAAACATTCAGAAACTCATAACTGCTTTTACTCTGTTGACCCTCTAGCTTTTCAAATTCACACCATTTATTGATATAAAGAAGAGATACAGAGTTTTTCCATTCTTTGTTTCATTTCATCTCCTAAGGACAATATAAAAAGAAACTGTTCACCTAAAAAGTGAAATCCTGTTGTTATTTATTAATGCTTGTGTCATTCTACATCTAAACCCAAATGACTTCTTATTCTCTGTAATACATATATATACCATATATCATTTATTTGTATAAAAAAAAAAAAATTTGTAAGTTTTTAACTCTTTTTGTCCAGATAATACAGTTAGTGGGGTCCAAAAATGACACTGAACCCCACTGGCTTTCACTTAATAGGTTTGGTAAAAAAAAATAAAATGGGTGAGTAAATGATGGCAGACCTTTAATTTTTGGGTGAGTGCTGCCTTAAAGTCACTTGTGGAAAAGAATACAAGATTATCATTGAAAATGACTTTATTATTACTTCCAGAATTATTGGAAGAAAACAGCCCTTGCACAAATGCACAATTAGACATCAAAATCTTTTTTTTTCTTTTTCAAAGCAATCATTTTACATAAATTGGCATGCAGACCAACGAGAAGAATTACAAAATTAAACCATTATTTCATCTTGGTTTAGGAAAAAAGCAAACAAAAAAAGTATGTCAAGCCAGAAAAATAAACTTCTCATAAAAATTATCCCATTGATACATAAAAAAGTCAACATTTTCAGAAACATGAAAACCTACAAACATTTTTTTGGGGTGTTGATCACTTCTGTTATACCGTGTGTAATGTAAAAAGAATACAAAACGATACAAAGCACTCAAATTTTCACATACTGACTTATGTTTGATATTGGCTTGTTATATAAATTGAATTCACATAAATAATGAGGCACAGAATGACCAAGTGAGGCATTGGCCTGTTATTGTCATGGCTGAAGAAAAGCCTCTTTATTTTAAACCCAACACAGGATATCTTATCCTCACAATGAACTGTGCTTCTCATCAAGTTCACACTTTTCATTATACTACAATCTTGCCATTGATGCAGTTTGCAGCGGTTTGCTCAGCATTCGATGGTCATCCGCTGGTCAGCAATGTATTTAATCTGGAATGAATCTCAAAGCAAGGTCACCTATAAGCGGCCTCAGTGTCTCTGCTGAAATCAGTAAACACAGCTGAAGACTCGCCAGAGGCTGTTGGCATTGTCAAAAGGCAAAGTTTTCAGACAAACCTTGAAGCATAGATGTCCTCGTGTTTGGAATGTCAAGTCAAAACAATTCTTCAAAAGCCGTCCTGTCCGATTTGTCCTCGCTGCTCTTATTTCTTAAGACACTGGTACATGAGCGCTCTGGGATTCAGCATGTAGCGCTCAGAGTTGAAGAACTTGAGGTACTGAGGCATAGAGGACCTGGGGGCCATGTACGACATCCCTGGAGCCACGGCCATCGCTTCAGCAAGCTTCTGCTTCATTTCTTTGACCTCGTGGTCTTGTTTCAGAATTTTAACTGTAAACAAAGACATTTGAGATATTAATATTGTGGCTGATACTAATGAGGATGATTTTATATTCATTTATAGTATGAAACTAGATATTCATTTTAACATCTGCTAAACATTTAACAGTGTTATTAAATTATTAGCGTAATTGAATTCTAAAATTAAGTGAGGAAAAAGAGAAAAAACCTTGCGCTATCTCCAGCTGTCTGCGTGCGTCTCCGAGCGCAGAGAAGAGGTCTAGCTTAAGACGGGTTTCTGCACTCAGGTTGTACTCTAGATGCTGAGCCTTGTCCTGCAAGGAGGAGAGAGCTGAGAGCAAAGCGTCCGCTTCCTGCTCCGTGCATCTGTTCCTCTGGAGGGTCTGGGAGGAGCAGGAGAACATTGCATGCATGAGACAGGAAAACTGCAGAATAGTACAAAATAACGGTGATCGGAAAGATTTGAGGGATTGTGAATGATTCAGGTGAACATTTGAATCCCCTTTGTCGAGTTCCAAATAACTGGGCTTTCAACCTTATAATGTTTAAAGGAATAGTTCAGCCAAAAATGAAACTTCTGTCATCATTTACTCACCCTCACATTGTTGTTGTGGCTGAAGTGTGTCATTTTTTTGTGATATTAAAATAGTTACTTTTCTTTAAGACAATGTTCTTAATTTGATGAAATACATTCTTTATGCACATAGACATTCTACTAGCATAGTACTTTCTGTAAAATGGTTTCTGCCAATTTTTGTCAAATTTGACAGTGTTCCTGCTCCAGGGGTATTATGGGATAGCAAAGTGTCCAGTGGTTGTACAATTAAGAATTTATGTGAATTTTTATTTATTTATTTATTTTTCACAAACTATTTCATATATTCTGGACTTTTGGGCATCCAACTAATTTGGTATTTGATAAAGTAACCAGGGATTTATTATTTTTGCAATTCCTTTGGATGCTACTTAGAGGCAAAGAAATTACACAGTTCATCTTTAAAGCCTCTGTATGCAGTTTTGTGTGTTTTTCTGAGTTTGGAGCCCACTACCATTAAGTGGGTAGAGTTTACTGTCATAAATATAGCCTTACACGTTCATTTGTTTCTGTTGTAAAGTAATCCGTCCTTTTCAGCGGAATTTCTTTTCCACTCACCAAACTCCCAGAACAGACATTTTAAGGTAAAAAAAAACATAGCAGAGTCCAAGCAGAGTTTAATTATCTTGGGTTTTACTTGCATTACTCTGTCAATTTAAAAAAAAAAGAAAAAAAAGAAAATGGAAATGCTTTCCAATGAAAGAGAAAAATCTTCAAAAGCTTGACTGATTTTCAATTATGATACAAAAATTCTCAGGTTGCACAATAGTTTCTGAAAGATTTGGATTCCGTTTTGGCATGGATTATGTAGCAGATGGTAATAGCAGCATTTAAACTGGGCAAGGAACAAGAAATAATGAAAAAAAAAAAAAAACACAGAATCAGCATTCGACATAGAAACTTTCACCCACAAAAAAAAAGATAGAAAAAGAGACACAGGCTGAACAACACAGACAGCAAGCTACCAGATCCACAAGTGTCATAACATGAAGAATATAAAACTATGAACCACAAACATCCAGCACATCACAACTATTCAAAGCAATACGTAACTGAACAGATCTACAAACTGCGTTCTTTACCTCCACTTCATTCTCTAGAGCTATCATTCGATTTTCTTTCTCCTGATATTCCAGCTGTAGTTGTTTGTACTCTGAGTCTAGATCTTTAGCTTTTTTCCTCATCATTTGAGTCTCACTGTGTTCTTGCCTATAGTGGATGGAAAAAATACAACATTTTGCAGGTTTATTTTGTCATTGCTATTCTGCATTGAGAATTCTACTGCCAATTATAACCTAAATTAAAAAGCAGGACATCTAGGCCTAGTCTCAAAGAAACAGATTAAGCAAATCTAAACATTGACAAGATCAATGTAGGTATGCATTTGAATGTGTTTGCACGATTGCTTTATTACACAATTACCTGAGTGCTGCGCTTCGAAGTAAAAACGTTGCTTCATCAAATTTTTGGGTTCTAACTTCTACCAGTTGTTTTTCTACTGCAACTCGAGCCTCTGTTTCCATTCGGATTTTCTTTTCCAGCAAGGAACAGTTTTGTTTGTCCTTCTGTCTGGATTTGGTAAGACACTGAATCCTGCACAGCAGAGCCATTTATATGAACAGTGTTAGATTTTGTCAAGTTGCACATACTCATACAGTTCAAAACGTTTGTAATGTATACACTACCATTCAAGAGATGTTTTCTATTTTAACATATTTAAAAGTTTACTCCTATGATAGCAAAGCTGACTGTTCAGCAGCTGTTATTATTTTAGTCTTCAGTGTTGAATGATCCTTCAGAAATCCTTTTAATACGCTGATCTGCTGCTCAAGAAACATTTCTCATCATCAGTGTTAAAAACAGTTGTGCTGCTTAATATTTTTTTTCAAAACTGATTTGTTTTATAGAATTAAGTTCAAAAGAACAGCCTTTGTTTGAAATAGATTCTTTCGTAGTATTATAAATGCTGTCTCTTTTGATCAATTAATATATTGATCTATTTATTATATATATATTGATTATATTATTATATTATATGTATTGATATATTTTTTCCTTTGTTTACCTTGATTCTTCTTCATTTCTATGTTAAACTAACTTTTGAGGGGAACAAAAACTTTTTTGGGACAAACTTTGGTGGTTGTGATGGAAATGGTGCGACAGATGTAAATATAAATATTTTATTTGTTATTGGTAAATAGTGATTCAAATGATAATAAATAATACTTTTATGATGGGCTTGCATAGTTTAAGAGACAAAAGGTCAAACAATACAGTCTATACATAAAAGCCATGTAAAAAATTATTAAAGTGTTGGTGTTATCATATAACATCCAAAAAACTGCCAACAGTTAGTAAGAAGCATGCATATGTTTGATATTTAAATGCAAACATCAGTCAAACATCAAGCAGTATGACCTAACATCAACCCAGCTTTAATGCCAAGACCAACAGGAAGCGATCAGAGGACTCACTTGTTTTGCAGCAGTTCATTTGCATGTCTGAGCAGAGAGACTTCAGGGCGCAGACTGTGTTCACTGTTGGTCAGATTACAAATGTGACTGCGCAGCTCCTGCTCGCTCTGTCTGCTCGCCTGCAGCTCTCCCTTCAGCTTCCTCATTTCTTGTTCCAGCCTGTGGAGCAGATGGAGATCACAGTGCAAATGTACTTGAAAATTAACCATCCTCCACAGTCCAGCAAACATATGAATTTTGAGCTGAATCATTCAGTACTTATAGAAATGAAATAACATAAACATACTTCAGCATCTGCTCAGCGTGTGGGTTCGGAGGACTCGGGGAGATGTTTGACGAGCACCTTTCAGCAGAGTCCCCTGTTGTGTTGATGGCTTTGGGGGCTTTCTGCCTCTTCTCCCCTTTGCTGTTAGGGATATTCACTGAACCTCGATGCACTTTAGGCAAGGAGCTCTTGGAAGGTTTTTGAGCTTTGCTGCTCTGATCCTCCTGAGGTAGGTTTTCAGTCATTTCTAGCATGGATGTAGAGTCCAAATGAAGTTCCCCTCCACGGTGCTTGAGTCCTGGGGTTTGTTGACTTATATCTCTTTCGGGTCTCGCAGGAAGTCTGTGGATTTGAAGGCAGTCTTCCATGTTTTGTTTGTCCTCTGAGGTGATGGAATTGGATGGACACTGGTATTGCGTCGGCCTAGATTTGGCCACCTTATATTTGGGATCTGTATAAAGACAATTTTACATTTGTGAGCTTCATCACTTTTTTTTCTTCTTTTTTTTATGTACTTCATACTTTGAATTAGATTAGATTACTAAATCGAATTGCAAATTATGTCATGATTATTTGAGCAATATTAAACTGTTCAACTTTTTAGAAAGACATCTTAAAAATAGCTACATATTATATGATACTGTAAAATGAATTAAACATACCTTCCACCCACAATTTTGGGTACAGGTGAGTGGCAGGAGGTAGGGATTGTTGCAGGAGATCCATGTGGACATCGTTCTCACTCTGAACTGATTTCTGAGGGCGCAGCTTAAACATACTGGAGAAGTAGCATGTTGCATCAAATCCCATGTACACTAATGGATAACCAATGCTGGAAGAAATTATTATACCATGTGTTACATTACAGTACGAAACACTGCTGGTAAAATTGTTGTTTATTTAAAACCCCATATTACATTCAGCTCTAAAATAAATTGGCAATCAGAACCCACCAGTGTGCAGCAAATAGATGGGACAGATTTGCATTAGGGCTTTTCAGGTCCCGCAACCGTAAAGAGGCCTCCATATACACTAACAGTATCCATAATGTCACAGATGACATACAGATTCCCTTTTCTGCAAATAAATAAATAAATAAATAATCTGTGTATAAAATGGAAAGTAACACACTGTATTTAACTGACATACCATGCACACTATGTATGTGCAAATAAATGTATATAATGTTTATATCCCTAATAGCCAAACAGGGGCACAATGACTCCTGTAAGTGATAATGAAATGGCAATTAGATTATAGGGCTCACCTGTATGCCACATATAGTTGAGTAAGACATATGTGCTGGCTGCAAAAAACAGCCAGTGTAAGGGTACAAAAATTAAACAGAATAAGTCCAGGGTAAATGCCGCACACACAAAAACCACACAGATGGCCTGTTAAAGAAAAGCAGAGGTTAATTTGTTTAATATCAATTTTTTAAATGGTCATTTGAAATTCAAATAAATGCAGGAACAACACAATATAAATGAAAAAGAAATGGGAATAAGAACATTCATTTGTAATTATAGATCAAGGTTTGTTATTATTTTTAAAATTAAACAATAATTAAACAATACAATTGAAAAAAAAATAATAATTAAAAAAAAAAAAAGCCTACCAGTCCATGACAGTGGAATGTGGTGTAGACGGTCCCCAGAAAGAGCCAACATGGCCACAGGTATTCTAGTCTGAACTCCAGAATAAAGTCAGCTAACAGCACCAGCATCCAGACGATCATGAACTTCAGAACAGAGTACGCGCTGAAAACAGGACATTTAAAATGACTTACCATTAGAATCTTTTTTTTATAAAGAAAAAATAAGATTCAGTTTTACAGATAGAGGGTGTCATTTGAATTAATGTGAATTATTTTTAACTGAGTTGGGGAAAAATAATACGTCAATTTGATAAATATAAAATAGCATTTTTCTAAAGTCAAATCAGACTGTCAAAACGGAAGTCCTTGTACAACTACAAAACTCGCCTTCTCTGTTTATACTTTTTTATAACTTCATGTTGAAAGAATGACCAAAAATATGTTTCTGTATTTCAAAGGAAAAAGGAACCAGCATATACGTGAGATGTAAAGGCACAGAAAACAATCTCTTGAAGACGGTACAGTCCATGTTTTGGTCGCACAATCCTGTCGTGTTCCATTCCTTTGTTCGGGCTTTCTGCCTTCCACATCCCTTTGTGTTTGGTAACCACGACAACATCTCATCTTCTGCATCAGCACCTAAACGTCGAATCTACAGTGTTGCCATGGCTATTTAAAGAACAAGAAACCGTATTCAGGACAAATCCGCGCACGTTCGTTTCACTATAAAGCGTGTAAACACAGCAGGCTTTTGTCCAGATCACTACACTAAATAAGAGACTGGGTTAGTTCATAGTAGCCTACACTTCTGTGTGTTTACCTCCCTAGAAACAATAGTCTGGCCAAACTGAAAATGCACCAACAACTTACGAACACAGCTCTGAATCCTATCAAATATTAAATTAATTGAAAAATATGCATAATTTACGGCATATTGTGCAGCAAAATAAGCCCAGTGAAAAATTGTATTACATAAACGGCATTCCTGTGCGCATATTGTCTAGTCAGAGGCCCTTGTCAGTTTGTCTGTGTTTCCAGACATCATATTGTCATGAAGAAATACCATGACTATGTAAGATGACGCTGCATCAAATAACATTAATAACATCTAGGTTTACTAATACCATAACGTTAAATAAGTAAAATACTGTAGTATTTCTTAATATGCATCGCTAAATTCAATCGGAGGATATTTTCGTTATCAAAATATTTTGTTAGCAATATGGCCCGATGCACTGTTTTTATAAGAAATGTTATAGATTCGGCCTTGTATGCATCCATTAAATCACAGCGAGCATTAGCTCTGAACTGAGCCTTGATTTGTCATCATATCAGGAGATGCTGTTTGTTTATAGTTTGCGTCAATCCGTTCAGCGCGCTATGAATAGCCAAGCGCGAGCCGTCCAGGTGAAGATGAATAAGAGCAATAACAAAACAACAAAGAAGCGCGCGGCGTCATACCTTTCGGAAATCTTCTCTGTGAGCTTAATCTTTTTCATTTTCCGTAGCCTGCCTATATCCATGTAGCGTTTCTTCATATTATGGCTTCTGGTCCCTCTGGCTATTTAGTCCATTAAACAGGTAATTGTAGTAAGACTGGAGGTCTCATTTACAGTAACCTGAGCAGAAGCGCTTTGTGCGTTAGTGGAGGTGGATGTGCGCACGCTCGAGAACTTCACACACAACCCAGCGCCACGATGAGGTGCGTGCAAGTACATCTGCGCTGTCTGGACAACAAGGGACTCAGAAATGATGCAAAGACATCGTGGCCACTGATAGATAGATGCGCTATACATACACACACACACACACACACACATATATATATATATAGTCTGTTAGTGAAGCCAATTCTTAGTGAACTATTTAAATAATAAACAGCCGCATCTCTATTTGCTTTGCTTTGATTAGGCTCACAACGGAGAGGACAGACAGACAGACAGATAGACCTATATCATAGCCGTAGTGTTAAGTAACTAAGCAAACTGGATGTAACACTACAAGGTTGAATGTCTGACACAAAATAACACTTCCTCTTACTTCCACATGATGGTCTTCTTAGGAAACCAAAATAGAGGAAACGTCACCTCATCTTTAGAAAGTGGTGTATAGCCAGTCAGTTTTACTAGGTGAACTCCTAGGTACTTCCAAGAGTTCACCGCACCACTTTCCCTTCCTTAATCAAGGCCTGCTGGATATTTTGGAAATATAATGCGGTTCACTATTTTGATTTTGTGGCTTCTTCTTCTCACTCCACAAGGTAAAGTCTTTCACCAATATTCTGATTACAGACACATCTCAATTGTCTGAATGACCCATCATACCCTTGTGCCATTTTGAGAACATTTTTTTATTTTTATTTGATGCTTGTATATTATGCATGCATATAAATCACACTGTCATCAACCATCTGCTTTCAGTTTGTATACAATTCTGAAGTGTTGGAAAAGAAATAAAAAAATTTATTGTTTCTTTCTGCAGCTACTGCCATTTTCCATGCAAAAACACATTTCATTGACCATACTGTCAAAAACACAGCAAATATTCAAGTAGCTGTCTTTGAAACATAAGCAACATAAAGCACTTGAAAATTATAATTCTCTCAGATGAAAAATGTATGCAACACAAACTAAACCTATGATAACAGGCATCATCCTGGTACCCAGTCTTCTATACATTTCAGTTACATCCGTTTGTGCAATTGTGCTGAAATAATCTCCACATCCATCTGCTCCCACAGATTGCAGGGTCTTCTGTCAGATTCAGACATTTATTTCTGGGTGATGGGGAATGAATTCTGGTCCATCAATTCACCTACTCGCTCCTGGAGAACCTGCACAACTTCAGCTAGGATGAAAACGTGCGTGTCGTCCAAATCCTGGATGACAAATTTCTTCCCCAATGCAGATGTCTCGTCCAGATATAGAAGAAATTGCTTCATAGCTGGGTCACTGTTTGATATTTTAAAAGGAGAATCATAAATAATGGCGCACTGCAGCATGACTTTATTTTAAAGGAGCACTAAGATAAAAAAAATCATAATAATAATATTTGTTAAACTTTATAGGTCCAAGGTGTCAGTTACAGATGGCACTGAAGAAATACTATAGTCAGTCAACCACGATTATTTTTTAAACTGTTTCCACAACACTTGTGGAAACTTCTCCATGAAGATTAAAACGGCTTTTGACTACTGATCTCTTCATCTTTTGTAGGCTAAGTGTATATGATTGCAAGTAGATTTTCAAAATTCATGTTTATTTCTAAGTTTTAAAATTTGAATCAGAGAAAAAAATTATGAATACACCTTTAAATCGTTGTATTTAAAACTTACCATTCAATGAGAACTCCTTTTAAGACATTAACCATTTTGGACGGGATGGGTTAATAGCTCTGGTTCTTCAGTTAAAGCCTACGTATCTACAAAAGGCAAAATTGTTCTGAACATTAGAAATAATAACAAAAATTTAGCAGGTTATCGTGAACGTGAATGTTTGTAATCTTTACAAACGTTTCACATACTGGGACGTATCTCCAAACACATATACGAATCCTATAAAGATAGAAACCAGCGGTATGAAAAATGAAAGAAAATGAAAATAAACTCTTACATGATTTTTGTGTTTCTGTCAATTTGTTTTAATCCAAGTGTCCACCGTCTAATAACAATAGTCTTCCTCTACTACTGACAGACGTTTGATCTGTGCGCTCTACTGCCCTCTGCTGGCCTGAAGCGCACTGCTGCTGCGAAAAGAGAAAGCTATAGGATTTTAATATACAGGTGAATCACAATACATTATAATGTCGTGGAAAAGTTCATTTATTTCAATAATTCAGCTCAAATTGTGACACTCGTGTATTAAATAAATTCAGTGCACACAGACTGAAGTAGTTTAAGTCTTTGGTTCTTTTAATCGTCATGATTTTGGCTCACATTTAACATTAGAAGACCAATAAAAAATAAAAATAAAAATTTAGTGAACTGTTGGCCTTATGGAAAGTATGTTAATTTACTGTACATGTACTCAATACTTGGTAGGGGCTCCTTTTGCTTTAATTACTGCCTCAATTCGGGGTGGAATGGAGGTGATCAGTTTGTGGCACTGCTGAGGTGCGAAAGCCCAGGTTTCTTTGACAGTGGCCTTCAGCTCATCTGCATTGTTTGGTCTCTTGTTTCTCAACTTCCTCTTGACAATACCCCATAGATTCCCTATGGGGTTCAGGTCTGGGGAGTTTGCTGGCCAGTCAAGCACACCAACACCAAGGTCATTTAACCAACTTTTGGTGTTTTGGCAGTGTGGGTAGGTGCCAAATCCTTCTGAAAAATGAAATCAGCATCTTCAAAAAGCTGGTCAGCTGTAGGAAGCATGAAGTGCTCCAAAATTTCTTGGTAAACGGGTGCAGTGACTTTGGTCTTCAAAAAAACACAAATGGACCAACACCAGCAGATGACATTGCACCCCAAATCATTACAGACATGTGTTTTGAGTTGATTAGCTGATTGGCATGTCATCATATTCTAATTTGTTGAGATAGTGAATTCGTGGGTTATTGTTAAATGTGATCACAATTAAAAGAACCAAAGTCTTAAACTACTTCAGTCTGTGTGCATTGACTTTATTGAATGCACAAGATTCACAATTTGAGTTGAATTACTGAAATAAAATAATTTTTCCACAACATTCTAATTTATTGAGATGCACCTGTAATGTAAAGTTAGGATACACATCTTTATTAAGTGTGATAAAGATCTGGCAATAATTGTGTCTTGCACATACTTAGCATCAATATAAAAGTAGTATGGTCCTATGCAAGTACTACAATTCATCCATTATTACAAAAATAGTGGCATGTTACAGCCAACATCAGCACCAATCTGTGTGTCTGAGGTAGGGATACAAAGAAGGCTGGTGAGTTAAGAACAAAGGCTAGTTTTCAGTTTCATCAAAGAAAAATAAATAATGTAAATAAAACTTACTTCCTACAAATGATTGACATTTTAAATATAATAAACTTGATACTCATTTCTATTTGTAATAGCTTCCAGTTAAAATAAATGTCAAAAAGTGCTCATTCCAAATGACTGAAATGAAGTACAATACAAGGCAATGCTGAAGCGGGCATTAAAAGTTAAACCCAGAGGTTTTAACAAAAAGCATAATCATATTGGCAAGAATTAAAAAACATGAAAAGAAAAATCCACTTGCAATGAACTTTTCATTCATAGTTAACACTATAGTTTAGAATGTAATGGTTGAATCCTCAAGAGGCAATGAAATGAAATGGCAAGAGACCGGTTTTGGAGTGTGGACTTTAGAGTTCACTTAATACTCTGTCCTCCAAGAGCATCTTGAATAAACTGTAAAGTACGTTTATAGAGAAATGAGTCCTTTTTTTCTGGCTTGCAGATGTTGAGGTGATCAACATCCACCTGGATGAGGTCCCCAATACCCAGATCTGAAAAAGAGAAAGGAGAACTTGTGTTTTCTGATACCAGGTACCTAAAACTGCCCATGTAAGAACGATGCATCATGATGCTGCTTGTTGTTCAATTATTCTGACCTACCTGCTGACTGAGAAGGAACTACCAATATTTTGAGCATCGGCCCAATGGAGGTTGGCAGAGTTTCTGCAAAGCTAAGGACCTTTAACTCTTGTTCCTTTGTAATGTTCAGGAAATTTTCATTCAAGTCCCGTAATGCTGGAGAGTCTGAGTCGAAACAGATGAACAGAAAAATGATTTGTAAATGAGATTAAGTATCAATCTGAATCTTATCAGGTGAAATCTATATATTAATATTTAGGAGGGATGAAAGAAATCACATTATACCTCTACATAGTTCTTTTACTTCGATGGAGGGAAAAAGGAGATATCGGACATTGACAGAATACCCTGCCATAAACGTGCCGTGATGAGGAACGCTGTAGAACAGAATTCCCTTCGTGTTCTTGATCAGCGGACTGAGATCAGGATCTTTAGAGGCATCTAAGAGCATCTTTTTCACAAGTAAACCTGTGACACAAGTTATAATTAAGAGTTACTCTAACAGTCATGTTATACATTTATCAGTTCAAATAGCAATTGCAAAATAATCTGTAAAAAAACTGCTGTATTGCAAATAATTCAGACAGGTTCACAGATATGATGGAGGTTGATTTAGAAAATTACTGTCATAGTTGGGTGCTGGTTATTTTAAGACCCATCATGGACTAACCTCCCATACTGTGGGCTACCCAGACCACAGGCCTTTCCCCTACACCTGCATCCTTCAATTTCCTCAGCAGTTCCTGACTCCTGTAAGCCAAGGACTTTCTGTACAGCACAAAAAGCAAAGGAAAACATGGATATCGGGTATGCTAAATTGTGTTATATATGTGCACATCTCTTAAAACTTGACTGTTTACCTTTGGTTTTCAGCAGGACACTTTGCCTTCCAATCACTTAAATGGGTGTCATACTCAACAGACAGGATTCTGAGGTTTGGACAGTCTGCTGCCAACCATGACTGTGACAAAAAAAAAAGTAAAAGAAAAAGTTTAATTGCTGACTTTAGATTTCGCTCAGACTTTCAAAATAGCTCTGAGGCCCTGTCATGCCATTGTATTGCAAATAATATTTGGGTGACTGTAAACTACTCATAAGTTTTTTTTTTTTTTTTTATCTGACCTTGGGCCAGCATTCAGTGTAGTCCTCTCGAACCCCTTCCACCATGTCATCATCCGTCACGTCAAGATCCTTCTGGCGCCATGTTTTAAAAGCTGCTCCCAAGAGGCCGTGCACGAAGAGAACATCAGCTTTGATTGGCTGGCTGTATATAAAGAATGGAAAACATGATTTATCCTCACTAAACAAAATATATTTTTAGACACATTTGGCAAAGATGCATTAAATTGATCAAAAATTACAATAAAGACATTTCTAATGTTACAACAGATTTAAAATAAATGCTGTTCTTTAAAATTTTCTATTCATCAAAGAAACTAAAGTAAAAATGTATCACGGTTTCCCTAGCACAATTGTTTTGAACACTGATAATAAGATGTTTCTTGAGCAGGTAATCAGCATATCAGAATGATTTCTGAAGGATCATGTGACACTGAAGACTGGAGTAATGATTTGAATTGCCAACTCAGGAATAAATTACACTTTAAAAATATATTACCAAAATAAAATTCAGAATATCACAGCTTTTACTCTATTTCTTATCAAATAAATGCAGACTTGGTAAGCATAAGAGGAAGTTCAAATAAGCATGCATACTTTGTGCGGCATTGTGGGTGCAATATGTAAACACCATCCTGGTACTTCTGTTGTACAGCTTCTCTGTCCAAATTGGCTAAAGCACGGGCAGCAAGAGATGCCTGCAAGATGTATGGTGACTGGATCATCTCAGCCAGGACAGACACCCAACCTAAAGGTCAACCACAGAAGAGAACAAAGAACTACTCTTTTTCAACTCAAAATCTAATTCATGAATGAGTTGTTCTAAAGTACAACGCTTACCTGACTGTACTATGGCTGTGTGCAAGCTCTCATTCAGGGCGAGATTTCCAATAATTCGCACAATGTTGTGCTGAATTTTTGGAGAGTCTCTGCGAAGCTGGTAGACTCTTTGCAAGAGCTGCAGTCCTCCATTAGAAACAATGTGATCACAATGACTGTGGACCTGTGAACAAAGTACTCTCAAATGCTTTGAACAGATTCGTTTATTACCAACAATGAATAAATTCTTGATTAAATATGAAGGTACACATCAAGAATGTCATCAAAACATCACTCAACACACCCAAGCATCCTGTCCTCTTTGATCATTGCTTACTTCCTTGCTACACCAATACATGTCACTTTGCAGAGTTTGTAAATCTTCACCTTTGAGTGCTGCACTAGGGCCTGCAGGCAGAACGTCTCCACCTTCTCAGAGGGGGTGGAAGTCAGACTTTGGGCATAAGGCAACCCATTTCCTCCAAAACACCATAGCCCTCCCTACAATCACAGACCAAAATGCACAGCTAACATGGTGGCACTTTTATAAGAATTTAAATTTGATTAAATTAAGTACAATAGTGCCCATTGACTTTTTCAGCATTCTTGATTCCGGAAGTGATTTTCCAATAGGGATTTAAAAATGACTTACATTACAAACTTTTCATTTGAAGCAAAACAGTATATATATAATATATACAGTACAGACCAAAAGTTTGGACACACCTTCTCATTCAAAGTTTTCTCTTTATTTTCATGACTATGAAAATTGTAAATTCACAACAATACAGATATCACACACACACAAATATTCAGGTGGGTTGAAAGTGTAGGGAGGATTTTACATTATTTGTTATTTGATGATGTTATTCTCAGTGCTTCATAGCGGGTGGGCGCTAAAGTGTTCTTTTGGCATGATTTGCTTGTTTTGATTTTCTAATTGGTGGATATTTCTTTGCAGAATCATGGGTAAGGCAATTTTTCACCAGGACTTAAAATAAATAAGTTGAAAAATAAATTGGGCCGATGACTTCAACCTTGTAGCTCATAGTAACTATTAATTAATAAAAAAATTTTTTAAACGATTTTAAAAGTGACGCATACTCGGAAGTATGGTGACCCATACTCGTAATTCGTGCTCTGTTTTTAACCCATCCAAAGTGCGCACACACACACAGCAGTGAACACACACACACACTGTGAACACACTCCCAGAGCAGTGGGCAGCCATTTATGCTGCGGCGCCCGGGGAGCAGTTGGGGGTTCAGTGCCTTGCTCAAGGGCACCTCAGTCATGGTATTGAAGGTGGAGAGGGCACATGCACTCCCCCCACCTACAATTCCTGCCGGCCCGAGACTCGAACTCACAACCCTTCGATTGCGAGTCCAACTCTCTAACCATTAGGCCACGACTTCCCCCAAAGTTTAACAAGAACTTTTTAAGTTATTGTTAAACAAACTATGGAGAAAAATAAATTTTTTATTTCTGGAACTCAACTTTTGCACTCTGTTGTTGAGTGTGTGTATGTCTCACCCGTTGAGAGGCTAGTGATTGGCTGCTCTCTCTTAGTGCCAGAGAGGTGAAGTACTTCACACACCGATCCACCTCCGACTGGGGCAGAGATGCCAGTAACTGCCTAAGCCCATCTTCTATTGATATATCCTGTAAACGCACCAAACATTAGCTAAAGTAACTGACATTACATAGCAATTCAACTTGGCTATAGTCTGAATGACATCTACCCACATCTTCAGTGCGCGGCAGTGGAGGGGGAGGGAGAAAGAAGCGCAGGTCCACGTTAGGTATGCGGGCGAGAGCCACAGCTGTGCGCTGATCTATCACCTGTGCTGCAGTCTGGTACTGATAATCTATGATGGACAGGACAAAAGACCATTTAGAGCTCACAGAGTTAATGATGTGCTTTTTCTCTAGTGGGCAAAGGGGTCTGCGTAATAGAAATAGGTTTTGATGAGCAAGAACAACATGAGTTTTCAGTAAAGTCTGACAATCTTGACATTTTATGACACTTTATTTAAAAAAAAGGATTTAGAGGTGTGCTGCCATCTCTCACCCTGCCAGTGGTGATTCTGGACCAGTTCCTGCACCGCCTGCTGTCTCACAGCCCGGTCGGCAGAGCAGGTTTTCTTCAGCAGCACCCATAGCGCACATTCATGAGGGTCTGCGTCTAGATGACTGAGATGCTCTGATAGAGACAAACATCAACACCTGCTTATTTCACATCATACAGAGACATCATAGAAATGATCAATGTTTATTTATAGAGCACTTTTATACTTTTTTACATATTTATAGAGATTTAAACACAAGGTTTAGAAACGTGCTGTACAATGAATAAAAGTATACCACTGAATTTAAAGGGAACAAAATACGGAAATGATTGAGAAAAACAAATAAACAAGCAACAGACAATTAGCTTAATATAAGAGACCCAAAATAACATAACTCAAGAAATGATAAAAAACCAGGGAGAATAGATATTTCTTAGAAGAAATATAGTATGTAGTATGTACTTATAAAGTCTAAGAACAGAACAGAACAGACAGTAAGATACCTGGCCTATTTAAAACAGAACAACAATCCATGTCAGTTCCTCTTTGTGCAGCTACAGGTGACACTGAGGTCAGAAATACTGTCAAGCTATGCAATAAACCATACTGGCCCCAAGTGGTTTTTCCAAGCATGTTTGTTTCACATAGTGCCTACTGTCAACAAATATTTATTTTCAGTATTTTAAAACTAACTTCAAGACTTTTCAATGCCATCAAATAGAGATGAAACTACTCACCATCCAAAGGGTGAAGAAGAACTCTTGATGAAATTTCAAGAAACTTTCTAGCTGCTTTATGAAGTTCCTTCCTGGTCTTCAGAGTGAAGCCTGGAAAAAGAATAATGTATGTTGTGGACAATCAATAAGTTCCAGGGATGTTTTAATATCAAACAATACATCTAAAGTATCCTAAAAAAATAAAATCTAGACTACTCTAAGACAGAGATACAAAACCCATTCAAAAACGTTAAAGTGTTAAACCTTCAAGAATGTACCAGAAGCAAGGCTCTCCTCTTCTCTATTAGTGGTGTGAGTCAGGTAGATGTAGGACTTGTGCTTCTCCTGGAGTATTGCACTGGTGTCGATAGTGATGGCCTGGTTCAGAGTGACCATCTCGTATGTGATGAAAACACAGCCTCTGTGTATGCAAACCTGATAGAGTCAGAATGTGTTTCTGGGAAGGGGAACAAACCTGGCTTAAAAGATATATCACTTTTAACAACTGCTTCCACTGACATTCCCTCTGTGCTGTATTATATTGTATTATGTATTGTATTATTTTCTTAATGGTTTGTAACAAATGCAAGACAGCACAAATAATAAACCTACCCCAATACTATTGCTCCTGTCATTTTTGCTATTCTTCCTAAAGACAAAAACAGAGATGAAGACCAGCATTCAGAATTATTCAGTTAAGCATTCAGAATAAATCTGTCAATTTATCTAAACAAATGAAGTGTGAATTATATAAGGATACATACGAATGTAGTAGTACAAAAAATACATATATTTTTTATTTATAATAAATATACACTACCATTCAAGAGTTTGGGGTCAGTGTGATTATTATTATTGTATTATTATTAATTTTTAAATTTTAATTTAATGTTTTAAAGTCTCCTGTGCTCAACAATGCTGCATTTATTTGTAAAAAAATAAAATAAAAAATAAAATTAACCACTTTCTATTAGAATATATTTTAAAATGTAATTTGTGATGTAAAATGTAAAATGTGATGGCAAAGCTAGATTTTCAGCAGCCATTACTCCAATCTTCAGCGTCACATCATTCTAATATACTGACTTGGTGTTCAGTATTAAAAGAAATTGTGTTGCCTAATATTTTTGTGAAAAGAAAACCATGATAATTTTTCACGATTCTCTGTTGAATAAAAAGAACAGTTATTTGGAACTGAAATCTTTTGTAACATTATACAGTACATGTTTTTACGGTCACTTTCAATGCATCCTTGCAAAATAAAAGTATCATTTTCTATTAAAAACTCTTGAACAGTAAATATTAATTATTTTGGTTTTTATTTTACGTTTATCTATATAAAGTTGCAATAAGTGGTTAAAATGTATTCAGATATCCCAAAGTTACAAACAATAAAAAACAAAATGTAGGCCCTGTTTGGTAAGTATTCGTGGACAAATACATCAAAGCGGTTTCAAATCCAAATGGCATTATTTTGTCCATCATAAATGCTGTCTTACTAAGGTCTCTCCATGGCAGTGCTCTCCTCACAGCAGGTCCAGGTCCGGTTGTGCTCAACCTCCGGACGCGGATCAGTCGCAGGGCGGACACAGACATTAGCGGCTTCACGCGCTAAATTCCGACAAATTACTGTTGGCCAGAGGGCCGGTGAGACATATATGCCCACTATTTACGACTGCTGGCGATTTAAGGTTATCTTCTTACGTCGATTATAACCTAAATACTTCACATGTAAGAAGAGCGGTGGTGGAGTGATGACATGCCAGCAGAGTCACTACTGTAAGCTGATCTCTCTCTACTCTCTCTACTCGAAACAGTTTATGAAACGCACTTTTTTACCTTTAGAGGATGCTGATATTAATACTGCTCTAAAACATCTTAATTTGATATTAATTCATCATTTGATTTGGTGTAATGACCAGTCGGCTTGCACGTAAAAAAGCCGAGTTAACGTTATTTGGAAAGTATTCTATCGAAATTCAATCTCTGCGTCCAAGGTTAACATTTAACGACTGAAACTGTACGTTAAATGTGCAGTTTAACTATAAAACATAAGTTCCTTCCAATAGACGCGGTATAAAAGATCGCTTTTGAAAGCAAATATAAACAGGAACTGTTTCAGTTTGAACCAGTCTATGGTTTGAACGCATATTAACGTAGAGCGTCATCATTACCGTAAGTTACGCAAATGTCAGAATGTCACGCATCAAAAATGTCCAACCGTAATACTCTAATGCGCACATACATTGTTTAGAGCAATCAGTTCAACTTTGTTTAGCTGGATGTTTAATCAGTCTTCTCCAAACTGCTATACATTTAGACACTCTAATATGGCAGTCCAAAACATCAGAAGGACGTAAGCATATTCTTTAATTTTATGGTAATTTTTTTTTTTAAATCCTGCAAATTAGCACATGGCAACTTCCATCCAAAAAAAAAAAAAAAAAAAAAAATATATATATATATATATATATAGGCCTATATATATATATATATATATATATATATATATATTGACAGGATAAACAGCAAAACAGCAAGATCTACAGGAAACCGGTCTATCAAATTGCAGTTGGCACAGAATGTAAAAAAAAAAAAGGAATTCTTAGCATACATTTCAACCCTTTGAGATAATTCCTTTTGTCAGGGAAATTCACTGGTTGTGAAGGTCACTTCCAAGATGTGTGTGCTCTAAACCCTGTTTAAGACACCTTTGTGTTTTCAGTAACAGTTTTCAATGAAAGATAATGGATGTTACTCTAAACTGGAAACACTAAAAAGACTGTTCACCCAAATATGAAAATACTGTCATCATAGGTTTCACACCTGTGTGATATTTTCCTAAATATATTCTTTTGTGGAAGTGATGGTGACATAAGGTGGTTAAATAATTACATAATTTAATTTTAACTGTATTCCTTTCATAATTCGTGTTTATAGCTTTTTATGAAGATGCAATAATTGTGTTCAGTTAACATGCAGATGCAAAAAAGCTATTTCAAAATGCATTGTTTCACTTTATTTTTATGAGTACAATTGCATTGAGAAATATTTACAATGATTCCAAAAGACTACAGTTCACAGAAAACCAATAAATAAACAATCTACTGAGTTTGGTGCTAAATGATTTAAAATGAGTGTTTGTCTAGGAATATGCAACAGAGATCAGTAATGCTCTCAGATCTGTCCCTATCACTCTACACAAACACACGTGACCCTGGACCACAAAACCACTCTTAAGTCGTTGGCGTATATTTTTAGATAGTCAAAAAAACATTGTTAGATAGTAAAAATTATATATTTTTCTTTTATGCCAAAATTCATTAGGATATTAAGTAAAGATCATGTTCCATGAAGATATTTTGTAAATTTCCTACAGTTAATATATCAAAACTTAATTTTTGATTAGTAATATGCATTGATAAAAAATTTCTAAGTATTTAGATTTTTTGCACCCTCAGATTCCAGATTTTCAAATAATTGTATCTCAGCCAAATATTGTCCGATCCTAATAAACTATACGTCAATGGAAATCTTTCAGCTTTCAACAGTTTTCGGATGATGTATAAATCTCAATTTTGAAAAACTGACATTTAAGACTGGTTTTGTGGTCCAGGGTCACGTATTATCTCCTTGAAAATATATAGGTCTTTTGTCCTTGTACTAAATCAATAAAGCAGACCCATAGAAACCAACAAGTCATCTCACTCTTTCACACTTTTTCTGGTATAAGTATTTCAGATTGACCAAGCACACTAAATTCTTAAAAATAAAGATTCCAAAAATAGGTTTTGGAGTGATGCCATAGAATAAATATTTTTGGTTCCCCAAAGAACCTTTCATGGAACAGTTTTTAAAAGAACCTTTTTTTTCTTGCAGTGAGAAAACTATTTTAATCTTTAAAAAAAGAAAAAAACCTTTTTCCACTATTACTTTGTTCAATGGAAAGTTCCATGGATATGGTAACCAGATCCTAATAAAGAACCTTTATTTTTAAAAGAGTACAAAAGAACAGAAATATTCACATATACACACATTGAAAACTGGCCATGTCAGTTTAAGACATCCATACTGCTTTCAGTGGTCCAATGTTCTAGTCCAAGTTTATTAATACATTTATCTTCCCCCTATCACTGTAGCATCTCCCCTTCCTTCACGTGGTCGTCTCTTTGTAGGCACGTATGATGCTCTCATAGGCAGGTGGTGGAGTCTGGCCAGCATTTAAGGCGTTTAGATTGCTGTTGCCCCAGAAGGAATCTGGTCTGGTTCTGGCCCGGGGTGGAGTGACCATGGAACTGACAGTGCTGGTGGATCTAGGCGCCCCAGGGTTGGTAGTGAGAGTGGGGGTCCGTGGCAGGCTGCCTTGGGTACCCTCTTCTGCCTCACGAGCAATCTGGCTACACTGGAGAAGAGGATGAAAAGTAGAGGCCCGGAAGCTCGACTTGCGCCCTGGTGAGTCACCATAGTCTATCAGTGAGGGTGAGGTCTGCCGATGAAAGGAGAAGGCAGCACTGGCCAGATTGTTATTGCTGCGTTGGTCATAGCCACTGCTGTGTCGACTGTAGCCTGGCCGAGAGCGTGGCGAGGATGAATGGGTGGTGGAGCGGGATTTATGGATGGGTACACGTGTGATGGTGGCTGATGCCCGTCGACGAGACATCCAGATCAAGATCATATAGACCAGAGCACCCAGCACAAGACCAACAACCATAGAAAGACAGAAGGCCAGAATCACATCCCCTGGAGAAAGGACAGAAATAAAATTAGTAGAAACATGTCTTTAAGCAAGTAGCCTACCGTGGCCACAGAGTTGCTTATAATAGACTAGATAACACTTTCAATTATAAACAAAACTATGTTCGCAAATGAAAAACTGATTTGCGCGAAAAGAATGATTACTTATCAATTAAGAATTTGTTATTTATTCGTATTGTTTGGTGGTCATATGCCTGCGAATGCAAACTGCATTCTGTATAGCTTTCATACGGAATGCTTCTTTGTTGCCTTAAATGCGGGACGATTCCATAGGGCAGGCTTTTATTTATGCCGCTGGCATAAAAAATAATAACAGGTGTTAACAGGTGTTCTGACGATTTGTGCTACCTCCCATTAAAACAGATGGTAGCTTAATTTGATAGTGAAAAGTGCTATCAGATTTTGCTTCCAGCATGCTATTAATAAGGTGTGAGGCTTTGTTAATATGTAGGCTACACCTACCCCAACCCTACCCTTACAGCCTCATTTGGAAGCATAATCTTATAGGTAAATTAGCATTATTTGTCATTTATATATATATATATATATATATATATATACATTTGTATATATTTGTTTCGGGCTATATCTAAAAACATTTAAGATGCTTGAAGTTGTTTGGCAAACTGCACTAGGGGCGCCAAAATACAGTTTACATTGAGGGAGACACACTTATCAGAAAATTACTGACAGAAATGACTGTAATGCCAACCAGTCTCTTAAAAATAATAATATTGTTTTCTTTTCATCGAACGTGCTGTTAAACACCTGGTTCCCTGTAATCCCTGAACAAGGATTCTGTATATTTCAGAATGCAAATGAAGTGTTGACGGCCTTTTACTCCCATGACAGGTATACTGAGCTCTGCAGGATCATTAGAGAGAAACTATCAGGAGTTCAAAGGTCAGGGAGGAACTATCCTGACAAATCAAAGTGGGCGGGACCAAATTCCACACTAGAAGACACACCCATGTTTTCTTATCCTTTACGGGAAAAATGAATTAAATAGTCTGAATTTTAGGAAGTTTCCTGTTATGGCATTCCATTGTCTACAGAAATACCAGTTTCATTAGCACACAGGGCTTCTTTCTGGAACAGGCCATTTAAGGTCCTTTTTGTTTTTAAATTTGAATTTTTCAATTAAAAATGGTTTTAAAAAGAGCCAATGTTGTTTTAGTAATATATTTGATTGACAAATTGTAGAAATTGTATTTTTAACCACAGCACAAAACTATTCTGCATATTATTATTATTATTATTGTTTGTAGTAGTATTTAGTATTTATTAAAGTCTTTAGAGACTTGTGTGTAAAATAATGTGGATCTTTATATGCAATTTTTTCCCTTAGTGAAAGGAATCACATCCCAGAGTGAAAAATCATCTGGAAATGACATTTGAAGAAACCAAATGGAAAAAACAGCACACTGGTCGGGTGTTTATTTATTTTTTTGCCAATATCGTTTTTGCCGCTAGTTACAACTGTCTGCATTTCTGTTGAGAAATAAGTTCTCTTAAAAGACTCGACACAGCATTTTCTACACTTTCCATATCTTTTTTAAAAGTAGAAAGTTGACATTGCAATATTGTAAGTTCATTCATATGCAAGAGATGTGTGCAAGTGTGTAAAGATGGTAAAATATCTTACTCAATCCGAAGGACTTCAGTATTTCCAAAACAGGATGAGTGCTGTTGTCCGCCATAGCTTCCTATAGAGATACAGGGGAGACAAGAGAGGACACGGTCTCTCCCCTTCAAATCTTTCGTCCACTCACTCTTCCTTTTGACTTTTTCTTATGTCTTTCTCTATGTCTATCTAACTCCCCAATTCAATGGACCCTCCTCTCTCACTTTCTCTCTGTCTGTCTCTTTTTCAGTCCCAGACTGCTCAGCACTGTGGCACACAGGATCCTCTCCAAAGCTGGGCTCGCTACTCTGTTGTTTGTGGAACAGCAAAGTCTTCACTTCACATTTCCTGCCTTTCCTGTGTAAAATTAGCAGCGGGCTGGCCTTATCTACTCAGACCAGGGTTCCTGTGGGATGGAGAGGAAAGGGAGGAGTGTAAAGAGAGGAGGAGAGTGTGAAATCATTTTCTCCTGTCATTTGTCCCCTGGCCAAAATTCTCATATTTTACTCTGATTTATTTTCCTTTCTCTTCCAGACACTTGGCATAAACAGTAAGGGCTGTTTTGTGACACCACTGATGGCATTTTGCCATGGGGCAAAGAGCTACACAATTCATTTTATCCTCTGATCAAAAATACAGTAATATGTGAAATATTATTATTATTATTATTTTACTTTTAAATTCTTTCATTAAAATAGTTTTTTCCATTTTAACATGTTTTTACAGTTTATTTGTTTCTGTGATAGCAAAGCGGAATTTTTAGTTTCACATGACATTTTCAGTGTCAGATTGTCCTTTATTTGATCCTTTTTTTATAAATAATGAAAACATTTGTTTTAATATTTCGATGGAAACGATACAAATTTTTTTTCCGGGATTCTTTGCAAAAGAACAGCATTTTTATTTGAAAATGAGAAATATTTTTTTTTAACATTATGCATGTCTTTACTGTCAATTGGGGAAGTTGTGGCCTAATGGTTAGAGAGTCGGACTCCCAATCGAAAGGTTGTGAGTTTGACTCTCGGGCCGGCAGGAATTGCGGGTGGGGGGAGTGCATGTACAGTTCTCTCTTCACCTTCAATACCACGACTGAGGTGCCCTTGAGCAAGGCACAGAACCCCCAACTGCTCCCCGGGCGCAGCATAAATGGCTGCCCACTGCTCCGGGTGTGTGTTCACAGTGTGTGTGTGCACTTCGGATGGGTTAAATGCAGAGCACGAATTCTGAGTATGGGTCACCATACTTGGCTGATTGTCACGTCACTTTCACTTTTTTCACTTTCAATTTTGATCAATTTAATGTGTGCTTGCTGAATAGAAGTGTTAATTTCTTTAAAACATTTACTGGCCGCAAATTTAAACTACTGTAGTGTATTGATTATAATATAATATGCAATGCAATATTAAAATAGCATTATTGTTTATTTTTAATATGCCTGTCCAAAACATTATAGTAGAGGGACATTAACTAATATCTTCATTTTTGTGGTATCTTTTCCAAATTTAACTACTGCGTAAATCAACATAGCCATGGCAACTGAAAAAAACATAAAAAACATCAAGAATTATTTCATGAATCAAGTCAGAACAGATGAAATCCTAGCGTCTTTCTATGTATTTCATATCAAAAGATTTCATAACACAATTTCACAGATTTATGTGCTTTTACTGTTCATCATTGTCTGCTGTAGTCGTGCTGGTCGTCACAATGCTTCAGATTTTCCATGTAGAGTGCCAGCTCTGTGCTGGGTTATCCTGACCAGGCTAGCTTTTGCAAAAACAAAATCCTGATAAAATCCTGCAAAAAAAGCAGGACTTTTCCCCGAACCAGACCACTTTCACCTCTGTGAGAACTGTGTTCTTTCCCTTCATAGTGTTCATTAAGGGTATCTAGGGTTAATGATTAAGAACAGTAGATAGTACAGGGTTTTAGGACAGAGTCACTGGTCTGGGAAGACCGGGACACACAGACATTTCCTCTCATTGTTGCTTTGTGTTGTGGAGTGCAGATATCGGCTGTTGCCATACACAGATCTGAAGTATGCATCACATTTCTTTTTCTAGCCTATTGTGTATTTTTCATTATGTTTGGGAACTCTTGACCAATCATTAATGCAGAATATTTTGTTTTTTTGTTTATTTATTTAATTATGGATGATTTATTTATTTACTCCCATTGAAGACATAAATTATATAAATTGAAATCTCTAACACATAAATAAAATGTAGTATTTCTAAATAAAATACATATAAATAAAAAAATGTATTTTGTATTCTGTGACTTATGACTGCTGTTGTAACTCCTCTGTCCTGTCCTTTCTTGTCCTATCCTGTCCTGTCCTGTCCTGTCCTGTCCTGTCCTGTCCTGTCCTATACTATCCTGTCCTATCCTATCCTGTCCTGTCCTGTCCTGTCCTGTCCTGTCCTGTCCTGTCATCTCTTGATGAACAGCAGATGGCTCCGTTACTCTTTAGAGAACATGTTGCAGCATAAAAACATTTCAGACTGAATTCAGATTTTTATCTGATTTGCATTTCAAATAATTCCCTGGACATCACAATTCTTGATCTTATTTGCTAATTGGTTTGTTCGTTTGTTTGCTTGTCAGCACAAAATCCTCTCTTTTCTTTCTTCTCTATTCCCAGGAAACATTTAGCAATATGTTGATGTGTGATGATGAACAGTTTGTCGCCTAATAGGCTCTTCAGAAGGATGGAGGATACAGAGGCGTCATGCTGGCTTCTTGGAGAAGGTGAGTGAACGAGAATGACATAAGATCCTCTGCGCATAAAGATTGTGCCAATAACTTCACCCTGTGCTCTGTCCCTCACATCCACCTGCAGTGACTGTGTAGAGGTCATTGCTAAGTATTGCTGTTTGAAAACCAGCAGACTCAGCAGAATGGTCTCTGAATCCCGAGCTTAACACTCCAGTCAGTCATTTCACTTTGATTTTTTTTATATGACATGTGTGATTGAACCAGTAATGGAACTGAAAAGCATAGCAGTGAGTCTATGGTATGAGAGTTTTTTTCCACCCCTCTCGTATTTCACCTAATGGAATCCCATGCTTGAGATATGCCACATTCCAATATCTTTTGCATCTTTTGCATTTTCCATGAGCGAAAGCTCAGATGTGTAACACATTTTAATTGAATCACTTAGTGTAATAATGTTGTCTGGCTTTGCTAAAGTAACACACTCAAACATAGTAGAACTCGATTTGGGCCTCACTATTGGACTGCACTTGAGATCTGCACTCTGATTAGACACCAGGTGGCAGTGGAAACATATGCTGATGCCTACAGTAGAGTGTGAGAGGCAGAAAGAAAGAGAGTGCAAAGGGAAGAGGCTGCTTCCTGCAGAATCCACAGAACTTCAAGGGGAGGAAAGAAACCGCATGTTTGCATGGCATGGACTGATCGAAAACAATTATGCTTTTCACACTGGAGAATTCTCGGGTGGAGCCACATCCACTGACCTGCATCAGCAGCACTGACTTCGAATCAGTGGCATGGCATCTGCTCAGCACTATGGCTGCTCAGACAGGGAGATTGCCAATGAGATGCAGAGGCTGCAGGGTAGGTGCTTAGGGATGGGACGATAACCGGTTTTATTGATAACCGTGATAAAATGTGCTGAAGGTTAGTAATATCGTTTAAAAATGAATTATCATTAAAACCGTGTTTGATTATCGCGGTTTTAATAACTCACTATTAAATCATGTCCGGCCAGCAACAGTCTGACGCAAGCGCAGCGCACAATGTTTTTTTTTTTTTTTTTTCGAGAAGGAATGGCGAAAGTCAGTGACTTTTCTATGCTTTTCTATGCTTCTACACTTTTCATTGTAAGGAAGGAAATGCCACATAATTTAATCTTTCTTTAAATTAAGTGCATAGAGTTGCTTGTTTTATTAGTTGTTTGTTGATTATTAAATATAAAACTTGCTAAAATGTTTTCAGTGTGAGCATCAATTATTTTTGAACACTTTAATCTCGTTTCAACAAAACCGTGATAATATTGATAATCGTGATAATTTTAGTCACTATAATCGTGATATTAAATTTTCATACCGTCCCATCCCTAGGTGCTTACGCTTTCTCTTAAAGGTGACCTCGCCACTGTGTAGGATGACACAGCATATACAAACTCAAGATGTCAATTTCTTTAAAGGCTAAAATGACTTCTGAATGGATTCTAACTTGGATTGTGATGTCTTGTTGCATGTTTTGTTTGATATGATTCCGCTACTGTTAGTTGTCTGCCTGGGTGTTGTGAGAAGTGTGGTGCTATTGCCAGATTGTCACAGCTGCATGCAAAGTTTACTCTTAGTTTCCAATTGATGCTTTGTGGTGCTTATGACGTCTCCTGCTGTAAAGTCGTCCTTGGGGAGACTTTCTGTCCTGGAACTTGAGGAGAGTTTTTTGTGTTTATGTGGATACACTTTCAATCTAATTTTTCCGAAGTCTAAATAGTTTTCCAATATAGAGGCTCTTTAGATTTAGCACTGAATGTTGGTGCATTAGAGCGTCTTTATTCAGTTTCTTGTTGACCTAGATTGGAGTGCTTGTGTTGTGTGCCCTTTGTGTGGACCACTTTTAAGATTGAATCAGAGGCAAAGAAAAAGAGAGTCAATGAATGGAGAAATGAGATTAGGATGAGGAATTGTCCAGAGAGAAACAGCAGTATAAAGAAAGATAGGGTTTAGGGGTAGAAGAGTTGACTGTGGAGGTGTGTAGTTCATTCTTTAATAAATAAGTAAAGCACATTGATTATGAAATGCACTTTTTCATTGAATGGTTGAACTAAAAAAAATCACTTCCTTACTCTCATTTTGTTCCAAATCTGTACAATTAAATTTTTTGTGTGGAACACTCACACACTAAGTCGGATCTTTTCAATGAATCATTTGATTTGGTTCACACAACTGGATGATTCATTCAGACTAAATATATAGTTCAGTGTTTTTTGTTTATGTTTTGTATAATTTAGGGCTGATAAGCGATTACATTTTTTTATCTAATTAATTACATGATCTGGTGATTAATTAATCTAATATTGCACATTAAAATTTGGAGAAATTACTCTGAAAAGATCATTTAAAGTCATTGTTGTGCAAAGCATCAAAAGAGATTACAAAGAGTAGGTTCAGCAAGAAATATTTTGATAAAATGTATTACATATACTCTTTTGGACCATGTGAGTAAATGATGACAGAATTGTTTTTGACATTTTTGGTTGGGTGGACTATAACTTTAATCATTTATTTTCCCAATTTTATTATTATTACTATGAAAATATTAAATTATTTCTTTGATGAAATGATATTTTAAATAATAAACTAAAACTGCCAGTAGGTGGTGGTAAATGTCTTAATGATTAAGTCATCGAGTCATTTATTCATTCGTTTGATTCATTCAAATGGCTGATTCATTCAGGAGTGAAGTAAATGGTTCTTTATGAATTGTTCATCGAATCATTAGGCTTGCTCGACTTGTTCGAGCGGATCATCACCATCAGACCGATCGGTGTGTGACATCAAAGAACAGCAAGAGCTTAGAGAGCAGACGAGTCCTTATGCTTTTAAAATCACTCTCGGGGTACTTTGATGTCATACACCGATCGATCGTGCAGCGTCACTTCAAATCCAACGCGACTATGGCCAATGGTTCAACAACGCGCCAAATGGTTCACCAAATTCATTCAAAACTTGGATTAAGAAATGAAAGGCAGCTTTGGGTGGCTCGGGGATGAACAGTTCTGATTTGTCTTTATATTAAGGTTGGCAAAATTGAGCAAAACAGACAACATTGTGTCTATAAATAACATAATATTAACTTCTTAATGAACTGTTGTATAAGATGAGTATCACATTTGAACTAGTGTGATATTGCACTTAGCCTACAGCTCGTGTGATATTTCTTAACTATATGATGTTAATATGAGAGAAAATTTCAAACGGGGCATTTTGCCCCATATCTTGAATTTTAGGGATATTCTCTAGGCTCCATCACACAGTAAGTTGTTGCTCTGCCTCATATTAGTTATCAATCGACTGTATGAAATGGCAGATGATCCATATATGTCTGGGGCGGGGCAAGTGCGTTAAATGCTTAATAATTTTAACGCATTATTTTTCTCCATAATTAATTCATCTAATTAACGCGTTAAATTACCAGCCCTAATAATTTTATTAACAACTTGAATCAGTTTTAAAATTAAGTTTAGATCTGAGTAATTTTGTCATTTTCTGTTTTAGTAATTTTAGTACTTTAGCTTCAATTAGTTGGAGGCAAAAATTTTTTTTGGTCTTTTATGTTTAAGTTAATGTTTAGTAATTTAATTTAAAATAATATTTATATATTTTATTATTTGTTAAAAAAACATTTTTTAGTAGTTTTTAACAACAGAGTTAATTCACTGATTCAGTGATCTTGTTATAGCATTTTTCAAGTTAACAGCTCAGAAGAAAAGTATATGATGTTGAGGAAATTTCTGAATTCAAATTTTTAGTGAACTGTCCCTTTAAGAACTTTCTGTTCCAGAGATGCAGGGCTCTGGGAGATACACTATTGCATTATATATCATTGTTGACCACTTATTATTACAACATAATATGGTGGTCTTCATTTTCATATTCAATGTAAAAAGACTAATAAATTGTTGTACTCACTATCAGTCTGACTATGATCATGATGTTCATCTTCTGTTTAAACTGTTGCACAGGCACACGCTATACTATGTTCTGTAGGTCGCCCTAGAAACCAGAAGTAGAGCAGTGTGTTGAATGTCCAGCTAGATTAATGTTGTGTAAAGATGCTTGAGGGGGGAATGAATCATGTGTTGCTAACTATGTTATTCAGTATGCCATTACTTTCTTACACCTCATTGGTTGCATAATTAAGGCAGAGCAGGAAACACAGCTGAATGACATGCTTATGTGTATGTGTTCATGCCTAGTAAGAAACAGCAGTGGTGAAGCCTTCACATCATGATACTGATTTAAGAGAGAAAAAAATGTCACCTCTTTATTCTGTATTTTAAAGAATAGCCAATTATATTGCTATCATAAGCGAATACTGCAGGCTCTAAAGTAAGACATCAGCTACTTTGGGTAAGACAAAAACTGTCAGTCAGGGAAAAAAGTGAACGAAAAGGGAGTTCAGTGCTTGACTCTATATGTGAAGATTAGGTAGACATAGAAGAGTAATCCCTGTTTGTTTGACTGAATATGAAGATTTTTTTAATTAATTTTTTTGTCAAACTGGAATCAAATATAATGTATACGCAATCCTTTTTTGTTGTCTTTAATTTTGTGCATAAATGTAACATTCAACATTCATTTTGCACTTGAGTTGAGTTCTCTCTCTCCTCCTGAGTGAGCAGATTAGAGTTGCTAATGGGACCAGTTTGATCCCTTGCTTTGATCAGATTAGATTACCATTTCTGTGTGTGCAAGTGTAATACCTTGCATCCAAATGGTAGGTTATTAAAATAAGAGCAATTAGTGGCACCATACGGCAGAAAATGGCAAGTCTGTTTTGAAGCCCTCCCAGGGTAAAAATCTTTCCATATGCTGGGGAATTTAGCTGTTTATTGTCTCTCGTTATCCAGACAAAAACGCCTCTTCTCTGCATACGTCTTATATTTCATATGTTTTTCAGTGGTGGTCCATGTAGGCGGTCATAAGATCACTTCTCCATCTACAGTCTGGTGGGCTGAAATGAGCCACACAAACATCTGTGGGAATGGGTCACACTCCTGTTTTTGCTTTTTTCCCTCTATGACTTATGTGTGCAGTGATGGGGAGGTTTTGGAACTGTAGTAACTACTTTCTGTCTGTCTGTCAGTCTAATTGTTCTTTTATGTCTGTTGTTAAACTTATCAGGTAATTTAGTTCAAACTTGTACAGAACTGATCTGAAATATTTTTTTTGAGTATATGATTGCTCCAATTCTTGATAAAGTCACTGACTCAAAGATCTGATCAATCTTATTTGTCACGCAAAGCTAGTGTATTACTTGAGGTGACTTAGAATATAGTTCAATCTAAAAATAGTTCAGTGGCAATGTAAATATCACAATAATAAATAATTAACTTAATTAAATCAGAATATTATTTGTGTTGGACATACCAAAATAAATGCCCAAAACCCAATAGTTCATGTCTGAAATTGTGATGAAATTATAAAAGACTATTTAAATTGCATGTTGCTTAGTGTTACAGGCAATATTTGTGTTTTTATTGGAGAGATGGCCTCTTTGTTAGTTATGTTAGAACGGTGGATTTCTAGGATGAGTATATACCAATGTTAAGTGCACTTAAAGCTGAACTTCACTTCTAAAAGACTGCATTCTGCACATGCACAGAGAAAAACATAAAGAGGCACATGGAGGTCATCTCATGTGCTCCAGCTCTCTCTAAGTATACTCACACCACTACTGGCACAGTGCCACAGAGAAATGGAGCAAGACAGAAAGAGAGAGAGAGAGAAATGGGTCTGTTCTGGCACTCTGCCACAATGGCTGTGTAATGATGTGCCAGATATGGCAGAAACCAGCCCATTCTCTACTGACCAACACAAGCACAGACAGTCACCTTGAACAATGTGGAGCTGTGAGCTCCTGTGCATGCAGTCCTACACCACCAGTGTCTCCCTTATCTCTGTCTCTCCCCGTTCCACCAAATAGACTCAGCATTCGATTTCAGTTTAGAGCTGCACAAAGACATAATACAATAGAGGTGCAAACACAAAATAAGGTGCTGTAGGTCAGCAAAGAACAAAACAGATACTGTGTGCAATACAATTAAAGGGATAGTTCACCCAAAAATAATTTTTTGTCACGATTTACTCACCCTCATATCATTCCAAACTCTTTCCAAACTCTTTTTTTCTATCGAACATAAAATGAGAAATTCTGAGGAATGTGCCAGTCGCTATTTTTCATGCAATTGATCATTTTGGGAGACCCATGAGGTAAGTTGTATAGCCACAGGCATCAGACACACTAAGCCAGCATCTGTTTGTACTCTAACCTCTGCAGATCTTTAGTCCAGAATAGCTCTTAGCCTTCACACAACCTTTTTTTAGTGACTAAAAATACCATGTTTATAATGAATGCCTTTCCAAAATGCTGTCTTTTTCCTTTCTCATGTGGATTGTTCTTTAGCCTGAAGGGGCTCCTAGAGTGTCAAAACCAAAACTGATTGTACAGTATTCCTGAGCCCATGTTGTGATTTCCATTACAGTAGCATTCCTGTATGTGATGCAGTGCCGTCTAAGGGCCCAAAGATAATGGAAATCAGTTGTACAGTATTAAAAAATGTAATTCTTATTTTGGGGACTTGTTTTCTTTTGTTTCAATGGGGTGATGATGATGTTTTTGCTCAATGCAGTAGAGTTTAGTTCAGGACCATGGACAGAGACTAGTCACGTCAACAGCAAAGCATTGCTGGCTGTGCTCCTACATAAATATGTACAATAAATGGTAAATGGACTGCATTTATATAGCGCTTTCAACAGACCACATGGCCATCCAAAGCGCTTTACAATTTGCCTCACATTCACCCATTCTCACACTCATTCACACACCGACTGCGGTGTCAGCCATTCAAGGCGCCATCCAGCTCATCGGGAGCAGCTGGGGTCAGGTGTCTTGCTCAAGGACACCTCGACACTTGGTCAGGTGGAGCCGGGGATTGAACCACCAACCTTCCGGTTTGTAGACAACCTACATGAACCACTGAGCCACTGCCGCCCATAAATATATACTCATATATATGAATCATTAAAAAGTCAAATCTTCTGTCAACAAAAAACAAACTATTAAAATATATAAATAAATGTAGCAGACCACACATCTTTACTGCAACTCTGTCTTTGTCTAATAAACACCCTCTTACTAAATACATAAAATAAATACATGCATGCATATACCTGTCAGAGAGAGATTTTCATTAAAGATTTTGCAGGACAGATTCCAGACTTGAGAAGTGAAGATAACTGTAGACTGATAGCATGTGACAGGAGCCATTTGATATTAATGACTTCAATCATTAAAAACCCTTTTGGGAGGAGATGAATAAAGAAGAAAATTATACACATGATTAATGAAACTATCATAATTTTAAAAATGACCATTTTCCCCAGGCATTTCTTTTTCTCTTATCTTTATTTTCAAAACCTGCAACAATGGAGTGGGGTTTGTATTTGCTGTTCTATAAAATATTTTTTTAATTCATCTCAATCCAAAATACAACCTGTATTTCATTCTAAAATATAAATTTCATATATACTACAAAACCCAGCCATACAGCTTGTTTGTTTATAGCACAATGTGACATAAAAGGCCCCATTGCATCTCAATAATACATCCAGCAGTGGAGGGCTGTTTGTCTTGTTCGACTCATCTAGGAGTTTTATAAAGCCTCTGGGAGCGGTAAATCAGATCGAGCAGTGTTTTCGGGCAAAGTTAATCAGCTCAGGCCAGCGGCTTTTGCTAAATCGTAGAATCCAATCCATTTAGTGGGAGGGGAGAGCGAGAATTCAGCTGATCTTAGGGAATTTCAGTGGCGAACACGTCCTTCCCGGTTCGGTCTTTAAAGAGTGTGTGTGCCGGCAGGCTATGTGACTCTCAACACACACACACACACCACTCCCCCTTCCGTCATACACTCAGATCTGTGATAACATCACACATTCCCATACAAACGACTGGCTAGAGGCACAAGGGGAATGGTTCCTGCAGAGAGAGTAAATACAGAGGGATGTTGAGACCGGTGCTGCACACATGCACACATGCACACATTCCCACTTCTTTCAATTAAGTTAGAAGGACATGGAAGGTTTTACATTTTGATTACTTACGTTGTTGTTGTATGGCGAGAAGGAAGTAGGGGACCTGAAAAAAAATTATGGACATGCACATGTTTTTGTGCTTCTGTGAAGTGACAAAAAATATAAAACATATTCACTTAGAAATGGCTAGAAAAATGTCACAGTTAATTGCAAAGAACAAGCTAACAACACACTGAATTAAATGTGAAATTTTGAATTAGAAGACGGAAATAGCATTTTCATGTAAAACATATTCCAATAAACTTCGTTTTAATTTACAACTTTGAATTTTTTTTTACAGTATACATGTGTTAATGTTGTGTTGTTGGTTTTTGCCAAGGAAAGGGTCAGCTGTAGGGGAGCTCAGCAGGTTCTTGGATGTGATGTGGATTATTTTTATGACTGTGCAAGAGAGACAGTCAAGTGTTGATTAATCATGGTGGTTATTTTAGAAATGTAATTAGGCATTAAAAAAAGAAAAGAAAAGAAAGCTGGTTATTTTTATATAGGGTTGTTTTGTGGGTGTATGTGTCAAATGTGCATACAGTGAGTTTGCATCTGTGTTTCCTGCTCAAAGTCACCCTGTCCTTATGATGTTTGGCACACACACACACACACACACACACACACACACACACACACAAACACACAGACGGTGTGTGACACAGTGACCAGCTTCAGTGTAATCCATCAGACAGTGCTTCCATTCAAACGTCAGTTGTCATCTCTTGCTTATATAACTGTTAGGAGAAAAAGAATATTGCTGTCACCTTGCAGTTCAAAATCAGTGCTGGATCTTTTGTTTTACGATAGACATGTTTATCCTGCTTTCATTGCTTGCTGGATACAGTAGAGAATACTGTTATTCTTATAGGTGAGCTTGTAAAAATTGGGTAAAAGTTTTACAATATCTCCTCAGATAAATGGTTTACTCTGTTGTGTCTGTTCTTTAAAAAAAATTACAAAACTAATTTCTGTGCTTCTTAATTGTTAAAAATATTTCAGTAAATGTCACAGCAACCCCCAAATTCAGTGTTTTCCTGTTTTGATAAGTGCTAATATGCATAACCAATATGCATATCCCATGATAAAATTCAGTGGACTCCAAAAACCATCATACATTATGAATGTATTATTATTATTTATTTAATGGTCTAAAATTTGTTTTAAATTTAAAATATATAAAGTTATGACTTTTTAAATCTTATATGTTGCTCACACAAGAATGAAAAAGTTTATTTTTATTAAGAGTATAAGTAAGGTTATTATAGAGAAACAGACCAAATTGTGTTATTTATCAGAGCACTCTATTAAAGAACCCACAACTAAATATTTATAAAAATGTAAATATAAGTAAAAAATATTAGTCTTTTGTAATTTTTGAAAGGTCATGTGGTGTCTCATGTTTTGTTTAAGATTTAAGATCAGTTTTATTACTCAGGATTCTGATGTGTTTTGTCTTTCCTTTAGATGAGAAGGAAGCTGTGCAGAAGCGAACTTTCACAAAATTGATCAACTCTCATCTAGCAAAGGTGAGCCGAGTCACGTGTGAGATTTCTGAACCAACATTCATATGTGAGAGAAAAAAAAGCACCTGAAGGTTGTTATAGCCACTTCTTTCCACAGTGCAGAATTAATCTGTCACAAGACTGGTGGCACCAGGTCCAACATGAACATACACTTTAATCTCCTCTTTAAATTACTGTGCCTCATTTTACCAGGGTACAGTCAGTCTGCTGACAGGATTTACCTACAGAAAACTATGCAGCTGTACAACATTATGTAATCAAAAAGATGCTGTGTCACAGTCTTGCGCAATATTCTATGTACAATAGAACTGCTTTTTGGATTTATTATTATTATAATTATTATTTATTTGTTTTTTTGTCATCAGCATTTTGCCACAAGTGCTGTCGATTGAGCTTAACTTTAAAATATTTGGATTTCTATTATCACAATAGGGACATTATTAAAAGCTTTCCCGATAACAGGTGCTTGTATAAATTTGCATAAAAAAAACAGGACACAAGCATTTAACCCCATGATATGTGTGTAATAATAGCTTGATGGCTTATTGATTTGTGTGTAAAGAGTGACTGGTCAAGCCATTTTTTTAATTAGCCACCACTCCAGATAATTCCAGTGTGATCACCAAGACTTGACTTGGTTAATCTTCTGTGATGAGCAGCAGGATATTCATTTGAAATATCAATCTGTGGGGAATGGGTCTTGATGTGGCATTTTGTATTAGGTTGCACATCAGCACCTCTCCAGCGTTAAATGTTAACCACAGAAGATGTGATGTTCATACACTCTCTAGCTCTTAATTATTTATCTGTTTGCTCATTACCATCTGTCATGGACATATTGGACCTGTCAGTTAGAGTTGTCAGTGAGATTCAGAGCATCAATCTGCTTCAAGATGACAGTGTTATTAATTGGTTTATGCACTGATTATTTCTTTGACAGGATTCCTCAAGTTTAGTGTTTCCACTTCTCTTTAAACAGCTACTGCATGGATAGATGCTTTCTGACGGATAAACACATTTATGAGCGGATTCTGTAAAGGCATAACTTTGTTTAGCTTTATTTTTTATGTTGTAGAGTTATTGTACAACCCGAATTCCGGAAAAGTTGGGACGTTTTTTAAATTTTAATAAAATGAAAACTAAAAGACTTTCAAATCACATGAGCCAATATTTTATTCACAATAGAACATAGATAACATAATGTTTAAACTGAGAAAGTTTACAATTTTATGCACAAAATGAGCTCATTTCAATTTTGATTTCTGCTACAGGTCTCAAAATAGTTGGGACGGGGCATGTTTACCATGGTGTAGCATCTCCTTTTCTTTTCAAAACAGTTTGAAGACGTCTGGGCATTGAGGCTATGAGTTGCTGGAGTTTTGCTGTTGGAATTTGGTCCCATTCTTGCCTTATATAGATTTCCAGCTGCTGAAGAGTTCGTGGTCGTCTTTGACGTATTTTTCGTTTAATGATGCGCCAAATGTTCTCTATAGGTGAAAGATCTGGACTGCAGGCAGGCCAGGTTAGCACCCGGACTCTTCTACGACGAAGCCATGCTGTTGTTATAGCTGCAGTATGTGGTTTTGCATTGTCCTGCTGAAATAAACAAGGCCTTCCCTGAAATAGACGTTGTTTGGAGGGAAGCATATGTTGCTCTAAAACCTTTATATACCTTTCAGCATTCACAGAGCCTTCCAAAACATGCAAGCTGCCCATACCGTATGCACTTATGCACCCCCATACCATCAGAGATGCTGGCTTTTGAACTGAACGCTGATAACATGCTGGAAGGTCTCCCTCCTCTTTAGCCCGGAGGACACGGCGTCCGTGATTTCCAACAAGAATGTCAAATTTGGACTCGTCTGACCATAAAACACTATTCCACTTTGAAATAGTCAATTTTAAATGAGCCTTGGCCCACAGGACACGACGGCGCTTCTGGACCATGTTCACATATGGCTTCCTTTTTGCATGATAGAGCTTTAGTTGGCATCTGCTGATGGCACGGCGGATTGTGTTTACCGACAGTGGTTTCTGAAAGTATTCCTGGGCCCATTTAGTAATGTCATTGACACAATCATGCCGATGAGTGATGCAGTGTCGTCTGAGAGCCCGAAGACCACGGGCATCCAATAAAGGTCTCCGGCCTTGTCCCTTACGCACAGAGATTTCTCCAGTTTCTCTGAATCTTTTGATGATGTTATGCACTGTAGATGATGAGATTTGCAAAGCCTTTGCAATTTGACGTTGAGGAACATTGTTTTTAAAGTTTTCCACAATTTTTTTACGCAGTCTTTCACAGATTGGAGAGCCTCTGCCCATCTTTACTTCTCTAAGACAAAGCTTTTATAGCTAATCATGTTACAGACCTGATATCAATTAACTTAATTAATCACTAGATGTTCTCCCAGCTGAATCTTTTCAAAACTGCTTGCTTTTTTAGCCATTTGTTGCCCCCGTGCCAACTTTTTTGAGACCTGTAGCAGGCATTAAATTTTAAATGAGCTAATTAAGTGGATAAAAGTGTAAAATTTCTCAGTTTAAACATTTGCTACGTTATCTATGTTCTATTGTGAATAAAATATTGGCTCATGTGATTTGAAATTCCTTTAGTTTTCATTTTATTAAAATTTAAAAAACGTCCTTACTTTTCCGGAATTCGGGTTGTAGTATTATTTGTTTCGTATTTTAGCGAAACGGCATCTTTACGATTATACTGTCACATACGAGCATACATCTTTACATTACTGTCATTTGCAGATTTTTCCGTAGTGAAGCATTAACCTTTGAGCATGTTCCTGCACTGGCTGTATCTCCTCATATATAGGAATATCTGCTTATTATTACCATCGTCTATGTTGATTAAATGGATCAGTAGTGGTATTTATATTAAAAGTGACACTTTGCAAGATAATATAATAAAATACAATTTATAAAGGTAATAATTTATCCAAAATGAAAATTCTGTCATTAATTTTCACTTTCATCTAATTTCAAACCAGTTTGATTTTTTGGAACTGTGGAACACAAGAAGAAAATGATTGGATAGTCAGATCTTTTTAATAATTCAGCTGATCCAGTTCAGTTCTGAATGATTCATATACGAATCAGAGTTTTATGGAGGGGAAGATTGTTGGTGAATAATTTGTTTGTTTTTCATCTGAAGCTGAGATATGACTTTTGTAGACTTGGAAAATAGCATGTTTAAATTTATTATAAAGGTGTATGTATGGACCACTTTTTATAATAAATATGTTTTCTGTGTCTTTTTTTAAAGCTTGAAACCTCCAAAAAGCTTGTCCTTTTTTTCAATGTAATTGTATGGACAAGGGCGTCCAGTACATTCTTTCAAAATGTATTTTATGTTCCACATTCAAAATCAATTTCGGAACAACATGATGGCCACATTTCATTTTAGGGTGAACTGTTTTTCAACTCTTGTTCTCTGTGCACATCTTAAAATTGTAAAATTGAAAAGGTGCAAACTTCCAAAAAAAAAAAAAAAATGCTTGACAGCTCAACTTTAAACAAAGATCTTGGTTCTATCCAATAATCAGTTCCTACAGAATTTGATCAGTTTGCGTAAAAAATTTACCAAAATCCTCATACTCCAAACCATTCATTAAAAGATACCATCATAGGATGCAAAGTGCCTTAGGTCTCTTTTCTCATGCATGTGCTTGCAAATTTGAAGAACATCAGAGAGGCAGGACTGAAGCACTAATCTGCCTAAGAGCTTCAACTTGATTAGCCACTAGAGACAGAGAAAGAGAGGTGCATGTGCGTATGTGTGTTTGTGTGTGTGTGTGGGGGGGGGGGTGATTGAAAGAAAGTAAGAGGCCACCCTCAATTTCAATTTTGACAAATCCTCTCAGAGTGGGTTGGGGCTTAATTATGGCATGCCCAATATTGTGGATGAGCTCATTTCTCATGTATTTGACAGATACCATTGGTGATCAGCACACAGCAGCCACACACAGGCACCCTGCTGCCTGCACCTGCTTTGTCACTAGACATATATCAACGCCCCATCAGGTTTCTCTCTGAATTATGAAATTCAGTAATCAGTGCCCACAGGTTCACAAACTGTACCCTCATTTTAACAATCAGTGCTCACAGATTTGTAAGCAGTAACCTCAATTTTGTCATTAGTACCCACAGGTTTATAAACTGCACCCACTGCTTTCTAGAAAGGTCACTGAGTTAAGGAATCTGTGTGGTTCAGAAATCTTCTCCTCAGTTGCTCTAGAAGAGCTCTGTACTTTCATAAAAATGACGTTATTTTTAATGTCATTAAAAAAATAATATTGCCTAAATTATGCTTTTGGGAATGCAGAGATGTGCTAGAGGGTCCACTGAAGGTTTGGGTGAAAAAGAAACACAATTATTAATTGTATTTTTAATTCCAAATATATTTTTTGATGTTATTGTATATAAAAACAATTTAGTGGACAAACTGCAGTTGAACAGTAAGCCATGACCTACTCTCAACCTTAATTGAACTCGTCTCTGCCCCAGTGTCTCTCTCATCTCTGACTGATATTGAAAACAGTTCGAGTGGCCCTCGGGCATTTGTATGTTCACATGAACTTTGATTGGGTTTTCACAGAACATGCAGCTACCGTAGCTAAACACAGTTAGTCCACTGAATAAATCAGCAGCGCCTGCCATGACAATCTATTTCCATCATTAATAACCAGACAAAGACAATTAGTTTGTTAAAACCTGCTGGTTGTGCCTTTGTGTTTTTTCCCTCTTATTTTTCATTAGTTGCATAATTACTCAAAGTGCCTCTTTTTAATGTAATATCCTATAAGGTGATTTTATCCAATTAGCTTTTGAATTATTTAGAGGTAATTAGAATATCTTAGCAATTCCTCCCTCTGCTGTCTCAAAAATGCTTCAAGAACTAATCTTTTAAAAATTTCACTCACTTCCCCTTTCTGCCTGTAATTAAGGCCATCCCACTGTTGTTTCTCTTGACATTCATGTTCGCTTTCACTCTTAAACTACTCTCTCTCTCTCTCTATTTTGCTTTTATTTTGAAATATAACTCCCAGTCATGTGCATGCTGTCTCAAGAGAAATCCTGGATGTGTTGTCCGTGTAAAGAGAGACCGTGTAGATGGATTGGTGGAGGGGGGCTTCATGGGGTCAGACAGTCTGTCATCTTTAGAATCAGCACTTTTACTCAGGCTTTTTAGATGCTTCTTAATCTCATGAGTGTCACTGCCTGACAACACATTCACTGGGTTTAATCAAAAAAGCTCATTCAAACTCACGTTTCAACATCTATCTATCATTCCATCTATCTGTCTATAATTCTGTAGCTCTGTCTATCATTGTATCTACTGTATCTGTTTTTCTATCTAGCATTGCTTTATGTAACATTCTTTCGTTCTATCTATTGTTCTATCTTTCATTCGGTTGTTCTGTCTTTTCTTTCAGTCATTCTATCGTTCTATCTATCTCTGATATTCTAATAATCTTTCTGTTTATTGTTCTGTCTTGTTCTATCTTCTATCATTCTATTGATCTTTCATTCTATCATTCTTTCGTTCAATCTCCCATTCTGTCTGTAATTCTATCTATATCTCTCATTCAATTGTTTCATTCTATCTTTCATTCTTTCTATTGTTTTGTCCTTTTATCTGTCTTCCTATCTGTCTTTCATAGATGTCTAAATAGTTTGAAGTAAAATGGATTGTTTTCCCTCCTCAGTGCAATCCTCCTTAAGTGGTCTCTGATCTCTGTACTTTTGGTTCTTTTGGTATTTGATTTTTCCTTTGTTATTTTAAGTTACTTAACAGCTGTACAGATAACATTTACTGTATCAAGCATCATTGATCCCAGTTAGACTTCAATTTCTGTAATACACAGATGAATACGCTCACTCTCAGTGAACAATCCCATAAGGCTAGTGGTGCCTTAGGTCTTTGCAGTACTGTAACAATCAATATACCAAGTGACACATGGCCCTTTGATTTTTTTTTTTTTTAACTTTTCACTCTTGCAATCTATTTGGTGTCATCTTTGTATTCTCTGTCTCTCTGTAATATGTATAACTAGCCTGCTTGTCTGCTTTCTTGCTGTTTCTTTCGATTTTTCCCCCCATCTCTTTCTTTCCATTTCTTGCTGGGTATTTACATGTTCCTCTGTTTATCACTGTTTTCCTTTTGTCTGCTTGTGCTATCTTCTCCCATCTGACAGCCATGCGAACAGGGCCGCAAGCTGAGGAGGATCCAGAATCAAAATGAGCTTTATTGCCAGGTATGTTTACACATAAGAGGAATTTGTTTTTCTGACAGAAGCTTCCGCAGTGCCACAGAAAGACAGTGATATAATAAAACAGATAATAAAGGAATAAAGAGAGTTAATATGACATGAATAAAATTTTTTTGTCATAATTATAATACGAAAAAAATAATGTAAAATGTGACCACCACTATGTAAAACAAATATTTCAACAACAAATAGAAATTGTATAATTTAGAAATACTACATTATGTGCAATTTACAATTTTTAAGTTAAGTGTTGATTATTATATTTGAAAATAAATTATATGACACAATATTACTGTATTTGTTTTTTTTAATCAATTCCTTCCTTTCAAAAACATACAAATTCTTACCAACCCTAAACCTTTGAAAGGCAGTATAAACGGTTTAATGGTCATTATAGAAAAATTATAGAAAAAAACTTACTGCTGTAATGCCAAGTGTTCCAGAGAGTTGAGTTCAATGTAAGTTCATTTTAATGTAGCTCTGTTTAAAAATAGATTAAAAAAAGAGCTTTACTGTCATCGTCTATTATTTTATAGAAATGCCAGGGTATTTTTTCACATCATCTCTCTGGGGAGAAGCACATAGATATTTACCTTATAGCTGTACTTCAGACTTATTACACAGTCTGTCAGCGAATGAAGCTGAGCTAAGCCTCCCACTCCTGAGGTGGTCTTTCTGTGTATCTGATCGCTCAAGAAGCTGTAGATTCATTTCGTAAGCTACAGTCTTTCACCATCTTATCGGTCTCTGTCATCCCTCTCTCATCTCTCTCTATTTCCTGTGGAGCACAGTAGGAGAAACCAGAGTACAGAACTCTTTTATATTATGCTGTGCTGTACTTTTACATGCAATGTGGGACACAATATTTTAATCGTTAATAGTTAATGTACATTTTTTGTTTCAAGTAAGTGGATGTTATGACTGTGTTTGTGTACTTTTGCATGAATTTTTCATTCTTTCAACTTGATCTATGTGTGTTTATAACAATGGGTGCATGTGTGCACTGTCACTGAAGGGTTCTAGCTTATCTCAGAGCTGAGGTTTCTTATCACCTGTCCTTCAGATGATGGGAAACACTTTTGGTAACAGTATTCTTCTTTCTCTGTCTTTCACCCCTTTGCTTTGTCACCTTTTTAGTCGGCCTACAGAGGATCTCCGGTTAGTGTGACCTTTCTTTAGTCTATAATGTCTATGATTGACATTATCACTTTCTGAAACAGGATCTCTCCAAATGTAACTGTGAATTAAGAATCGACTTGATAAAAGTCATAGCTATATAAGCATCCCAAAAATAAAAATCCTGTATGACTTGCTTTCATTCAAGGAATACAAAAAAAGCTGCTCTTTTTAATGAAAGTGGATCGTGATCAGTGTTATATTATTAGTATAATATAAATACTATTTTAGCATGTATTAATATTTGAATGAGCTTTACAGTTTTCATTTGAATGTAAATAAATAAATGATAACAGTTTTTCATTTTTGTTCATTTATTTTTGCTTAACAGATTAAACTAGTAAACATCAACACGACAGATGTGGTAGACGGCAGACTCTCGATTGTGCTGGGGTTAATATGGACCATCATTTTATATTTCCAGGTAAAAATACTAGAGAGGAAATATTTTAAATTCCATAAATATTTCATTTTTCCACAATAATGGCTTTATGTTGCTATAATTTCACTAAATCATAGAGTAGTTACAAATAGTAAAATTTTCTTCACTTGTTGTTCAGATAGAGGAGCTCACCAGTCATCTACCAGCCCTACAACCACAGTGTAGCAGCAATTCATCAGTGGAAAGCTCCAACAGCACTGAGACCAGCAGCCCACCTGTCAAACACAAGCCCCACCTTTCTTTTCATGGGCGGGGCCAAGAGAGCCCTGCTCAAATGGGTCCAGACCACAGCAACAATGTAAGAACTGTATTGTTAATACATGCCTGTGTAAGGTCTTGAATCAATATATTGTTCTTTGTCCTTGTAACCCCGTTTCCCTAACTAAAGCATATGACTGCATTCTTCCTGGGGTTTTCACATAATGTACATACTTACACATGTGTTTACAGGAGATTGGGTCTGGATGTGAAGGACTTTGGCTCCAGCTGGCACACAGGGGTGGCTTTTGACGCTGTCATCTTTGCCTTGCGACCCCATCTTGTTAATATGGAACATGTTTGGAGGAGACCCAACAGGGATAACCTAGAAGATGCCTTCTCATTGGCTGAGAGAGAACTGGGTATCCCATGATTGCTTGACCCTGAAGGTGATACCAATCATAAAGAAAAACAGAATTACTTTTTTTTTTTACTTAAAAGAGAAAATACAGTGTTTCGGGTGTTGGTCCAATTCATGAATAGAGATTTTAATGCATAGTCTGTTTTTGATGTAAGTTCGTAGTAACAGACAGACACCGTTTTTTTTCTATGCTGTGTATTTTCAAATTGTGTTGCACGAGGCTCTAATTGCCAAATGCTTTAATTCTAATAAGCAGTATGCCTCTCACAGAGGAAATTAATTTTTAATGGAGGGGTTAAGTCTTCGACCTCCTAGATGACATCTGAGCTTCCTCATGCTTCCCACAGGAGTCTGACAAATTAATTTTGACATTTAAATGATAAGTGACCTATTATCCACGGTAAAGCTGACAGAACAGATAGTGAATGGTAAGTCAGTGGTAAGGAACATTGTCAGTCATGGTTCTTTTGTAAAGGTTACCATCAGTGAAGCCTTTTCAGACTATAAACTTCCCAGTGTCCCAGTGTAGTGGAGTTTGAGACCAAACATTTAAAGCAAATAAATGTTTAAAATTCTGTACTGTTTCTTGGTATAGCATCATCAAAAGTTGCGATTACCACCTGGTGCAATTTTCAAAATACACCAAAAAACATATTGTGCATACAGTCATTGAAATTTGAGTAGGTCATTTCATGGTGTGTTAAAACAAAATGATACTGCATGAATGCACAAAACAGGAGACTAGAGGCAAAGCTAAAAGGAAATGACCGTGACACGGTGATTGAAAAAAATCAATCAAATCAAATTCGCAACAGAACAATGAACCACAATGAGTGGGTAAAAATGTAGACAAAAGAGGATGACAAACCATTTTTTTGAGAAGAAAGGAAGCTTTTGAATAGGGTTAGTTATTACGGGCCTCATCTGAAACAAAGGGTGTTCATTGCAAAACATAAAATTTTAATCTTCCTTAATGTGATTTAGATGTGGATGTGGATAAGCCAGATTAGAAGTCCATCATGACATATGTGGCACAGTTTCTGAAGCATCACCCAGACAGCCAAGAGACAGAGATTGGAGATCAAGAGGAGGTACTATAAATATTTCTCATCCTACAACCAAACTTTAACCATCTCTCCATTCACTGTATGTCTCATAGTTTGATACCTAGACTCTTTTTTAAATGACCACTATCAACAATCTTACATTCTTATTTGTTGATTCACTTCTCTCTACTGACCATTTTCTTACACCGTATTTCTCTCTTTATACTCCTCCCTCTGTTTTGCCTACTAGTGTCTTGTTGTTTACATGCATCCCTTTTCTGTCTCAAGTTTTATCTTGCTCCTCGAGCCATTGAGGAAATGTTAGAGGTATGTTTGCGTGTAAAAACCACATTATGCCTGCTTTGACTGCTGGCTTAATTTCATTAGAATTAGCTGAACAGTCTCACTTTCTTGTTCTTTCTCCTAATTCACAATAGGGAGGGTAAATGTGTGTAAAATGATTAGTATCTCCCCGCAGAGTTGATTTCTTGCTCCCCCGTGGAGAGGTTTGGAGCAGATCCACACAATGGAGGAGAAGAACTCTGCAAACAGCAGGGACACAAAGTCTGCGGTGGATTTATAAATGTGGCATTAGTGATGCATGTTCGAACTGCAAACTTGTATTGAGTTGGGGGTTTAAAGTGCATTAAATTACTTTTGGTAAGGAAATGATGAGTGTAGAGCTCCCCAAGGGCCTTAAATATGTGCAAATGTTTGCTTTTTTTCTTGTTTCTACAATCTTAACTAAGTCAGTGCTAATTTTTTTCTCACAGAGGGAGCAGCGTAAGACACTGAGGGAGCTGAAAGCGTGGGCAGATCAGTTGGAAAGAGATTGTGCTCAAGCCCAGAGGAACGGAGGAAGTCCTGTTACGCAGTACCAGGTGAGCTCAGGGTCTCAGTCAGAGCCTGTAGGGCTGGAAGTGTTATGTAGATAACATATGATATCAATTGGATGCCTGAGTAAAACTTATTGAGTGGTCAAATGGCCACTGTTAATACCAATATCCAAGAAAGCAGAAATACTGATATACAGTAGGGTTAAAAAATCTAGACTGTTAGTAAAAATGCTTCTATTTTTAATTTTTAATGTCATTTAATACAACTGTTTTCATTATAAATCATGTTATACATAGCTGGAAGTTGACTAACATGAAATTCAGATTTTTTTACAAATTACTTTTTCTTGCAAAGAAGAAATGACTCTTGTGAAACGAATCAGACTCATTCAATCAGCAAATAGTTTAGAGCCAGTACTGTATTTACAAATAAATCCCTCACTAGACGCTAATAATTTTTTGGTTATGTCTGAACTTATTTTGAACTGAAGTGCTTTTGAATAACCATCTATATCAAGCTATGCTGTACCTTATTAGCTAAAAAGCTAGAGAAATAAAATCAGCATATTAGAATGATTTTTAAAGGATCATGTGACACTCAAGACTAGAGTAACGGCTGTTTGAATTCAGCTTTGCAGTCACAGGAATAATAATTATTATTTTTTCAGATAGAAAACAATTGTTAAATTGTGATATAATTTTACAATATTGCTGTTTTACTTGTTTGAAAAAGATGAAAACATTTTGTTGACCCCAAACTTTTAACCAGTACTATATGTTGTCGGTCATGATTTGAGATTTGAAATTTTCACTGTGGTCTCAGATTTTGGACACCACTGTGTGTATACTCATCATAATTCATATGACAATGTGTAATAAAAATGGAAAAATGTGAAACATGTCCCAGACAAAACACTGGTTGCCTAAAACTCAGCGCACTCCCACATACGCATGCAGATGATGCTAATATACATTACAGCTGAGAGCTGTCATTGCTTTCATAATCATGGGCACTACACACTAGTGAGCGGTGTCTGTTGCTTTCTGTAGCACCCACGGACATGTTTCATATTCAGAATAATATGCACTGGTAGAGAGAAAGTGGAAAATTGCAATCCATTATTGCATGAATACATGCATGTGCAATTTGGCTGTTTAAAATATTTTCAGCTTTTGGCATGTCTCTCTTTTTCTCTTTCTCTTGCTTTGTAATTTTTTGGACAGGCTGTGTTATCTTGCTGTCTTTCTCATTTTTGTCAGGATCCTGCCCTGACAGTCTTGTCTGTCCTATCTTTGTTTAATGTGTCTCTGTTCATTTTGTGCCTGAGCACATGGTTGTGTCTTTGTTTATGTTGGCCGTGTGCTCCCCTTGTCCTGCCTCCTTGTTTCTAATCACCACGCCTCCTTGTTTAGTCCTTTGTTTGTCTAATTGTTCACCTGATCCTTGTGTGATCTGCTCCCTTTATATTGTGCTCATTTCCCTCTGGTCCTGGCTGGTTCGTTTTTGTGTGTGCCTTGTGTACAGTCTCTAGCTTGGATATTTAGTCTTGTTAGAACTCTTTAATCCGTATTTTGCATCTTATTTGGTTCCCTCTTATTTTTTAGTTTTCATTTGTTCCCATGTGTAGTCTAGTTCTAGTCTTTGTAGTTTAGTGTTTTTGTTCTTTAACCTTTTGGGGTTTTTCCCACCTTTTTTTTCTTTTTCTTTCTAGTTTTCAGCAAGGTTGCTGTTTTCTTTATTTTGGTTTGTAGTTCTAGTTAATTATTCCTAGCTTTTCCCAATTGTTATCCTTTTTGTTTTCAGTTAATTCCAGTTATTTCTAGTATTTTGTTTTTCCTTTTTAGTTTTCTTTTCTCCCTAGGCATTGGTTTGCAAGTTTACTTTTATCTGTCAAATTCTTGTCTCCCCTGTTTTGTCTTTGTGTCTGTGTTGGTTCCTGCCCTGCTTCCTGAATCCTCCCTGGTCGCTGGTTCTTCTGACCTGACAGACATTGGCAGGGGCGGACTGGCTGTTATGTCTGAAAATGTTCAGCATTGGGTCCCGTTGGACTATGTTTGGTTATGCACTGCGAGTGACAGGTTACTGTGCCTTTAAAGGTTATGGCATTGATTTACGGCAAAGGTCGTAGAATGTAAGTTTCACGTCAGTTGATAAACGGCAACATAAACAAAGCTACACGGTGTAATTATTGAGTCCTTCGCAAACACAACAATTGGCGAACGAGGATGTCTGAACTTGTCCTACCACCTCCGCCACCTTTCCTACCTGTTCCCGGTGATCCAGCTGTTCCCTGGGATCGCTGGCTGGCGTCGTTTGAGGATTATTTGCTGGCTTTAGGACACTCGGATCTAGCGGAGGCGAGGAAGTGCGCGCTTCTGCGCCATTGCCTCGGGCAGGAAGGACAGCGAATCTTCGCCACGCTTACCTTATCGGATGATAAGTACGTCACAGCCACGGCCGCCTTGAAGGCTCACTTCAGCTCTGGAAGAAGCCGGCAGATGCACCGTTTTGAGTTTCGTCAGAGGACACAAACGCCGGGTGAGACCGTTGCCCACTATGTATCAGCATTACGTGAGCTGGCTAGACTTTGTGAGTTTGGGGCTTTGGAGGATGGACTTATAGTTGACCAGTTAATAGAGAAAACGTCATGTAACCAACTGAGGGAGAGACTTTTACTAGAGCCAGACTCCACGACACTAGCGGACGCTTTAGTAATTGGGAAGCAGTTGGAAACGGCTCTAATGGAGGCGCGCAAGTTCGGCCGCGCTGCGCACGAGCCTGTGACGTCATCACCACCATCAGTTCAGCATACAGGGACGGCAGCAGCGGCTGACAGGGTGAGTGACAGTTTGGACGTACAGAGAGTGGACAGGGGGCCCAGGGAGAGTGGGCACAAAAGCTGTAGCAACTGTGGTTCCCCTAAACATGCAACCAGAGATCAGTCATGCCCTGCCCAGGGAAAACGTTGTCGTAACTGCAACAAGCTGAACCATTTTGCACGCTGCTGTCGCTCCTCTCCAGCTTGCCATGATACTGCTGCTGTTCCCATAAACACTGTACAGACCTCACAGCCTTCGTTCAAGCTCTGCACTTGCCATGTGGGCACAGCTCTCATTCCACTCCTCGTGGACACAGGCGCTAAAGTGTCAATCCTGAACAAATGTACATATGACCGCTTCTTCAGTCACGTGCCTCTGGAAGCAGCGGCTAAACCCCTGTTAGGCTACGGCCATTTTCCCATCTCTACTCTGGGTGTGGCCTGCCTTCCCGTCAGATATGATCAACAATGTGTGCCTGCCACCAAGTTCTGTATTACCCGGAAGGGAGCTAACATTATGGGCCTAGACTTGTTCCTTGCCCTGGGTTTTACTGTGAGTGATGCTAGGGGCCTGCATGTCCTGCAGGTTGCCACCTCCTGGTCTGACCGCTACCCACAACTATTCAACGGCCTGGGCCACATGACTGGATTTGTACACCAGCCCACTGTTGACCTGGCAGTCCGCCCTGTTATCCAGCCCCTACGGCGCATCCCCCTGGCTCTCCGTGACGCGGTGGAGGCCGAGCTGCATCGCCTGGTGGAGGCGGACGTTATAGAGCCCGTCGATGCCTCGCCGTGGGTGTCTAACCTGGTGATAGCCAAGAGAAAAGGGGGCGGACTGCGACTCTGTGTCGACCTCACAGACGTTAACAAAGCCATCATTCCTGATAAGTACCCCCTACCAACGGCGGAGGAGCTCACTAGCCATTTCCACGGCTCCATTGTTTTCAGTAAGATGGACTTACGTAACGGCTACCTGCAGGTTCCTCTAGCACCGGCCAGCATGGACCTTACAGCGTTTGTCACGCACGTGGGGGTTTTCAGATTTAAACGCATGGCATTTGGACTGTCATCAGCCCCGAGCTGTTTTCAGAAGATAATGTCACTCATATTGGCTGGTATCCAGGGTGTCTCCATCTACCTAGATGACGTGGTGGTGCATGCGCCCTCGACCACACTGCATGATGATCGCCTGGAGCAGGTCTTTCAGCGTTTCGAACAGCATGGGGTCACACTGAACTCTGAGAAATGCATGTTCGGTGTTGAGGAGGTCGAGTTCCTGGGTTTCAGGCTCTCAAAAGAGGGCATCGCCCCGATAATGTCACACACTGAGGCCATTCTGTCCCTACCAGACCCGCAGTCGCCATCCCAGCTGTCTTCCTTCCTGGGGATGGCCGCCTACTACCTCAGATTCATGCCACACTACTCTGACTCAACGGCCCCCCTGCGCCGGCTGCTCAGGAAGGATGTTACCTGGGACTGGACCCCGGCCTGCCACGAAGCTGTGCGCATCATCAAACGGCAGCTCACGTCCCCACCCACACTGACCCATTTCAACTTGACCGCGCCCACCATGGTCACCTGCGACGCCTCCGGGGTGGCGCTAGGCGCTGTGCTCTCCCAGACTCAAGAGGGGGTGGAACGCCCGGTGGCTTTCGCCTCACGGGCACTTACTACAGCTGAGCAGAAGTATTCGGTGGGGGAGAGGGAGGCCCTGGCCTGCCTGTGGGCATGCGAACGCTGGCATGTTTACCTATATGGGAGGCCTTTTACCATCCGCACAGACCACCAAGCGCTGACGGCACTGCTGGCGACTCAAGGCTCGGGGCACAGGCCCATGAGACTGCTAAGGTGGGCTGACAGGCTGAACCAGTATAACTTCAGTCTGGAGTTTATGCCTGGGCGGGCCAACACGGTGGCCGACCTCCTGTCTAGAGCTGTGTCGGTGACGAAAGATGCAGGCGGGGTGACATCAGACACAGAGAGCGATGAAGACTGGGTCCACATCCTGCATGGGCCTCTCAGTTCAGTAGTCACTCTGGCGGAGCTGCAGCAGGCCTCAGCTGCTGAAGAGGCCCTCACAACTCTCCGTACCTACGTCCAGGACGGCTGGCCTGCCAAAGTAGATGACAGACTGCTCCCCTATTACCGCTTCCGCAACGAGCTCTCCTGCTGGGGAGCGGTGTGCCTGGCCCGTGGCCACGGTGCGGTCGTTCCTGAAATTCTCAGGCCCAGAGTGCTACACATGGCGCATGAGGGGCACCTGGGGGTGGTTAAGGTGAAGCAGCGCTGCCGTGACACAGTGTGGTGGCCCCACATAGACTCGGATATTGAGGAGCTGGTACGTAACTGCGCTTGCTGCCTCCTGAGTGGGAAAACTGGTCAGCCTGCCACAGCCCTTCTCACCCCGACCTCTTGGCCGTCCTCACCCTGGGAACATATTCAGATCGACCTCTGTGGAGAACTCCACGGGGCACCGGCTCACGCTCGCTACCTGCTGGTTGTGCACGACCTTCATTCGAAGTGGCCAGAGGTTTTTCAGCTGAGCTCCATCACTGCTCACTCCATCATCGACCGCCTGGACAAACTGTTTGGGCGCTGGGGCCTCCCCAGGGTCATCACAACGGATAACGGGCCCCAATTTGTGTCTGGAGAGTTTATGGAGTTCCTCACGGTACGGTCCATCAAGCACATCAGGACGGCAGTGTATCACCCGGAGAGTAATGGGGGGGTGGAAAGACTGAACAAAACTCTCAAAAATGGAATCAGAGCCTGTCTGGAGGAAGGGAAAACCTTCAGCGATGCACTCAACCAAACTCTCCTGACCATCCGGGCATCCAAGCATTCCACCACGGGAGTGTCACCTGCATTGCTCATGATTGGGCGTGAACTAAAGCAACCACTGGACTGCTTGAGAGCTGAGCCAGCTCCTGCTCGTGGGAGCCCAGGGCTCCAGGAAGCCAAAGCTCAGGTAAAAGGTTCACAGGCTCGGATGAAAGAGAGGTTTGATGCCACGCACAGAGTGCAGATCCCCTCACTTTCTCCAGGGGTTTGGGTCAGGATCAAACACCTCCACCGCCAAAATAAGCTACAGTCATACTGGTCAGAACCCCTGAGGGTGACTAAGAAGTTGGGGCCGGCCACTTATAGACTGGAGAATGGGACTCGTTGGCACTCGAACCGCCTGCACAGAGTCGCAGCTCCCTCAGCACCTGCATCACCTCTGTCCACAGCAGCGGCTCTGGGTTGGCAGCCTAGGCCAAGAGCTAACCGGTTGGGGGGTAATCCACCAGCATTGCCTGACGCCTTTTCACGGCCAGCACGCCCTCAGAGAATGAGGGTCCCGCCTGTCTGGCATGGGGACTATGTGACAGGGTGATAGTGAGTGACACTGGGGAATGTGGGTTAAAAGTTATGTTACAGTTTCCAGGGGGGTGGGGGGAAAATGTTATGTCTGAAAATGTTCAGCATTGGGTCCCGTTGGACTATGTTTGGTTATGCACTGCGAGTGACAGGTTACTGTGCCTTTAAAGGTTATGGCATTGATTTACGGCAAAGGTCGTAGAATGTAAGTTTCACGTCAGTTGATAAACGGCAACATAAACAAAGCTACACGGTGTAATTATTGAGTCCTTCGCAAACACAACACTGGCCATCTGGAGCACCGGGACTTTTCCCGGTGGGCCGCTAGCCAATGTGGGCCGGCCCACCCGGTACACACATATATATATATATATATATATATAATTTTTTTTTTTTTTTTTTTAATTGACGGAAATCATAATATTACATCTCTTTTCTACGCAAATGGATGAGTGAGTCGATCGCGCAGCCAACAAGCGCGTTTTCGTCTAATTTAGAGAGAGACAGATTCATCTGGTACAGCGAATTTCTCTGAGCAGCAGGCCACTGTATACGTTCACTTAAAACATAACCAACTGTGTTTACGAGAATACTTGCAGAGACAATTATTTTGAAATAATTGTGTGTGTATTTGTTCATTCAGAAGTTACGATACCCAAAAGATGAATTAATTCTTTGTACGCACATTGTCTGAAATGCTGCTCACAGCGCGTGCTTTGAACGAGTGCGCGCAAGCTTCGAACGCGCGCAAATTGTTTAAAAAAGTTGAATCAGCAAGATTTGGAAACAAGTGAAAACGATCAACTACGATACATTTCACCCCTCCAAGTGAGTGAACAACGCGAATTTTAAATCGCTATTCACGATAGCCCGTCGGGAAGAGCAGTGATCAGGGCTGGACTGGGACAAAAAATCGGCCCGGGCATTTTTGCCCAGAACGGCACACTATATGATCATAAACACCACCCATCTTTGCACGCCCTTAATTATATGCATACCAACTCCTATTCATTAAAACCACTAATGCCATGTAATGAGTGAGTATAGGAACGAGTGAGAGTTAACAGATGAAATAAGTCAAAATTGTATATTTATTAATACAGTTGAACTATACTCCACAGCGGTGAATCCTAAAACAAGCTATAAGCGGTTCTGGCATAACAATACCAGTGTTTCTTACAGGATTTGTATTAAAACTATGGTGGTGTGTCCTCGGTCCTTCTAGGGGGGTTCGGGGGCATGCCCCCCCGTGAGAAAATTTTGTGCATTTTAATGTTAAATTCATTAATCTGATGCACTTTGAGATTTCAAAATTAAAAGCTCCAACCCATATTCAGTGTGCAAATTAAACAAAGAAAAATTCAAACCTCTTTTAGTTACAGTGTCTATTTACATTACACCTATACATAATAATAGTTATAATATTAATCCAATGACAGTAATAGCCATATTTTGTAAAACAAATGCACAAAAAAATAAAGGAAACTTTCTTAATTAGTTGTACCAATTTCTATACTTGAAAGAGATAAGCACATGATCTTTTATTTTGACGCAAACTGCATCAAGCTTTTATTTTGGCGGAAAACATGGTTTACAAACGCCTCTTATTAAATTTCTAGTGAATTGCGGTAATCGTCAACTATGCAGATGTGGAAATAATCTACACTCATGACATGGCCTAAGTGTTTTGAAAGTAGTTATGCTTACTGCAGGCTCTACACTTTCTCATCTCTCTCCTGATCCTCCGTCCTCACTATCATCATCTGCCACAGGAGCTGATGAAGGTCAGAAAACATATATTTTGACACAGTTTACAGTGTCTGCTTTAAGGGCCTGGTTCTATTTTTTCACGCTATTTATCTGCACATTCCTTGCGTTTCTTCTCCATCTTTTTTTACAGATACACACTGACACTGCTGCCGCTCGCTCACTCGTTTAAAGTTGTGATTGGGCCAGCCCAGTGTCAATCAAGAAAAGAGCCAATGGGCCGCTGATCTACGTGTTTCATGGGCTGGTCTGTCAGAAAAAAAAACCAACACTGACTTTGACCAATGCATTACACCGGCACAAACCCAGCGCCGCCAATTAAGCAAAACAAAACAAAACGAATGGGCCGCCGATGTACAAATTTTATGGGCCGTTTAAAAAAAAAAAAAAAAAAAAAGGTATGAGTATGAGATATCGGCCCAAAAAGCACGTCGGCCCACCGGGCAAATGCCCGGTATGCCCAATGGCCAGTCCAGCCATGGCAGTGATACATTTTGGAGCCCGACTGCAAAACACAATAGCCCCTGGACGTCGGGCTAGCGATTTTGCGAGCCCTGCACCTCAGATCTATCCAGTTTGTGAACCACTGGTTTCCACAATGTTTTCGTTAAACAAAATAAATGATTATTTTAAAAGATTTACTCAAGAGAATAATCTGTTCACGAATCGGATCATGAACTTATATTACTGCATATTCATGCATCTGTTAACTGAATGCAAAGTGTGAGTTCTAGGAGAATGTTTGTCTCGTGATGAACATGTATCGCTCACTAGGAGTCGCTAAATGAACAGCTGCAGCACGCAGGTTATCTTTTTTTTTTCTTTTTCAAAAGGGCCACTTTTTGGTCCCAGTCCGCCCCTGGACATTGGGGCGCTACAAGGGGTTCCTTCAACCGGGTCAGGCCCTTCCTACTTGAGTTGCTACAAGGTCTCCTTTTGCCACAGAGTCTGGAGCCATCTCCTTCTGATCCGCCTGTTCTCCTGTCATGAGCCCTGCCCTATTGTGGACTGTCTTAGTGCATCATCTGTGTTTCACACTTGTTAATAAACTGTTTCCCCTGTTAATTCTGCATCTGGGTCCTCCCTTGCCAAACCCTGACAATTCAGATATTCAGTAATTCAATTCCCTGTAGTTCTCTTTCTTTCACTCAATCTCTCTCTCTTTCTCTCAGACATTCAAGCATTATCGTGTTCAGTTTGAGGTGCAGAAAAGACAAGTGGAAACATGCATTCAGTCCAGTCAGAAGTATGGCAAGCTGAATGCAGATCAGGCTCTGGTCAAACAGGCCTGGGAGAGACTGTCTGCAAGGGTCAGATACACCATAGATTTTTATTATATATGAAGCTAATTATTGTACATAGACTGGCCCTAATCCTAGTCCATTCACTTTATTTATGAATCAATGAATAAGTTTTACCTTTGAGGATATTCACCGTTTTTTTTTAATACAATTTATTATTTGTATTTTTCTTGCTGCAGCTTTTTGATTGGCATCTACAGCTGGATAGTGGTTTACCTCATCCTCTGGGTGAAGTCGGAGTGTGGTTACATTAGGCAGAGAAGATCCTTCGAGAGGAGCTGGTCCCTCAGCAAGCTCATGATGAGCACGCCAAAGCAATTCACAAAAAGCGACTACATGACCAGGTAAAATAGGATGAGGAAGTCTATCGGGCGCCATTTGTAAAGCTGCTCATGCTGAAAATAACAGCATCATTTTGTCACATTTAACTTCAAACAATGTAAAAAAAAAACGGTATGAATTTTTTGACGGTCAATTTTTAGCACATTTACAACAATATTTGTCAACTTAGAGATATTTTAAATAGTTAAATATAAATATTAAATGTTAAACCTAAATGTTAAATGTTAAATCTAAATGCTAAATCTAAATCTAAATGTTAAATCTAAATCTAAATGTTAAATCTAAATCTAAATATAAAATCTAAATGTTAAATATAAATGTTAAATATAAATGTTAAATATAAATGTTAAATATGAATCTAAATATAAATGTTAAATATAAATCTTAAATCTAAATATAAATGTTAAATCTAAATCTTAAATCTAAATATAAATCTAAATGTTAAATCTAAATATTAAATCTACATCTAAATGTTAAATCTAAATGTTCAATCTAAATGTTAAATCTAAATATAAATCTAAATGTTCAATCTAAATGTTAAATCTAAATCTAAATGTTGAATCTAAATGTTTTGGTTGAAACTAAATATTTAGCTAATATGCAAATTCAAAATGCCGGAAGTGCCAAAATAAAAGCTCGATGAGGTCAGTGTGTGTTTATAGCATTGTGTTAAATAAGGAACGAATAAAAATCATCTCATCCGAGGAAATTGACTCTTGGACATGGATTATCGTGATAATGACTACCGTTTTTTCCTGACTATAAATCGCACTTTTTTCATAGTTTGGCTGGTCCTGCAACTTATTTATCAAAATTAATTTGACATGAACCAAGAGAAAACATGACCGTCTACAGCCACGAGAGGGCGCTCTTTGCTGCTCAATGCTCCTGTAGTTTTTATATTTTTAACTCCACTAATGTTATTTTTTTAATAGAATTAGAAAACCCCAAATCGTTATCTCTATAATATTTTTTCAATTATTTTATGTGATTTTTTTTTCTTGTATAGGATCTCATATGATGAACACGTTAAATTTTTATTTACTGTTTTATGGCGTTATGATTGTTATTGTTAAATACAACCGTCTTACCCTGATCTTTTATGTTATAAGTTTGGAAATAATAATAAAAAGAGGTACAGGTGCACTACCACCTCACAGCATCACTAACTCCACAGTCCAGTACAGTTTCTCTCAGCGACTCTACAATGTCTGCACACGTCGAACAGCTGCTCGAAGATCTCACCTTTGGAGAAGACTGATGATTTTATACTCTAAAAATGTAAGTATTACTACTCAAAAATGAAGATTACCCCATAATGAACTGCATCCTTTGCCCACCCCAACACTTACATGCAATAATAATGATAAATGCCAACCAATAATTATATAATTTTTTTTCCTTAAAATTACATTTTAGTAAAAGAAGCCAAATGTATTTTCTGTCATGACATAGCTATACATGAATATACACTAATGCAGTTGATGTGAATGCATCAGTTTTCAGTCAAGCAATTAATACACGAATAGATAAAATATTTATATTTTATTTACTGACAACAAGAAACATGTCTAAATGATTAAAAGAATTTATAAATGTTAGCATCACAATAAATGCATACATGTACAAATCAACAACACATGATACAAAGCTTCATTCAAAACTGTTCTAACAATCATGTATTTACAGATGGTGAACCCCACATCTTACTATCATCTCAACACAGCTGTGCCAATTCTGCTGCTGCGCTGTGCTTCACAGTCTCACTCTTCTCAACGGGGATGTCGTTGAGCAACAGGATGAGGAAGACCATGATGTCGGCTCTCTGAACCACACAACCTTGAAGCGAGAGCAGAAGAACATGTGCAGGACAATCTGACTGCTGTGTCTGCTCCAAACAATCGTGTGCCTGCTCTCCACGAGCACCACTACTTTTAAAACATTTACACATAGTTTACAAGTACATGCATTAATTTATTACTTTTGTAGTGGGCTAAACCACTGAACTGGTTCAAAACCACCAGTAAGTCTGTCAGCACGGCTCTTTTCTCCAGGTGGATCAGAGGATTGTAGGCCCCTGTAATAAGAGCACTGTCAATCACTTCAGATAAATGCTTTTGAAGCTTCTGAAAGTCAGCCTTCATTGTATAAACAGAAACCAGCAGAACAAACTTTAACAAAATCAAATCCTCAGTGTCTTTTGGTCTTTCTCTAGATGCTCTCGCTGCTCTGGGGCCACCGATGAGGAATAGACCACAGCAGCATCTGGTCCTGATGAGACAGTGAGAGCTGGAGTGATGGAGCGTCTCATCTATATCTCTGGACCATTTCCGGATGCTGCAGTGGACTTCTCCATCCTCAGTGCACACACCAGTCTGCAGACATTTTCATAACCTACACAAATACACACACACACACACAATACAAAAAGTCATTACTTTATTCTTTTGTTTCAGGTATTTCCTTTTTTCCCCTTTCCTTGCAGGTCCTGCTCCACCACAAAAGATCTGCAGCAAATGCACAGAAATCAACAATAAGAAAAGTGCTGTTATAACTCTTTGAAATTACACTAATTAAAATGTTTCATTTATTTTTGTAGTGTACTTACACAAATCCTTTGATGGCAGCATTCCTTCATCAGTCACTCTACAGCAGATAAACACACGTCTGTCTCATCTGTCCCTGTAACATCCAGACGAGAGTCAGTCTCCTCTGTGATTTATCTGTGATATACTGCATCTGCATGTTGAGTTAGTAAATGATGTAACTCGCTTTTTATCCAACACAAATGTTCCTAAAATTATCAATATTGCAAATGGACAAATAAAATAGATAACCTGTGTTTAGTTACTGTATGTAGATTTGTTTGATTACATGACTTACACTCATCTAAAGCAGTGTTGACAACAATGAGTGAACTCAGATGCCTGTTTCATGTCTGTTAAATGTGCTCACCTGCAATACTTATCAAAGACTATCCTGTCAGATGATAGACATTTAGTAATAGTCTTCAAGATGTATATATGGTTTATGTAAATCCACTTTTGAGTCGTGTACTTAATGGAGCTCCCCTGTTAGTTATTCATTATAAAACGTGTTTTTACAGCACAATCACAAATATGCTATATTATGTAAGTAACAAACAGGGTTTAGATTAAGCCTGGATCAGGCCATGGCTCAATTAGTCTTGCCTGTGAAACCGGAGGATAGCCTCTTTACACCTTTTGCTTATATGTTGCTGAATTTACACCTTAGATTTAATAGATTATTAACTCCAAAATCAATACCACTGTATGAAAATAACGTGTACTCTTAAATTTAAATAATTATTTCGTGAAAAAAAAAAAAAAAAAATATATATATATATATATATATATATATATATATGTATATATATATATATATATTTAATATTATTTCCAACATTGTACATGTAATAATACAATATAAACAAATATTTCACACTCACATATAATACTCGTTATGTATTACTTAAAAGACAGGAAAAAAAATAAAACAAAATAGAAACAGAAAGAGGTATAGCCTACTTGTATTATCAAAATACAGAGGAGGAGTTTAAATCTTTGTAGATGTCCATAGTTCTGGTTGCTTTTTCGTTGGAAAGTCCTTGCAATGTTTCAAAGTAAATCTTCATGTCAGCCTTAAAATGGAAGATGTTGGGTATCCTTTCAGACCATTTACATTTGTGTATATAGAACTTACCAAGTAATATAATAAGATTTAACATAAAAATGTAACTCTTTTCTATATCCTTTTTGTCATAATACAAAATAACATCTCTTTTCTCTATGTGAATTTTAAATCCACTTAACCTATTAAATAAAAATTCCACATCAATCCAAAAGAATTTAACATACAACCCGAATTCCGGAAAAGTTGGGACGTTTTTTAAATTTGAATAAAATTAAAACTGAAAGACTTTCAAATCACATGAGCCAATATTTTATTCACAATAGAACATAGATAACATAGCAAATGTTTAAACTGAGAAAGTTTACAATTTTATGCACAAAATGAGCTCATTTCAATTTTGATTTCTGCTACAGGTCTCAAAATAGTTGGGACGGGGCATGTTTACCATGGTGTAGCATCTCCTTTTCTTTTCAAAACAGTTTGAAGACGTCTGGGCATTGAGGCTATGAGTTGCTGGAGTTTTGCTGTTGGAATTTGGTCCCATTCTTGCCTTATATAGATTTCCAGCTGCTGAAGAGTTCGTGGTCGTCTTTGACGTATTTTTCGTTTAATGATGCGCCAAATGTTCTCTATAGGTGAAAGATCTGGACTGCAGGCAGGCCAGGTTAGCACCCGGACTCTTCTACGACAAAGCCATGCTGTTGTTATAGCTGCAGTATGTGGTTTTGCATTGTCCTGCTGAAATAAACAAGGCCTTCCCTGAAATAGACGTTGTTTGGAGGGAAGCATATGTTGCTCTAAAACCTTTATATACCTTTCAGCATTCACAGAGCCTTCCAAAACATGCAAGCTGCCCATACCGTATGCACTTATGCACCCCCATACCATCAGAGATGCTGGCTTTTGAACTGAACGCTGATAACATGCTGGAAGGTCTCCCTCCTCTTTAGCCCGGAGGACACGGTGTCCGTGATTTCCAACAAGAATGTCAAATTTGGACTCGTCTGACCATAAAACACTATTCCACTTTGAAATAGTCCATTTTAAATGAGCCTTGGCCCACAGGACACGACGACGCTTCTGGACCATGTTCACATATGGCTTCCTTTTTGCATGATAGAGCTTTAGTTGGCATCTGCTGATGGCACGGCGGATTGTGTTTACCGACAGTGGTTTCTGAAAGTATTCCTGGGCCCATTTAGTAATGTCATTGACACAATCATGCCGATGAGTGATGCAGTGTCGTCTGAGAGCCTGAAGACCACGGGCATCCAATAAAGGTCTCCGGCCTTGTCCCTTACGCACAGAGATTTCTCCAGTTTCTCTGAATCTTTTGATGATGTTATGCACTGTAGATGATGAGATTTGCAAAGCCTTTGCAATTTGACGTTGAGGAACATTGTTTTTAAAGTTTTCCACAATTTTTTTACGCAGTCTTTCACAGATTGGAGAGCCTCTGCCCATCTTTACTTCTGAGAGACTCTGCTTCTCTAAGACAAAGCTTTTATAGCTAATCATGTTACAGACCTGATATCAATTAACTTAATTAATCACTAGATGTTCTCCCAGCTGAATCTTTTCTAAACTGCTTGCTTTTTTAGCCATTTGTTGCCCCCGTGCCAACTTTTTTGAGACCTGTAGCAGGCATTGAATTTTAAATGAGCTAATTAAGTGGATAAAAGTGTAAAATTTCTCAGTTTAAACATTTCCTACGTTATCTATGTTCTATTGTGAATAAAATATTGGCTCATGTGATTTGAAATTCCTTTAGTTTTCATTTTATTAAAATTTAAAAAACGTCCCAACTTTTCCGGAATTCGGGTTGTAGATACATTCAAAGAAAAGATGCAAAATAGTTTCAGTATCCTTTTTGCAAAATGCACAAGATTCAGGAAGGTCATTTTTATATCTTTTTAGGAACTGGTTTGTTGGATATATTTTATGTATAATTTTAAAGTATATTTCATAAACTTTATTATTGATACAATATTTGTTATTATAAGTCCAAATCAATCTCCAATTAATATTTTCAAAATAGTCATTCCAAAAGTATTTATTTCGAGGTGTTGCAGGGCAATGAATTAGGCATCTGAAAAATGTATTATTACATTTCCTATCTTTAATATCAACACCATTTAACAAAACCTGTTTTTTAAAACATTGATTGCCTAAAAGGTTCACTACTTCCTCGCAAAAGTCTTAAAAAACCTGCTGGTATTGCATCAAAAACAATGCTATATTCTGGTGGAGATATTGGAATCCCAAATGTCTTTAAAAATTCAGTATATGTAAATAAGTAGCCCTCTTTATTTATCAGTTGTGAGACCATTAGAATATCATTTTTAACCCAATTGTCATAGAAGATTGATTTATTCTTATATTTAACTGTTTTATTATTCCAAATTAACTGTTTGTGAGGGGGAAAAGTTGTGTTTGTATATAAGAAGCCAACATAAAAGAGGCTGTCTATGAAAATTGGATAGCTGTATTGGGAGCTTGTTAACCTCAAAGTCACATTTTAAAAGGAACTCTATACCACCAACTTTTTCAAAAATAAGATTAGGAATTATGTACCATAGTTTGTCTGTATTCTTAATATAATTTTTTATCCAATTCAACTTGAAAATTGTATTAGAAGTACCAAAATCAAGCACATTCAAACCTCCTTGATTATAAGAATTACATAAAATATTTTTATTTAAATAGTGTGACTTGTTTTTCCATATGAAGTTAAATAAAGTGGAATCAATTTTTTTTTTTTTTAAGATTTTGGTACATCTAATACTTTTGCAGGATAGACTAAACGAGACAACCCCTCAGTTTTGGACAAAAGAACTCTACCTTTGAGTGATAAATCCCTCATGAGCCACATATCAAATTTCTTTTTAATTTTTCCCATAAGGGGTTGGAAATTGGATTGCACTCTGTCCGATTGATTTTTACATATATTGATACCAAGATATGTAACTTGCTCCCTAATTGGAATACCTTCAAATTCGGTTAAATGAGTATCATTCTCTTTAAGTGGAAAAAGAGTACATTTTTTTACATTTAAAGATAAACCTGAAGCTTTGGAAAAGATATTGAGACAATATATAACCTTTTTTACCTGTGATATATCTTTTGAAAAAAAAAATAGCTGTATCATCAGCAAGCTGACAGCATTTAATTTCTTTTTCCATAATTTTGATGCCTTGAAAAGAATCATTATGTATATATAAAGCCATTGTTTGCATGACCAGAAGAAATAGGAATGGAGCCGCTGGATCTCCTTGTTTTATGCCGCGGGAGATACTAAATCTACGAGTAGTTCCCCAAGGAAGTTTAACTGAGCTATTGCAGTCACTATATAAAGTTTGTATTGCCCTTTTAAAATATTGACCAAAACCAAAAAAATCTAGTACATCAAATAAAAAATCATGTTTCACAGTATCAAAGGCTTTGTATATATCTATAAATAGAATGTAACTATTATCAGTTATGTAATCCTTATAATTAATTAAATCTAAGATTAATCGAATATTATTGCTAATATGCCGTCCTTGCATAAAGCCAGACTGGCTATCATCTATAATTGTATCTAAACACAACTTTATTCTTTGCGCAAAAATATGAGCCAATAATTTTGCATCATTATTAATTAGGGTTATGGGCCTTCAATTGTCAAGAAGCAAACAATCCTTATTGGTTTTAGGTAACAATGTAATTAAACCTTGACACATTGTTTGGGGAAGCCTACAGGTTTCCAAAGCCTCCTTAAAAACTAATAATAAGAATTCAGAAATATAACCTTGAAATACCTTGTAAAATTCACCTGTAAGGCCATCATTCCCCGGGGATTTCTTATCTTTTAACTTACTAAAGTTCTTTTTAAGTTCTTCAAGGGATATGTCTTGATCGCAAATATCCTTTTGAGTTTCATCAATACCTTGAGCCACACTTTTTATACAAGAGAGGAAATATGAGCTCTGACTACTGTTGTGTTCAGAGTATAGTTTTTTATAAAATTCTTCCACAAAATTAGAAATGTTTGGGGGATCTTCAGAAACTGATCATTAATTTTAAGTTTGTATATACTATTAACACTAACGTGAAAAAAATATATTCTCACCATTCTAACACACAGCAAGCTGTCATATTCGTCTTCTTCCCAGTTTAACGGCGGTTGGCATCCAGCTTATTGGTGCAATACCGCCCTCTTCTGTTCCGGAGTGTGGATCAGATAATAAAACTAAACGTACACATCTCTCACATTGTTTCCTAACATTAATATCTACATACACTAGTGTACTCTTCAAATACAGTTTCTCCAAACGTATTTATTACTTTAGGTAGTATTTATCAGTCAATTTCCTCGGATGAGATGATTTTTATTCGTTCCTTATTTAACACAATGCTATAAACACACACTGACCTCATCAAGCTTTTATTTTGGCACTTTCGGCATTTTGAATTTGCATATTAGCTTAATATTTAGTTTCAACCGAAACATTTAGATTCAACATTTAGATTCAACATTTAGATTTAGATTTTACATTTAGATTTAACTTTTAGATTGAACATTTAGATTTAGATTTAACATTTAGATTTAACATTTAGATTTTAACATTTAGATTTAACATTTAGATTTAACATTTAGATTCAACATTTAGATTCAACATTTAGATTTAACATTTAGATTTAACATTTAGATTTAACATTTAGATTCAACATTTAGATTTAACATTTAGATTTTAACATTTAGATTTAACATTTAGATTTAACATTTAGATTCAACATTTAGATTCAACATTTAGATTCAACATTTAGATTCAACATTTAGATTCAGATTCAACATTTAGATTCAACATTTAGATTTAACATTTAGATTCAACATTTAGATTCAACATTTAGATTCAACATTTAGATTTAACATTTAGATTTAACATTTAGATTTAACATTTAGATTCAACATTTAGATTTAACATTTAGATTTTAACATTTAGATTTAACATTTAGATTTAACATTTAGATTCAACATTTAGATTCAACATTTAGATTCAACATTTAGATTCAACATTTAGATTCAGATTCAACATTTAGATTCAACATTTAGATTTAACATTTAGATTCAACATTTAGATTCAACATTTAGATTCAACATTTAGATTTAACATTTAGATTTAACATTTAGATTTAACATTTAGATTCAACATTTAGATTTAACATTTAGATTTTAACATTTAGATTTAACATTTAGATTTAACATTTAGATTCAACATTTAGATTCAACATTTAGATTCAGATTCAACATTTAGATTTAACATTTAGATTTAACATTTAGATTCAACATTTAGATTCAACATTTAGATTCAACATTTAGATTTAACATTTAGATTTAACATTTAGATTTAACATTTAGATTTAACATTTAGATTCAACATTTAGATTCAACATTTAGATTCAGATTCAACATTTAGATTCAACATTTAGATTTAACATTTAGATTCAACATTTAGATTCAACATTTAGATTTAGATTCAACATTTAGATTTAACATTTAGATTTATATTTAACATTTAGATTTAACATTTAGATTTATATTTAACATTTAGATTTAACATTTAGATTTAAATTTAGATTTAACATTTAGATTTAAATTTATATTTAACATTTAGATTTAAATTTAACATTTAGATTTTATATTTAGATTTAGCATTTAGATTTAACATTTAGATTTAACATTTAACATTTAGGTGTAACATTTAATATTTATATTTAACTATTTAAAATATCTCTAAGTTGATAAATATTGTTGTAAATGTGCTAAAAAGTGACCGTCAAAAATTCATACCAGTTTTTTAAACATTGTTTGAAGCTAAATGTGACAAAATGTTGCTGTTATTTTCATCATGAGCAGCTTTACAAACGGCACCCGATAGAAGTCTGCATTTGTTTGGATTAATGTGTAAAGTGTAATGGAGAATGAATGAATGAGAATCCATTAATGAGTATTACCAGAACTACCAAAACCTTCACATTCTTACTTGAACATGAATCCTGAGTTTTGCATTTATCTGTTTTGTTGTGTAGGAGATCTTAAGGCTTCTTGAAAGGCAGGAGCAGACCATGCAGTTAATAAAGAGAGACAGATGTGTTAATAATGTCCCCATTCCCATGGAACAATTGTAAGACATCATAACACATAACCTCAAAAATATATAAAGAGATAGATTATATTATACTATATTATATTATAAACCTGTTTTTATTTAACTGCTTTCAGATTAAATTACATATCTACCTCCTCCCACGTTCACTTGAGCAAACTGGAATTCTTGGAGTCAAAATACTCTATGCAGGCATTTTTGACACTAACTAAGTCCAAGCTAAAATCCTGGATCATTTAATACGACAGATTGGAATCATTGGAGCATTTGCTACAAAGCAATGTGTAAGTTTACAGGCCAGAAGGATTCTATAAAAAAATATTTTGTATTTCAAACATAGAGAAGCCCATTATCACAATTAGTAGATCCTGGGACTTGTTAAAGATGCTTATTTCTTTAATCTTTGACTCAGCAGTTAAATGATCTGATATTTACTTTTGTTCATTCTCTGCTTCTCTAGGCTTTTCTGGAGGGGCAGCAGTTCTTTAAGAAATATGAATCCAGCCACCTGGCTGTTATAAACGCTGCTGAGCTCTACATTAAAACAGACAGCTCAGGTATGCTTCATATGATAAATAATTCTGTGTTTTCTATACATGTACTTTATGCCTGTGGTTATGCTAAGTTGTAGTTTGGTAACAGCACTACAACTTTTTAGCAATGATTTTGCAGATTTATCCTGGTTCCACTTCTTTTTCTCATCACTTTATGAGAATCATCAAATACAGCAAAATATGTTTATAATGTTATAATGTTATAATCAGATAAAGGCACAGTTTTTTAGAGATAATGCTTCACATTTCACCAACTCAGTGTCCAGAGGGCAGACTGGAAGCAGCTCACCTCGTTTAATCCTTGTGGACTCAGTAGTCAATCAGTCTGCGCCTGTAGCATCTTTCTGCTGTCTCGGTCTCGCTCTCTCTCTCTCTCTGTTTCATTCTTGCTCTTTTCCTTTTGGTTTTTCTTTTTCGTTCTCGCTCATGTCCCTCTCCTCGGGCCACTGGTAAATGAGGTTTTCCCAGGCACAGAGCTCAAAAGGGAATTCCAGTCTATTATTGCAGATACTATATTCTGATTGGGTTTCTCTGGGCAATAGACTGCCAACATGTTGCTTTGTTCATGCCTAAGGCAATCTCAAAATAGAGGTGGTCTTTGTGTGATATATCTGAAGTGTGATTGGAAGATCACAAAATGCAGATCCCAGAAGCAGGGGCGTAGCAGCCATTATAAAAGTGTGGGGGGGGGGGGCAGCTGTATGGTGATGTGAACCAAAACTGATGTTCATAATAATAAATTCTAAATAGAATACCAATTGGCATTTTACAGCACCAGAGTGGCAATTTTGGGAACATGCCATGATAGCTTGGAACCTATTTTTGTGAAATCATACTCAAAATTTAAAAATACTGCAGGACTTTGAGACCATCTCTACTTCATTTTTATGAAATAAAGATATTTTATGATATATACAATATTTCAGTTACACTACATTTGAACAATAACTTTTCTTACTTCTTAACAGTTAGACAAAAACAAGTGTTAAATGACTATACAGATTACATCTACGGTAATTTTATACAACATACATTTTATGAAAATATATCAATAAAACCTAAATCAATGTATTTACAAGTTTTTAATATTTTCAAGTTACCATTTCCATAGTTAAACAACTTCACAAGTTTTTCATTAGATGTACTATATTTAGCAACCCATAAATAGCCTACAATACAGCAGTTAACACTATTGGAACACACAGCCTTTATACATAAAACTAATTTTATTTAACAGTTTGAACATAAAATAGTAATTGTTATCTCTTTTTTTTCTAGCGATTATCATTGATTTGATTACACAGATCCTATTTAAACTGAGCTGACCTAGACAATGATGTCTCTGCATTCAATAATAAAATGTCTTTAACTGGAAATTGAGTGTTTAATCTTGTCATTATAAATTACTCTATTCTCCTATTTGATACTGTTCAGTGCTTTGACACAATCTGTATTATTAAAAGCACTATATAAATAAAGGTGATTGATGGTTGATCTTTTGTTTAATGGAATTAAATTAATTTAAGGAATTAAATTGAAGTGTAATTCCTTAAAATATTGGCAAGCAGTTCCAATTAAGAAAACACTGCCTTAAAATAGTCAATCTGCTTTTATTTTAAATACAAATCTCACCTGTACACATTCTGGAGAGGTCCCCTCTCTCTGTCAGTGACGTCACAGTCTGCCTTTCCTACAGACCAGTTAGGACATAAAGTAGCAGCAATGAATTAAAAGAATAACATTTGATATAGTATTTTAAGATACTCTGCGCAAAACAAATTTGATTTATTGTGAAAGGATAAATACTCCGCGAGCAGCACGTAGGCAACAAAAGACAGCAGAAACCAATAATTTAAGTTTCATTTAGCAGACGCTTTTATCCAAAGCGACAATTAGGAGCGCATTTAACACAAATCCGGCGCGACGTGACGAGGTCCACACGGGTTCTGTTGTCTCTTGACATTACAGTAAGTTAAATAACATGAAAACTTTATCGACTGATTCGTGTCATCGCGACATACTATAATATACTCACAGTGTGTGTTTGAAAAAGGATGTAACGTTAATAGTCCCAGACGGCCTAATAGCAAAGTGAAAGAACGAGTGAAAATATTACAGTTTTTTCTGTATTTTTGATCAAATAAATGCAGGCTTGATGAGCAGAAGAAACTTCTTTCAAAAACATTATAAATAGTAATGTTTCCAAACTTTTGGTCTGTACTGTATATATATATATATATATATATATATACATACATACATGATGAGCTTCAAGAGGTAGTCACCTGAAATGGTCTTCTAACAGTCTTGAAGGAGTTCCCCGAGAGATGCTTAGCACTTGTTGGCCCTTTTGCCTTCCGTCTGCGGTCCAGCTCACCCCTAAACCATCTCGATTGGGTTCAGGTCCGGTGACTGTGGAGGCCAGGTCATCTGGCGCAGATCAATATAAGTCAATAATGTCTTAATTTGTGAACCCTTTCAATATATTTACCTTGTCTTGTTTTTCTAATTAAGTCTGCAATCATTTGCTCAGGAGTTCTTTGAGCAACTGGACCAGCACATTTTAAGTTCTTATTTAAAGGCGTGTGATGACCTCACTGATATCATCTCTGAGGATGACCAACAGAGTCTGCAGGAGACAGTCAGTGGTATTGAAGGTGGAGAGAGAACTGTACATGCACTCCCCCCACCCACAATTCCTGCCAGCCCGGGACTTGAACTCACAACCTTTCGATTGGGAGTCCGACTCTCTAACCATTAGGCCACGACTTCCCCCTAAAAGAGACAGAGAGGCGTTTTTGGTGATGACCATGCTACAGGAGTGTTGGGTAGAGCTGAAAAGGGAGGACAGGGCCCTGCTCACAGCCGGCAGTGAAAAAATGATCAAAGAACAAAGGGTGAGATAGAAAAGATGAAGAAAAGATCATGCAAGTTACATTTCATGGAAAATTTTAACATTTATTTATGTGTCTTTATAGGCCTTTTTCAGCTAGAAAACCCCACTTTCTGTTTGTGAGAAGCGACTAAAGACAATGGAGCATCTCTGTCAGGATCTTCCAGAGAAGGACAAAGGTTATAAAATGCTAGAGAAAACCAGAGATCATCTTTCAGAGGTCAGGGGTTTAGTAGAACGAACTCACTTGAGACTACAACAGGACCCGGATAAATGGAGAGAGTGGCATGCCAGGTGAGATGCAAACATTACATTTAAAAATGGGACACATTAGAGGATGAAATCTGTCTATGTTGCTTGCTAATTGCAATTCAATAAAAAAAGAAGTAAAATAGTTGTACAAAATTTTGTAATTTAGCAATTTAGTACTTATAAAATCTAACTTTGAATATAATATCATATAAAATAACACACTATAGTTAAAATTACTTTAAATATGTTTTTAGTATGTTAGTCAACATCAAAATAAGTGTACTTTTAAAGCACAAGAAAATTATTAAAATAATTATTTTAAATGTACTTTAATACAGTGTTTGAAGTGTGTAATAAGTGCACATAAGTGTGGAAAGAGGCAGTCATTAGAGTGTACTTTCTTTTAAGTAAGCATAAGTGGTCTTTTATTTCTCCTGTACTGTACTGAAAAAAAAGTACTTTTGATACTATGAATTAAGAAATTTGAATAATAATAATAATAATGAAGAAATATTTACTTTGAAATTTGAATTAAGGACACTTTCTTACAAGGGACAACAAATGCTTGTGATAAGGTTTTGTGAAAATTTCAGGATTTTTTTTTTTTTTTTTTGCTGTGCTCCAGGTTCACTGAGCTGTCTGGATGGCTCTGGTTTGCTCATGGCCACTTAGTTCTGGGCCATAAATGCCATGTTCACTTTGGAAAGGAAATGTCTGCAATAGAAAATGTTATGCAAATGTTAATATATGGCTATTGGAGTAAAATTCTCCATATTTGCATATCATCTAAAGGAACTTTGCATTGTACAGATATCTGTGGCATTACTGTTTATGACATTTTTTGCTCTGATGATATTTTGCATGGTTAAACTCTTTTACTGTTTTCTCAGGGTGTTCCTGTTGCAGTGGCCAGTGAAGGGAACATAGAGGCTGGAGAGCAATTGAAGGAGGAGGTGATCCAGACACAGGAGCACAGGAGAATACTGAATGCAGAGAATGAAACAGAGGCCAAACAGCTGCTCCTTATTCACCAGGTAGAATTAATTTTGTTGACACACATAATGCAATAGACACAATGAATCTGCTCATCAATTTTATTTGCTAATCTGATTGCTGTGAATCATGCATGATAGTCCAACGGGGGAATCTCAGAATCATTTATTTTATTTTTATGTTCCCTTTCCTTTTCCTTTCTCACTCTTGCATGTCATACCCTTTCATGGTTTGTGTACATAGCAAAATATGTAAACCCAGCAAAAAAAAAAAGAGACGGATCTCCATTCTCCATTCCATTCTAATTTCTGTAAAGAAGAGCGGGCAGCTCAGGAGAAACACCTGCAGGTAATGCTTTCAATCAAAAAATGATATTTACACATAGGCCATATTAACATTTGTTTTAAATTAGCACCGGGTGCCAGATTAACACCAATAACTTGGAGGTATCTGTAAGTGTTCTCTAATTTTGATCAGAGATCTTTTTCAAATATCTCATTTGAGTTTTTATACTGCACTTCAGAATACAGTTAATTTATGAAATATGCTTAAAACTGCCCTTTTACTCCGGTTTTAGGAAATTTAGGAAATTGGAAGTTGTTGTCTAATTTTGATCTTCAATGTCTTTACCAAATATTATTATTATTAAATTGTAACTATCAATTATAATTTTATATTACATATCTTATAATTATAAATACTCGTTAAACTTTTTCGTTTAAATGTTTCTAGTTATGCCAAGCTTTAAAGCGTATTGTTTTATTAATTAGAAATAAGTAGAAAAAATCCTTATACTTAATCCTTATCCAGTAATCACAAACAACTGGAAAAGTCATGGTGACCTTGTCCTTGGAATCAAAAAGACCTTAAAATGCTCTTTTCTTCAGAGAGCCGAGCTTGTTTCCAGCAGACAATCATTACTATTTGGCTATTGTTTGAGTGCATACTTACTGTTTGTGCATAAAGTGTAAGCCGGTTATGCAACATGGAAAAACTGCAAAAAATGTAATCACTCAGATTACTTGCAGTTGGTTTCACCTTTTCAACAATTAGTGGTGAAATGGTACAGTAATGTGTGATTCTCATTTGTCATTAGGTCACTGTGAGTGCATGGCAGGAGTTTGACGTGGAGAAAGAGGCCATCTGGCAGTTTGTGTGTCTGAGTCCTGTCCTGCAGAGGGAACTCATATTCAGCAGCAAGGACAACTTTAAGATTGAAATGAAAAATTTTGAAGTGAGAGCACAAACAGAAAATATAGTAGTTTGTTTAATGAACTTTGGGCTTCGAACAATACTCATATCTGTGTGTGTTTGTTTAGGAGCTTTATGAGCAGGGTAACATGTTTGCTGTTAGAGCCGAGTCCCTGATGAAGAAGGCAGCAGATATTAAACTTGGTCCTCAGAATAAGTCTTTACTACAGGGTCAGGCCCAGTCCACAAAAGAGAGACTACAGGAGAAACAGGCCAGCCTCCAGAAAATGTAAGACAGGTTTAAGTCAGTATGTCTTTTTCTACTGTACATACATGTAATGTACAGTTTAAGAGAATTTCATTTTCAATTATGTCAGATTGAAGTAGTCTTTAACAACTTCACTCAGAATTGCCCTGTTATATTTTAGCCATTCTACAGTACAATCATTATGTTTCTAAATATACTAAAGCAATTTAAAGTACTTGATTATAATGTCAGCTGTAGTATATTAATTTATGGATACATTTAAAGTTAATAATCTTTAGATTATAGTAGTAAATTATTGCAGCTTCATTACAACTGTGTAATAACAAATATATTTAAGTACATGAGATTAGATACAGTAATAAAGAATAAAATAAAGAAATCATGGCTTAGTCATGGCTTAGTGGTTAGAGAGTTTGACTCCTAACCCTAAGGTTGTGGGTTCGAGTCTCGGGCCGGCAATATCACGACTTAGGTGCCTTTGAGCAAGGCACGGAACCCCTAAATGCTCCCCGGACGCCGCTGCATAAATGGCTGCCCACTGCTCTGGGTGTGTGTTCACGGTGTGTGTGTGTTCACTGCTGTGTGTGTGCACTTTGGATGGGTTAAATGCAGAGCATGAATTCTGAGTATGGGTCACCATACTTGGCTGTATGTCACGTTACTTTTAAAGTATATTTTAGCTGTATACTTCAACCATATTTCATGGAATTACATACAAACATTGCATGCATTTCACAAGTGATGGTTCTTTCCTGTTTGTCTCTGTTCCAATAGCATGTCAGATCTGGAGATTATGCACAGATGGTGGCAAGGTTTCAGCCGTGAGTCTGAGGCTTTCTTCTCTTGGGTCTGTGAAAGTTAGAAGGAGCTTGAAGCTTTCAGCAGAACCTCTGCCAACCTGGATGATCAGATAAACACTGTGGAGGTAAACAGAGATGATGGATGTTGTAAACCTGGATCAGAAGACTGTAACTTAATAAACATAACCAAATTAACGAGACAACAAGATAGGTTTCATTTAGCGCTTAGTGAATGATGTCTCTGCATTGTTTTCACTGCTTCCTAGATGCTGAAGAAGGGCTTAGAAGAAAAGATGGACGTCTTAAGTCGATTGGAGACAGAGTTTCAGATCTTAATTCATTTCATCACACCGAATGAGGCAGGACGAATTAAAGCACGTCTGACACAGATTGGGAGATACCGGGAGGAGTTTAAGAACAGTGTGGAGCAACGAGAAGCAGAGCTTCACTCTAGCTTGAAAAATACAAAACAATTTATCCAAGATCTCAATGAGTTGACATAACATACAGTACATGGCTCTCCTCCGATCTGATTTATTATTTAGGCCATTTTAGATGTGTATTACTTAATGTTTTCACGCATCTTAGGTGGAAGGTTTCCTGAATGGACTACAAGAAAAACTGAATGTACCAGTTAATTCCTGTACTGTACATCAGCATCAACAACATATAAAACTCTCCATGAACATATGGTAAGTATTACATATGTTTGGGAACAGACGACATAGAGACCGGAATAAAACTATCTCCGGATATACTGTACCATATTGACCAGGGGTCTCAAGCTCAAACTTGGGGCCACTAGCCAACAGCTTCAACAAATACCATTATTTATACTGTACAATCAATGCAATCTTATTTTGATGTAATGGTTAGAAATTCTTTAAATGGAAAATTACTTTAAATTTATAATAATCAGTTCACATGTAAAGTATGATATTTGTGAAAATTTATACATTTTAAAGTCAGAAAAATAAAATGAAGGATTTTTTCGCAGCATGTCTGTTTGTTTCTGCCTCCTAAAATACAGCTTCAGTTCATTTTTGTTTTAGGGTTATAATAAGCCATGTAGAAAAAAATAATTGACTGCTGTTTAATAATCCTTAAGAGAGTAAGGAAGACCAAACCAAAATGCAGAAAGTGAAAATCAATTTGCAGACTGGATTAAAGGATAAACTATTTATACTTGAAGAGTTGTAAGTAATAATCCCCATATTCGGACTGAGTGCCATTAGTATGAGACCCCTATTCAAGACCATATACAGTTACGATCATAATAACTTCTGCTTTTAAAAATCTGTTTATTAAAGGGCATTTGAGTCTGCTAGAGTAACATTGTATGTATGGCACAAACTGTGTTTCCTCCGTTCTCAGGATGTAGTGCAGCATCTACAGCAGCTGGGGCCCAGGCTGATGTCTCTGAGTCTGGGCTGGAGGAGCCTGTCTGATGCCGGACAGCTGGAGAAAGCTGTGGCTGACCTTCAGCAAGCTCACAAATTACATACACAGCAAGCCACTGAAAAACAAACGTAACTGGAGAACCTGTTGACTTTGTGGCAAAGGCATGTGTTAAAATGTACATTTGTTGCATAACGTGTAGGAAGAGGTCTTTGTTACACAAATTAAAACTGTAATGTAAAATGCAATGTTTGAATCTCTGGTTTTTAGATATGAGAGAGATCTCTCACTTTTGGAGTCCTGGTTGAACAGGTGCGAATCTCTATTAGGTTCAGATTCTTCATACCTGACTGCAGACAATGTGAAGCTACATGGCCAGCTTCAGATGCTGCAGGTGAAGTCGGAGGTCATTTTAGGGATTTTCAACTCTCTTGGTTCCTCTTTTAAATTCCTGTTGTGTGAAAATGTGGGACTCTGTCTCTTTAATAGCAAATAATTTTTTTCCACACAATGTACAAGGACATTCAGTCAGAGGTTCCCTCTCAGGATTCTTTGTTGGAAAGTTTGGAGACCCATGCAAAGTCTCTGTACTCTTCAGCTTCAAAGGAAAGGACCGCAGAGCTTAGAGATCTTCACTGTAACCTGGAGGAGAGGTGGTGTTCTCTCAGTACCTGTATACCACACAGGTAAATTAGATAATTTTTTTGCCATTTTAGTCCTTGTCATTTGGCTTTAAGTCTATCTGTTTGCCAATGTGCATCTAAAATATACATGAGGGAATATGCAAAATCTGTCCATAATGTGGATGTTTCCTCATGCATTATCAAGTAGTAAGTCTCTCACGCTGATCAAGGCTGCATTTATTTGATCAAAAATTCTTTATAAAATACAGTGTTTCTCATTGCATGTTCTTATTTGCAATGTCAAATAATCCTTTAATATGGTTGGGTGAAACATGACCTTTAATTTTGTATTTTCAGGATTCAGGAACTTCAGTCCCATCTCTCTAAGTTGGAGCAGTTCAGTCAGGTCTCGCTTGCTCTGACTCGGTGGAGTGAGAACTTCCTCAGGCACATGCAAAGCACCTGCAAAGTCAGCATAACTGATCTACAGTCTGCTGATTCCCAAACCAAGGTACGATATGTCTTTATAGTAGGCCTAAATCATCCAATCATCATCCTTTAATGTCTAAATTGAAAAATATATAAATATCTGTTTTCTCCAATTGTTTAAAGGAGGACAAGATATCCCTTCAGACCCAGGGAAAGTCCCAGGAGGCCTTACAGCCACATTGAGATGCTCTCAGCCCATCTTTAGCCTCAAAAGACCTGCAGGACCTGCAGACCAGGAAGGAGGACTACCTTCAACTCTTCAGTGAAGCTCAGAGTTTAGTAGCACATCGAGATGAAGCTCTACTCAAACTAAAAGACTTCTGTGAGGCTTACAATAAAGCCAGAACTTCTCTACAGACATTCCAGGATGGTGTTGAAGGAAGAGGGAGCTGGGATGAATCCAAAGTCAGGGAAATAAATCAGGAACTTGGGGACCTTTCCAAGGAGTTAGCATGTCTGGAGGTGCAGGCTATTAGCCTGGATATCATCCTGAACAAAGCACATTTTTATTTACAGGGGTCAGAGGAGGAAAGAACATCCTGCAGAGGGCTGGTGGATGATGTTGTGTTGAGCGTGCAGGTGCTTCAGAGAAGCATTGGGACAAAGCAGAGTGAGGCAGAGGCACTAGCAGCCATGTGGAGTTCCTTTAGGGGACGGAAGGAGCTGCTGCTTGGGAGTCTGTCAAAGCTGGAGGACAGAGTCAATATACCGTGGCCTACAGATGTCAGCACACATGCCTTTCAACAGAGGTACAGGCACTTATGTTTTCTCTGCCATTACTGTCTTTAGGGCCTTTTCATACCAATTCTGATGTGGCTGATATTTAGTATCTGGTATTAAAATCTATTTTGAGTATGATTACAAATGGACAGCGCTATATACATAAATAGAGGTGTAAACAAAATGTTTTCAGATTGCTCAAACCACATTCCACATAGAAAACAGTGCATCATGTCGACATCACATTTGCAAAACTAGTCCATTCTGACATCAGCAAAAGACCTTGATCAAAATAAGCACTTAAAACATCAGTTAAAATTGTGTAATATATTTTTAGTATAATTGCTAAAATATGTTAACTTTGAACTCTTTTGTTTCAAGTAGTTATTTTAGGTTAATGTAAACAATAAACACACACACACACACACATATATATATATATATATATATATGTATATAAATTATTAAATAATAAAATGTATCAATAGAATAACAATAACTTAATATATACATTTTAGAATAATGTGTATATTTATAAGCATGGATATACAATATAAACTGTGCTTTACTGTTGTAAAAGTGCATTTTACATTCCAAAAAATGTGGACTACATATTGATCCATTTAGTTGTTTACTGTAAGCAAATGTATGAGTTTTGTAATTTTACTCTAACAATGGCAAAGTTTGTGCTATGCTGTTTTAATAATATCAGTTTTTTTTTTTTCAGGTTGTGGTTGCTGAAGCAGTTGGAGGAAAAGACCCATGCCATACAGCACAGTCAGCTGTGGTTGGGAGAAAGAGGAGAACAACTGGCCCACAGAGACTCTGAGCTTGCAGGAGATGCCCAACGGGACATAGCCTTGGTCCAGTCCACCTGGGAGAGGACTAGGGCAATTATTGTGGAGGAGTGAGTATTTCGTTATCCAAGCCTTATACATTAAGTGCCCATTGAAACTTAGTATGTTTAGATAGAAGAATGGATTGTCAAATTGAACTTGATATGGATGACTTATGGGAGGGAGAGGCTGGAGTGGGCCAGTGGGTTGATGGATGGATGTTTTGACAGGTTGTGACTGTTGCCATGTTTAAATGCAATTTAGGTGTGGTTTATTGTTTGTGTGTTGTTAGAAGGATATGTGGGTGCATCTCTAAATAGATTATCCTTTGGATTAAAGAAACTGTAGAAAGGGGATAGTATTTTGAGCTATTGCCAAGACTGCAGTGTGTGTATCTCTATTGATGTTCCCCTCACTTCGTGCCTAAAATCTGTGACTGGGCTGCTTGTGTTTGTCCCCATACAGCCATGACCTTTGTGCAAACCTTCTGGAGCTCTGTAGGGAATATCAGACCCTGAGAACCAGGATCAGCTCGGTCGTAGAGAGAGCTCATGCCTTCACAATGGCCCAGTCGGACCCACACAATCCTGAGAATATCCACAGAGCTCTGTCACATGTTAGTGCCTCAGTGTGTGCCACCTATTAAACAAATGATTTAGATTATGATAACAAGCACATAGGTAATAACATTATCTCTGTTTGATCAGCTGGAAGTGGTGAGGCAAGAGTTGGCAGCCACTAACGAGGACCTAAATAAGCTCATTGGTTCAGGCAAACGCTTGACCAGCAAACTGAAGAAGCTTCCAGAGGAAAGTGTTCAGAGTGAAAATATCACGGTGGAGATGGATGCCTTTGTTGATCAATGGCTGGATGTGAGTGCATTTAATGTTCTTATTAGACATCATTTATATAGTTATCACTTTATGAAGTAACTTGAGGCAGGGATGTATAAAATCGAGGGGAGGCATTTTCCATTGTCAAACGTAAATATGCTCATTTGAAAAATTAAATTGGTCATAAAGAATGATTGCCCCTACAAATGACAAATGTGTTATAAGTCAATGATAACATTGAGAATTGGCACTCAATGTGCTATGGAATCTAGTTAAAATCATTATGTATTATTATTATTGTATTTTGTTTTTGCAAAACTATTTTCTTAATTTTGATGTTGCAAAAAAAAAGTACATTCGTGATATTGACCAATTATTGGTTGTCATACAGTTATTCTCTTTTATTGGGCAGATTTTACCTATTCCAAGGCATCCTTAATTCTTTATATTTATTCTTTATATATCATTTTTATGATACAAGTAACAGTTCAGATAAAAGTGAATTACTGATAGACAGAAAGAAAGAAAGAAGAAGGTTAAGCACTGTGATGTACAAACATAGATAAAGTAGTAGGTAAGTACAAACAAAATTCAATACATATGGATGGTGATGTAGAAGTGAAATATATGCATCCCTTATGCTGGTGAAACGAGTGTCTACTCTTTCAACTGTGGTCTTCTTATTATTAACATCACATTATGTACAGTACAAGATGCGCTGATGGCAGTGTTCATTATTGTGCAGATCTCTGAGGGGACGGATACAGACATCAGTCTTTATACTCGCTCCCTTGAGCTTTGGAATGACATTAATAAAATGGCTAATGACATTGAATTTTGGAGTGCCATCTCTGTCAGTGAGCTCAGTGAGAGAGCTGCCAGTCTACTCTCTGCTCATGACATGGAAGAACGCCTCTCTGAGTTCAAGGTGAGATCTATTCAACCAAGGCGATTTTAACCTTGTAAAAAAAGAAATAACATAAAATCAAAACCAGAGGCAGCAGCTTCTAGATCTAATTTCCCAGATTTCAGAGCAGCTGAAGACCTCGGAGGACTCACTATCAGAGTTTTCAACATCCTCTGACCCAGAGAATTTTGTTAAGATCAAGGTTAGTGAAGTGACTGAATTTTATTTAAATATAGAAGCAGAATTCTGCTTTGTAGGCATTTAACATTCAATTAAAAATGATATACCCTGTATTTTGTTAGGAGGTTGAGAGGTCACAGAAGTTAGAGGTGAGTCTGGATGTAGCAAGTCAGTCTCTCAGAGCACTGTGTGGAACGTACCCGACTCTTCACCTGACCCTGTTTGGTGACGCTGTCTCCCACCTGGTCAAGAGGAATGAGGAATTGAAACAACACCGCAGCCAGATCCTGGGGTCTCTTCAGGACACTCTATTGCAGCTCTTCAATGGTGAGTGTAACACTAAAAAATAATCCATTTACATTTATTCATTTAGCTGACGCTTTTATCCAAAGCGACTTACAATTGCTATATATGTCAGAGGTCACACGCCTCTGGAGCAACTAGGGGTTAAGTGTCTTGCTCAGGGACACATTGGTGTCGCACAGTGGATTAGAACCTGGGTCTCTCACACCAAAGACATGTGTCTTATCCAACACCACCCCCAAGGTGATGAATTAATAGTGATTAATTAATAATTTTTTTAAAGAAGTCACTTATACTCTCCCAGGCTGCATATATTTGATTAAAAATACAACAATACTGTAATATTGTGAAATACAATTACAGTTTAAAATAACTGCTTTGTATTTTAATGTATTTTAAAATGTATTTTACAGTATTCCTGTAATGGCAAAGCTGAATTTTAATTACTTTTAATTCAGAGTAACATGATCCTTCGGAAATGTTATTATTTATTATAGTATTTACCATAACTTTTGTTAAGTTTAATGTGTCCTTGCTTAATAAAGTTAATTTCTTAATTTATTTGTTGAAAAAGACTTTGGAACAATAGTGTATGTCTGAGTTAGAAGTAAACTGAGATGGGACTTTAGATGGGATTTTAAAACCACATACCATTAAATTGGCTCATGAATAGTTTATTAAAGGTATTTTATTTATTTATGTTTGATTGAAATGAGGCCACACACCTGTGCCTCAGATGCTGACATTATGATTGCTCCCGGTGGAATTGGTCGAGCATGGTCACTAAGACAACAGAGAGCTGTTCCATCCATACACACCTACACAGTCCATCTGTCTGCATGCAGCAACAGCTCACATATAGTTTTACTTAGGGACTGTCATTCTCTTTCTGTCTTTCCTTCTGCTAGAAATAGCACATGCTTTTCACTGTTGGCTGTCTGAGTTGAGGACTGGAATTGAGGACTGCTTTCAGCAAACAGGAGATGCTGTTGCTATTTCAGCCAAACAACAAAAGCTCAAGGTAGCATCATACAACAAATAAAATGACTCAGTCGTGTAATGAAACATTGCATCAGAGCAAAGCAACAAGGCAACTACCAATCAGAAGTGAAACATCGAAGAAGCATTTCAGACCTCCAACTAATAGGGGATTATGCCGGATTAGAAATTTGGGATTATTAATAACAATGGTTCATTATGTCCCTTATGTAATTGGATTAATTTATCCCCTCATTTTTAGACTGCAATAGAGGAAGTCATGGAGGGTGAAGAGCGCTTGGCTCAGTTTTGTGAGGATGGAGAGAGACTCCTCTTGCATCTCACAAAATGTGGGACTGGAAGCATACGGGAGCAACTGGACTCTTGTAAATATGCCTATGGCTCTTGTCATCATTATTTCTGTAATTCACACATAAACAGTAAATGTGACTGCACCTTGAGAGCTAAAGTTAGGAATTGCTCATCAAATTCATCTTTTTAAAATGTTTTCAGTTTTCTGTAATTAAATCAAGGTTGGAATTTTTTCTGGGTGAGACAAACCACAAAATTAATCAAATTCATTGTTAGGACCTTGCGTTTTTGTTATTTAAAGGTTATTACAAAAGGAAACCGGGTGGAAAGTGCGACTATGATGAAATTATAAAAATATATTATAAAACAATATACCCAAGACAAAAAAAAAGTTCTGTTAAAATTAGATTAAATAATTTAGGAAAAAGATTCGCGTGCAGTATTTATTAATAAATAATCAGTTTTTGAAGTTACAGTAGGTGTGTATACCATCTACCAGCAAGACATTGTAACATCTGCTCAAATCAAAGTAGTGAAATGATTTTAAATACCCCCATGTGCACTTAATTATGATATTGTGACAAAGAAAATTGAAAATATGGTTTCCATCTTTTAAATAGATTTTAGACCAGTGGATCTTGACCTTATTTACTTCAAACCCCTTTTGTCCATGACAATATTTAAAAGCTCTTTGTATTTTATTAATATTTTTTAATCTAAAAAACGCTGTATTTTGTACCACTCCTTATCCTTTGTATTTTTGGCCATTTTTGTCCTGTCACACATGAAATATGGTGTACAGTTCCCCAATACTGTTTAAGGGGAAGCAATATTTTTAGAATGGCTGGTCTATATCTGTGCAGTAGCTGTAACTTGTGTTTGTTTCCTCTCATCCAGGATATCCTGCTTATGAAGGGAGAGGGCGAGGTAAAGCTCAACATGGCAGCCGTGAAGGCGGAGATGGTCATCAAGGACAGTGGAGAAGTGGAACGAGGAGTGATTTGGTCTAAGCTTCAGGAAGTTGAAGACGCATGGGCAGCACTGCTTTTGAATGCTATGAGCTGCCACAGGTAACCTGTTGACTTTAATGAGCTGAGTAATCTGGTCATAAAAGATTAACTTGACCCTAATTACAGAAGTTTAGGTCAACTGATAGTTGGATTTAAATTAAAATAAACCACGACAATGGAAACATCAATATTAATATAATTACCGGAGCCATTAGTGTATTTTGGGTCAACAGTGAAAAGATTGGGAGCATAGTGATCTGTTTTTAAATTGTCATGTGTGCTTGACTACAGGTGCCAGGCACCTGGGATTTTATTCAATTATACTTATCATCACTATAGTAACCAAGTTATTATCTGGCTCTATCAGTTTCAATTAACACCAAGGGTGTAATGATGGAGCTGTTTTTTCTAATGATCTGCTAAATAATTCGGTCTGGGCTTGATAATAGGGTATGATGTCTGTTTTCCTGTTGGTTTATCATTCTATCTAGATAAATATGCTGAATAATACTGTAAAAATTGTATGAATGTAAAATATAAAAATATCTGTAAAAATTCAATATACCTTTTTCCTCTTATCTGTCCTTTGTGTTTTAGCCGATTGGAATGGACGGTTAATCAGTGGGATTAGTTTGTGGAGTCTCGTGCACAGCTGCAGAGATGGCTGGAGGGAGTAGGGCTGGAGGTTAAAGGGCCTCTTGAGCCCCAGCTTGGACTCTGGGAGAAAAGAAAGCAACTGGAGAGACTGCGCTTGCTGTCATCAGATGTGGAGGACAACCAGGGAGCTCTGTGCTATCTGGAGGAGAGTGCGGCTGAACTTTACAAACGCACTGGAGACCCCGTCTTTAAGGAAGAAGAAATGATTCTCCTCAGGGCACAGTTTGAGGATGTCAAAGCTGCAGCAGAGGTGAAGTATTTGTTAATGTCTAGTGGATAGTTGTAGTGTAATAGTGAACGAGAGTGGTTATGTTAAAATTGAAATGAGTTAATTATTGTTTTATCTTATTTAGGAGAGAGTCAGATTGTCAGAGGACGTTGGCCTCGAACATAAGAAGTACATGGAAACAATCAGGGAGCTATGTTTAATAAAGTCCACATCTGTATAAAATAAGCATGCTATTTATATATATTTCATTCCCATTTTATAATTCCGAAGCTTTTACACATTAATTAGACATTCCTTTTTATGTATGTTTACAAGCTTGTCTTCTCTCTGTGGAAAAGGATAGAAAGAACCTTCATATTGTTTTCTCTCATTTACAAACATCATCTTTCACTCTGAATGGTGTGAAATGAAAAGAACAAATTCATTCTTTGGAGCAGATGAGATGGTGTGAGACTGCACGACAAATTATGTGAGATACTGATGATATGAAGGCATAATTGCATTTCATCTGCACATATGAATATGTGAGTGTGGGTGAATAAATAGATAGAGAGATATGAGTTTTTATTAACCTCATGAGAGAAACTGTACTGCATCAGCTGCCAGTCACTTTTAAGCAAAACCTGCCTTGAATTGTCCCTCGTTCATAAAGCAGTTTGGAGAAAAATGATTTGTGCAGACATAACGAATTTAGTTGTATTCGGTGGTGCTCTACCATCCAAAACAAAACTAATCCACTGCGTCCTCAGCGGCTCTGATGTCAGGAGAAAATGAAGACTCTACATACATCCACCCATCTACAAAAACCTGCATTGCTTATGAGGTGGAAACTGGCTGAGGGCGGAGTTATGCTAATACGGGACAGCCTGTCAGCTTTTGTGAGCAGGGCCTGAGCAATATGACTTCATATTGCTTAGAAAATCAAAACGGCTTGAATATTGAGACTATTTGCATTTTTTTGGGAGGGAATTAAAAAAAGTAGTAAATGGATTTTTATCATTGTAAGGTGGTTGTGTCCACTCACTGCTAAGACACATTATATGCCAACACCATATAAAAGTGAATTTTGCATCCGATTTCCCCTTTAAACTGTGAGTGTATGTGTGTGGTCAAATGTTTGAACGTTTAGGCTGTGTGAGCGCTGGAACAGAACTGAGCACTTCATTCCAAGGTCAGAGTTATTACGCGCTCTCACAGGACTACAAATCAATGGATGCAGATGCTTAGATTTTACTGTTGTTATGGATCTGCAATATTTTTGTGCTGATAAGCTCATTATACTCTCTGCTTATCTCCATAACACTTATTGTGCGTGTTTGATGAGAAGGAAAATATCCATAAAACACAGTGTGTGTTTGATGAGAAAGAAAAGTAGGTGTTAAGAAAGAGAACGGGGGAGATTGGTGGGACATTTCTATGCTGTTTGCCCATTTCTCCCTGGATAATCAGTGCCAGTCAGGGAGAATGAGAGAGTGATATATGCAATAAAGGATAATAAGACTACACAGCAGCACTTTAAATAAATTATATACAAATAAATGCTTCCATCTCTTTACCTTTAAAGCTGCCGTTTATTTCTCAGGGATCATTACCTTAAAATGTCATCTGTTTATTACTGAACATAAATGTTTTTTTTTAGTTTTTTTTTTTCTTTAAACAAGCATAACTTTGCATGGAAAGCTGTTATGCCTGAAATGCATTATTATCATTATTTTTTATCTATCTTGATATTGTATGGTTGATGACAAAATAAATAAAAAGTTTATACTGAAAGAATGTTTTGTCTTCTTTTTCTTTTTTAATGACTTAATGATTTTAATATTACACTTTTATTAAAAAAATAAATAAAAAAAATGTAATAAAATATTTCATTGATTCAATTCAATTCAATTCAAGTTTATTTGTATAGCGCTTTTTACAATACAAATCGTTACAAAGCAACTTTACAGAAAATTATGTTTCTACAATATTTAGTAGTAGCTAGTAGTTTGTGCACGTTTGACAGGATTTTAGAAAAATAAAAATAATAATACAAGACGTAGTCAGCTAGATGATGAACTATCAATATTATTAATTAATAGTAATTATATGATGCAGTCACACATGTAGCAATATTTGTTAGTTCTGTTTGTTGATTCAAGGTTAGCGTCATCTGGGGTCCTCTGAGGGTCAGCATCATCTCTTCTCAGGTGTTCTGGATCCAGACTGGAGCTTGTGTAAATCCTAGTTACCCCGTGGCAAAACATAGAAACAAAATAGAGACATCATTAGCATAGCTGCTGAAACTGAATTAAAATTAGTTTAACCCAAGCTAAAGAATAAAAATGCAGATGCAACTACACTCACAATTTAAGAGATACATTATTCGAATGCTTGGCGAAAGAGATGCGTTTTTAATCTAGATTTAAACAGAGAGAGTGTGTCTGAACCCCGAACCCCGAGTTTGGGAGCCAAATGTGAAAAAGCTCTACCTCCTTTAGTGGACTTTGCTATCCTAGGAACTACCAAAAGTCCAGCGTTTTGTGACCTTAGGGTGCGTGATGGGTTGTAGCGTGGTAGAAGGCTAGTTAGGTACGCAGGAGCTAAACCATTTAGGGCCTTATAGGTAAGTAATGATAATTTGTAACTGATACGGAACTTAATAGGTAGCCAGTGCAGAGACTGTAAAATTGGGGTAATATGATCATATTTTCTTGACCTGGTAAGGACTCTAGCTGCTGCATTTTGGACTACCTGTAGCTTGTTTATTGACGAAGCAGGACAACCACCTAGAAGTGCATTACAATAGTCCAGTCTAGAGGTCATGAATGCATGAACTAGCTTTTCTGCATCAGAAACAGATAACATGTTTCGTAACTTGGCAATGTTTCTAAGATGGAAGAATGCAGTTTTTGTAACATTGGAAATATGATTTTCAAAAGACAAATTGCTGTCTAATATAACACCCAGATTTCTGACTGTAGAGGAAGTAACAGTACATCTGTCTAGTTGCAGATTGTAATCTACAAGATTCTGTGTGGTGTTTTTTGGTCCAATAATTAATATCTCTGTCTTATCCGAATTTAATTGGAGAAAATTATTTGTCATCCAATCTTTTACATTTTTAACACACTCTGTTAGCTTAGATAATTGGGAAGTTTCATCTGGTCTCGTTGAGATATATAGCTGAGTATCTTCAGCATAACAGTGGAAGCTAATTCCGTATTTTCTAATAATATTACCAAGGGGCAACATGTATATTGAAAATAGAAGGGGACCTAGGACGGATCCTTGTGGCACTCCATATTTTACTGATGATAAATGAGATGACACCCCATTTAAGTAAACAAAATGGTAGCGATCGGACAGGTAGGATCTAAACCATCTTAGAGCCTGCCCTTGAATACCTGTATAGTTTTGTAATCGATCTATGAGTATGTCATGATCTATGGTGTCGAACGCAGCACTAAGATCAAGTAAGACTAGAAATGAGATGCAGCCTTGATCTGACGCAAGAAGCAGGTCATTTGTAATTTTAACAAGTGCAGTTTCTGTGCTATGGTGGGGCCTGAAACCTGACTGAAATTCTTCATACAGATCATTTTTATGCAGGAAGGTGCTCAATTGAGCAGACACAACTTTTTCTAATATTTTAGACATAAATGGAAGATTTGAAATAGGCCTATAATTTGCCAGTACACTAGGATCTAGTTTTGGTTTCTTAATAAGAGATCATTGCACAATTTAAGTGTATTTTACATGGGATAATTCTCATTGCTGAACGAATGACTGAATTAATGAATGAAATTATAATTGCATGTGAGAATTTTCTGACATTTAATTATAATTTCATTCATTAATTCAGTTCAGCAATGAGAATTATCCCATGTAAAATACACTTAAATTGTTCAATGAATGTTTTTGACTAAGAAAGTAATCAATATTCGTGTATAAAAATAATGTTAATTGAGATGATGAAAAAAGGTGGGAGTGGCAGAGAGGGGCGTTCATCCTCTAAGTCTAAAGCGTGAGGGAAAGATCCGATGTGAGAGTTTTTTGCGCGCTTGAGCAGCAGTCTCACCGCCGAAAGAATCACGAGCGGCGGCGGCAGTAGTTGGATAACAAGCAGCCACCGATGCCGCAGTTTCCGTAGCATCTTTACCCTCCCTCTCACTCCCTCCCTTCAGGAGCTGCTGGAGCGTGGCGCGTGCGAGGGGCGCGAGTGGCTGCAGCGCGTGCGGCTGAGCGCGGAAAGAGCCGGAAGGCACACAGCAGCGGCGGGCTGCGAGCTGATGGATGGAGAAGTGGCGGCACTGGCTCGAGCAATGCACCAGCGGGAGAGAGCTTCGCTACGAGCTCGAGACGTCCTCGAGACGGCCGTGGCCGCGGCGATAGGGGCCGAGCGGGAGCAGACACGGCTGACAGCGCAGCTGGACGGAGAAATGGAGAAGCTGGAGGGCCAGCTGAAGGAGTGGAGCGAGGGACTGAGCAGCGCCGAGCGGAGGAATAGCGGAGCTGCCGCGGTGGTGGGATGGACGGTCGCCAAGGTAATTGAGAGATGAACAGGGTGTGTATAATGTACAATGCTATTTAATTACAGTGTATATTATGTAAGCTGTCACACAGTTTGGTGAAGAATTTAATAATTTTTTGAAACAACAAACTCATTTGCAAGTTTATAGCCAGAAAGTAATATTTAAATAGTACAGAGCTTCCCTTTTCCCCTTTCCTCTCTTGTTTTTGTTGTCTTTCTGTAGTAATATGTTTTCCTGCTGCTGAGATTGTTTATACTTAGGCTAATGTTACATCTGTTTCTTGCTGCTCAGTTAATTGAAAAAGGATTGCAGAATTTTCTTCCTTCTCTTCTTCCTTTTTTCCTCAAGTCCCTCAATGTTTCCTTCTTTTCTTGTATAAGTTACTTTCTCTCATCCCGTGTTTCCAGTGTCCAGACTTGTTTGTGTTACACGCTCGTTTGCTCGGCTCAAGCTCCTCAACATCTGACAGCTGACTCTCACCGGGAGAGAGAGAGAGAGAGAGAGAGGAGGGAGGGAGGAAGGAGGAGAGAATGTAAAATGGAGGGAGAGAGAAAGAGTGTGAACGAAAATGAGAGAACATGTCAAAGGCAAGGGAGTGAATGAGAGCGGCCGAGGTGTGTGAAAGAGAGGGAAAACCGTGGCATGTGAAGTGGAAGACGGAGGAGTGAGAGAAAGAAGAGGAGGAGAGCGATTGAGGGAGGAAGTGTTCTGTAGGGGGAAGTCAGGGAAGTATTTCCCTCTTGTTTTTAAAGAGAGGGTCGGGGGAGGGTGGAATAACAGAGATAGAGAGAGGCACCACTGTGGGCTCTGTATAAACTAGGCATGTTCGGAGAAGTGGGAAGGCTTCCTGGAGTCGCAGAAGAACAGAAATGCTTTTGTAAGAAGCCCTGCTCTTGGAGTTGAATAGAGCTGTGTGTTAATGCTTTATTGTGTATGTGTGCACAGCTGTACATGAAGAAGCATCAAGCTGATAAATGAGGTTTTAAGTGTTATTGAAACTCACCCCTGCTGTGTGTGGGTTTGTCAGGGTGTTCTGGAGGGGCTTCAGACAGCTGAAGTTATGGAGGAGAAGCTGAAGGCGCAGCTCAATGAGCTGTGTGGGTTTTCCAGTGATCTGGGTCCACAGTCGGACAGAGTCAGCGCTCTTATTAAGCTACACAACAGGTGAGTGTGCTGCAGACATAAACGTATATGCGTGAGGTTAAAAGTTTTTGAAGTCAAATGGTCACCACCTAGTTTTGTTTAGCGGGCCGTTCCTTGAAAGTTTGTTTAGCCTTGGTAGACAAATAGAAGATGGATGTTTCTTACAGAGCTTCCCAGAAATGTCTCCACTGCTTACGGCATGTAATAAGCAAATGATTTATAATAATGTACATATAAAATAATGTATTATAATATTTAATATGACTTAATATTTATTTCATTTAATAATTCATAAAAAAATACATTGGTTTGTTTTTAGTTCAGAAAAAAGTGAAAAGAGTAAACAATTTTAAGTTATACATTATAAATTATATGTACAGCAGTTAATGAATAGAATAAATAAATGACAAATAAATAAATTTGAGTCCTAAATTTGGTGAAATTGTTAAGATATTTATTCAGCAATTTTATTTGCAGTGTTTATTGACCTTAAAGTTTTTGAACATTGTAAAAACTGTTTACTGGCAAAACATACTCAAAAAATAATAAGAATAATAATGAAGCAAAAATAATTTATTAAACTATAACATTGTAAATAAATGTAAGAATAATGTTATAAATTAATAGAGAAATTAATAAAAAAAAGGAGTAAATTAAAATATTAATTTATTTCTAAATAAATATTTCATTGTTTGTTTTGTAGGTTAAATACACATGCTCTATTTAATTAACAGAATACATTTACACATAAAAATGTAATGCACTGAGGTGAATGAAGGGTTGTGATATACTGCACCTCATAGCGCTGCATCTAAAGTGAGTGTTTCAGCTGAGAGCACCTGTCATGACAGCAGGTTTTACCTTGTTAGCATACTTTTCAGGTATAGCAGCAAAAAACATGCTTATCTACCCTCCACTGTCCACTTTAACCTCATCCGCATTCGTGTATGTGAGTGTGTATCTGTGTGCAGGCATGCTAGTGTATTTCTGTGTGTGCAGGTTCTGCTGCGTTTGACACTTTCTGATACCCAAACTCTCCCTCTGAGAGAGCCTGTCATTGAAACAGATGTCTGTGCTCACCTTGTGCTATCAGCTCCCCCTACACTCACACATTTTAACCCCCATCCCCCTTTTTCACTCTTTCCTTTTCAAATACTGCTCTGTGCATCTTCCTCATTAGCCTAAGCCTACGAGCCTCCCGGGAATGTCAGAATACAGAGAAACTGCTGGAACAACGCTTCCGTTCTTCTCTGCATGACTTTCGGCAGTGGATGGTCAATGCCAACATCTCTACTGCAAAATGCTTTGACTCTCCTCATAGCATCCGGGATGCCTACATCGCTCTCCAGCAGATCCAGGTGAGTGCAATGGTTGTGGACCGTACTCTGTCCAGGAGGGCAACTGGGCAAAAATCAAGATTCTTGGAACATAGCCATAGCCAGGCCACAGCAGGTTGTCATGGAAAAGGTAGCCAGAATTTGATAGAGTGATAGCCCATTCTCAGATCCCATGGGCCAGTTTATGAGGCCACCATTCAGCCAAGGATGTGCCAGACGGGTCTATTTATGACTTCAATTAGCACAGTAGAAAACCTGTGAGAGCAGAGGGAAAATGCACAGTAATGATGTATAGCTCGATGAAAGAGACATAGAATAGACCTGGACGGGAATCACCTGAGAGTTATCTAAAATATCTCAAAAAAGAAAACCAATAATGCAAATAATAAAATGCAATTTTTAGTATACTAATCATCGATTAAATAAGTAAAATTTTTATTCATATTTCTATGTCACTATTTTATTTAGTTTTAATTTATTTAATTTACATCTTACATTTTGTGTATATATTTATATATTTCAAATACTAAAACTTTATTTTGAGCAGTTACATATTAAACAGAAATTTATTTAAGTTTTATTATTTTATAAAAAAGCAATTACCTTTTTGGAAAATAAAAAAAGACATTCATTATGTATGTAGAGACATTCATTATTCAGCCTTAAAAAGAAAGAATTAAACACTTACTGTCTCTTTTGTTATGGACATAAAAGACTTCACAGTCCAATCAGTATTTTGCTACAAATGTCACAGCTAGCTAGTCATATTAGGAAGATGCCAACATGCACAGGTTATATGACATGTCCTCACCAACCAAGACTACATTAAATAAACGTACCCTTTGCAATGAGGGTAAACATGATTTGTTTTGACCACGGTCTGTGGCTTTTGTGGAAAATGTTTAGCTGCTGAAACAATGAAACAATTGAAATTCAATTTTGTACACTAATTTTGGCACTGTATTAGGTCACCACTTGCCATCCAATGAAAAATCTTGGTCCTGAAGCAAAATCAGTTCAAGCTGCTTTTAGTATTTGACTCCATACATAAATTTATTCCACAGATTGCTGCAGATATTTTTCCCACAATCAGCAGAGAAAAAAAAAACTCGGATCATTACAGATTCCCTGTGTGGGTCTAGATGTAGCATAGGTCATGTGCAATAAAAAGGGAAATATATGAAGAAAGAAGCAGAATAAGGTAACTCAGAATTGAAGATGGAAGCAATGCTTCTAATTTTTTATTTACCATCAAATACATTTCAAATGTGGAACAATGTTTTCGCATGGCTTACTTTCCTGAACCACCAACACAGCGTCAGACATGCTTTGGGTCATACATAATTGCATATGTATCATTTGAGTGGAGAAAGACAGAAAAAGATGAGAGGTGCAAGCTTCACAGATGGTGGGAGATCCCAGCTGGGTGCCTGTCAATGTCTGGACGTGACTCATTGAACTTGCTGCCCACTGCTCTGTGATAGTCTACTTGTGTCTGTGTGGCTGACGTCTTGCTCATTCTGCATCACAGGAGTTCAAAAATGACAAGGAGCAGGGCCAGACCAGACTGAACGCTGTCCTGACCTGTGGAGAGCAGCTTAGTAGCGTGGTGCCCGCCGAAAGAGTGGAGGCGATCAGGACAAAAGAAAATACAGCCAAAGATGACTGGAAGAGCCTGATGGACAGCTTACAGAGAAGAGAGACGGCCTTACAGGTAGAGCTGTGTAGAGATTAATACATTTTTAAGACATTTCTTCATATTTTGTATACCCTGCTCATTTTTGTTTGTATTATTATTTGTTTTTATATTAAAAATCAAATGCAGCTTTAGTTACATGTAAAACCTTTATGAATATCTACTTTCAGGTCTTGCAGTCTCAGATGCAGGACTTTGAGGCAAGTGTGGAACCACTTCAAGACTGGCTGAACAGGACTGAGATCAGTGTGCAAGAGAGCAGCGCTCGCCTCCATGACCTGCCGGCCAAGAGACTAGAGCTCTCCAAACTTCAGGTGAGCCCAGATAGTCTTAATGGCTTATTTATACTTATTCAGAAGAGCTCGGATCAACCAGAGTGAAATGAATCACTACTATTAAGATTTCAGTCCTCACTATACCTTGAATATCAGTGTGAAGTAATTCATTGACATGAGAACATTTGATTTATGATCAATAGATTATGCATTAAACATTAGGAGAGTATTAAAAATACATTTATTTTTTTCATGTCTTTTAAACATAATCTAGCTGTTTAAATGTAATTAAATGAAATCAACTAACTGTGGCAGTGGACTTTGCAGAACTTAAGCTGAATTAAATGAGTTGTCATAAGTAGGATCTGCTGGAGATAATGAAATAAACCATGTCTGTCAATGGTTATTTCGCTGAGTCAAGCTTCCTGCCACAATTGAGGATTAAGCTGACTCTCCAAATGCACTCGAAGAACAAAACCCCCAATATACAATCTGACAATAATATGAATGTAGAATAGAGGTTGGAAAGATAAACATTTCTATTTTTGCCTTATCACAAGATTCTTGTGATACTTTCATCTCTATTTTTGTACTGCTTTGTTGCTTGCTGGGCCCTTTTGTCTGCTCTGTTGGCAATTGCATTTTTAACAGTGTATCTGTACAGTGTGTAGAAGTCCTCTGAGTGATTATCCATCCCCTCCTATCTCCCCTTCCCAGCTTTTACCCACTTTCCCTCTTACTCCCTTTATCCCCAGAGTGCACCAAACATGATAGACTCCATTATCATGAACTGTGTCTGACTAACTGACAATTTCACAGTCTGCTCTTTTTCCATCTTGAGAAAAGAAACAATAAATTTGCTTGTGGTGTTCTTTTGTGCCCTGATGTATTAAGAGTGTTTAGTTAAAGTTTTTTTGTTGAATGTCATCTCAGTGGATGTGCCCAAAAGCTCACTTAGTGTGGTTTTTCTTGGCATGAACATTCGTCTTTATTCTTTTGTGACCCCTGCTTGCCTCGTGACCCCTGATTGCACACCCTCAGACATTGCTAGAGGAGATGCGCTCCAGAGAATCTGAACTGGCAGAGTTGAGAGGGCGAGCACATGGCCTCTGGGAGGGTCAGGGTGCTGGGAAGAGCTTTGTGCATCGGGTCTGCCAGCTAGCTGCATGCTACTTGGCCCTGAGCAACCTGATTAAGGTAACCTCCTCTACATATCTGTTTACCTCATCATTCCTGTGTTTGCTCTTTCATCGTTACCACTGAATGTGATATAGGGGATGAGCTCATTATTATTGACATTTATTTTTTAAAATAAATTTAATACTTTTATTCAGCAAGGAGTAAAGTGATTTATACTGTTAAAAATATTTATTTATAAATAAATGCTGTTCTTTTAAACATTTAATTCATCATAGAATCCTGGTTTCCACAAAAATATTAAGCAGCATATTTTTATTTTCAATTGTATTAATATAGAAAGCAGAAATTTCAAATGATATAATAATAATTATGTTTCACAATATAAGACTACTGTTTTTACTCTATTTTGGTCAAATTAATGCAGCATTGGTGGGCATTTTCTTTGAAAATAAAATTTCTTTATAAAAAAGCTAATTCTATATTAATTTACTTAGGGATGCATCGATATTACATTTCAGACTAAAACCGATAATAATTTTTATGTTCTGGCCAAATAACCAATAAATGTCTTATATTAAAACACTGTATTATTTTATTAAAATATATTAAAATAAAACAGTAAAAACTTTTTTAGTGCTACAAGTGCATTTAGGCACTGCAACATTGTAATATACAGTGTGAAAAATTTATATTTATTTTGATGTGCTAAATATTGCTAAAGATACATTTAACAGTGTTATTAAATTGTTAGTGTTCTGGAAAATTAATAACATGTAATATTAACAAAAAATTATAATTGTAATTTAAAAAGTGTGTGTTAGATCAAGGCAAAAGGTAAACTAAATGTAAAATGAGAAAATATACACAATTAAATACCAATAAACCTTAAAATCTCTGATATCAGCTGATAACCAATATCAATAATATTCATCTTTAAAGACACCTGTTTAAATAAAAAAACACTTCATTTGTCCAGTCTTTTAATCTAGTCTTGACTTCTCTCACCCACCTTCTGCAGGAGAAAGTGTCAAGGGTAGAACGAGTGGTGGGGGAGCATCAGCTTTTTTCACAGGGCCTTCAGGAACTTCAGAACTGGGTTTCGGAGTCCCAACAGGTCCTCAAGACCTGCAAATGCCCCACATCTGACAAGAGTGTGCTTATCACCAGAATGGGCCAGCTCGGGGTACACTGTCATTTAATATATACACATTTTACCATTTCACAGGTGTTGCTAAATCCTAAGGACAACCTTCTAGGGATTTGGCTCTCATAAATTAGTTTGTAAGTTTCATTTGTACATGTTGGGTGTATAACATTGTTTCTGATTGATTACAGACTTTACTGGCGGCTTGTCAGGGGAGAGAAATCCAACAGAAGATGCTCATCACCAGAGGGGAGTCTGTCCAGAGGAACACCTCGGCTGAAGGTGTACCAGTGGTTCGTAAGCAGATCCAGGACCTCAAAGACTCCTGGGAATCACTCTTGTCAACATCCATACAGTGCAAGAGGTCAGAGAACTCTCTGTCCCTCAGTCTGGGTTTATTTATCCTCTCTTTGTTAGTGCTTTTGTCTGTGTGCTCATCAGGCGTCTGTGTGGAATTAGTAGATGTCTTGTTCATGTGTTGCATTTACAGTCAGCTGGAAGGTGCCTTGTCACACTGGACAAGTTACCAGGAAGATGTCAGTCAGTTTGAGTGCTGGATGGAGCAAGTAGAAGAGAGCCTCGGAAACTCAGACAAACACAACGCTGAAATGAGGGACAAGACAGCCAATCTAGGCCGTGCCAAAGTAATTCATACTTTTCATATGCATAACATAATAACATAACATAACAATAATTTTATACAGGAATTATTGTTTAGATAACAGTTGTATATTCTTACAGTTCTATTAGAAGTTGAAACCTTAATGTATTATTTATGTGAATTGCTATGCTCTGTACAGCTTCTCTATGAGGAAGTTCTTAGCCACTCTAGCCCTTTAGAGACCATTGCAACCAAGGGTTTCAACATGACTGTACATACAGCCACCCAACGGGAGATCCAGAAACTCAGTGAGAGATATACAGCCATTAAAGATAAGGCCAAGGTAAGCCAAGGATGTCAAACTGTAGGCTGCAGACCAGTGCTTACATTTGTTTTAGGTGGTCAAGAAGAATTATTCAGCACAAACTAATATGATGAATCCAACCAAGTCGAGTGGTTACTCAAGTCGAGTCCTATTCACAGGGGAATTGATTGAATTACATAAATCTTTCAAGACAGACCTACGATGAGCTTTGAAGTTGCTGAGCAATGAGGTTATTGAGGAAGCTGTAAATCAGTATGATTTTCACTTCATTTTTTTTTTAAATAATACATTTAATAACCAATTTCCCAGTGAAGAGAGACACCACCTATTAGCCTGAAAAGATCATTCAGCAATCAGAGAAGTTTCTGTTACTATGGAAACAGAAGTTGCGGCCAAAGAGCTCAGCAGTGACCTCTCAGCACTGCACATGAACTATTTATCTATCTATATATTAGATCCAGGTGGTTTGTGACTCAGATTTTTTTTTATCTCAGTGGAGGAAAAGAATGGGGAAAATACTTCTGGAACCAAGCAGCTAAAAAAATGTTACGCTCTGGTTTTTTTTTTATTTTTTTTTATTTTTTTTATTAAGGACCATGTACAATTCCTAACATAAATGTTTCCATTTGATGTATTGTACCAGAGTTAGCCGCAGGCTAATTTACATTTGCAGTCCATACAAATAACACTCCCCCACCTCCAATACAAAAGAGAAAAAAATAAAAAATAAATAAAATATGAAAAACACACACACAAGATACAAAAAAACACAATTTGACAGTAGCACATCAATGTAAGTGATTACAAATTTGATTGTTTTTCAGAGAAACTTTCAGTTCGGATTTAAAACTCTTAATGGAACTGCAGCTTTTTGTAACATCTGTTAGTGCATTCCACTGTGTGGTTGCTTTAAAAGAAAAAGCAGATTGTTTAAAAGTCGAGCGGCAATAAGGTATGTTACAGTCAAAAATAGACGCTATTCTAGTAGATTTGACAGAAATCGCAGAACGAGTGTGAACATAAACCAATAAGCATGCAGGGGCCAGGCCATGTAGAATCTTATACACTAGAGTCAAGTTAGAAAAGAGTATAAAGTTTTCAAAACTCAACAGTTTCTCTAGAATCTTACAATGGTGGTATCGAAATGGCTTTTTATCAAAGATTTTTAAAGCTTGCTTATATACTGATTCTAGAGGTCTAATGGCAGATTCGCTGGCCTGTCCCCAACAGGTTACACAATATGAAATATGTGAGAAAATTAAAGCATGCATAAACACTTTGGCTATATCCATTGGGATGGATGATCTAATCTGTAGTTTTTTTCATTTTCTTGATATGTTTCTTAAAGTTAAGATTCGAATCTAAAATTATACCAAGGTATTTAAAGTCGGTAACTATATCAATTAATTCATTTTTAATAAAAATGTCTGCAGTTTGAATCTGCCGCTTATTTTTATAAAAGAACATACCTTTTTATTTTTGTTAATATTTAATGTAAGACAGGATTCTTCAAGCCACTCAACAACGCCTTGCATGGCACAAGTTCATTTATCAGCCGCTAGTTGAGCATTTTTTGCATATGTGTACAACACAGTGTCATCAGCATATAATTGTATATCAACACCGTGACAATACTGTGGAAGATCATTAATATAAAGACTAAAGAGTAAAGGACCTAATACAGATCCTTGAGGATTATTCTATTTCCACTTATCGTAGAATAAATTTGAAATGATATTCTCTGCTGGTTTTTTCAGGCTGCTGTCAGTAAGGCAGAAGAATTGGTTCTGCTCCATCAAGAATACCAGCGAGGGCTACACATGTTTGAAGACTGGCTGGAGCAGGAGCAGAACAGTTTGGCCCTCCTCACAGCTCTGGATGAAGATGTAAATGCTCTGGAGAACACGTTAAAAGAACTACAGGTTAACATAATATGATATTTTTTAGGGCTTTAATATTATAGGCAAGAAATATTCTGCACTACATAATCTTGTACTCTTTCTGTCTAATATTGTCTCCAGATGCTCCAGTCACATTGCCCTAAGGGACATAACTTGCTCCGCTCAGTTCTTGCCAGTCGAGAAAGAGTAATTCCATGGGGTTCCCCTCAAATTGAGGATCGGGCTCTGGAAACAGCACAGATAGAGTGGCAGGGTTACCAAGACCAGCTCAGCGAGACCAAAGTCCAGGTAGAGCAGGTCCTTGAAAGGGTTCAGGAACTAGAAGGTTTATTTCAAAGCTTAGACCAGTGGCTGGTTGACATGGAGCTCAAAGTTAAAGTGAGAAGCCATCGTTGCTCTGATGTCACTGCGAAGGAGGCACAGCTACAACACCTGAAGGTACAATGCATTATACTTTTGCTTGATGATTTCAGAAATACAGTACTGTCGTTTTATGTAGGTAAATGTTGACATTTTCCTGTCATTACCTGATATCAGCGATGGCAGATTGAGGCTGCCCAATGTCAGGCTGAAATGGAAGGCCTTAGTACTCTTGCACAGCAAGTCATAGAGGATGCTCATGTCCGTGGTCGGATCAGTACCAGGGTTACCCAGCTCACTGCCCGCTACCATGCCTTGCTCCTACAGATACAGGCAAGTCAGCCTTGTACATTAGCAATTCTTACGCATTTGAGTATTTCAGGAAAGTATACAACATCATTCAGTAAGCTTTCAGTGTCCTTTTACTTTTTTTCCCACAAATAATATGCATAGAACAATCATTTTCTAAATGTAATAATTTTCCATCACTGTTTTTATCTGTTGGCATTTGAATTGTCCTGTTAATTATAGAGACACATGACATTCATTTTCATATTGCAGGTTCTTGGATTTTTCTTATTACTCTGCAGCTGCTCCTGCAATGTGAAAACTACAACAGACGCTGTGGTTTTACAATATCCCACTAATTATTCCTCTGGATTATGCTTGGGATCTCTCAGTTTTCTCCACAAATCTTCGCTCAATCTCTTTCCCAGTGTTATTGTTAACTACAACCAAATTGAAATGAAATGCAAATAAAATAATATTTAAATTTTTTATTTAAATATTTAATTTATATAAAATAAACTAAAACTAAATAGAAATATTATATATAAAAACCATAATAAAAATGCTCATAACAAAATGATTAAAACTTAAAAGTAAAACTGAAAATAGCTAAACCAAAATATTGCTAAATACTATAAATTTGTATAAATAATGATAATAATAAAAAAAGCACTCTACACCATTTTAAAACCATATTTTCACCCCTTTTCTTCCCTTATAATTCCTATAGTAATTCCTATTCCTATATTTCTGAAGTACAGAAATGCAATAGACCAGTTATTTTATGTTTTTTCTGGTAAAATTATTGCAGTCATTATTATTTTTCATTATTATTAAATTGTCTAAATTAAACCTTTTTTTTGAGTTTAATGAAATTTAAATTTCTACTTGAAATTCTGTTTCTACAATGATGTTTTTTTAGTAGAACCTTGTGTCATTGACTCACCTCTCACTTTGCTGCCAAAGCACACTGATGAGTCTAATTTTTCAGCCATCTAAACATTGGAAGTTATCCAACCTGCTAAACCAGCTCCTGTGACCCACTGTGATAAAAAAAACCCCTACACTCTGGAAAAATCAATGTCTCGCCACATAGAGGCCTTAGCTTGTAATTAAACACTATAGGATTCAATCTTGCCCATCAATCGGTGCTGCTGCTTTTGTGGCAGCAGCAGACTTGTTTTTAACACTTGCTGTAACACCTCTCATTTCTGCCCACTTCTCTCTAACATGCACACACCCTGACTGCGACACAGAATAGATGCACTGCAGTCAAGAGCTATTACGTCTCAGCAGATAGGTGTGCACGTGGTGCAGCACAGCGCAAAAGCGTTAATTGGTGCCACGTGCATGAGGGATTTGCATGTCAAGTGAAGAAGGCAGCAAAATAGCTTAGCCTCAAAACTCCAGTGGTGAACCCTAGTGAGTGTGTGGCATTGGATCAATTAAAACACTTAATGCTGATGAGACAGAATTCCAAGCAAACTTGACAATAAGCCTTATGATTTATTCTTCCATCATTCAGGACACCCTCAAACAGCTCCAGGTAGAGATGCAGAAAATCTCAGAGGCTCAAAATGCTCTCAGGACCTTCTCTGATTGGTTGAGCACAGCGAGGAAGAATTTCAAAATCGTTACTGAAAGGACAGAGGCTCTCGATCGCATTACAATGGAAAAGAAGATGAAGAGGCTAGAGGTATGGCCCAGTGAAAACACAAATGTTGCTGTACATGCAAAAGAGAATATACTGTACATAAACACTTTTTACAGGGTTTTATTTTTTCCTTTTAGAGTTAAAGGATCAGATGAACCGATGAAACTGTCACCCCTTTTTATCTTGAGGTTTAACAGCTATTGATCTGGCCTGATAAAATTACACTCACACACCACAGACTAAGACTCTCAGCGGGCATGGCACAGTTTTGCGCTCATATTTAAGATCGTAAGAGTCGGAGTGTCTCTGTGTGTGCACATGTACAAGTCTCTTTGTCTTCTTAAGGATATGATCAATATGTCTACTACACAAAGCAAAAGAAAGCTTTTGCACGATTGCACTCTACGTGCACACAGCCACTTCACACACTCCCCCACTGTGATAGCTAAGATGAAGGAACGGTCTGTCTGTGGAACCTGCTGGCACAGACTGTCTAATTGACGCAATGCCCTTGCAGCTTCAACATCACATAACACTCTTTTCCTATATACATATACCACTCATTTGGTGCATACAATTCTTGTGAAGATCAATAGTGCCACACAGATGCTAATAGCAATGTCACATAGAAATCTGTACACCCACTCCATTAAGCGGTAATGTTGGGGCTATAGATGCATGTATTTTTGAATTAATAAACAGCCAATTAAGTATACATTTCTATCACAAGATCATATTTCTTTGCCCAATTATCCTTGGATCCTACACCTCTTCGCATCACTTACTTCTCATTTCCTTATTTGTATGTTGAGATGATAATTAAAACACTGGGGCTGCTTTCCCTGTCAGTACCACAGCAGTAGCTCCAGATCCAGCTGTCCAGCTCTCATGTAGAGACAAGTGGTAGATGTCCTATAGAGAAGCTTCCTGCTTGAAGGTAAAGGAGTAGGAGGGGGCGAGTTCATCCGTTGCCGGGGAAACACTGCTGCCCCATTTAAGACCTGGCTAATTGGGTCTTCCTCTCGTATCTCTGACTGGGGCCTCACCGGGTCTCCGCACAAAGGTGTCAGGAGCCCAGCAGGCTTCAAAAAGTACCCATCAGAAAAGTCCACTTCAGAGGAGCGCTCTAAAAACCTGAAACTCTACATAAATGGAGAGGATCAGAAGCTGTCAGAAACAGAGAATTTTGTATTTGTCTTGGTTGCACACTGGGGAAGGCATAAATATTTTTCCTGTGGCTCATTCAATTATTGATTTTAGTTTGTTATTGTTGTTCTTTTTGTACCCTTTTGTTTGTTGTTTAAAAGATTTTCTCACCCTGCAGTCTCTACAGGGGGACATGGATGAAGGTCAAAGCCTGTTCAAAACACTACGAGAAAATGCAGAGCAGACCGTTTGCTTCTTGGATGACCCTGGAGCATCCAGACTAGAGAAGGAAGTGCGAACAGGTCGATCACAGCTCGAAGAGCTTATTCTGGGGCTACGGGAAGAGCATGCAACCCTGGAAAGGAGCATTGTGCTCTATAAAGATTTCCAAAAGCGCTACAAGTGCCAAATGCAGTGGCTTAGGGAGACTCGAGCCCTTCTCAGTTCCACTGTTGAACCCAAAGTAGAACTTTATCAGAGGAAAGCCCAGCTGAACAAGTACAAGGTAGGTGATTTGTTTTACAGTCTTAACTGACATAAAATCTGTACTTGTGACTAGTTTTGTCAACAAAAGTGAATGTCCTAATTTTATATAAATATATACCTATATATATATCCGTATATACTTTGTTTATATTAAGTCCCTTTTGCTCATGAAGGCTGCAAAATACAGAAAACAGTAATACTGTGAAATATTATTTCAATTTAAAATAACTGTTTGCTATTATAATAATCTACTTTAAATACTTTGGCAAATTTGAATTTTCAGCAGCTTGATCCTTAATGATCAAAAATCACTCTAATATGCTAATTTGGTGCTCAAGTGACATTTCTTATTCTTTTCAATGTTGAAAACAATTGCATTCTTTAATATATCTAATGAACAATTGATAATGACTGTGGAACACACTACACTATTTATATTTATATAAACATACACGTATTTATCTAACACACATACTTAGTGTACACTTAAATTTTGCACATAATATACCTGTACATACATAACTGCTTTTTGTAATATACCTGCCATAAAGTTGTCAATTTGTATATTGTCATTCCTGTCCTACTTATTTGTATTTTTTATTCTTTTATTATGTTTTTTTTGTTCTGTCGCTGTCATTCTGTTGTACTGTGGAGCTTCTATCACGAAAACAAATTCCTCGTATGTGTAAACATACCTGGCAATAAAGCTCATTCTGATTCTGATTCTAAAATGTTTGTGGAAATCATGAAATATTTACTTTCTGGTTTCTTTGATGAATTTAAAGTTATTAAAAAGAACAGCATTTATTAGAAATAGAAATCTTTTAAACTTTTTTGATCTATTGTGTCCTTGCTGAATAATCTGTTTATGTCTCTGTATCGGTTTTCATTGTTCTGTTTGTCCAGTCTGTAGAGAAGACGTTGCGATCACATGATTCTGCCGTGAGCTCTGTGCTAGAGAAAGGAGAAACTCTGGTGACCCTCCTCCACTCCCCTTCAATCACAGACAACATGATCAGACTACAGGGAGACTACCAGGAGCTGTGTGGCTTAGCAAGGGTGAGTTCAAAAAGATTACAGTGCTTGCAAATTTCATGATCATTTCTGTAATTTAAATACATTTCCTTAGACCCACGTTCACAGATTGGAGGCCCAGGTGAAGAAACAGGAAGCTTATCATAAAGATGTGCAGGAAATTGAACGTTGGTTGTTGCAGATGTCCAGCAGGATGGTGACTCCTGACCCATCATCAGACGGTGGTCTGCAAGCTGCCACTCAGCAGCTAGCCAGACATAAGGTGACAAATCACAAAGTTTCACAGAAGAGCAGAACCCTATAAATAAACAAACACACATCTGCATTTTGTTTACTCCCATAACAAATGTTGTCATAACAGTTTGGGTTAATTATGTTTTTCAAAAGAATATTTAAAGCTATTGCTAGGAGAACCTTTTGTGTTAAATTGATTTGCACATATTGTCTCATCTCAGGCTATCATGGAGGAGATAGCAGGTTTTGAGGTGCATTTGGATACACTAAAGGAAAAGGGAGAGGAGCTGTTGTCTGGCTGCAGCGAACGCCTCCAGACTCGGCTTCGCCAGCAAATTCAAAACCACCATCAGGGAGCAAGAGACAGCTACTCTGCCATATGCAGCACTGCCCAGCGTGTGAGTTTACTTGCCAACACACCAGCATAAGACCAGCATTGGGCCGATGTTTACTGTGATCAACAATGGACACAATGGTGCATTCATTATTGGCCTGTAATTAATGCAAACATAAAATAGTTGTTTAAATGCAGTCAGTTATGTCCTATCAACCACATGGGGCGGAGGTCTTGGACAATTAATAACTCTTAATTAAAACTAATTAAAAATAATTTAAAAAATTACAATACAATTTACAAATGAGCAAACTGTTTAAATAGCATAATAATAATTGAATAAACAATTAAGATTAATTGATTATTAGTTATTTCCAGTAAATTCTCCTATATTGCAATTTTTAAGTTTTAGTGCTTATTAATTGTATGATTTCTAGTCATTGTGCCGGTGTCATTGTTTATTGTCCCTCTGCTCACATCAAAGCTTTGTTCCATCTGTAAACTCAAGTGTATGACAACTTTCTGCCACTCTTCCAGAACCTCCTGATTATTTTAATCCACGCTGCCTGGCTTAGCACTTAACTAAAGTGCTGACGAAATTCTTCTTTCAGTGTATTTGTCTAAATCAGATTGAACAAGCCTTACCAAGCAGTCAATAAACTAGGGACATCTGGCAAAGAAATGTGCTTGACATTTTGACTTCTGCATGCCAGTGTCATTACAAGAAGACCCATCAGGAGGCACTAAGAAATCATTTCTCCATGAAAGCATATCATTAAAGCCTACGGAAATGAAAGTGAACACATATACGAAAGGTTGTGAGTTCGAGTCCCGGGCCGGCAGGAATTGTGGGTGGGGGGAGTGCATGTACAGTTCTCTCTCCACCCTCAATACCACGACTTAGGTGCCCTTGAGCAAGGCATCGAACCCCCAACTGCTCCCCGGGCGCCGCAGCATAAATGGCTGCCCACTGCTCCGGGTGTGTGCTCACAGTGTGTGTGTGTGTGTTCACTGCTCTGTGTGTGTGCATTTCGGATGGGTTAAATGCAGAGCACAAATTCTGAGTATGGGTCACCATACTTGGCTGAATGTCACTTCAATTCACTTCATATACCCCCTTTGCAAATCACCATCCCCCCCTACTCCAGCTCTTGCAGTATCATACTAAAAGCTGCCAGCTGCTTTCTTTTAAGAACCCTAATCACACGCACCCCTAATATGGCAACTACTCTCTGCCATCTGACACACTACCTGCTCAGTCACTTTCTGAGCAAACCACCACTATTAATACCTCACCCCCTTCCCCGGGCCAGTTTTATTTTACCCATCAAGTCCAATTCCGTCAAAACAAGCCGAGACATTGATAAAACCCCTCCCTTCTGGTTTGCCTGGTTTATACCCCGTACCAACATCTTGTGCCAACCTTGCCAGAACAATGCCATCTGGTAAATCCCACCACCTGGCAGTCTGGTCAATGAGTTCCTAGGTTTGCATGTGCTCTGCCAACTCCTGTCATCTGCCAAAGCAAGCCTGTCGTTGCCTGCCCCCACGAGGGCTTGTGAATTAAGAATGTCAATCAGCGTCAACTTTTCAGCTCATGGGAGTAGGGATTCCAGAGCATTCAACACCTGTCAAATGGGCTTTGCTTTATGTTGACCAGATTTAGCATGGTCAACCATATGCCACTCATGTCATTTTCTGTTTTGCTCCTCAAATATGTCAGAGTCATGCTGTTCCAGTTTTATACAGCTAAGGACTACTTAAAATACCATTTAAATGTTACATTATGAATTGGCTCAGTTATGACTTCTATAACTGGTATTGTATCAATTTTAGCAAATTATGTTTGGCCACTAAATGCAATTGTTATGTCTGTTTTGCAGGTGTATCAGAGTCTGGATCGGGAACTGCAGAAGCATGTAAGTCTGCGGGATACATTGCAACAGTCTCAGACGTGGCTTTCAAATGTACAAGAGGAGATACAGATTCCTCCACATGCACCACACTGCCTACAAGAGGCGCTAGCACAGGTATACATTTTAATATTGCTTTGTGCATGTACACAAAAGTATCACAATGAAGTATAAGATAGCCAGACTCTATCATCAATTATTTTGGGGATATCTTAAAAATTCCATCAGATGAAGCAGGATCGAACTCTGCAGGAACAGGCTAGTACCTATTTGCAGCTGGTGTGCTCCACCTGTGATCTTTCTGATGAGAAAGTACGAGAGACAGCTGCTGAGATACAGCAGATCAAACTTCAGGTGAGTGACTAATAGATTTTAAGAATGCATTAGTTCTTCAGGTTTTAGTTGCTTCTTCAACTACAGGCACTTTTATATGGAGGTCCTAAAGGGTGATGGGAGGAAACATTTTGCATTCGCTTACAAAAACAGTTCCCCACTTGTAGCCAACCTCAAAATTGTTGATAGAAATAATGTGAGATGAGAGGAAAAGCTATTTATCAATGCTTTTATGTTTGACCGCAAAGCTTTCCAGGGGAGCACAACACTTTTTTTTACAAGAAAGCGCAAAGTTTTCTGTCGCAGGGTTTGATTTTTATTTAGCCTAACAATTTTTTATTTCACATAAAACCTGTAAATCTTTTTACAATTGCTAATTTTCAAAAGATGTTTGTGTATTTTTTATTGATTTAAGATGGTCCCATACTTTTCAATGTTACAATATGATAATACATCACAAAAAATGGAAAATGTTTAGAGATGCTTTCTACCTAATGCAGATTGAGGAAAGGATGCTGGAATCTCAAGAACTAGCAGATAACTGGAGAGAGATCAAAGACTTGCATTCCAACCTTGAATGTCGTCTTCTTGAGGCTGAACAACTCCTCCAGAGCATGTTAAGGAGGCCAGCTGAGCTCGAGCCAAAGGTTGCTCAGAGCCAGCTGGACCAGGCTCAGGTAAGCGACAGCTTTGTGTCCAAATGACATTTGAAGACAGCAAAATGATAACCCGTTTTATGAAACATGGGTTATATGAGATTTTCGAGAAAAATTACACCAAATTTATTAAATCAAATATTAGTTTATTAGTTAACCAGATGCAGTCTATTATGTATTGCTAAAAGCTATGTTAAGCTTTGCCCTGTCTTACATTTCCTGGCAGGAAGCTTCATTCATTAATAAAGATTTCTCCCCAATTTATTCGTCTGTAATTATGGCTGTGTGAATTGATTTGTCAATGCCTGTAATAACAGTGTCCAGGCAGACCCCTTCATTGTGTGTGAAAAATAGCACATATTACCATCCCTGGAAGTGCTGACAATTGTCAACAATAGATTGAATGAAAACCCCAATTACCTCAAAGCTCACTCTCTGCCAGTGACAGAGGTGGTATCCAGAGCTGTCCATTTGGCAGGATATCAAATAAAGATAGGCAGCATTTATTAATAACACCTCATATTTCATGCCACAAAGGACTTTATCCAGGAGATGCGAGCCAGGCAGGTTGATCTGACCCAGCTGAGAGAGAGCATTAATAGGCTAACGGCTGGTCAGGAGTCCCCTAAGCTTATGGAAGTTGGGCGTCTGCGCTGTGCTTGGCTGGATCTGGGCAGACAGGCTGCACAGCTGCTGGAACAAAAAGAGGAGGATCTACAGAGGAGCGGGGACTATCATGACTGCATTTGTATGGTGGAGGAGTTGTTTGAACAGCTGTCCAAGAAATGGGATCAGTTGGCCAGGCATGCAACGTTTCCTTTCAAATTTTGCACAACATATTTATGTTTGATAGTTGCCATGTGTTAATCTACAGTCATTCTTCTCTTTGTTCACAAAACACTGAATCTTTTCTAGGGGAGATATTGAAAGCACATCTGAGTGTCTGGATGCCTTAAAGAAGTTATCCACAGACCTGCAGGACCAGAAATGTGTGCTTGATGACTTGAGAAATAATAGGCATGGGATCCTGCCTCGTCTGAGCTTAGAAGAGAGAGACCTGGTTAAGGAGCAGGTGGGTTACCTGGAGCAACATTGGACCCAGGTGGAATCCCATGTCCAGAAGAAAATCCAAGATTTAGTGCAGACACTGGAAGAATTGAGTCAAATCGAGGACCATTTGTGCGAGGCTCAAGAGTGGGCTGAGTTGCAGAAGACATCCCTGTCTGAGGTTCTCAAGACCAGCCCCCCTCCAGATTTGGCCCAAAGCTTTCTGTTTGATCACTTGAGCTTTTGTGCAGAATTGGAGGCCAAACAGAAGCTTCTGGCAGAGGCCGTGAAAGATGCCAATAGCCTTTCCTCTCGGCTCGGTCTTAATGAAAGTAGGATGCTGCAGACTTTGATCCAGGAAGCACAGACAGAAGTAGAATCACTTGGAACTAAGGCGGCTCAGTATCGTAAAAGCCTCAGTAAAGTGTTTACAGAACGAACACAGTTCCTACAAGCCCTTGAAAGAGCAGCTGAATGGATCAAGAAGCAAGAGCAGAGTGCTCTTGCAGATGATCATGTGGCACTCCTACCAAATGTACTGTACAAGCAGGTGTCATCTTGTAAGAATTTTACCAGCAGCCTAAGAGCATATCAGGTGGAGCTTACATCTCTTTGGGTACATGGACGAGGATTAGGGAAGGATGCAACTGACAACGAGGAGAAGGAGACCCTTCAGAAGCTGGAGGAGTTGCAAGTTACCTTCGAGGCTTCCTTGCAGAAGAGCACGGAGCATCTGCAGCATCTGGAGAAAGCGCTAGTCATTCGGAAGTACTTTAAAGTGGACCTTGACAGGATCTGCGAGTGGCTAAAACAAGCAGAGGTAGCTACATTTCCAATTATTGACTTGAGTGGGAATGATGAGAAGCTTCAGAACCAGCTGACTGAATACCAACAGCTTATTGATCATGCTTCTGAGTATGAAAACCTTTTGCTCATTGTCCAAAGGGCAGGACAGGAGATTCTTCCCACCTTAAATGAGGTTGACCACTGCTACCTAGATGAGAAACTCAATGGCCTTCCACAACAATATAATGACATGCTGTTGTTAATCAGAGAGAAATGCGACAGGATCCAACAAGTGCTTTTGGACCGCAGGGAGTTTGAGTCCCTCATTGATGTAACACGAAAGGCTTTGAAGGAACTTCAGGAGAAATGTGATGGTTTAGAGATGAAGTCACCCAACCAAAGTCTAGAAGATGGAGAAACATTGCACAACAGTTATGAAGATCTAATGAAATGTCTTGCAAATCTCTTTCAGGGGATGAAAGATCTTAGGGGTAAAACTCAGGATTTCTTTGTCATGGGTCAGGCATATGCTCCTGAAGTCATTGACCAGCTGGTTTATCTCCATGGCAGTCTAAACCAGCAGATCGAATGTAAGATGAAAGAATTAAGGAAAACATTAAAGTTATTAAATGACCATATAACAGTTATTGAGAAAATGGACTATAGCATCACTAGATTAAAGGGACAGCTTGGCAAACTAGACTCCAAAGGAGATGAGGAGACAGATGCCATGGAGAGATTATCTACACTACACAACCTAGCAAAATTTCTTGAAGAGGTTAGATCCTATCCAGAGGCTCTCAAAGCACAAAATGATGACCTCAACCAACACTTTGACTCAAAGATTCTTAAGACTCAGGTTATCTTCAGAGAGGAACAACTTCTTACTTTCAAGCAAAATATTAATACACACATAGAAGAATGTGAGAGAGGTTTTGTGGTAAATAAGGATTTTCAAACTGATATTAAAGTATCAATAGACTGGCTCAAGAGTCTTTGGGATCAATTAAGATGTCCATTAATGTTTGAAGAAGCAAAAATTGAGATTGTGCAGGAGGAGGTCAGGTCACTGTCAGCACTTCAAGAAGAAATGAAATCTAGGTTTAGAGTCTTAGAATATGTAACTAATGAAGAGAAAGAGAAGTACATCAACGATCAAAAGCCATTTTCAAAAATCTTTGAAACCACTTTAATGGATATTCCAGAACTAAAGGATGATCTTCAACAAGCTATCAACACCAAACAGGTAAGTTATTATTAATTGCTGACAGTTCACCTGTGTTTTCTGACTGAGTAATAAAATACTGAAGGTTAGCTTAATAATGTTTCTTTAAATTGTGATGTGCACCCTCAGGTAGCCTTGCAGTCTATTCTGTCTCTACTCCAAAGATACCACCATTCCTTGCAAACTGTCCAGCAGTGGTTTGAGGACTCTGGTGCTCTACTTAAGCAGGCCCCAAAAGAGGTAGACCTGGAGAAAATTTCAGACTGCCTCAAGGACTTAGCAAATATAACAGGCCGGGAACAGTCTGTCAAGGGTACAATGCAAGAAATGCAAGATCTAGTTCCTCAAATGGGTGACTTTTTGAGCCCTACTGTAATGAAGCAAATCCAGCAACATTGTGCGGAGTCTTATCATAAGGGCACAGAGGTCTTCAAGCAGCTAAAAAAGCATCAAGACAACTTGCAACGGTAATGCTAACGAGGTTTTGATATTTAAATAGATGTAAATAAGGCGCACAAGACCCAAACTTGTATCTGCATGTTGAATACTATATCCGTCACTGTATTTCTTTATTAGAAGCATAACTCAGTGGAGATCCTTCCAAGATGAAACATATGAAGTTATCAGGCAGATGAATGAAGTAGAGAAAAGGATGATGGAGTTCACAACTGCCAGAGCAAACTCTGAACAAGAAGCTGAAGACAAGCTCTGTTTATACCAGGTTTATGACTAAGCATGTGTTCTATTGCCTAATTCTTATACATTGACTTTAAATTGGGTGCTACAGCTTTTCTAATTGTTTCTTAATTTTCCCTTTTTTTCTACAGAATATTGTGTCACAAGTTCAGGGTTTTGAAGATGCACTGAATGGACTGAAAGTAAAAGCAGCGCAGTTTGTTCAGCCTGACATAAAAGACACTGCTTCTCGGTCAGTTTGTTCATTGAGCCATCGGTGGACTCGGTTGTTTGGTGCAGCTCAAGCTCAGGTGAAAGCCCTCCAGGACTCTGCATGTAACTGGAGATGCACCAGGGAGAAGGTAGAGAAGCCTCATGGATAGACACTCTCAACTCATTACACTAAGATACTCTTTATATGACTCTGTATTGCAGAGAATGTAATCAAACGAATGCCAAATTGCAATCAGATACAATACTTAATTGAATAAGCAGACAAAATGCCATAAAATGATTGATTGATGACATTTCAATAAACAGACAGAAAAAACAACAGTAAAAGCAGTTATTCTGTAAACAGTGAGACACTGTAGTAGAGCTGAATAAATCATGGCTGTGGTTCTGTGATCAGACAAGAGCATCAGTTGCCGGCAATGGCCTGAGAATGATGTAATGGTTGGCAATGACAGTCCATACAAAAATAGACCAACATGGAAGTTACCAACTCACAAATTCTCTCATAAATCTCTGCTGCTATCACAGGAAATGATGTCACTGATGGAGGCATATGCTGTGTAACACACTCTGTAACACACTGTATTTTTTATCAGATTATACAACATTATCAGATTATCCAAAATTAATACTTTTTATATAAAAAAGATTATTGAAGGGACTTTGCTATCCAGACATCCATCTAAGTAAAATGTTAGCAATTACTGTTTCTTGTTCATTTTTGGCAGTGCCACTTATTCTATGTAGTTTCTTTGTGACCTAAGCCTGTTACATTATTCAGCTGAGGATATGACATCAGTCAGTAAGAATGAGTCATTTGCTCGCAAAGCTGTATGTAGAACAGAGAGAGTAGAGTTTGTCTGTTTCATCAATAATTCATTATTAATAGTTATATAGCTGTCCTGATAGCTGCTCTTTTGTGACCGGAGTTACTGATGTCTGAACTTTCTTCTTTCAGGGATTCTTAATGACTCACTTTTGATTGAATCTATAAATTATATTTTTTTATATCTACATGAATCTGAATGAATGTTCAACTTGTAACATCACTGACATGGCAACTGAACATTTAAATATATATATATATATATATAAAAAAAAAAAAAAAAAAAAAAAATATATATATATATATATATATATATATATATATATATATATATATAAGAACAGCATAAACCTTTTAGACAATAAAATAAATGTATAAATGTTATAGGATGACATTAGCACATATTAACAGCAGTAGAATCTGTTGGAGTAACCAGTTTCTCTCTGTGATTAGCTGGAGAAAATGCGAGCAGTCTGTGAGGACCTGCACAGTCGTGTTCCTGACAACATGGTGGAAAAAGCCTCTAATATGGCAGCCTTACACAGTCTTTTGGAGTACCATGATTCCTTCAGTCGAGAGGTGGAGAGAGAGAGCAGCGCCCTGACCCTCCTCAAACACCATGTGCTCAACCTGTTACTCCATCCTCATGCAACTGCATCCACCACAGACAGAAAAAACAACCAAGACAGTCCATGTCTGCTGGAAATTCAGAGCATTCAGGAGAAATATGACAAGTATGAATTTCTGTCTGTCTTATCTCTCTGTTCTGTTCTGTTCTATCTGTCATTCTGTCTTTTTTTAAAAAAATGTCCAAACCTACTTTTCTGTCATTTACATCTTCTATAATTTGCATTATATTTTTTTTTTGTGTCCTTTTTCTCCCTCAGTCTATTGCAGCAGGTGTGTGCTAGCAGGCAGCAGGTGCAGGTGGAGCTGCGGGAGAGAGAGGAAGTGCTGAGGGAGTTGGGCTTGCTGAAAGGCTGGATTCAGGACACCCAGGGGCTGCTGCTGAGCCCCACTGCAGACCTGGATAACCTGCTCACTGACCTGGAGGTAATGTAAACCACCTTATACAGTGTAAGAGATGCAGACAGTAATGGCATTCTAAAATCCTACAGCCCAGTTTACTTTACTGATGATAAGTATGGTGTGTTTTTGTGGTTTCTGCTAGACGGCTCATGGAGGCATGCAGTCTCACCGCCAGAACCTTGAGCAGATTGCAGATTGCCAGCAGATGAAATACCAGGACCTCAATGCCACCCTTCCTTCAGAGATCAGCACCCAGCTGGCAGAGGTTACACTGGCTCTGGGTTCTGCAGTAGATCAGGTACCTTCATTCATACTAGGAATGTCAAGAATACATGTACCAAGTGAATTCTGGTGAGGGATTAATGTAGACATGTAAAACTTTGATTTGTGTCAAAATGTAAGATCTATGCAGTAGGCATTGCAATGTAAATGGATTCAAATCCAGTCTAATTAGGTTTAAAAGAAAAGGAGATTAGATAATGTCTCTTTTTCACTTCCCTATTTATTTATTTTGTGCTCAGGTGCAGGCACGGGAAAGAGAGGTCCAACATAGCAGAGAAATTAAAGAAGACTTTAACTCCAGAGTTCAGGATGTCTCACAGAAAGTCAAACTCATCTCTTTGAAACTCAAGCAGAAGGCTGTGGATGTTGAGGAGGCTAAAGAGGAGACAGGGGTATGAATGCAGCAGTCTTTGGAAGCTGTGGTACAGACTCTGCCCTGATTACTGACAGTGTAAATGATGACAGAAGTGTACTTAAGAATGACTTCTGTACAACCTGATTTCTAAATATATCACAAGTGGAATTCATAAGAAGGCAGTGTTATTTTAGCGATATGTATGTGTGATTATAGTCTTTATTTATAACTTGAGTAATTTTGTTTTTGTAAATTTTAATGTTTTTTTTATATATTAAGCTTTATTTTAGTTTGTCATTAGTACTTCAGCTTATATAAAGTAGTTGTCAATGCATTTTTCATTTAAGTATTTTAATTTTTTTCATCTATAATGTAAATTATTTAATCTTATTTAAATTGCCAAAAAAGGCAACTTGTAATTTTTTACAACACTTTGATCTTTGCATATTTACAACTTTGAACATATTTTTTTCTCTGCCATTTGTTCTGTTTTTCTTTCTCTATTCAGACTCTATTAGAGGAACTAGAGGAGTGTGGTCATGCTCTGTCTGAGCTGGATGTGGCAGTGCAGGAGTTTGGTAAGCAAAATCCTCTCCTTACCAAACAGCTGGGCTCCAGCCTGAGTAAACTGACTGATCTTCATGCTCAGACCAGCAGACTGGCAGAGGGAAGGACCACGTGCCTTCAAAAGGTCAGCGTTTGGGGAAACCTGATTGAAAGAAATTATTATTTTTGCAGTTCTGTTTTTTGACACTTCATCTTCAAATGAGATTTATTATTATTTTTTTATTATTAAAATGCATTCAACAAATTGACCTTTTTCTCTATTTTAGGCAGAAAAGAACTTTAAAGAATTTAATGAAATGCTGACGTTAACTCTCAACTGGACAGAAAAAGCAGAGACTGTGGTCTCAGCCAATATCATGTGGGCTCCAACCTTAAAGATGCAAGAGCAAATCCAAAACCATCAGGTGGTGACATCTGCTTTAGCCAGATCAGATCACAGTTTCTCTGAATTTTCAGTGGCTGTTTGGGTAGAAATGTAATGATATTTTGTGATATATCTCAATCAGGCCTTATTGCAAGAGTGGCAAGATCTCCAAGGAGAGTTTGAGGGTCTGGAGGAGAGGGTTGGACTTCTGGGGGAGGTGGTCCAGACAGATGCTCTCCACCTGCAGATGGCTGAACTGAGCAGACATGCTGAAGAGCTGCAGCATAGAGCCAAAACAAGACTCCTGATGCTACAGGATGCAGCCAAGGTTATACATAGCAGCATGTCACGCGTATTATAAAGAAAAAATAAGAATGTTGCAGTGGGCTGTGCATGTGCCCATGGCCTTTTTGGCTCTAGTTAATATTTTTCTGTGACGTGTCATTCTGAACACAATTACGGTAAAGGGTCAGTGTCTAATTTTCAGTTTTGTAAATACTTTTATGATGATTTTTCCATTTTATTCTAATGTCATCTCAGCAAATAAAAGAAGTCTGCTGTATATTTAGAAAGACATTGCCATCTAGTGGCCAGTTAGATTAGCAACGTAATTCTTCATCGTTCTGTCTTCTTCGCTGGACAGTGGACATAATTGATGTTTGTTCATTAAATTGCTGTATGCTCACCACAGTGCTTTAACTAAACATTGCTTTATAGTTTTATCTTAAGCTGTACAATCAGAAATGGGCATAAAATTTGTGCCCATGAATAAGTTTTTATAAAATATCTGGCTTAATGCATGTCATAGTTATATTAATGGCATCTTGCCATGAAGAAATTTGATTAATTATTTGTTTCCATTTTTTATTAGATTTCAGATTTATAACTTTTCATTTTAAAATGTAAAGGTTTCAGCAAATGTTTAAATGAGTAATACTGTAATATGACGCACTTTTCAGTTTTTGTGTCTAATGGTTTATAGATTTTGCAAGATGACTTGTGTATTTTACTTATTATGTCTCTGAAATTCTGCAGTCAAATGTTTTTGTATAATCTGTAGTTATCTATATGTATATAATCAACTGTTGTCCCAGGAAACCAATTTCCTATATATTTGTGCATGTCAGTTTTTTTGTTTTGTTTCGTCTTTTGGATTCCTCATCTTTGCTCTCTTTCTTTACTGCCTGACTTTGAAAAACTAGGACCACCAAATTTAGTACACATTGTAGAATTTTGCCAAATAGTGCTTGTACTCTGTACTTTATTCACTATTCGCTGGAGAATTACATTGATTTGGTTTAAAGCACCACTTTATACAATTTTAGGCCCACTTGAGCTGCTTGTATTTTGTGGCCTCAAGTCTTGTGATTTAGCAGACATTCTCTGAAGTTAAATGGCTGAAGTGTGTTGCTCAGGGGCACTGTGTTGATTTAGCAGGGTTGTGATCTCAGTAAGTCCTCTTGTTCTGGGTCCACACATGTTTCAACCTGCAGTCTGACTGTTGAATTAGTGGTGCTGTTTTTCAATACCCAAAGCCAAAATCACAGTCACAGTGCCAGTAAAAAGTTTTAGAACAGTAAGATTTTTTATGTTTTTTTTTTTTAGAATTCTCTTCTGCTGACCAAGCCTGCATATATTTGATCCAAAATTACAAATGTTTTTTAATCAGGAAGTCAGAACATCAGAATGATTTCTGAAGGATCATGTAACACTAAAGACTGGAGTAATGATGCTAAAAAAAATCAGCTTTGTGAGGTGCAAAATACAGGCTTGGTGAGCAGAGGAGAATTCTTTAAAAAGCATAAAAAATTGTACTCTTCAAAGACTTTTGACTGATAATGTATATCCAAACGGCACAAGAGGGAGCTAGTGTTTCTGTTAATCAACCAGGTGCTTTTACTCTGCCAAATGCTGATATATCAATTCCCTGTCTATCATAGAATTTTTCAGTGTTAAAATGCTAATATTGCAACTATATATTTGTTGAACAGCAACCTGAATGAATGTTTTGAATCCTTTTAAAACCATATTATTATTATTGTAATTGAGTTTTGCTTGACATTACATGCCATGAACGCATTCCCAATGGAATACTTAATAAAATATATTGATATTTGTCTCTGTAAAGTCAAATTGATACTGAACTGAACATAATGATCTTACTGTGTGTTTCTCTGTTCAGGACGTGGGGAGACTGGAGAGTGACGTGAAGAGCCTCCATCAGTCCACAGAGAGAGTACAGGAGACTCTGACCTCTCCTGATCTGGCACGTCTCAGTCTCAGAGAACAGCTGACTCAAAGACAGGTACACCGCTCACTCTTAATAACTTCTACTAACACATTCCTTCATTCCTCCGATTTATTTTATACTGTCAGATACAAATGCAGTCATTACATTCTGTACTATTATACACTGAGAAAAGACTCAATTATTAGTTACTTTTTCCAATATATATTTTTTTCTTGTTTCCAGTAAAAAAAAAAAAAAAAGTTTATAGCATAAATATAACAAATAAAACATTAGTTTATGGGTTATGCATTTAAAAAGAAAGGAAACAATGTAAGTAAAAGAAACTTCAAATTCAAACTCTATTTTTTGAAAACAAGTATATTCTTAGATAGTTTTGCTGAATGTATATTGTTTTAAGAATGTTTCAATATTTTTCAAGACCAGAAATCAAGACCGAAATACTGATTAGTGATAAAAAATAAAAACAATTCTGTGTACTGACAAGAAAATCACATGTGCTGATTTGATCAGTGATACCATCAAGCTAATGTTGAATATGTGTTGCTCAGCTCCTGTTGTCAGAGATTGAGGGTCTCAAGCAGCAGGTGCAGGCTATGCAGATGTGTCAGAGTGTCCTCCGGCTGCCAGAGGATGTGATTGCAGCATTACCACTATGTGTTACTGCACAAAGTCTGCAGCAAGAGAGCAGCCACCTCCAACACAATACCATTCAACAGTGCAATATATTACAGGTATCTGCACACAGATGACAACATATTCTTAGATAAAGGTATTGATATTGATTTTTCAGATCAAGCTTTCATTTAAACCTTTATGCTGATTTGGGCTAACCTTTAAGCTACTAACATTGTAAATATAAAAAATGTCCCCTTCAGTGTATTTGCAGTTTATATAGCACGGTCATGGGGCTGGGCACTTGTGGTTTTAATGGCTCATTTAGGATCTCTCTTCACATTCCCCCAGGAGGCCTTGGTGCAGTATGAGCAATACGAACAGGAAGTCAAAAACCTACAGAGACTTATTGAAGAAGCACACCATGTTATTCAGGACCGTCCTGTTACCACAGGAAACATACAGGAGCTTCAGACACAGATAAAACATCATGAGGTGAGGAAGGAAATTCCTTCTTTCAGACTTTTATATTTTCACAAATATATGTAATGTTTTTTGTTTTAAGCACCGTTTCTTTAAGTAAGCAGTGGTATCTGTTTGGTGCATCAGTCAGTCAGTCTCACAATTCATTGCAGGTGTGTTGTCTACGCTATCACTAACCATATCGCTTTGCTAGTCGACCTACATTCGGTATGAATGAGTCAGGCCATAAATTCCTATCAATGGGTGTAAAAGTAGTTCTTTGATCTTTGACCTCAGTTTGTTTTGTTCTGAGTGGCATCAAATTCTTTCTTTCTCTCATGTCCTTTTGCTCTGTTCCTTTACATTTGCACACACAAACACATTCACACACATGGAGGCGAGTAGGGCTGCATAATTCACCAAAATGGTTTATCATTTGACTGAAGGAATTAAAATAGCCATAAGTATTAATATTATAATTTTTACAGTTGTTCTTTAAAAAAAAAAATTCTTTCTTAAATACTTTTTTTTTTTACAATGAAATATTACTATAGTAATATATCTTATTTTGTTTAAGATTTCTATTTAGAAGTAATAAAAATGTTTTTAGCATTTTATATTAATATTAATATAGAATAATCACACATTTTTTGGGCAATTGTGCAGCCCTACAAACAAAACCAGTAGATGTGGAGTTTTTTAAATATCACATTTTAAATCACAATCACAGTTTTTTTTTTTTTTTTTTTAGAAAAATTGCAAATAGATTTTTTAGGGCTGCCCCCAAATTGAGCAGGCCTAAAGCCAAGAGCCAGTTTTAAACACACCAAATAAAAATAAAAATAAACCTCTACAGAATCTAACATCCTCGTGTTTTATTAGTGGTTGAGTTCAGTTGGGATGGCAGCTGTGGCTTTATCACCCAGGGTTGTTTTATTCTGCAGCTGCAGCTTTCTCCCACTTGACCTCATTACCAGAGGCTGGCCTGTCTGTGTGTGTTTGTGAAATAATGACAGTTAAAGAGTGAGAAATCTGAGAGGGGGACTCCACAGGCCGTACAAAATCTGTATTGTGAGCCCCTTTCCTCCCCTTAGTCTCACGCTCACTTCCAGTTCTTTTGTTTGTCAGGAAAACAGCTTTGGGATTGGTGAAAGTAGAGGAAGTGAAGGGAAGGAAGGAAAAGAAGTAAACAGGAGGGGGGGAATAGCCCCTCTCACTGAGCTCATTTCCTGTTCCCGAGGTCTTTGTGTTTGTACGAGTGTGAGTTGGCCAGTTTGGGGGAGGGAGTGTTCTTCCGCTCTCTTCTCCCCTCCCACTCTCTCCAGTTGGCCGAGCTCTGTAGAAATCACATTGGCCGTTGCCTGAAGGCTTGGCTTGTCGTCCTTCTCCCACGGTGATCTGATTGGCTACAAGCTCAAAATGCCTCTGACTGAGCGATTGCTCGCCTGTGCTGTTTTTTTCTACTGCAGACAGAGAGTGGAAATTTCTCAGCTCAGCTCGCCGGTGCCGCTCTCTGCATTAACCCCCTTTTCACTCCTCATCTATGGGACTTAATCCAGGACGTATATATTGGGACTTAAACCAACTGCGTGGACCTTGGTGGAATAATAATGTAATGTGTCATTGTGACAGGAACTGGCCCTGAAGATAAAAGGATATCAGGAGCAGATCTCGGCATTGAACTCCAAGTGTAAGATGTTGACTGTGAAAGCCAAACATGCTACTATGCTTCTGACAGTCAGCGATGTTGATGGACTCTCCGATGGATTAGAGGAGCTGGAGGATGAGGAGGAAGAGATACCCAAACACCCACCAGCACACTCCTCTGTTGTCATGGTGAGTGATTTATACTTACACATGGTAGAGGTGGGCGGGGTGTGCTTGCTGCTCTTTTTCTTTTCACTGTCAGACAAGCATCCCATGGGTCTCTTATTTCTCCCACAGTGTTGTATGTGCCTCTACATTGTGCATTCCTGCTGTTGTTTGTTGCCGAAAGAGGAAACGGGATGAGGGTGTTAGATGGCCTTGACTTAGTCAACATTAGTTGTCTTTAGTTGGGCCGTATAGTTTACCTTCATTGCATCAGTCATGATCAGAGCTGGATTCAACATTAACCACCAACAGTTCAGCTCCAGCTGTGTCACTCAGTCCTTACTGACTTACAGAGAAAGGGGTGTAGCTTTGCAGTAGTTTAGCAGTCATTGTATCTAGATTTAAATTTAGCCTAATGGTGGAGCGCTCCAATGGTTCAGATTACTTTAGTTTATGCAGACATGCACAATTCATTATTGTATGCCATCTTGTTGTATTTTTACAGTGAGTCTGTGCATAAACTCTGAAGTATTTCCTGATCCGGTTCATTCCTTTATCATGACGAGAGGTCTGTGAAGGGCTTAATCGTGGCTTCTCATAACAAATGTAGTCTGTCTGTAATTCTAGGGTGCTGCTTTGCAGGGTCTTATTCAGCTTTTCTGCTTGATCAGGACTTCCTGTCAGAATCAAATGGAAATATACACTATTGCAAGTTTGGGGTCAAGAAATTAAATCGTTTAATGTGCATTCAACTGATCAAAAGTGATAGTAAAGACAATTTTAATTTTACAAATGATTTCTATTTCTAATAAATGCTGTTCTTTATATTCTTATATATAACTTTATATTCTTCAAAGAATCTTGAAAAATGTGTCACGGTTTCTGCAAAAATATTAAGCATTTGTAATCAAGCATTTATTATTATTAGTTTTTTTTGTTGTTTTTATTGTGATAATGTTTCTTGAACACAATTCAATATAATACAATCATTTCTGAAGGATCATGTGACAGTGTAGACTGGAGTAATGACTGCTGAAAAATCAGCTTTGCCATCACAGCAATATATAACATTTTTAAATTGCAATGATGTTTCAGAATATTACTGTTTACTGTATAAATTGCAGCCTTGATGAGTATGAGAGACTTTTAAAAAATTATAACAAGCCCCAAACTTGAATGGTAGTGTACTTTTTCCAGCACCCTAATATTCTTCCTCTGGTTAGCTTCTTCTTTTGGTGCTTTACTCCTGTTTCACCCTTTATATATCTTTCTCTTTCTTTCTCTTCTTATGCCTCTTTGGCTCTTTAATGGTCAGATGACGGCAGGACGTTGCCATACTCTCCTCTCCCCAGTCACAGAGGAGTCTGGTGAGGAGGGCACCAACAGCGAGGTCTCCTCTCCACCCGCCTGCAGATCGCCATCACCCGGGCCTAACACTGAAACCTCTCAGGTACCCTGTGGCTCTAACCCAGACCTTGCTAGCACCTGCCAACCTTATCACATTTAATCAACTTATCCCTGATCAGCCACTAATCAAATTTAACTCAGTTTAAACTTAACCAATCACTTTCAAACAGTAGGCACTGCTCTGTTCTTAATTTGGAGACAAATGTTAGTCTGAGGTTTTCCATGATCATGGATATATATATATATATATATATATATATATATATATATATATATATATATATATATATATACACATATATTTTTTTTTTTCATATATTTTCTTCTATCTCTTCTTAATATGCAGATAGAATTCTAAGTAAGACATCTGTAGACTTGAAGAAGATCTTTTGGTTAGCACAGATTCTTTATGTGTTTAAGCATCTGGAAAAACCCATGGTTAACCATTTGGTGTAATCATGTTACTGGGTATGAGTGCAACATCTGAAAGATTCAGACATAAACCCACATAAGTATCATTACTGTTTTATTGTATTTTAAGAGGACCAGCACAATTTAGTTTATTATTTATGCATACATTCACACGCTTTCATGATGTTATGTCTTCCGTAGTGTTCAGGGCGAGCTCCTTTAAGCAGAGCACCACTCCAAGACCTGTATGACCCCTCCATGGAGTCAGCCGCCTCAGCTAACCTGGACGACCTACAGCGCTCATGGGAGACTTTGAAGAATGTGGTACATATCCATAGATGCTTCTCACATTATCAAATCCAAATTATGTTTTCTGTTAGTTAATATACATCTATATGCAGATCAATGAGAAGCAGAAGAGCCTATATGAAGCTCTAGAGAGGCAGCACCACTATCAGGAGACCCTGCAATCTGTCTCCACAAAGATGGAGTCCATTGAGAAAGCACTTAATGAAGGCTTGGATCCAAGCAAGAGTCCAGAGAGCCAGATGGCTGGCCACCAGGTGAGAGAGACAGAGGATCAGATGAAGCAAGATGACCGCATTAGCTCAGCTAGATCACACAAAAACTCAAGCCTACAGCCAGACTAGTGATACGAGCCAGAGGACACAGGGTTACCCTCTAGATTACAAACTTCTTCTGTGTCTAAAACGAATCTCTTACTTACAGTAGAAGTATCTTCATTTCAATGGCATTTAGCTTTTAATGTATTTTTACAGTTTACAACTAGAGCAAACTTACTAACGAAACCAGAATTGAATTAAAGCAGTTTCCTGATTGGTGTTTGTTCTTCAGGCTCTGATGGATGAGATCCTAATGCTCCAGGATGAAATCAGTGCACTGCAGGCCTGCTTCTCCCAAGAGCTACAGTTGGATGAAGACAGTCTGGAGGCAGATTCCGGAGATCAGCTGGCCCTGCAGTCAACCATCACTGTGCTAGGAGAGCGCATGGCCACCATCCACATGAAGGCCTCCGGAAAGCGCCAACTTCTGGAGGTGAGCAGGAATAATAGCACACAGAAAAATGGAGATGGCTGATAAATAGTAGCAAAAAATGATTTTGGCATGTTATTTTGATTATTTCATGTAATTTAGTTTGAGTGCCGAATGGAGCTCAAGCGTAGTTTAGTGATACTCAGCTGATTGAAATTCCTCCAACTACAATTAAATAAGAGATATAAGTTCATCAGTACTCACACTTGCCTTAGTCTGTCGACAGACATGTGGTTAGCCTTCTCCATCCCCAATTCCTCCTCATACAGGTACATGATCACTTAACATCTTGTCCACGGAAATCAGCATCAGCTAATCGTTGCTTAATCTTGTTAAGTCTCATTTACAGACATGTTTCACTTTTCCATGGAATCTGTTGCATATAAATAATTATGGTAATTGCATTAGACTTGGTGGGTTTCAAACCTTAGTGAGGTTTGGTTGTGAATTGCTCAGAATCTAAACCCTTCAAAGTAAAACCTGCCACCAAAATAATGTTCAGGGCCTCTACGATAATCTTATTCAAACAGAGTGGTCCTGACTGAACTGTTGCTTAGCAGATGCTGCTTGTTTCAAATTGTCATGTGTGGCCTAGTAATTATTTTAGTCTTTTGGTTTAACTATCAGGACATCTCTCTACTTGTAACCACTAATTGCAGTTTATAAACCAAATGACAGACAAGCCTAATCTAATTCTCTGTCCTGCAGGAGCTATTAAGCGAGCAGTTAGAAGAGCAGAGGCAGGAACAAGCGCTACAGCGTTACCATAGTGAGGCAGAGGAGCTTGACAGCTGGCTGTTCAGCACACGTGCCACACTGAGCTCCACTCTCCAGACACACCCACAGGACATGGACATGGAGGAACAGCTGACTGACTGCCAGGTAAAAGTCTAGGGCTGGGAAATGTACGAAAATATTCATGCCACAGTATTCTTACAAATATTGGTCCATAACATGTACCAACATATTTTTATAGGAAGCTGATTAAAAAACTACAGAAATTATTGTTTTTCAGACAGTGTCCAATGGTGGAATGAAATGAACAACTTAACAATCATGTTCATTTCAAAGAAACAGCTTTATCAATAAACAAATAATTCATAAAATACTGATTTATTTGGTTAATCTGCACTGTGGTGATTTTTTTAAACGCAAATTTTTATTTTATTTCATTTTATTGTAGATTACCAATTTACAGATTACCATAGTTTCTGAGCACTTGTGTAAATTTTGAAAAGCCAGACCTTTATTTTAGATGATAAAGTATTTAAAACCATGATTGATTTTCAGTGGCATATAAACAGTCAATTAATCGGATTCTGTTAGCTGATAATGTCTGGAGTCACTAGAGTGGGCTGCAAGTAAATCTGATTAGCTGCTTGTGTTTTGTCCCATTCTATTAGTCATTAAGATTAGGGGCTTCTTCCCTGCAGTCATGAGACGTCCCACAGAGCATGTCTGCTCCTCTTTAAGGAGACACACGCATACACACACACGAGTGTGTCTTTTGTGTTATGATGTAAGTGCTTTAGGTATCAAGTGAACCTTTAACCTGAAAGTTAAATTGTTTGTGAGAAGTCAGGAAGGCCCTGACCTGTAGCTTACTGCTGATCATTTTTGCTCATTCCTCACTAAATGCCACTGGCTCTCTCCACTATGAACCAGCATTCAGATCCAGCTACCCTGCAGGTCCACCACAAAATTAAAAAAATGTATAGATTATTTTCTTTCTTAGAATTACGCTAACTTCTGTGGACTAGTGTGCATGTAGTATGGTAAAGATCAAGATGTCTAAAGACTAGGTTAAGCAGATTAAGAAGATTATCGGTCACTGCATGCACGTCTCCTGTTTGTTTGTTTTTTCAAACACCTTCTGTTGTGTTTTTACATGTATCTGAATATCCAAAAGCAGACAAATCCATTTAGTTACAGTGAACTTAGTTTTTTATCTTTACAACTTTATCTTTATGGTAAACCCATCTAAAATATGTATTGTATTTAAGTTTTGTTAAGAGTATTGTGCCTTAAGATGAGAAGAAAATATAATTTTTCTGAAATCAATCAACTTGAAAAGAAAAGGTTAACCAATCCCAAATATAGATTAAAAAAGATTTTAATTTGTTGTTAGTAGCACCTAAAATATGGTTCACACTGCTGAATCAATTCTAAATGATCAAAACAATTTAATTTTCTGATCTTATGTTCCTGGTCTAGAACATGTTACTGGAGATCGAGCAGAAGGTGCTGTGTCTGTCTGAGCTGTCAGTGCACAGTGAGAGTTTGCTGATGGAGGGAAAGGCCGGCACACGGGGAGACGCTGAGCAGCTCTCCCTCAAACTGCACAGCCTCAAATCCAGCCTGGTGGAGCTACAGCGCATTCTCCACCACAAACAGACCCACATCCAGGTGAGGGATGCTGATTCAACTTCTCAAAGAAACTGGAGGAGCTATAATTTAGTAGAATGACAGAAAATGCCAAAGGTCTGAATACTTAGTATAAAAACAATTGGAGGTTACTGATGACAGTTTGCACACACACCACTAAAAACACTCAAAAACACATCCTCACCTCAATGGTTGCTTTGTGGCCAGCAGCACAGAAGAATGCCAAGCACTGTTCATTGTTGTGAAGGATGTTCCATTGCTCTCCAGCAACATCCATCTGGAACAAAGACCTTTTAGTAATTATGGGGGAAATCTGAAATTTTTCGACAAACTCTTTTAAATAAGACATGTTGGCAGAGGTGGAAAGAGTACAAAAATATTCTACTCAAGTAAAAGTACCATTACATTAATGAAATTTTACTTAAGTACAAGTAAAAGTACCAGTCTAAAAATCAACTCAAGTAAAAGTAAAAAGTAGCTCATTTAAAATTTACTCAGAGTAAAAATTACTTAGTTACATTTTAACAGTGGGAGGGAGTCAAAAATGGGACAGGCCAAGAGTGTCAAACTCAGTTCCTGGAGGGCCACAGTCCTGCACAGTTTAGATATAACCCTAATTAAACACACCTGATCCAGCTAATCTAATCATTTAGGTTTATTTGAAAACTACATGATATGTGTGCTGGAGCAGGGTTAGAACTAAACTCTGCAGGGCTACGGCCCTCCAGGAACTGAGTTTGACACCCCTGGTATAGGTCTATTAATCTCAAACTAGTTGTTTTTAATTAAAGGAATCAGTTATTTAGAATAATAAAACATTTGGGCTGTTACCAGGCAAATCAGTATCAACAAACTCATCTTTTAATGCAGAGGAAATGCAGAAGATTCATTGGAAGTGGCATTTAGATGTATTACACTGTTTAGTGCAGGACAAGAATGCATTTAACCTGCAGTTACAAATGCATAAATAATTTTTTGATATACAAGACATAAAATGTTGAATAATCATTTGAAATGATAAGAAATTAATTATTAAAAAAAAATCAAAAGATACTTTAAATGTGAAATTAAAATGGCCAGTATGTGTCAGCAAGTCACTGTTAATAAGTGAGTCATTGCGATTGAACCGAATCATTTAAACGGTTGATTCATTCAGGAACGAAACACTGTCACGTTGCTCAGAGACGCAAAACTGTGCTTTGGTGGCTGTGTTTGGAATTATTTTCTGTTGTAGAAATAGAGCTAAAAAAGGCAATATGGTGTCTAAAACGCAAGTCTCTTAATTAACTTGTTTATTGAACTGTTATATATATATGTATGTATGTATATATTCATGATGATTTTTGGAGGAAAAGACGGCATTCTTTGTGTGATTTTGATTTAATGTATGAAATTATATAAATATGTGAATTTTCTGCCCCTATATCTTCAATTTTGTGATCATTCTAAATGCATTTTAGGAGACTGAATCACACAGTGAAAGAACGCACTATAAGCGCGCACATCATTAAAACAAAAAATATGATATTATCGCAGATGATATATATAGCACACTCCTCACCACTGTCTTTTTGGCTAATTTGTGCAAAACCTCTTGCTAAAATGTCAAAGCTTCATTTTAACCACCAATGCAACGATGCAATTATTTAGCTTACCTCTACATTCTTGCGAAGGGTTGATGTCTTGTCGAGATTTTATAAGCTGCTAGTTTGGTCTTCCTAAGCAAGTACAGCTTACACTGCATAATAGAGCATACATATGGCCAGGGGTTCACTTCATTTCCATCGAGTTCAACTTCAGAATATGACGGGGTTTCGTTTTCAGCGGTGTCTGCACCACTAACGCCTGTTTTGACCGTCTGCATCTTTCTTGTGATTTTAGCGCCAGTTTGCCCTCCTGCCCATTATTTACTGACGTAGTTTCCAGGGAGCGATTTTTTTTTTTTTTTTTTTTTACTCAGTAATTAATGTGTTTTAAAATGTAGCGAAGTACAATACTTTAAACAAAATATACTTAAGTAAAAGTAAAATTACAGATTTAAAAAATTACTTTAAAAAGTATTAGTACACAAAAAAGCTACTCAATTACAGTAACGCGAGTAAATGTAATTCGTTACTTTCCACCTCTGCATGTTGGTGACATGTAAAAGCCTTATGCAAGCTGATTTGGGTCCATCTCCTATTGTCAGTCATTACTGACCTTTAACCTCTAAATACTGAAATGCTGTTTTAATGTTTAATGTGTGTACGTTTGTGTATGTTTCGAGGAAATTCCATGTATCTAGATTCATTGTGAGGAAACCTTCTTTAAAATAATTTCACCAAACATACATTTTTACCTAATATATATATATTGTTTGTTTCAAAAATGATTAGCAAACCTTTATAAATGATAGATTTTATAATTTATTAAATACTTTTTACCTTTTATAAATGTCAAAAATGATTACCACAGCAACTTTGTTAAACATTAAAATCTTTAACTTTCTGTCTCTTTAATTATCAGGGCTCACTTCAGGAGCAGGAGGACATTGAATCAGACTTGACTCTCTCTCAGAGCCCCAATATAATGGATTGGCTCTGTCAGGCACGATCCACGCGCAACCAACAGCATCAAGACACAGTGCAAAGACAGAGGGTAGACAATCAAACTACTATTGAGCAATAACAGGATATTAATCAGCTTAACTAGAATAATATATGCTGATACTGACATCATCTTTAGATACAAATATTCTGTTATTCTATGAGCTAGAAACGACTTGGATTTTTCTTCAACATCATTACATATAATGCAGGAATTAGAGGAGCAGCTTGGTGAACAGAAGAAGTTACTGCAATCTGTAGCATCTAGAGGAGAGGAAATTCTCTCACAGAGGACAACACCTAATGGAGAGAGGTAGGTACTGCTCACTTGTACATTCTCTATATGTTTGCATATGAAAGACAAGGAAAGGTGTATACAGTACAGACTCAAAAGGAGCTTCTTTCTTCATTATGTAGGTCTCCTGCAGAACTTTCTGAAGGGGATGATGGTCAGTGGCCTGAGAACATGAGCACAAATGATCAGATGAGAGTCAGATGGGAGAACCTGAGCAAAGACCTTAACAACAAACTGCAGCTGTCACTAAACACAATGGAGCAGACACCATGTAACACGGTACATAATCAACTACAACACAATTCCCTAGCTTTGTTTTTAATGTTGAAGGGTTTAAGGAAGCACTGTTATATCTGATCCATTTCTCCCCTAATAGAGGGCTGCAGTGATGCCATATTTTTGTAAGCAAACCCTGAAGTTAGCATCACCCTGGATCTCTTGACAAAAACCCAACAGGATTTTTCCATTGGCTTTTGGATAATAGCAGAAAATAAGTTCTGTGACCAACAAAAGTTGATGATTCTTACACGTTTTGTTCATGATTAAAAAAATAATTGCAAAATGTAGACCCCCACGATTAAGCTTCCAACAACTCTCTTTATTTAAAAAACCTTATTTCTCAAAGTTTGAGCTAGAATAGTTTGCAAGAGCACAATTATAATGATTACATGTCTCTTAGCTATACCAGCCATTATTCAGCCCCTGTGGAGTTTTCAGAGGAGAGCAACTGAGTCAGGATATCCTGTCACCCCGAAGTCTGTTCGAAGGCTTTAGCCAAGATTTGGAGGACTTGTCTCAGGTACTGCCACTGAATATTTTTATTTACATATTCTTCAAGAACAGGATGTTTAGGTATCAAGGATTTATTAGCAGCTAGTCTTTTTTTTAATTATTATTTCCTCCCCACAGACAGGTGGCACTGACAGTAAGCGAGCTCGTGCTCTGAAGAGAGCTCTCTATGAGGCAGTCTCATCAGCTTCCTCCTGGCTGGACAGTGCTGAAAACGAGCTTGTATCTGGCCCAATATTACTATCTGATGACTCAGAGACTCACCTGGGCCACCTAGAGGTCAGACATAGTCATTTTTACCAGAGTCTTAAAATATTTTTTAGAAGAAAAGTTGACGCTCTTTGACTCTATCTCTGGTCTCGTCTCTTCAGAGTTTGAGTAAGGAAGTAAAGAATGTCAACGAGGAGGTGTGTAAATGTCAGGACGTGCTTGGAGGAACAGAGCGGCTATGGGATGGAGAAAGTGTAGAAAGCGTTTTGGTTGAAGAAGTGTTAGATGGTTTGGAGGGGAGACTGAAGCTGCTGGACACAGTGCTGAAACAGAGATGTGACACTATGAAAGACAAGCTGCGGGAATTCTCTGTTTTCCAGGTATAGTTTGTTACTGTATCTGTTTTTTAGTCAATGTTTTGTTTTTTTCTCTCTCTCGCTCTTTCTCTCACATATGCATTTTGGTCTGTCTTACCCTCAGACTGAGTTTAGACTGTTGCTTACTGCAGTCAGCGACTCAAAGTACCAGCTTTTACAGAAAATGAGTGCAGTTATGGATCGGCCCGCTTCTAAACAGATGGAGGTCAGACACACATTCGAAATGACATAGAAATAATTGCATATGACCCCAGGCAAAACAATCAAAGGATTAATCAAAATGTCAATGTAAACAGATTCTAGCAGAAGCAGAGGACAGTTTGAGGGAATTTGAACATAAAGTTTCTGAGATGAGGAGCAGAGGAGAGACACTGCAGCCCAACCAGCTCTGCACTCAAGAACTGCTGAAACTACAGGTTCACACATCTGTCTCTCCCCTGCTGTGTGCTTTAATAACAGCAAGCAAAGTTACTGGTTTCTTGTCTTCCATTTGACTTCCCACTTGACCTTGTGTTTTGCTGTGCAGGACGCTTATGAAGAGCTGGTGGAGATGGTGGGCTCCAAGCGGAGTGAGCTGAACCAGAGTTTGGTTCTGAAGGCTCAGTATGAGAGAGCTTTACAAGACCTGGTAGAACTTCTGGACACCGCTCAGGACAAAATGGCTGCTGATCAGAAGATGAAAGTGGGATCAGTGATTGAGGTTCAGATCCTTCTTGATAAACACAAGGTACAGCAGAATTTTTGTTCTTGTGGTCTGCTTAATAAATATGTGTCTGGACATTTGTGGGAAAATATCTGATGACAATAACTATACGTCACTCTTTTATCAATATTATCAACAATCTATCAAAATTCAGAATCTACGATTTCTTATTATATCTGTTTATTAGGCAAAATAGACAAGATTTACACTACCATTCAAAAGTTTGGCGTCAGTACGATTTTTTTTTAAGAAATCAGTACTTTTATTCAGCAAGACTGCTGCAAAAATGACAGTAAAGACATGTTACATTTAAAATAAATGTTGTACTTTTTAAATTCCTATTCATTAAAGAATACTAAAAAACAATGTGTTAAGGTTTTATACAAAAATTATATTATCATGTCAATAATAATAAGAATGTTTCTTGAGCATCAAATCAGCATATTAGAAGGATTTCTAAAGGATCATGTGACACTGAAGACTGGAGAAATGGTTAAGGAAATTTCAGCTTTGCCATCATAGGAATAAATTACATTTTAAAATATATGAACATATTAAGAGTTATTTAAATGATAACAATTTTTCAATGTTTTGTATTTTTTTTACTGTATTTTTGATCAAATAAATGGAGCCTTGGTGAGCATAAGAGACTTTTAAAAAAACATTAGAAAATATAACTGATCCCAAACCTTTGAATTGTAGTTTACACATATAAAATATATAGTCTTTCATTTCAAGGAAAACAGAAAAAAAATATTGATGACTGGTCTCATTCAGTCATGTTGTCTGTCTTCTCTTCCTGCAGGAGTTTTTCCAGGGGCTAGAGACGCATGTTGTCTTTACACAGGCCTTCTTCATGCAGGTCAGTGGGTTGGTGGTGCAGCGGGAGGTGCAGAGCTTGGAAGAGACTGTGGCTCAGGCCCAGGCTGTACTTAAACAGGCTCACAAACGAGGAGTGGAGCTGGAGGGCATCCTGGAGGTGTGTGTGCATTTGTGTTTTGTTATTTGTATACAAGATGCAACTTCTAAACACTGATGAGTGCAGTGCATGCATATGAAGTGAATAACTTGTGCTTTGTGGCATCAGTGGTGGAGCAGGTTGGTGGGTGACTATCAGACCCTGTACAGACAGCTGGAGGCAGTGGAAAGCAACATCCCCAGTGTAGGCCTGGTAGAAGAGACAGAAGACAGATTGAGCAATAGAATTACTCTGTATCAGGTACAGCTCCATCACACACAGATCTCTAGATACGGTTACACCATGAAATTCACACAACATCATTTTACATTATAAACATTACATACTATATCTGTATTGCATGGTTTGTGTATTAGAAATGCCTATTAAATTACTCAATTCAGGAATTCAAAGTTAATATGAATTAGCAAACAAGATGCATAACTGTAATGTGAATTTGAATGGATTTTTAGCTTGATTTATTGTTACATTATTGTTTGGGTTGGTAAGGTTTTTAAAACAAGTCTGAAACATTATTCTCTAGTTTACTAGCACTTGACAGTATTGATCAATTGAAAGTGTCTTTGCTGAAAACAATTATTAATTTATTTAAAAAAATGTCTTACTGACCACAAACTTTAGAATGGTAGTAGACATTGGGAATGGTAGAAAATCTACTATCTAAATTTAAATCTCACTCTCTCTCTGTAGCGTCTGAAGGCCAGTCTCTCTGAGCGGCAGCAGCAGTTGTATAAGTTGTTGGAGGATGGAAAGAGGCTGCTTTTACAAGTGTCCTGCTCTGAGCTGGAGATTCAGCTCACTCAGCTGGGGGAGCACTGGCTCAGCACCACCACCAAGATCAATAAAGAGCTACATCGCCTGGATTCCACCCTCAAACACTGGATCAGGTCTTTGATCTGTTCACTTTCTCTTCATTAAAACAGAGAAGAAACACCTGTGTGTGGTTGTGTCCATGTATGCACATTCTTATTGACATCACATGGTCTCTTCATACTTTATTGTAGGTATCAGAGCGAGTCAGCTGAGCTTAGTCAATGGCTGAGTTCGGCACTGGACCGCCTGGAGTTCTGGAGCACTCAATCTGTTACGGTACCTCAAGAGCTAGAGACTGTCAGAGACCATCTTCATGCCTTCCTGGTAAGAACAGCCATTAAATATTCTGCTAAAAAGAGCCTCAGGTCTCACTTGACTTTTACAGACACACTCTTTACTGGTTCTGTATTTGCAGGAATTCTCCAAAGAGGTAGACGCCAAGTCTTCTTTGCGTGCCTCAGTTCAGAGCCAGGGGAATCAGCTGCTCCGGTTGAAGAGAGTGGACACGGCAGCACTCAGGGCAAACTTGGCCCAAGTAGACACACAGTGGGCTGATCTTCTCACTCATATCCCTGTGGTCCAGGAGAAACTACATCAGGTATGATGACTAGGACATATTGCAATGCCTCATCTCAGTTAAAAAACATTATGCAGATAATGAACAGGCTCACATGACTATACTGATTGGGGCATTCATATTGTGATCAACAGCTGCAGATGGAGAAGCTGCCATCCCGTCATGCAATAACTGAACTAATGAGCTGGATATCCCTCATGGAGAATGTTATCCAAGAGGACCAGCAGACGATCATGGGGGCAGTGGGATCCGAGGCTTTGCAAATGTACCTTCAGAAATACAAGGTAGCAAAAAGATTTTTTTGTATTCTTTTTGTATTCCATTGTCAAGACACCAAATCTCTCTTTTTCTTTATTTACTCCTCTCAACAGGGTTTTCAGATTGACCTGTCCTGTAAGCAGCTGACTGTGGACTTTGTGAATCAGTCAGTTCTGCAAATCAGCAGTCAGGACGTGGAGGGGAAACGCAGTGACAAAACAGACTTTGCTGAGCGTCTTGGAGCCATGAACCGCCGCTGGCAGATACTGCAGGGACTCGTTACAGAGAAGGTTAGACATAAATGCAGAAAAATTATCAAACTGAGCAGCATTTGTGCATTTCATGCAGCTCCAGTGCAAAGAATTGGACAAATTAAATGCTAAGACTGAAAATCATATGTTTTTACAAGTGGCTTCTGACTTTTGGACCTCATTGTTTGCCATTTAGCTTTAATTTTATTATCATACTGGTGTCTTTTGTGTTTCACAGATTCAGGTTTTAGAGGGTCTGCTTGAAAGCAGGTTAGAGTATGAGAACGTGGTTCAGACCTTGAAGACCTGGTTTAGTGTACAGGAGGAGAGACTCAAAAAGAAGCACAGGATTGAGGATGTTTCCTCAGCCCAGAATGCGCTCAAAGATTGTCAGGTAGGTACTGCACCATCGTTTTTAGGCTCTACTACACAACACACAGTACACTGTGTGGATTCATGAGTAAAGATTACATAGATAATCTGGAAATATTCTGTGATTTGATTCTAACGATTGATCTGAGTGTGTCTGTGTATGCTAGGAAATGGAAGTGTTGGTAAAGGAGAAAGAGAAGGATCTGGAGAAGGCTGAAGAGAAAGGATGCTTATTAATTCAGAATAAGAAAGACGAGGCTGGCTCTGTTATTATGGACACTCTAAAAGGTCTAAACCAGTCTTGGGCCAATCTGGATCACATGGTATGTTTTACCTTATGCATTTTGGTGAACCTTCTAGTTTTGTAATCTTCTTTACAATATTGTTCACACATTCTTTTATAGACACTCTTAGTCAAACATACATGATATGTACTATCACTCAGTTTTGATGATTTTCACAGAAACACTGATTATAAGTCCTAAATGATGTTTGTGTGTAATTGCAGATCGGGCAGCAGACGGTCAGTCTCCGGTCAGTGCTGGAGCAGTGGAGCCTGTATAAACAAGCATATGAGGAGATTCGGGGCTACCTGATGGAGGGATGTTACACCATCTCTCGTCTGCGTCTTCTCACTGGCTCCTCAGAAGCTGTGCAGGTTCAAGTGGAGAACCTTGAGGTGCTAGTCTGCCACAACCTGCAAAACATGAATGAGCTTTTATTTGCATTATATATATTATATATGTAAGAACCTAAAATCACCATGTCTTTCTGTGTGTCTCAGAGTTTACAAGATGAGCTGGAGAAACAGGAGAGCAGTTTACGAAAACTTGGCTCCATAACGCAACAGCTGTTGAGGGACTCTCATCCCTCAGTGAGCGATTCACTCAACACAGCACTGGGTGACGTAAATCTCAGGTGAGTTTCAAAAAAGTCTAGTAACTAACAAAGACACTGATCAGTCCAAAGTGATCAGAAATCATTGTTCTGCTGATCTGATGTCAGGTGGAACATGCTGCTGGAACAGATCTCAGATCAGCTGAGGAGGAGTAAGAGCCTGCTGCAGCTGTGGCAGCATTACAAAGAACTACATGCTCAGAGCAGCCCTGACATCCAGAAACTAGAAGATCAGGTTGAACAGCTAATCAAGAGCGCCACCCACAGGGACATCACAGAACAGGAAGTGAAGGTGTGGGTTTATCAATGCATGATGGGTTTTGAAGCCTGTGCTTGGGTTATGTTAGCGACCCAAAAGTATGTAGGCAGCTGTGTGCAGTTGTGAAAGCCTTGTTGCAAGGGCAGTATTCCTCATTGTAAAACTGGTATTTCTGCAGGCTCTTATGGCGTCTGAGGGATCCATAGAGTCTGTCCTGCAGCAGCTGGAGGAGTTTTCAGAGCAGCTGAGGCAACAAGTGGACCCCTCTGCCTTGATAACCTTCCATACAGACCACCTGTCACTCACTCAGCGATTAGCAACAGTTGGACATGCCCTCCAAAGACAGCAGTCTCTGCTAGAGGTTCAGATGATTTAGAATTTGCCTCGTGCACACAGACATTGAAACGGAGCATTTCTACAGCTTTCACACATTTATTTGAATAAAATATAGACTGCTGTTTGGGTAAAATTAGTTGATGTTTTGATGCTCACCAAGGCTGCAATTATTTAATGAAAAATACATTAAAATCAGTAATAATGTGAAATATTTTTACAATTTAAAATAACCGTTTTCTATTTTAATACATTATGCATTATGTCTTATGCATTATGCATTATGTCTTCATAAATAAATTAATCCCAAACCTTCAAATATAGTAGTATATATTTTAAATTAAATAATAGAATGTTTTCAATAAAATAACTTTCCTGCTATCCTTTGATAGTTTTGACTATTGTTTTGTCACTTTCACAGATGCCAGACTGTAAAGCCTATCAAGTGTAAATGTCTTTTTTTCTCCTTCCTTTCCTCAAGGCTGGTGTGAGGAACTATGAGAAGTTTAGTAAGGAGTTACATTCTCTGAGCCACTGGTCAGAAGACGCTGAGAAGGTTCTGAAAGAACCAGACCCAATCGGTTCTCCAGATATCTCTTCTGTTCATGAACGCATGGAAAAACTTAAGGTGAAATTTGTTGACCATTTTTGCCTATAAAATTATAGGGCTGTATAAACACTTCTTAACTTTCTAATATGTATGTGTGCTTGTAGACCCAAATGTTAAAGCTGAGCAGTCTTTCTCCTGATCTGGAACGTTTGAATGAGTTGGGTTATCAGCTTCCCCTCAACGATAATGAAATCAAGCATCTGCAGAACCTAAACAGGAGTTGGTCATCTAACTCTGCTCATACAATTGAGAGATTCAGGTATGTGTGGTTACTGTTGATCTATGGTAGATTTTTGAAGCGTGAGATATTCATTTGTTTGCATCTCTGTGTATGTGCAGTAAACTGCAAGCCCTGGTATTGCAAAGAGAGAGCTTCTCTGAGAAGTGTGATGCTTGGATGACCTTTCTTACCCAAATAGAGGAGAAACTGGCCGCTGAGATCTCTGGAAACTACCAGAGCCTGCTAGACCAGCAGAGAGAGCATGAGGTACTGATACATGGAAAAAAAAAAGGAAAATACTTTTTTTTTTTTTCTTTAGAAAACCTATAACTAAAGGCCTGTTCACACCAAATAAAAGGCTGTATTGACATTACTATAAAGTTTAACTATAAAGACATTACTATAAAGCATTCATATGGGACACGTCCCAGCCAGGATTTTAATATTGCCTAAAATATCCAGGTTTTGGCTATTTGCACTGTGCAGGTTGATTGTTTTGTAACATTCATGAGAGCTATAAAGAGCAGAGCAGATGGCTCCTTATGCTTTCGAATCGCTTTCACGTGTTTGTTCGTTTGTTTGACTTGAAGCATTGTGGCACACTTGGTTTTTTTTTGGATTTGTGCGCAGCGACGCTTCAAGTCAATCGAACGAACAAACATTGTTCCCTCTAGATCTCACCTTCTCACACACAGCCCTACGATTGGTCGATTATGTACAATACCTGCATGTTATTGGTCAAACTGCTCTGGATGTTTTAGGCATTATTAAAATCCTGGCTGGGACGTGTCCTGTATGAACGGCGCATATGGTCACCCTATTTAATTACCACATTTTCATGTCAGTCCATGTTAATTTTTACCACAATCAATGTGCTGTCACTTTAGTTCAGCGTGTGCAACACAGCAAAAATAGATGAACCGATCCTGGAACGCACTGCCAGAACATAATCGCATGCAGTGTGAACGCTCTTATCTGTTAACATGGGTGCAGAAAAAAATATGCACTGTATACATACTGCAGACGGAGTATGTGTGAACCTGGTGTTATTCTCACAGAGGCTGCAAATATTTGATCAGAAATACAGTAAAAATTTAATATTTTGAAACATTATTACAATTTAAAATAACTGGTTTTCAGTTTAAATATGTCTTAAATTTTTATTTATTTGTGCTATGGCAAAGCTGAATTTTCAGCAGACATTACTCCTGTCTTTAGTGTCACATGATACTTTAGAAATCATTCTAATACGCTGATTTGCTGATTTTCTTTATTATTATTAGGACAGTTTTGTCCTCAGCATTTTTTCTGTGTCAGTTTTTGGTGAAACCTTTATAAGATGGATAAAAAAAATATGTAGCATAAAATGCATAGGGTCATAGTTTTATGACCTACTTTATGACACTGCTCTACTGTTTTTGTATGTGTGGATAGCTCTTCCAAGCGGAGATGTTTAGCCAACAACAAATTCTGTACTCTATCATCACTGATGGACATCAGCTCCTGAATCAGGGACAAGTGGAAGACAGGTATCATTTGTTTATTTCCTTATTCTTAATCTTTTATGCATACTTATAGTGACATTCTCTTTTTTTGTCCTCTTGCCCAACAGGGATGATTTTGGCATGAAACTAGCACTGCTTAGTAACCAGTGGCAAGGTGTGGTGAGGCGGGCCCAGCAAAGACGGGGGATTATTGACAGTTTGGTTCAGCAGTGGCAGCGGTACACAGAGCTGATTGAGAAACTGCATCATTGGTTGCAAGTAGTGTCAGTGGAACCAGAAGAACAACAGCAAGGGCCAACAGTAGCACTACAGCAGATTCGTGGCATGTTAGACCACATACAGGTAAAGGTATAGTCATATTTACATTAAAGTAGAAATAATGGCCACCTGCAAATAGCCTAAAGTACCCTGCATGTCCACTTTTCTCCACCAAGCTGAAGGAGCGTGTGCTCCAGAGGCAACAGGGCAGCTACATTCTCACAGTGGAGGCCGGGAGGCAACTCCTCCTGTGGGCTGACGCCAGAACGGAGGCCTCACTTCACACTGAGCTGACTGACATGCAGGGGCACTGGAGAACAATTAACATCCGTCTCGACGAGAGGAAGAAAGAACTGCTTTCTTTGTTAAGGGTAAGTTAAGAGTAAATGTTAACAAAACATTTTTGGGTGCAGTTACTGGTTGCTTACTTGCTAGATTTAATAGTTTGTATCAGTGACAGAGTACAAACACTAAATGACTTTTGCTGTTTGAAGGAAGCTCATTATTTCCAGATGTTAGCAAATCTTTGTTAAGTAGTATCGGCTGATTATTTCCAATTTCTTTAGACAACCTGTGTCTTTTAGACGGATGTGTTTGGTTGGTTTTTGCCTCAAAGTCTCAGACCACTGAGATCAAAATTAAAATATACGAAGCAAATATTCAGCAAACCTATAAATGGATCTCATGTTCAAAGTTATTTTCCAAAAAGAAAAGAGAGACAGTGAAGGACTTTGCATCAGACCTTCCAGAGCAAATAGAGGCGAGCTAGCATAACGAGAGTGAGAGAGTGTGTGACGTGTCTTGTGTGTGCGTATGAGGGGGATGAAAGAGAGAGAGAGCGGGAGAAAGAGGGAGCTGAAGGCGGGAGGTCTATAGGAGGCAGGACGCGGGAGGGTGTCTGAGCGGTGCTGAGCTGCCAACGCAGGGCAGAAGGGACTGGCAGTTATCTGCTCCATTTTGACGCAGTACACTGGGACACAGACAACACTTTTGGATTGCAAAAGGAAAATGGCTACTCTTTTCTTCGGCCTCTGTCTCTCTCTTCCTCTCTCTTTCCACATCTCTCTGTTTTCTCAGATGATATGATAGAAGGTACTCCACTGCTTTATCTCTGCATGAAAATCTGTCTCTTGTGTGTCTCAGGACCATGGCTCTGACCAGATTTAAATATAGAATTAATTACATATGCCAATCTATTATGCTCCTGATTAAAAATGTGGTGTCCTTCTGACTTTTCCTCGAATATTGTAATAAACTTTGTATTAGTGCATAAAAATTGCTAAGTAAAATCTTTCTAAGGTACTGCACGTAATTTTATATATTGTTCAGATTATACTGTGCTGCAGAGTAGTCATGCCCTCTCTTTTTCACAATTTTTTTTTTTTCTGGCTATGTGTGCAGGACTGGGATCAGTGTGAAAAAGGAATTTCTGCATCACACGAGAGGCTGAGGGACTTTAAGCAAAAGCTCTCTGTGCCTTTACCCGACCACCATGAGGAGCTGCACACAGAACAGATTCACTGCAAGGTACACAAACTAAATCTGACTCATTTTGTGTCCTATGACCTTCAAGATGCGTGTTGCTTCAGCAACATCCGAAAATCTTTCTTATTACTTGAGCTAAACCATTGAACACTATTTCCTGACCAGATTTGCAGTGATAAAGCAACAATATCTCAATAATCCAGATAATTATTGGTTTGAGCAGTCTGCTGCTATCAACCACTGCATTAATAATACCCGTGCATGTGTGTGTGTGTGTGTGTGTGTGTGTGTGTGTGTGTGTGCATGTGGTGCCATGACACTGATGAATTTTTAATCTGCAAAGGAGGGATGATTTTTCATGTGTGATGTTACAGAGAGGGGTGCAGTATAGAAGGTGTGTAAAAGTAAAATCAACCTGCTCTGGTCTCTGTAAGCTGGACTGTCAGGAAGAATGTCTTTGACTTTGCCTGAGGGAAGGAAGCTGAGGTGTATGCTAATCATGCTAAACCGTACATGTTAGCAGAGATGCTGAGGTTCAATAAGAAGAGTTCTTATGCAGCAGAAAAAAAAGCACTTTTTAACAGCAAAGTATTGGCAGCTTGTATTGTGTGCTTAATGTCTTTTCAACAGTGATATCTGTGAGTCACATTCCATCTGTATATTAGGTTTATACAGTGCAACTCTATGTGAAAGCTAGCAGAGATATCAATATCAACAAAAGTCAATACAAATGCAATTAAGTTCCTTTGGTTGTTACTGTGTGTGAGGGGAAGAATATGTGCAGTCAATATTCTTTTTAGATAAATGTAACCAGCTGTCTTAATTTTTTTTTCTTCTTTCAAATCTTACATATTTGTTGTTGTTGGTTGGGTAGGGGAAGGGTTAAGGAGATGATTTATTTTATTTTTATTAACCCCCCCCCCCCCCCCCCCCCAAAAAAAAACATATTTAATGTATTTTTTGTTTATTTAATTATTTATTTTACATTTTTTTATACCTTTTTTATACCTCAGTAGTTACCCTTTGAACTAATTAAAATTGTTACATTTTAACTTAAGCGATTTCAGCATTCAGGTCTAACTCTATTAAATTAAAAAATAAAAAATAAATATTTTAAATCCAAAAACTTTGTCCTAAAATTTAATTTTCAACAGTTACAGTTTAAACTTAATTTTACTGTATTTTATTTTATTTACTTTATTTTTAAATCTAAAATTAGATTTGTGTTTTATTTCATTTCATTTCATGATGTGTTCATGAAAGTATATGTGTGTGGTAGGAATTGGAGAGCAGTGTTGAAGGCTGGACTGATGATGTAGGCGGGCTGTGTATTCTGAGGGAGTATCTCTCCAGGGGGCTCAGTGCTGATGACCTCGCAATCTTACAGGAGAGACTTATACTACTCCAGAGACAGTGGGAGGAGACCTGTCACCAGGTGCAGTACACAAACATCAGTCTGTCCCTTAGCACCATAACCATTCTATGCACAGCTGTCTACATTACAATATATAAACAACTGCAAGTTTTCATCAAGTTAGATAATGAATATGTAAAGAGATGCACTGTTTTACAGAATTTTTAGCAACTTAACTAAAAATGATTAGGTAAATTCAATCGATAGAGGTTGATTTTTGTATTTGCTGACAAAATGTACGGAGAATTTATGATATTGTTGAATCAAAGTTCATGGTGGCTCTGGGCAACGTAGTATAAAGGATTGCAATTATATTATGCCTCTTAATCCCTGATGTCTCATTGTAAGGAAAGACAGATGGTGCATGACACTTTAGAGACTAAATTATTACATGTCTTCCGTTTCTCATTTTGGTCTTTTTGCAACTTTTTCTTTATTCGTACTGAACCCATGGTGTAAGTGATAATTGTCTGTCATCCCTGTAGCTGTCCCTGCGCCGGCAGCAGGTAAGCGAGAGGCTGAACGAGTGGGCCCTGTTCAATGAGAAGAACAAAGAGCTGTGTGAGTGGCTCACACAAATGGAGAGCAAGGTCTCACAGAACGGCGACATCAGCATTGACGAGATGATTGAGAAACTCAGGAAGGTGAAATTAACACACAATCACAACATATTTGTTTATTACAAAATCAAGAAGTTGATAAATAACCATCCCATTGAACTCCCGCAGATAAAAATATATATTTCATTGTTCAGTCTTAGATTCTAGATTTTTTAAACTGCAAAATATGTCAGACTTATTCCAGTGAATATGTGAAACACAATCTACCCAAAGTCTTATGAATATTCAGCTGATCTCTTTGTTATCAGGACTATCAGGAAGAGATCTCAGTTGCCAAAGAGAACAAGTATCAGCTGGAACAGATGGGGGAGAGATTGGCTCAGGCCAGCCATGAAAGCAAAGCTGCAGAAATCCAGTACAAACTCAGCAAAGTCAATGAGCGTTGGCAGCATCTGATTGACCTTATAGAAGCAAGGTGAGTCTCTCAAATGATATCGCATGACATTGTACATATTGTGCTGTAGCTACTTCAAAAAGTTATTGTCGGGTCAAAGTGTCATTTATGTGTCTTTTATAAAACAAAAGCCCATATCATTTTATTAAATTTTTTGCAACAGAATATTTTAATTCAGAAATAAAAAACTACATTTCCTGAAGATCAGTCAGTTCTTTTGAAGCAGGGTGTCAGTGGGTACTTAAAACTTCTTAAAATGTTTTAAATAAAGTTTTCCTAATAAGAGGTCTTAAATAATTTTGGTTACATTACCCCAAAAATTTCTCCAGTCTGACGAGCCCTTGTCTGGAAATATTCTATAAGTCTGTATAAGGTGGTTAACAGATGCCAGAGATGCTGAAGACGGACACAAAGAGGAGAAAATACTGTACCTGACAGATCAAGATCACTGTTCACAATGCTCAAAATAAAGGGAGAAAATATCAATATTGAATGGGCAAACAGAATTTTAAAAGATGGAATCTCTGTTTGCTTTCAGCTTTGAAACTTTGCTGATATTGTTTATGCTCAAACAGAAAAGTTACACACTAACTAACATTAAAAAGGTGGAATCGTTTTAATTTAACTTGTTTATATCTGTAGACACCCTGTGCAGAGTGTAATCTTTAGAAATAGAGGCATGAACTAAGCATGTTCCTTGTGCTAATGGCCTGTGGGTGAAAAGGAAGTATTTTGCACCAGCATCTTAAACATGACACCATGGTGTCTCTGGATATGACTGGTAAAAGCAAATTGCCTGCAGTCAGGACTAAAAGCCTCTTACATGTGTGGTGTTGATTTCATTGTGGCCAGTGTGTGAGAGGGTCATCCTCTTTCACACTCATGTGCATTAGCTCTGTGTGACTGTCTTGATTTTTCCTTGTATACTGACATACCTTTATTTGGATACAATTAAAGAGATAAAGAGATTTTGCTCAAGAAAAAGTATCCACACTGTTTACATAGATACACTGACACACACTTTCTCTCACAAACACGTTTACTTGGCTTTCTAAATGCAGGGCATTCCAACTTATATTGCAGTTAAAAATACAATAACCTATCCCTAACAGAAAACCTACTGCATTTCTTCAATCAAAAAAACTTTTTATTTATTTTAGATTATTAATACAACTATTCTATCCTAATAATTAGAACAGTCTATTAATAAAACAGCCACAGGCTCAGCACCCACCTACTTCCACTCACTGCTATGGATCTACATCCCCTCCAGAAGTCTGTGATTCGCTAGTGAGCGACGCCTCGTGCTACCAACACAGAGAGGCTAAAAATCACTTTCCAGAACATTCTCGTTCACCATTCCTGGCTGGTGGAATGATCTTCCCACCCCAATCCAGAATGCTGAATCCCTGGCAATTTTCAAGCGACAGCTGAAAACTCATCTTTTTCAAAGCTACTTCATCATAAAAAATAAAAAACCTTCCCCTTTATTTATTCCTTCTCTTTATAGCTTGTACTTATTTGAAAAATGCCTAAAACCTGGCCTTTTTAAGAAGAATTGCTTTATGTATCCCCCAATTGTAAGTCGCTTTGGATAAAAGCGTCTGCAAAATGACTAAATGTATGTAAATTTAATACAAAATATCCCAAAAGGACGTCTTTTCCCATTTAACTAATTTTTGTTTAAGTATGTACACATACACACATAAACATTGTTTTATTGTAATTTTGGATTTCCAAATTAGTCAAATTTTTGTATTTCCCAATTAGCATTTTTCTTAATATAACCTTGCACAAAGATAATGAAAATTACTCTATTTTTATTTTATTTTTTATTTAGTTTACTTTTAAATAGGTGAACTAAGTAAATGAGTTGAATACAATTAATATTGAATACTCATCTCTAACTGGTTGTGTTAGATTTTGCTGTATTTGGCTGAGCAAAGATTTGGGTGGCTCGCCAATGTAATACATTTCTCTAAAACATAAAATAAGTAAACTTGAACAGAGTCCTTTTGAGGAGAAGAATTATTGAAGGTAGTGTGTAGCACAGATCTTCAGCAGCAACGTCAGCGTGTCGGCCTTCAAAATATCTGAACCCTGTAAGAGTCCTAGCTTCTCCCTGAGCTCTGTCTGTGAGACAGAACTTTATACCTAATAACTAATGGCCTTCAAACAATAGACTGATACCATTAGGACCTCATACTGGAGAGACAGGATATGGTTTACACAGGTAACATCAGGAAGGATGACATATCAGAAGTTGATTAAACAAGAAAGAATGATACACAAAATCCTTCAGTTGGTTTCAAATTTGGTTTGGTAATTGGTTTCAACAAAGGTTAGAACATTGCTGTAAATAATAAGAAAATGAACACCGGTTTAACAAAAATCAACAGCAATAATAGACTACTTTAAAAAACTGCAAAACAACTATTTTTAAGGTCCTATTTTAGTTTTAAATCTAAAGAAATGTTGAATGTCTTCATTTTTTCTTAATATTCTTATGAATCAAAATAAAATAAAAAGATCAGTTTTTGTTTATATGAATAATGACAGACACAGACATTCCAGTCGTCTTATTTTAGCCACAGCAGTATTTGTCACTCCCAGCTGCTCATGCCTGTACTTGAGAGCAGTTCACACACACATGCTCAGACACCCCACACACTAACCAGGGCACTAGAGAAATCCTGGTCACTTTGTTGTGACCAGTTGAGACGAAAGAGAAGGGGAATTTTGACAGGGTGGAAGTTTTTCTTTCTTTTGGGACAGTTGATTGAGAGGATTAGGCCCAATGGTGCTGGATATGGGCACTGATAACATGACAAGAAGCCCTGGACAGGACTCAGATCTGCCGGAGTGTGACCGTGACATTAACAGGCAGGAAAACATTTATCCACTTATTATTTACATATTACAGATTCTCTTTTTATGCAATTTCATTTTCATTTTGCCATGCATTGTGGTATTTTCTGTCATATTTAGACATGTATTAATGCGAAGTGTCTGAAATGTAGTTTATTTGATTATATTGGTGAAATATGTAGCTTGAGTTGCTTAAGTTAAGCTATCATTTCTTTTCTCCACATATTTGATTGCCCAGTAGACCAGAGAGTTTCACTGAAAACCTGGAGAAATGGAGAAAACGTTATACCGTGCTGTATTTGTTGACCTTCTGTTGTTGTTGCGGTGGTTTTGTGCTTTAGGAATGTAGCTTGAAGCACAGTCACACTGAACTGTTCACATACCAGGGTTACATGAGGGCTTAATCTCACCTGATCAAACAATTTCTGTATTTTAGCTAACTGCCTACTGCATACACCAAAGTTTCAATCAAAGTTGGCTGAAGTTGAAACATGTCCACTCTACATCTGTGCTATTTGCTTCATGTCCAGTATGAGATAAGACATTTTTCTGAGATCTAGATCTGGAATGGTGGCACAGCTGAAACATGCTATGCTGGTATGCGTGACTGTGTGTCGCGGCGCTGTGTTGAGCATCTGATTCTTTATTTTTATCCACATTCAGGATTTCTAGGAAACACGAACACCACTCGATTGCATTCTACCTCTGCTTATATTGTCATATATGCAAAACGCCATGACCTTACATCAGTTAACAAGTGATAAAGTAACTTCATAAATCTACTATTAAAATTGGCAAATGTAATGCATTTGCATTGAACTTGCATATGTAAACTATATGTGTATATATATTTACACTGAAATGAGACATGAGAAATGAGAACCGATATTGTGTTTTCATGACTCTTGCAATACTGATTACTTTTCTTTAAATTAATTGTTGACAAAAAAATTAAAATAATATATTTTTTAAACTATTATAATATGAACTTAATATACTTTATTATTAATATTAATTAATATTTGATTATATGTATTTTTTATTCAAATTTATATGTATAATAACATCTTTTCTGTATTGTTGTCTTTGTTTTGGGCTTTGTATAACTTTAAAACATAAAATGCTATGTTATCAAAAGACATGCAATACTATAAAGGTTTTTATTACTATGAGTGTATTTACTGACTCTTTAAAGGCAAATTTCATTCCGATCTTACGTTTCTTTGATAAAACATGAAAGACGTTTGCACTGCACAGTCCTGGCTTATAGCCTTATTACACTTTTTGCAGAATGTTATATTAATAAAGTCTCTTTACTCTGTCTCTGGGGTCTGTAGGGTAAAGAAGTTGCGGGAGACACTGGTGGCTGTGCAGCAACTTGATAAGAACATGAGCAGTCTGCGCTCCTGGCTGGCTAACATTGAGACTGAACTCTCACAACCCATCATCTATGAAACCTGTGACTCACATGAGATCCAAAGAAAACTTAACCAGCAACAGGTAACGCACACACACACAGAAAAGGCATTAATTTACATATGGTCGCATAAAAGTCTGTCAGTATAGTAAGTCTTACGAAAACTGGTATTAAATCTATCCAAGTAAAATAGGAGTTGAAAAGCCCTGTAAGAACTTGACTTCATCTGGCTTAGTCACTGACCCACTTACTGTTTCAGTATAATAATGTATCATCACTTTACCCAGCAACAGCCAGCATATATCAACCTCTTTCTGCATCTGAGACAAATTATCACTGTAAAGAAGCAATGTTAGTCAAACATTTTTAGAACTGATGATGCCACAAGATTAAACATATTTGTAGAGAAATGCATGACCTCTGCCTAATAATCTGAAATGAAATGTCTAGAAACTAGCAAAAAATGATCAAAATGTCAGATGTCGTGAGAAGCTCAGTGTAAGTCTGCTATCTCTGTGCAGGATCTGCAGCGTGACATTGAGAAGCATAGCACGGGTGTGGCATCAGTGCTGAACCTGTGTGAGGTGCTGCTGCACGACTGTGACGCCTGTGCCACAGAGACCGAGTGTGAATCCATCCAGCAGGCCACACGCAGCCTCGATCGCCGTTGGAGAAACATCTGTGCTGTTGCTATGGAGAGGAGGCTGAAGTGAGTGTGTTTGTGTGTCATTTATAAGTAAATTGATGCATTGGAAAATGTACACATTGGTCTCTGTGTAAAAGTAACCTGCTGTTCAAAAGTTTGGGCTGAGTGGAGTGGAGTGGCAACAATTTCCCCTTTGCGCTCCGAGCATTCAATAATCACTCCACTCCAGGTTCAGCATTTCCCGCTCCTCGCTCCACTGATCAGAAATTCTGCTCCGCCTTCACTCCATGACGAAATTCACAGATAAAGTATTTCAGTATGTTTTGAAATTCTGTTCAGAACTTTTTACGATTTTAATATTAAACAAAAAATAAATACACTATACTAGAAGAATAGTTTTGACATGGTTTAGCCCACATGTATATTAAAGGACTGTTTAACTCACTTGTCTTTCTTCTATGGCGAACCTGAGGGTTGTAGGTACTTCAGAAATAGTGAGAATATGCTGTAACAATTCCGTTTTAAGATGATAAATCACATAACAGCGTTGCCAATAATTTTTTGCACTCCTGAATGTTTCTATGTGCGTGCAATCTGTACATTAAGTGCAAGCTTGTGTTGTGTGCACGTGCAACAATGTAGTAGCGCATTAGTTTAGAGCGGAGATTAACTTCCTGTACAATAAGCTGTTTTAAAATGTGATTTCACCCAATCAATATTGAGTATCCACATGCTATAGACAGACATGCCTGAGAAATAATCTTCCGCATATCCATGAGTGATTCACTTATTTGTAAAACAGCTAATGATGTTTAATGCTTGAATAGGAGTAATGGCTGCTGAAAATTCAGCTTTGCCATCACGGTAGATGGACAGCATAAGAGACTTCTTTGAAAAACATTTTTTTAAATCCCAAAAGTTTGAGCTGTATATGCTAATGAAGACTGTAGTTCATGAAAGTTCTGATGAATAGTTGAAAATGAGCTATTTAGTATAGTTAAAGTATGTGTTTGAAACTCATCGTATGTGTTTTTGCAGGATTGAGGAGACGTGGAGATTGTGGCAGAAGTTTCTGGATGATTACTCCCGTTTTGAAGAGTGGCTGAAAGTGTCAGAGAGGACAGCAGCTCTGCCCAACTCTTCTGGAGTGCTGTACACCGTTGCTAAAGTGGAGCTGAAGAAGTTTGAGGTACTCCGAGATCCACAGAGAGAGTTAATAAGGTTGAGGCAGTGAGTCAAGAGGATAATGATGAATAGGGCCTGAATACAAAAAAAGTAACAAGAATACTGTTGGGAAATAAAAAAAAGGATCACTTCTGACATCTATTGTCAAAAGTCCAGTCTACTTCAACCTTTAGTCTTTTACAATTTGTAAAATGTCGTTGTTGACTGAAACAAATGCAAAATTATTATTTCTTTTAAACATGCTCTTAATTAAGATGTAGTTTTCACTTTTTCCAGTTTGTGAATTTAAGATTTTTTTGCATCACAGGCATTTCAGAGACAGGTACAGGAGTGTCTGACCCAACTAGAGCTGATCAATAAGCAGTATCGAAGGCTAGCACGTGAGAACCGCACAGACTCATCCTGCCATTTACGACAAATAGTGCATGATGGGAACCGGCGCTGGGATATTCTCCAGAGGAGAGTAGCTGCCATCTTGCGCCGACTCAAGGTGATATATTGTATGTATTATATACACTACCGTTCAATAGTTTGGGGTCAGTAAGATTTTTTTTTAAAGAAAATAATAATAATAATAATATATATATACACACACACACATATATACATATTTACAGCATGGACACATTTAATTGATCAAAAGTGACAGTAAAGGCATTTATTGTTACAAAAGATTTCTATTTCAAATAAATGCTGTTCTTTAGAACTTTTTACCCATCCAAGAATTCAGAAAAACAAAACATACATTACAGTTTTCACAAAAATATTAAGCAGCACAAGTATTTTCAACACTGATAATAATAGGTAATGATTAGAATGGTAAGTAATGCATATTAGAATGATTTCTAAAGAATCATGTGACACTGAAGACTGAAGTAATAACTTATCGTTTATATACTTATATATTCAGAACCTAAACTACATAAAGCAGCAGCATGATTAATTGACTTGTTATTCTTTTGTCCGGCAGCATTTCATTTGTCAGAGAGAGGAGTTTGAAACAGCCCGGGACGGTATTCTGGTATGGCTGACTGAGATGGACCTGCAGCTCACCAACATCGAGCATTTCTCAGAGTGTGACGTTCAGGCCAAGATCAAACAACTAAAGGTCAGGGCTGTGTGAGCATACATGAATAATTAAAAAAATTTAAGAATATGAACATGTAAGTGCTATAGCCTTGTGGGCAGCACTCCGACATATGGCCCAGCAATGCTTCAGGGAGACTTGAGTTTGATTCCCAGTCCTGATCATGATTATTTATTGTCTGTCCTTATACTGTCATGTCAAAATAAATGCAAGACAGGTAGATGTTTAAGAATATTTGGTGAATTTGAATATTCATCATAGCCAAATAGCTTTATACCTTGACAATTCACTAACATGCAAGATATTTATGTGACCCTGGCCCACAAAATCATTCTTAAGGATTATACATCAGCTGAAAGCTAATCGATAAATCGATAAATTTGACCCATACAAATTTTTATTTTACTTATTTTTTTACTATTGCTAAAAATATACCCCAGCAACTTAAGACTGGTTTTGTGCTCCAGGGTCACATATTTTAGACCTGGGTATTGCTTACACAAAATTATTTTTACTTGTTCTGTAGATCATTTACTTTTAAATTGTATTCAAAATTACTTTTCACTTTACTTGTGAACACTTGTGCATTCCAGGCATTCCAGCAGGAGATCGTTCTGAACATGGGTAAGATGGAGAGTGTGTTTGGGCAGGGGGAGGTGCTGATGGAGAAGAGTGAGCCTCTGGATGCTGCTGTCATAGAGGAGGAGCTGGATGAGCTGCAGAGATACTCTAGGGAGGTGTTCGGTCGGGTGGAGCGCTACTACAGGAAACTCACACGCCTGCCGGTAAGACACACAAATTCAGACATGCAAGCACACTTGTTTATATCTCAGCTTTTGCTTTGCTTGTGTAAATGTGGTTGTTACTTTTATGGTACCTCCCATTCACAGCTAACCGATGATGAGTGTGAAGGCTCAGATCATGAATTCGAGTCAGGTGACCTCTCAGACCTTCAGTGGGGTAAGGATGGTGCTATGCCCCAGACTTCTAGCAGACCACCTTCAGCTGGCACTGTTCCTATTCACACAAACGGCTCCGGCCGGGACACCCCTGCCAGTGTAGACTCCATCCCTCTAGAATGGGACCACGACTATGACCTGGACCCCATGGGCTGTTCCATGTCTGCACAACGGGGCAGACAAAAAGATGAGGATGAGGAGTTACTGTGTTTGGCCACTGCAGCACTTACAGGTGAGTGTTTGCTTGACCTGAAGGATGTTCATGAGATAATGCTCCAGCTGCTTCTTCTTTGTAAACTGTTGGTATGCTTTGTTGTGTATCTCTCGTTCCACAGACGTAGTGATTCCTGAGAGCCCTGAAGCTTATATAAAACTAACAGAAAACACATTGAGGTCCTCCTCTGGTAGGCAATATGTGGTGGCATGCTAAATTAATGCTAATCTACATTGCATGCTATCATATTGCATGAACTGCACTATTACATGAATTCGAAAAACAAAAAATGCATGGCAAATATTCTGACAGATCTGGACTATTAAGTTTTCCAACTTTAAATTCGCTCTAAAATCAAACAATGCCAATCGTCATTGAATGTGAAAACAATTAAGAGAAAATAAAGTTTTAAAGCACCTCCAAAAGAGAATTGAGTTGAGCATTTGATGAAAAAAGAGGTTTCAAGTGTAGTCCAGTGGAAATAACCACATGTATGCCACAAGGTACGCTGTTAGGACAAGACCACTGCATGGATCAGTTTTAAGTGCCATTTCATTCCAACATATAACATATTTTGTTATTTTGTTTTATAATTCACTGTTATAACTGAAAATGTTACATAAAACAAATGAGTTGTCTGCATAATATTCAAATTCCATTTTTAGCGAATAACGTGATTAAAACTTCACGTTTTAAAGCTTTACAAAACTCCTAATACACTCACTGTTATCACAGAATGACTATTTCAGAATTATCTTTTTTAAAAGGTGGTCATGTCATCTCATGTTAATCTATACATTAATTCCTTCAGGTGAAGCAGTTCGATTATTAGACAATATTATGGACACCAGCCACTACAGCCTCCAGCAGACAGATGGCACTATGGGTGGACATGACACCTCTTACATGGGCTATGTAAGTAAAGATTCAGTTTAGTCCAGGGGTCAGCTAGTAAGTTTGGCATCGGGCCCAAAAAAATATTTATCACTAGATGGTGGGCCAGAACATAATCAAAGGATAACTTAAGAAATGAATTGATGAAAAATTCAACCAGAACTGCCTGTGACAGACTCTGCCTTCGCTCTGTGTCTAAAGTATCTAAGTTTGTTTGAAATATCACAGTTCTGTTCATAACGTATATATTATCAAATAAAAAATAAAACGTTTCAAAGTGGCTTTTTGGAACACTGGCGTTCAAACTTTTTTCCTTCCACATGACAAGCTAATAACATGGTTGTCATCATTAGGTATAATTGCTGCTTTTTGCAGTGTAAATTTAGTTTCTGATGAAAATAACAGTAAGTTTTCTTCAGTTATTTTACCTATGGATCGATGCATTTCTTACAGTTTGCTGATTCAGATCGAAAAAAGAGAGAAAACCTGATGCTTTGGCAAAAGATGACCTCTGACCGGGACGCCATGGAGGCATGGCTTGGTCAGGCTGAGACGGAGTTAGAAGAACTGAGAAGGAAAGATCTCAGTGCAGATATACACACTATTGAGCAGAGAATTAGAAAACTCAAGGTTTGTGTCACCTGCTACATATTTGTACATGTGAATTTGTGTTTGTGCATATTTGCTGAGTGATTTAGTAATTTTTTCCTTTCTAATGCTGTTAATTGTCTGCAAATCTGACCAGGCTGTTTATTCATGAATCAGCCCAAAGGCTATTTTGCCATGGGTTCCCTTTGGAATAGCTAATGGCTTTTTTTTATTTTTTTATCTGTTTTCTTTTTATGGGTAAGGTCTGTGGTTAACAATCCTTACAGTGACATTCCCATTCTACAATATAAATCAAGAATTGCTATTCTAAAAGCACATTAGAAAAAACCAACAGGACCCCTGGTGAATTAGCCAGTCATTGGCATACAGTCAACATTTTCTAAATTTCAGTCAAGTCATTGTGCTCATGTGACTGAAATCCCCAAAATCAGATTGAAAATTAGATTTCTTCTATCTGCTTTATTGCTTTATTGCAAATGTACTAATTCATATTACTATAAATATAATAGTTAACCATGTCCAAGCTGTAAACAGATGCATTGGGCACTGGCAGGTCCATGTGTGGGTTGCTCACATGTCTACACCTTAAAACAAGTCTTGCTCACACACACCTTCCCTTCAGAACAATTTAACAACAGAGGTGAACCAAAGGCTTGCACCCAACTACACATAATTTCTTGGTAACATAATGCAATCTCTAAAATGAACACACACATTTCTAACAATGCTTCACTCTTGTGTCCCAACAGGAGTTAGAGAAGGCAATGGATTCCCGTAAGTCCAAAGTACCGTCCATTAACTTAAACAGCATAACACTACTCCAGTCAGACTCAGAGGAGAGCCAGGATCTACAAGTGAAACTGAAAGAGATGAACTCACGCTGGGATCGACTGGGAAAATCACTTAAGGATTGGAGAACAGCTCTTCAGGATGCACTGATGCAGTGTCAGGTACACACACAGACAGCACCTACATGTACACTACTGTTCAAAAGTCAGAAAGAGGGTTTTTTTTGGGGGGGGGGGGGGGGTTGGGTGGGGGGGGTTCAGTAAAGACATTTGTAATGTTACAACAAAAATTTTTTTTTTTTTTTTGAATTATCCAGGTTTCCAAAAAATAATAGTTGGCAGCAAAAGAGTTTTCAACATTGATAATAAGAAACGTTTCTTGAGCACCAAATGAGCATATTCGAATGATTTCTGAAGGATCATGTGACACTGAAGACTGGAGTAATGATGCTGGAAATTCAGCTTTTCATCACAGGATTAAATTCCATTTTACAATATATTACAAAATAAAACAGATATTTTACATTTTAAATAATTTTTCTAAATATTTTAATCAAGTAAATACAGCCTTGGTGAGCAAGAAAGACTTCTTTCAAAACCATGACAAAAATCTTTTTGAATGGTATTGTACATTAAATGAAACACGCAGAGGCAGGTACTGTCATTCTCTCACACTTCTTGCTTCTCCACAGGAGTTCCATGAGCTGAGTCATGGTCTTCTTCTCTGGCTGGAAAACATTGACCGCCGGAGAAATGAGATTATCCCAATAGCACCAGGGCTAGATCGGCCTACACTTCAAGCTCATTACAGAGCACTAAAGGTACCTGTGAACAGGTCACTGCTTCTATATGGGCTGAATACATATTTTGTCTATACTATTCACCCTATACTGTATGCAGAATAAGAGAGGAAGAATAAAGCAGCTATTCTCATAGTATGTTGAAAACCGTATGTAAAAAGGTGTCTGGATGGGAAAATATTTCTTCATTTGAGTCAAGTCACCAAGAAGACAGTGTTCTCTTGCTTTTTTAGCCATCTACTGTTCTTTAAAGTATGTTTTTCATCATTGCATTATGCACATTTGAGTTCATCCATTGTCAAAAAAAGTTCTTAAAATTGTGGGAAAAAATGTATTAGAACAGACGTTTCATTTTATCAAGTGAAACATCGACATGCTTTTGTCTGCAGCAAACCCAGTGGGAGCTGCTGGAGACGGAGCAGAAGGTGGACAGTCTGCAGGAGCTCTCAGGACAGCTGCTGGTGCAGACACATGGTGGCAAGTGTCTGGAAGCCCAGGAGAGGATGCATGTCATCGGGAACCGTCTGCAACTGCTCCTGAAAGCTGTGGCCACTGACATTGAACTGCTAGAAAAAGAACTCCAGGCTTCTGGGAACAGACAGGTCAATCTACAAATCTACATTCAGTGTTTATTCATCTCTTTACTGACCATTTGTTCAGTTTTAACAGATAAAAAAACAACATTAGACAATGTCCATAATATCAGAATTTATTGGATCTCCATTTCAAAGCTAATACTCAGATCTTCACCCAACTTACAGGATGCGACCCTCTGGTCTGTTACGGATGACGCTGATACTTCTGGATTGGCCAGGCCGGTTTCAGAGGTCAGCGTTTCCACTAAACGACAATCGGTAATGCATCTTCTCTGCCTTTTTTGATATTATTATGTCCTGCTAAATTGAGGTGGTTGAGCTTGTAACAAGGGAATATTTTCTAAATGTTGGTTCCCATATAATGTTCCTCACTGACAAAATCCCCTGGAATATTTGCTCACTTCCTCATCCCCTGTAAATATGTTGGTTTTGATGTTTATTTGTGGCTCCAGAAGTACTTTGCTTCCAATTAAATTTATACTGGCTTTACCTTTCAGACATGCTTAAAATCAAATCAAGCCATACTAAATTTTAGTGGATTTGTTTGAAGATTTCTGCTTGTCACCACAAGCTTGGTCTTTTTTTGCTGGACTGAAACATTCTTTCTTTCTTGTACCCCTCCCTACCTTTTGCTCATTGCACAACAGCTACGAGGCAAATGTAGTGTGTCAGAAGCAGGATCGTCAGCCAGACTTTCACGTCACAGGTAACTGTCTCCCTCTTCAGAATGCAGGGCGGATGATGGAACTCATTTCAGATCAGAACACCAGTTGTTCAGTTCTAGGAAAGGAATTTGTTTTGGTTCCTAGTCAAGGATTCTTAGTAATCGTATGTGTCATTTCCCCCAAGAACATAATATTGTGTCTGTCAGTGTAACTTTGTGTCCTTTGAACATAAAAGGTTTGAAGAAACTATGTTCAAAATCCTGATGCGTCCATCATCTTTCTCCATTCTTGATGCCACGTGAAAATACTGACATTTATTAGTCATTTTCAAAACCATGTTTTGGGGGTTTGTTATTTTTTTATGCAAACAATTCTTTGTGATGCTCTCACACTCATCTCTGCCTTATAGCAAAATGTACAAAAATACAGAAAACCAGCCATATTGTGTGAAGCTTTCGGATACATTTCATTAACAACATTAACAAGCATAAACTGTATGTAATGCTTAACAAAGTATTATTTATTTTACATTAAATAGATAGAAAGGCCACAAAACTTTAATTTATATATTTTCATATTTAAATGCCTTACGCATTATTTCATGTTTGTTGTGTCTTCTTAATGAAATATATTATTAAGTATTACAAAATACTCACTACTGAGTATAAATACTCATGATCTTTATAATAGCACACATATGGAAGTGTGATCTTTCCAAGAACAAAAGATTTATGCATAAAACATGGACTTCTGTGAGTTATCATCATATGCAAATACCAAAACAGTGACAGATGTTGTCAAAACTGTTTGCTTTGTTTAAGATGGATGAGAATTGAGTTGTCAATGCAAATATCCTTGGATGGAGAAAAGTCCAAAAATCATGTTTGTGAAATTTGAAGCTGTTTTATTTTAGTATTACTTATATATTATTGTATTTATTACAATTTTGAATTAGCATTTACTTTAATTTTTTATTTTAAGTTGATATTTTATCTATATAGCTTTCATTTTTATTTCAGATTTAACTTTAATAATTTTAGTACATTATTAACTTAAACTTTAGTTAGTTGCCAAGGCAACATTTCTCATTTTCTTTTAATATATATTTTTTAATTTTTACTTTTATTTCACAACAGTTTTAAATAGTTTAGTTATGGTTTGAGTTAATGATAACAACACTGAGTTAAAAGGTTAGCTTTTAAAACAAATCACCCTTTCACATGATTAACTGAATGGTAGATGTTCTATGTTGTGAGTAGCACAGATTATTCTAATCTATTATCATGATGTTTTGTAGGTTGCCCAGCGGTTCTGGCTGCGTTTCGTCTCTCTCTGGTTCCTCCGGGTCACAAGGTGGCGCTGCTGTGGCTCGCTGTCAGCCCTTTCTGCTGCGGGTGCTCAGGGCAGCTCTTCCTCTGCAGCTCCTGCTGCTTCTAATAGTGGGCCTGACCTGTCTGGTGCCCACGACTGAGCAGGATTACAGTTGTACCCATGCAAACAATTTTGCCCGGTCTTTTCATCCCATGCTCCGCTACATGAACGGCCCACCGCCTGTATGAGCAGGAGGACACTTTAGGAATGCCTTCACAGAATGGACTAGTGTTATCCAAAGCTGATTATTCCTGTTCCTGTACAGTTACTGCTGCTAATTTCATTTTTCACTAAACAGAGTACTATTGAGCTTATTGCAATGTAGACTAGTGTTGGACAGCCAAACTGGTAAACCTTTTCTGTTCCAAGGAAACAGAAGAAAAACTATGGAATTGTATATGTGTAAATTTATTTTATTAGGATAAACCCCTTGAGATGCATCATCTCGTTTTCAAGGGGGTCCTAAATTATGTACTTAATAGCACTGACATAAGCATAAGGTACTGCACTTATACCGACCAAGAAAATAGCCAAAATTGTTTGCTTAGGCTAAGGAAAGTGTTTTATTTTTATTTTTGTATTATTTAAAACTGTAGAAAAAGTTATTTTGAATATTACTTAAATGATATTTTGCATGGCATTTAAAATTTTATTTTTATTTTATGGCATGGAGTTCACTTTTTTTTATTCTCCAGATATGTAAAACAGCCCTTTATGTAGCTCTATGGGAGAAGTGTGCTTTTTATAACATTTATCTACTTACTGTATCTTAACTTGTGTGTTATGACAATGAGTGTGACAAAAACATTATGATTGCGATGTCTATTTCTGTATGTACAGTTTGCTAATGCTGACAATAAAGACACATCTTTTCATTTAATATATATATACATTTTACTAGTCTGCCCATTCTGTATAGTTAAAAGTATCATTTTAAAAGTACTTGTTTTTTTTAAACTCTATTCTTTATAAATTATTTCAGCCAAATTAACATTTCCACATTTAGGTCCTTTAAAATGAAAACACACTGTACAAATCTTAACATTAAAGTATCAAATTTAATGGCTGATAAATGCAATGTACAAATCTACTGGACTATGACCAAACACATTCACAGATTTGAGGAAAAATATGACAATGCAAGGCAGACCATGTCAGTTCCTGCATTTAATGTGTACCAGTGATTACAGGCTGTTATTAGCCTTCTCAATGCTTATAAAAATCAGCATTTACATGTCTGTTAACATGGCCATAAAACCAATTACAGCACTTTAATACAGCAAACATAGGGTTTAACATTGTCATATTTACCAACCAATAAGCGAACATCTTTGCACCAAAAAAAAAAAAGATGCCAATAACATCACCACTAATCACAGAGCATTTTCCCCCATTTGAGTTAAAATTACATATTAACATATTAAAATAAAGCAGTGATATATATATATATATATAGTGCCCTCCATAAGTATTGGAACAGTAAAGACAAAATTGTTCTGTTTGCTATGGAGTCAATAAATCTGTTAATATGATTAAAAGATGAATATGAGACAAAACTACAGAATGTCATATTTTATTATTGGGTGATTCAACACAAAGATGTTTTACCCGCTACGAAGATCAGCACTTTTAGAGTTTCATCTCCCTATATGATGTGAGCAGAAGTATTGGAGCAAGTGCCTCACAGCTCTTTCTAAGTGTTCAGCTGTGTCCTGTTGCATTCATTCTTCAGATATTAAAAGCAGGGAATGTGTCTCATCAGTTATATCCATTGCTTCTGCATTCTAAGTCTTGTATTCGATGATGACAGACACGAAACAGGATGAAGACGAGGAAGCCGACTCTGAAAGAAAAGCAAGCAATTTGGATGCAAAAAAAAAAAAGTGGAATGTCAATTAGTACTATAGGAAAATCAAAGGGCATGGAGAAATCAAGAGTTTGGAAACAACCGGCGACATCAGCAACCAACGATGACCTGATCGGGTGAGAAAAACAACAGTAGTTGATGACAGACAAATCATAAAAGCTGTGAAAATTAATCCTAAAATACATGTCTGTAAAATCAGCATTAACCTCCAGAAAGCTGGGGTGATGCTCTGACAATCTACAGTCCTCAGGAGAAATTGAATTACAGAATTACAGAAGCTACACAGCAAGATGCACACCTCTGATCAGCACAACAAATAGAAAGGCAAGATTCTTCACAAATGTGAGCCAGTAGAGTTTTGGAACTGATTGGAAAGCAAAAGTGTGGAGAAAAAAGGGAACTGCTAATGATCCTAAGCATACAACCTCATCTGTAAAGCTTGGTGGAGGTGGGGTCATGGCATGGGCATGGGCACGCATGGCCGTCTCTAGAACAGGACCTCTTCATTTTAATGATGACTTCATGTATGATGGCAGTCGCAGAATTAATTTGGAAGGGTACGAAATCATCTTGGCTACCAGTATTCAAAAAAAATACCACCAAACTTATTAGAAAACACTTCATATTGAATCAGGACAATGACCCAAAACACCCTCCCAGTTCAGTCAAGGAATTTATTAGGGCAAAGAAATGTAAAGTCTTAGATTGCCCAAATCAATCTCCAGATTTAAATCCGATTGAACATTAATTTCACCAGTTGAAGAAGAGACTAAAGACAGAAACTCCCCAAAACAAGCAACAGTTGGATTTGGCTGCATTAAAGGCTGGGGAAAAGCATTTCAAAGCATAAGACAAAGAGTCTGGTGATGTCTATGGGTTGCAGACTCAATGCTCTGATTGCATGCAAGGGATCTGCAACTAAATATTAGCTTTTAATCTTTTACATCTGCCTTGAATTCAACTGTCCCAATACTTAAGCTCACATCAAATAGTGGGATGAATTCTAAAAGTGCTGTCCTTTTTATTTGGTAAAACATGTATGTGTCAAAAGACCTAATAATAAAATATGACATTCTGTACTTTTGTCACATATTATTTCTTTCTTTTTCTTTGTTCCAAGGGTAACATTTCTCCTGTTTTCAGTTACTTTATAATATAGTGTACGTTACTTCATATTAAGCGCTGCTCTTAATTATATCTAACTATTACTGTTGCCATTATGCATATAGTAATAGTAACATGAAAAAAATTTTTAACACCTATGCTACAATATGAAGTTCTTCATTCTACAGTTAAGGTAACATTCCACTTACCTCTGACTGACAGTGGAATGTCAATGTAACCTCAGCTGTTGTTAATACAATATCTGAATAATCCTTGGTAACTAAAGTTTAAGCAATTAAACCATTTACCTGCTAGTTTATGATGTACTTCACAAGCCACCTGCTCTTGATTGTCTTTTGTTTGTTTGTTTGTTTTAGCTTAAGTAAGTTTTGTGATGTCAAAGTTGTCACTCCATTGGGTATTTAAAAAGAAGAAGAATTAGCAGCTAAGCCCTAAGAGCGCTTTTTCACAAGTTTGACCCTTTTTCAAAAATGTCTTTCAAAACTAATGAATCAAGTGACCATAGATGTATACTGTTTTATTTGATGACTTAACCTCTCCATTTCCTCAAATATGTTTTTACGTTTTAAAATGTGTTCATTTCCAGATGGGTCTTCTAGAATCAAAAGTATTCTCTGATAAGGCACAAAGAGAGACTTCAGTTCCACCTAAAAATCTATTAGACAGCACTGACTGGTTCACAGTCTTCACATTCTTCAGTTGTTGGACTGGACACAGATCAGGGGTCTGGACTCTGGCTGTGTTGGGCTGCATGGCTCCAGGACCTCTGGAGGGGCTGCTGCTGCTGGCTGTGGGTGTAGATGTAGAGTCTTTCTCACTCTGTGCCCACGGTCGCTGCACTTTTCTTGAAGAATGGAATTGCTGGGCGTCCAGCATCTCTAACAAAAGGTCATACAGTGGGACTCGATTCTTACATTTCATTCGGTATAAGTGCTCCATTCCTTTGTTGCTTTCAAAAAACAAAAAAAAGAATGCAGATGTAACGTGCATGACTGTAAGCAGTAATAATTCAGCAACAAAAATCATTTAATGATTGCTAATAAATGTAAGAAGGTCCCATCAAATGGGTAAAGCTCCTTTTCAAACCCTCTTTTTTTGTATAAAAAACTTGTGAGCTGTGTTACACTGCTTTTGAAATATTTGGGCCGAGTAGGATTTTTTTTTTAACCCTTATGCGTTGTTGGGGACGTTTTCGTCCACTCGGGGGTAAAGTTGAGTCTTATTTTGGCCACAACTTTCTCTGTGTTTGAGCTAATGGAATGATTTTTGGTGACAAATCTTATTTTGACCCATATTTTGGGAAAATGCTTTTAAATTTTTCAAAAACTCAACGGTACACTGTGGGCAAATTCACTACCCTTTCGGTATGTTCGTGGATGAAAACATCCACTAAATTAAACTGCTGTAAAAATGTATCAGATAAATATTTTTTTCAATTTTTTTTGCATAAATCTATTAATCAACCTCAGTCCAGATCAAAACTACCAAATGTTAAAAAAAAAAATCCAAAATGTAACTCTTTAATTACCAAGTTCATAAATGATGTCACTGATTTGGGGAAAAAAACACACAAAATTACATATTTTCTATATAAAAAGTGATTGTGGACTGGATATTTTTTTTACCTTTTATCACAGTCTTGGGCATGTCAAAGATTAATAACAAGATTGGCTTTGATGCATTGTTAGTTTTTGTGCAGCATTAGATTTTAATTTTTTCTCCCTAATTTGTTGTTTTCTGGCTGTTTTTGCCCCATTGACTTCCATTATAACGACATTTTTTGATTGCAGAGCCATGACACCATATAATCATGCATTCTTGATTGTTTGTGGTTTTCCCTTTTGGGAAGAGGTAAAAAAAAAACAATTTTTACAGTTGATCACTAGGTGGGACCATTAACCCTTTAGATAGGCCTGTGCAAAAAAAGGCTTAGTTTCTGGCTTGTATATGGAGTTATATGGAGTATAACAGCAAATTATAATGTTTGTGTGTGTGTGAGATTCTTGATTGTTGGTGGTTTTCCCTGTTGGGAAGAGGTAACATTTGTTATTTTTTTTACAGTTGATCGCTAGGTGGGACCATTAACCCCTTTAGATAGGCCTGTGCAAAAAAGCCAGAAGCAAGCCAGAAACTAAGCCTTTTTTTGCACAGGCCTATCTAAAGGGTTAATGGTCCCACCTAGTGATCAACTGTAAAAATAACAAATTTTACCTCTTCCCAAAAGGGAAAACCACAAACAATCAAGAATAAATGATTATATGGTGTCATGGCTTTGCAATCAAAAAATGTTGTTATAATGGAAGTCAATGGGGCAAAAACAGCCACAAACAACAAATTAGGGAGAAAAAAATGTAAATCTAATTGTGCAAAAGGTCAAGTTACATTTATTTTTATATTATAGTTGTTCAGTATTCTGTTCAAGTGTTGCGCCTGTTGAGTGGGCGAAGTTTAATCGGAAGTCTCGCGAGTTTGGAGAAAATAGCGTGAGATCAGATATACGGCAATGGAGAAAAGTAAGGAAGAAATGCGGTCCGTGTTAGTATTGTAAATGCATGCGGCAAGTTTGATTAAAGCCATCAAGCTATAGATTGATATATAGCACTCAGCTGGTGAGCAGTTAGGCGTTTCAAATGTGATGGGCGGCCGATGTTGTGTGATCGCTTCAGAAGTTGCTGGAATTATATGGTGAATATTAGTGCGCGCGTCATTGCAGACCGTAAGTGTTTATATCATATTCAGTCCAATAATCATCGTTTGATATGCTGTTAGATGCATCAATAAGCTATTTCTTCAGTTATAAAAGAACAGCTGTTATATTATGCCCTTATCATAGGTTTGCGATGTCTCTCACGTTCAATCATGTGAAGTGATAATGACACAGCACTTTGTTGTACGAATTGTAACAGAGACTAATTGAGTTTATTTGTTTCATTATAGAACCACGCGTTTATCCACGTTTGTCCAGCAAACTGTAATCACACAAACCCAACACACACACTGAATATCGTAACACACGAAGCTACAGGCCTCACTGTTATCACCAGATCATATTAACCCTATCAGTATCAAACAAAGATCCCTACTAACATACCGTCTGTTCGAGTTCCAATGTGATGACATCACGTCTGAGGATCGACGTCTGAAGATATCTGTGCCTTCCTTTCATTACGTGGACATTCTCTGGAAACCTGGGACTTGTTGGGACTGAGTATTCTCAATAACACCTTTTCACTGCCTTATGTCAACATTTTTGTATCTTTTGATTCAAAGAATATTGTTTTATTACTAAGGTGGTTATAGCATCCGGCTCGAAGGACCATGCCAAGGTGGATCTCGAAGGTACTGATGAAGTACGTCAAACGGTGGAGCGTAGCTTCTATGTTGACAATTGTCTCAAGAGTGTCTCTACTGAAGCTCAAGCTTTAGAACTGGTAAACCGATTGCAGTGCCATCTTATGGATGGTGGATTCGAATTGGGGCAATGGGCCAGTAACATCCCTAAAGTTATTCACCACCTTCCTGCTGAGTTAAAGTCGAAGAGTGGGGAGATTTGGCTAAGTCAAGAAATGACCAACCCTCAGGAGAATGCTCTTGGACTGATATGGCAATGTAGATCAGACACATTGGTATACAAACCTTACCAGAGAGATGAAGGTGAAATTACCATGCGGAGCATCTATCGCACTTTAGCAAAGCTTTACGACCCCCTTGGATATCTCATTCCATATACCACCAGAGCCAAAATTGTTGTGCAATTGTTGTGGGATAAGAAACGAGGATGGGATGATCCTAATTTACCATCAGGCTTACTAGACATTTGGCATCAGTGGGAGAGCGAGCTCCCACAATTGTCTCAGATCCACCTGCCAAGATGCTACAGTTCCAGCCTTCAGTATCCTGCCAAGAGCCGCAGTGTTCATGTGTTTTGTGATGCTTCTGAAAAAGCATATGGCTCTGTAGCATACTTGTGCTCTGAAGACAGTCAGGGTAATATACATGTTGCCAGCACAAAAACTAAAAATGCATCAAAGCCAATGTTGCTAATAATCTTTGACATGCCCAAGACTGTTATAAAAAGTAAAAAAAAAATCCAGCCACAATTACTTTTATATTGAAAATAAGTCATTTTGTGTGATTTTTTCCCCCAAATCAGTGACATCATTTATGAGCTTGGCAATTAAAGAGTTGAAGTTGATTAACATATTTATGCAAAATTAAAAAAAAAAAAATGAATCTGATACATTTTTACAGCAGTTTAATTGAGTGGATGTTTTCATCCCGAACATACCGAAAGGGTAGTGAATTTGAACAATCCACAAGGGTTAAACATTAGTCTCTTAGCAAGGCTGGATTTATTTTATAAAAATTGCACAACAGCTACAATAATATTGTGAAATGTTATTTTACTTTAAATGAACTGTTCTTTGTTTAAATATATTTTAAAATGACATTTTCTCCTGAAATGGAAAAGCTGAATTTTCAGTCTTCGTATTCACACGATCCTTCAGAAATCATTCTAATATACTGATTTGCTGCTCAAGAAATGATTTTTATTATCAATGTTGAAAGCATTTATTTGAAAAATTAAATACAGCAATGTAAAAGATTTGACTGCCACTTTTGATCAATTTAGTGCATCCTTTTTAAATAAAAGTATTAATTTCTTTAAAGAATGATTATCTTTTTGACCCCAAACTTTTAAATGGTATTGTGTAAGAAACGTATCTGTTCTTTACCTCATGTGTCTGATGTGTGAGAGCAGCAGCAGGAGCTGGGCCTGTCGGCGAGACTGTAGTTGCAGGGTGGCACCTGATTTACTGATGCAGGAAATGAGGGCATCAGTGATGTTGTCCAGCATGCACTGCACCATGAAGCTGTCCATCAGGGGCTCCACTGAACTGGAGCAGAATGAAAATGCACCTGATCAAACAGAAAAAGATAAGCAATAACCATTTAAATATTTCCTATGAACTACAGAGATGACAAATAAAATCTATCAAAAATCTAAAAATCTATAGTTTCCAAAATCTAAAAGAAAATCTATAAAACCAGGCCACTGTATTTTTGATCAAATAAAGGCCACCTTGGTGAGCACAGGAGACTCTGGAAGATCACTTGAAGCTCCAAATTGCTTCTTTTCAAAAGTACTCAAATCAACAAGTTCCTTCAATCTCTATGACTTGCAGACTCACCAGAATTGAGAAGTATGATTGCTTTGAGACAAATGAATTCCTCCAGCTTGAGTTTGAGACTACGGAAGCGAGCCACAGTCGCCAAGAGCATGTCGAAAATCTCAGTCATCCCCTCGACACATTCCCCTTCACTCCTGTAAAGACGTAGACCAGCTCTTTACCCATGCCAGGAGATTGTTTGTCTCATTTATTGTGATATGTGCCTTAAATAGCTGTTTTTTTCTTCCGTGAATAATGTACATGCTGTTCACCGTTTACTTTGCATGAGAGCACTGGACATCTAATGGACTCTCTTTAGATCATGTCTTTCATTAGCTCTTTTCCTTTCTTAGTAGTCTTCTTCCTTTCTCTCATTCAACCATCTTATCTTTACAGTCCCCTTTTTACTCACCCTTTCTCCTCCGTCCTCCAGGATGCTTTATTAAACTGTCAGTCTCACGACTCTTTACTTTTTATGGATGCTGGTCATGATTCATGTTCCCTTAGTGATGACGCTGTTCTTCAGAAGCCCTTTAAGGAACCTGTTCCCAACCGGGTTCTCTTTAATTACAATCTACTTGTGACATGATCTTCTGAAGAGGAGCACTAGGCACTCAGGTAAATAGTTAACATCCTTTTTAATAATCTAGTTTTCATTTCATAATCATTTAATTTCATTTCGTGAGGTATGCTCCTCTGCTGGGCTAAATCCCCTCTGCGTGCAGAAAAATTCTACATTACAAATCAATGTTCTTTATGAAATTGAAGCAAAAAATAAGCGCATGTAGAGATTATGTATCAGGTCAATATGACATCTCAAAAAGCCCACGATCACATGCACAGCAAAACTGCCTGAGACTAAAATAAAGCCCTGAGTTTCATTCGAGTCCCCGCAGGTTTCTGTCACGGCATGTTAGTGCTTTTCCATTATTCTTAACCGTCAACTGAAGCTAAATGAATTCAAAACAATTTAATATGTTTTAAAAGCTTCTCAAAGTGTGGTTGCACACTTTTTCATGTCTGACTACATAACAGCGAGATGGTAACAGCGAGAGTGAGTCATTAGATTGGATTCAGGTTTTAGGATTTTCTTTTATTATAGCCTCACTAAATTAGTTGTTCCAATATGAATGAATACAAAAAAGTGTAAATACTTATTGTACAGTGCCCTACAAAAGGAGGTGCAGAATATCCGGTACCTATCCAGGATGAGATCCTGAGCAAAGATGAGTTTTCCAGGTGAATGAATAGACCTCCATATGAGGCCGATCATCAACACCTCCAGCCAAGAGCTCTCCAACAACTGAACCTGATCGTGCAGAGAGAGATCCTGGAACCCTGTTGACAAGTTTGAGATCAGTCAATACCGAAAATTCAATAATAAATTAAATGATAAAATATATAAAAATGTATTTAACATTAGTTATTTCTCAATATTTCAATATATTTGTACATCCTCTTTTATTTTTTATTTTATCATTTATTTTTTTTACATTTAATGAGCCCACATTTTTGAATGGAGGTGTCAGTAGTGTAGCAACAGCAATAACAAGGTAAAAAAGATTTTTTACCTTTTTCTGAATAAAATGAAAGTGGCACATCTGCACAATGATTCTGTGTTCTGGGCAGCTGTTATGTGGCTATTGCTATTTTAATATGGATGGGTGGTTGCTAGGCTCTATGATATTCTGGTCCCTAGCTAAGGTTCATTTCCCTCCTTCAGTGTGAATATATGGGACTTTTCACTCATCATCACTGAGGAAAGTTACAGTGTTTGCATGACAGCTGCATGATGAAGTGAAGTGTGGCCAAGTATGGGGACCCATACTCAGAATTCTTGCTCTGCATTTAACACATCCAAAGTGCACACACACAGCAGTGAACACACACACAAACCGTGAACACACACCCGGAGCAGTGGCTAGTCAATGCTGTGTCGTTTATAGCAACTGGACGTTTGGTGCCTTAACATTCACTCCCCCCACCCTACCATACCCACCAGACCTGAGACTCGAACCCACAACCTTTGGGTTACAAGTCCGACTCTCCATCCATTAGGCCATTACTAATACTATTACTAAAAGTGATGCTTGCACCACTTTACGGCATATTTCTTGCCTATAATTGAAATGATTCCTTCAGATTTAAAACCCTCTCCCTTGATTTTGTACTTTGATCTTTAAAAGGATTTTACCTGGTACTTTCTTAGCCCAGGCGATCATGTGGACAAGTTCTTTGTCAGCCATGTTTGTGAGCAGGGACATCATGGTGATTTCGGTGTATGGGCGGCTGTGTTTCTGTCGTGAGCAGACGGCCGGCGGCTCTGCCTCCAGAAGCAACAGCAGCACCTGGTCAGGAGGAAGGCATAAAGCACTGACCCCACCGCCGCTGCTCTTCTTCCTCTTGTCCTGCGGGGGAGCTGTTCTCGAACCGCTATGGCTTGACTGCTCACTGTAGCTCTTGAGATCTTCATTACCGCTCCTCCTCCTCTCACGCCTGATAGCACGCCCACAGCGGTCCTTACGAATACCTATTAATAACTATTAATTAATAACTATTTGAGATAGCAGAGAAAGATGACTGTGCTTGTCACAGCCTGATTTTGCACCATTCAGAATAAAAGCAAAACCTTTTAAACCTTTTAATCTAATTTCAATTAAAGTAACAAGAAGCAGCATTATTTTTCCATGTGAATTATCCATAAGCAATTAAATTTTTCTTATCTAATAATTTACAAATTCCCAGTGTGAATTATCCCTGAACAATTAACACTGAAATGCTACCTTTACACATTTCTATTCAATATTTTACACATTACTAATTGTAAAAAGTACAATTTAAAAAATAACTGAATACATTAAACAAATTAAATGTTTATTTAATTTCTCACCCTCTAACAAACACACACAATTAAACTAATGTAAATGTATTAACCAAGGTTAAAGAGAAAAGGTTTAAGAAATAAAACATACATAAAATAATACCTCATAAGTAATAGTACACAAATGTCATTCACTGTTGTGGCCAGTTGCATTCAAATTTACACGTATAAAGTGAACAAGAGACCATTCTTAAATTCTGAATGTTGCCTGTGCCGAGATAAAAGTAGGGGAAACTCTTCTCTAGAGCATAACAGATGGTGCATATTTGTGTATGTGAGAAATAAAGAGAGGAAGGGAGACAAAGCTAGGAATATCTTTATGTACCTCCTTTCACCATGCCTACTTCATAACACTTGCGTAGTCTGCATGCTTGGCAGCTCTTCCTGCGGTTTCTGTCAATAGTGCACTGGTTGGTTGCTGGACAAACATAGTCATTGTGACCTAGAGGCAGAGAAATAAAGTAGGGCTTGTTTTTTTATCATTCTTTACCCTCAAATTCTTGCTTAAACAGTAAGATACTTACTGAAGATCAGCTTTCAGAGATGTTTTCCTTTTTTAACTTTGTATTAGCGATATGTAAATACTATTCGGTCAGAAGCAATAAAGAGTGCAGCGCAGCGCATCAACAGCCTTAGATCTGATTAAGCGCTGAGAGCAGGTACATGCTGTTCCAGCGCTCCAAATGAAATTTTAAATTAGATGATTGTGTCTCCGCCAGAAATGTCACAGACACACACACATACATTCTGACATCCAAACCACTGAATGAAACCATGCACATAATCATTATGAGGACTGCAATTCTACAACAGAGAATCCAAAACATTTGAAAATTAAAAAAAGAATAGATAATGTTGGTGAACACAGGTTACTAATTGATTTTTGGTGGCCAGTACAAAAGACCTGGAAACTGTAAAGAGCAGATCACCACCATGCCCTTTAAAAACACTGGCTACTCCTGAAACTATTACCAAACTATATATATATATATACATATATATACAAAACATCTACCTGCCCTCTCATTTTACCAAACCCACCCAGATCTGGACCCCCTTCCAATGCAATACAGAACTGCAAAAAACATGTGTGCTTTATTGTACATATCAGGCAGCCTTTCATCAGATCTAGCACATGTGAGACTTTCATTTTCACCTCTTTCTAACAGCTTTAAAAAGAAGGAAAGTAGAAAACAGGCAAGTATGATTATCTGTGGCACATTTGAAATTGTATTTGAAAGCATAAGGGTTTGACTTGAAAATTATTATTAGAAAATGATGAAAATCGATGAAAATCTAATTAAAATTATTTACGTGCAAATGTAATGTCTGACCAATAGAGAGCGCATCCATTTTAAGTGAGAGTGAGATGCTCACGCGTGTGATATGCTCTTGCATAGGCTATATGCACTCTGAACATTTGTCAAATAACTCCATAGAAACTAACTCAAATTAACTATTAAAAGGAGAAGAAAGTTGTCTGAAAGCTGTAATCGATTTTTTAAAATTGGTTAAATGAATGGAGAATATCCTGTTTTTCTGTGTGTGCTGCTTGACCATTTCTGTTGGTGGTGCTCGATATTTGATGAGGTCCGCACTTACTCCTTCGAGCCCTCCACACAGTCATCAACGGAAAAACCTTACACCCCAAATCCTAACCATTGCGTATCATATATAATGCACACCAAAGAAAACCAAATAAAATAAAATAAAAACAGAAAGTTGTGGTATTGACACGTACTTTCACGTTTTTATTTTAGACAGTTTATTTATTTTTATTTTATATTTTTATTTTAAGACAATTATATGCTCTCGCAGGCCACATGAAATGATGTGGCGGCCCGCCATGAGTTTGACTCATGTTCCCTATAGTAATTCCCCAGTCAAAAATGCTTCACGTTTCCCGTTATAAAGGCAAACACGTGCGCTGAGTCCAAAATCACATACTTCCATACAATAAAGTATGTTAAAAACAGTATGCCAGCCGGGTAGTATGTCCGAATTCATGGTATTCAAAAACAGTAGGTGAGAAGTACCCAGAAGACCTACTTCTTCCGGCTTGATTCTGTGCCGCATGTGCACACACTACCCTTGTGCATCCTCACAGACAGAAAGTATAACACTAGCTAAAGTGCAGGCCTGAGCTGGCAAAAGTGTGCATCAAGGACATATAATGGCCTCAAAGGGGGCGCTCATGAGCACCTTTCTGAAAGCTAAAATGACGAATGGTAAGTCTGCAAGAGCGCAAGTCCACAAGAAGTGTGCCATTTGGGACAGGGGCTTGGTGGGATATTTTAGGGGATGCTTTCTTACAATGGCCATTCTTTTTAATGAGGCAGGCATTTAATAATTCACTAAACCAATTTGTTCACAAACACAAAATCCTTCAAAAACAAAATCCCACCTCCAGTTCTTCAGAGACATGACTGACTGATTCTGCTTTCGCTTCATTTGGATATATTTTAATTGGTGGAGCAAAAACAGACAAAATGACTGCAATAAATGTAAGTTACTTAATATTCACATTTGTTTTGAACGGTTTAAGCAATATTAAACTTGTAAACTATTTTTGTGGACACTTGCAACAGCATCATAGACATGCTGATATTCAGAACAGCAAGACTGTGTGTGTAACAGACTGGTTACCTTGAATGCTTCTCTTGAAGAAAGCTTTACATCCCTCACAGGACCAGACTCCATAATGATAGCCAGAGGCATAGTCACTGCACACTGCACAGAAGCGCGTCTCCTTCTCTGAATCAAATCCTCCTGTGCCTCTTGATCCGGAGTACAACTCCTGTCTGTCAGAGGCACTGCACAGCTCCTCACACAAACCAACACCTGCCTGCTGAGAAGATACCACACTGGACCTACAGACAGAAAGAGGAGAGATGTCGATAGCAGCAGCTCACCACTGCAGAGAAACTGACTTTTGTGTTGTACTGATTCACTAGTACTCACGCTTCATGGATACAAATAATTAAAGTTGCACTAGTATTCAAATTCTAGCCAATATCGTTAAGTGGATAAATATTTCCATCTTAGCTAGATTGTAAAATCAATTCTATTTTATCTAAGCACATCTAAAAATAAACAATAAAAGCTCAAATCAGTAGGTTTAAAGGTGACAAGTGAATTTAGGCCTCACAACATTATTCATTAAATAGAGAGGAAAAATGGAAATGCACAAGTAAATATCCAACACTGGTCAATATGGGAAAAAAAATCACTAATATCGTCCAATAACCAATATGGTACCATGACATTGTGCATCCCTATAAATAAATATAAATTATACAAAAGACTGTGTATATAAAATATCTTGAAAATGAATACAAATTTGTAATATCCAAGGAGAATATGTACGTGACTGCAAACAGGGGACAAGTGTAACCATCCCCATTTCCTTCTGACCTCTTGTTCCATTGTTTGTAAATATGTATTTTATCTTTAATTCTGATGTCCAACAGATTTATTGCGTAACCTCAATAATGGACTGCAGTTATTGCTGTGCAATGTCATAACATGACAACTGGGGTCCCCAAGCAGCCTAAAGCAGTGGATGACTTAACACATTTTAAAGTGAATTTAATATTCTCATGATGTCAGAAGTAAACAACAAATTTATACAATAGGCTTTAATAATAAGTCTATTCAACATGTGCCATCATTTTTATTAATCTATTAACTGTCCCTAGATCTCCTCTCAGTTATTTTGAAGTGAAAAATGTTCTCCCTGTGTGTTCAGACAGTAGCACTGCTGTTTTCACTAACTGTACTTTCCTCAAGGTCTAGAGACAGAATCTGATCAGAGGCTCTTCAAATGTACATTTCTTTCTGTGACGGGTGTAATTCAGTGCCCATGTTGTATTGCAGTGTTTACAATCCTAACCATCTTCTTTCCAAGAAGTCAAGAAATACTAATAATTAACAGCACAAACCTAGAACATAAAATAACAACAAATGAAATAAACTCTATTTAGTCAGAGAGCACTCAATATGAGTAGAAATGTGGGAACCATTATAATATGAGGTAATACGTATTCTCCAGTTCTAAAAGAAAACAAATGCCAAAGGCCATCTAGCATTAAATGCTGGTCATGCACAACCCACAAACCTATAGACACAACCTATTAGTCACATAAAAAAAAGATGTTAACTCAATGCAGTATTCTAAAACACATTGTTTTTTTTTTTTTACCGTACATTTTACCAAGCTGAAACATTGTCAAATGTCATATTGGCTTAAAAAATATAGATTTAAATGTTCAAATGTTGGCTGATAATGGTACTCAATGTATTACAAATGTCATGGTTTGTGAGCCAATTAAACATGTTCAGAAAATGTGTATAATGCTGCAGAAATGTTTCACCAGGCTTTGTGTATGTAAGGTGTTGTTTATAAAAATTAATATCAGTGAGCAGGTATCCAAACAGGATTTAAGTGCTAAACCAATAATTGTGCCTCAATGAATCCAGAACCACCTCATCCGATTAACTGGAGACCTGGCAATATTTTCATGTCTGTTTTATAATCTTAAACATCTTATATAGTTTCTTTCCCTATTTCCTATTTTAGTTTAACCTTGATTTCGCCATGAAAATGGAAACTTGACATTTAAGATACACACATACAAATATACACTCATTTTCAATGTTTATAAAAGTTCTTAAATCCAATAAACCTCTTGAAGTGGTGTATACATTTATAAACTTGTAACTATTATTTTCTCTCAGAACTTTGAATACTTCACCTACAAAACCATCCAAAACATGAACATAATCAGAGCTTGTATTTAAAGCCGAACTGACCTGTAGAGAGTGCTAGAAGGGGTGTCCAGGTAGTAGGACACCTGGTGGGTCGAGGGGTGTCCACCAGGATGGCTTAGGTATGGGGACATCTGAGGGCTGGAGGGTGCAAAGATGAGAGGGCTGCTGGATCCAGTGCCTAACGACTGCAGATGTTCTTCTACGGGGGGCACATGGGGGTCCGGGGGAGCTGGGTAGTATCCGCCCGAAGCAGGCTCAGCGGGTGACGAGGTGTCGTAGGTTTGTGTGGGGTTTGGTAACTCATAGGATCCATCAAGATAGTTGACAGAGGAGCTGATGCCCCCCACACTGTGCTCCTCCTTAGGGTACATGGGTAAGAGTTTGTGGGCAGCTGGTGGTGAGCAAAGCCCCTCCAGGTCTTCTCTCTCTGGGCTCGGGCTGGTCCTGCGTCGCTGCGTGGCACCAGCAGCCTCTCCGCTGGTCTGCCCTCCAGACATCACCATGGAAACACACACGCAGAGAGCATGACTTAAGGTAGGCTACTATCTGTTCATAAGCAACCACCAAAAGACCGTTTCTGTCTTTTTTTTAACTCCCACTGTCTTTCTCAAACTCTCTCCTCCCTGTTCTGCTTTGCATCCACCCTGTTCTGCCTACTCCTCCTAAAAAAATACAGTCCTCTCTCTTCCAGTCCACCTTGGGCTTAAAGGACAAAGTGTGATGTTTTTCTAAGATATGTGAGTCTGCTTTCATTTTTCCTTCTCTTTCTTTCGTGAAATACTCTTTCCTTCTTTTTCTTTTCCATTTTCTTTCTCTTTATTTCTTCAGTATCTAAAACGGCCACAAAATACCTTTTTGTGGCTTTAAATATTACATTTTAGGAAGGATAAAATATGAGCAACTGTACGATGTGAGGTGCTTTTCTTTTAAACAGGAAACAGAGACCACTAGCGACACAAGGAATATTATTTCTTGTGGAAACTCAAAAGAAAAGAATCAGTTGTTTAATCCTTTATATGGTCATCTGATTTCTAAGTTTAGCCCCACATGTAGCCTGGATGCATCCCCTCACTGACGTATCTCTGACTTCTGTGTCCTTTTTACTTTCACTGTCAGAGGCTCTGACTAAAAAAAAAGGAGGTAAACAAATTAAAGACAGTCAGGTTGATACTGGCGGTCACTCTTCAGACCAGGTCATGGCAACCAGGTAAACAAGAGATAGGAGGTCACCGACTGATTTACTGGATTTTACAGGTTATGTTTGATCATAATCATTTCTCTGTACTGGCAACTGTTTAAAGCTGAAATGGAGAGTGTGTAGGTGTCCGTGCTCTTCATGAAATGCTGTGTTGGATGTTTGGATAATTGAGATTTGATTTCTCTTTAATAAGGAACATTATTATTATTTTATCTTATTGGTAATACTTTCTGTGTGCTGAAATATACTGTTCAAAGGTTTGGGGTTAGAAAGAAGTTAAAACACAGCAATAAATTACAGTTCAAAACATTAAAAAATAAAAAATATTTCAAACTGCAGTAATATCACACAATATTACACTAATACTGTAGTCTATTTTTGATCAAATAAATGCAGCCTTGGTGGGAAACGTTTTATGAATTTAGGACAATCCCAAGAAGTGAATATTATTTTATCTTTTTTTACAATAATTTTTTTGTAATTAAAATATGCAGCACTGTCTTCAAAAACAATGGGTGTTTATTATTTAAATTAAAGCATGCTGATTATTAGCTATGTTCTTTTAGAAAAAAATAGCTGAAAATAATGCTGCCTGCAGGTTTCTTAGAAAAACACTAAATAAACAACGTCTGATTCTTTTAATCATTTATTTGAGACCAGCTGAAATCTTTAAGTCTACTAGCTTAGCTCTTGCTATACGGGAACTAGAACAGTTCAAAGACCAAAAACATGGCCTTGATTTTCAGGAAAAACAGAATGAACGCGCTAACCCCGAAACAAAATAAGATAGCATTCACGTGATTACAACATCAAATCTTCATGTTGTTTTATTTTTTGACTCTTTTCTTTGCTCTGTAGAACTGAAGCAAGGCTCAGATGATTTGTAGTTGGTCTCTGTCTGGTCTTTTAGCTGATTTTAGAGGATTTTGGGCACTTCTCAGCTAATCAAGCTGGGTAAACTAATCTAAGCAATATCTTATCCAGAAAAGACCAGAGAGAGAATCAGCTTAGTATTTATATTTTAAGCTATACCTAATAATGTCTCACGATAACTTTTCACAGACCTCTATAAGGATCTAAGGGGCTGTTACTGATTTACTGTCATTGATTTTAAGATAATTCAGGCTTGTTTTATATATGTAATCTACATGTACAGAAAATGTTGCTTTCTTGATATGGATAGCCTACTATACTGGAGTGCGTTTCCCAAAACCATGGTTGCTAACCTGTTAGCAACTTAGTTGGTTAGCAATGGGAAATTGCATTGCAACCAACAAAGTTGCTAACTTAGTTAGCAACTATGGTTTTGGGAAACGCACCCCTGATTTCTAAACCATTAACATTGTATTATTCTATCTACAGACAACAGTAGCAATTCTAACTAAACCATATTTGATGATGCTAATGTGATTTTCAGAAAACAGAAACCATAGTCCAAGAATGCCTTCTTTCTCTGCTTTCTCCCCACCAGACCACACACACACAGAAATAGAAATTGCACTCTCAAAGGATAGGTCAGAGAAGAGAAATTAATAGGTGAAGAGAAATTAATTGCATCTCTTAAATGAATTGTTATACACAATAGCATTATTAAAGTTTAATTTAAAAAAAAATTTTTTTGTTTTTTTCTCTGAACTTCATTCAGTTGCATTCAGTTTTTTAAAAACAGTTAGCATTTTCACAAGTGTGAGTACATACGGATGGTATCCTGACTAGCATCTGTTTCCAGCATGCTCATAAATAAGCTTGAAAGAAATCATCAAGGTGCAATTTTCATCCAAAACAGACACCAGAAAACCTTGTAAACTATCTTTGCAATTGCTAGTAAATCCAAAATGTAAACAATAAAAACTCTCTGAGATGGTGTATATATGGCCAGTATTTTTTCAGTAACCAATCTCATCATACATCAATAGTGCAAACAAAAAATCATAGACTGTGTAAACCATGATGAAAAGATTGTCAGGTTTCAAAATGGCATTATTCTATTTACAAGTACATTAATTAGGTGAAAATGTAAATTTAGTGTTTGACACGCTGAATCGGTAGGATTCATTAAAATGATTTGCTTCCTAACGAAACAACTGTTTCAAGCTAAAATTCAAGCAAAGATAAAAACACAGTTGTTTGGCATGTGGTAACTGAAACAGTATCCTTAGTGCATTTCAGTCCTTCATCTCTTGCTTCCTGCAATTTCCTCTTCAGTGAGGACTCTTTTCTTTAAAAACGACCCTACTGTTCTGTGTTGACCGCAAAACTGAACCACAGCATATTTGCCGTTAGTCATCCAGTCTGGTTCCTGAGAGCTGAGCTTCTCAGCCTGGCCTAGCTGTAAGCCCACCTGAACATCGACCTTCAGTGTCCTGAGACTGCAGAGAGGGGCAGGCTGGAACCCCCTCAACGCTTGATCAAACGGAACCGTGTGCTCCCATTTCCTATCTCCAGTAAGCTTCCTGTAGTTAAGGTCTCCTTTGAAGATGATCAGATCAGAGTGCTGGAGCATGCTGTAGAGATCAGCTGCATCCACCGCCATGTCACAGAACTCATGGGGCAAGGTCCAAAAAGAGTGGTCATGGTAGGACCATGTACCTTCCTTCATGAAATGCTTCCACTGGATGCCGCTGGCTGACATCCACTTTTGATTGGATGCCACGGTCTGCATGATGGTCCACTCAAAGTCTTGTTTGGTCACATCTGAGACGAACCACAGGATCGACTTGCCAGGAAATTGGATTTGCTTGGCTAGTCCGGCAGAAACAAGAAAGCTAGCAAAGACTAGATAGGTAACAGGCTCAAAACCAGCATTGTCTAAAACAATGTCCACTCTTGCATTCTTTATCCCTGAGGATCTGGATCCTTGAGCAGCAACCAGCACTGACCAAAACATGTTGGGAGTTATCCACTAGGAGAATCGATGGGACTGGACTTTTGGGAGTTGGCCTGACCGGCAGAGATGGACAGATCACACCTGTTTCCCCACAGAGAGACCTTCAAAATACACCGTAAACAAGATTATGTGACATTATTGTATCACCAACAGCACAATTTCAATTAAGTACAAAAGTGCATGCTGAAAACAATAGCCACCCCTAGGCATGTTACTTAGCACACCAAACTGGATTTAATTTGAGTAACAAGATTCTCGGTTCTAAATTAAAGATGTGACTCTTTAAGTTTATGGTTATTTCTAACTGAACTCAATTAGAATCTTCCATCTTCACGCAAACAAGAACAGATGGTTTTCCTTGTTTTTGGTATTGTGTTCTGATGACATAATGTCCCATAAAATTGCTATTAATTGCAGGGATCATCATATGCTGCAGCTAAAATCATGGAAAACACTGACCTAGAGTAACTTGAGAAAGCTGTCTCGCAGCTGAATCTCAGTCATATTCTCCATGTTTGTGACAACCTCCTGAAGGTATGTACAGAGGGATTTAATCGCCCGTTGAGATTCAAAAAAGCTTTGCGTCTTTCCCTCCTTAAGTCCATCAAACTTATCTATTGGTGGGCTGTGGAAACATAATGAAGCAAGTTGGTTAAACAATTCAAAATATACCAATGCAACATGCGAGAGTAATTATGAATGTAATTATTAATTACAAAAACACTAAAACAAGATTTAAGATCGCACTTTAAATGACTATCAGTGCCTTTAATTTACAATAGCTCTAAAAATTATGCAAACTCTTTCAGTAATTACTACACTATTGAAGTTTAGTAAGGGCAAGTCATTCCTTTAAATTCATTTAGACAAGTACATATTTCAGGTCTTCCTTATATAAACCTGCACTTTTATAATATATATCCATATATAACCATTTTATTTGTAAATCTAATTACCATATGGTCATGTGAAGAGACATCTTACTAACCACTTAAAACATTACATCTCTCTTCATAATAAAATAATTTATAGTTTTGTTATATAATTCTAATTTAATTTACAGTATTAGATTTGATAAGACTTTTTGTACTAAGATGACTTTTTGATGATTATATCATTAATTAATTATATTGGAGAAAAGTTTACTTTTTTACTATTAAATGCTAAAGTTCAATTCAATTTTAGGATACTCTAACTTTTGAGTAATTTGTGACAATAACCACAGTAGTAATTTCACTTGAGTATAATATCTTAGTGAATTTTTGACTGCTCATAATGTGCGGAGCAAGCTGATTTTCCTTACTTCATATAAAGAGCCTCCTGGATCCTCCGGTACATGTAACACTCCACATAGAGCCATGGCAACTTGAACCAGCTGACAGGCCTCCCGTCCTCCATCAGGTCCTGCTGTCTTCGCATGTGTCCTCAGCATTATCAGTCAGAGCCAGAACAGGTTTGTCTGTCTGCAGCTCATTCCTCAGCTTGGACAGGAAGGAGATAGCCTTCTTCTCTGCCTGGACCCCCTCCTGAGAAAACACATTATATAGAAGTTAAATCTGGGAAAACAAGTACAGGCAGGCCTGTTTTAATTTAATAAAATATACCTCTACATATTCTTTGAAGAAATTGTCTTTATTGCAGTGTAATGTACCACTTTTGTGAGTATGGTTGGTAGTCTGTCTCTCACAGTCAGACCTAGCAAAGGACCTAGAAATGGAAAATAATTAAACATTTTATGTGAAATTATTATTTAAAATCAGTCTATGATTCAGAAAATATAGCTACATGTATTATAGAAAACCTGCTGAGACAACATTAGGTTTCACTAGCTCTAGTAATTTGAGGAATAAGGCAGAAATACATCTAAAAATTAATACATAAATAAAGACCATTACTAGATGATAATAAGCAGTGGTTGTTTAAGTCACTGTCACTACATCCACATCCAACACCAGCAGTGACATTGAAATTAATGTGACTATGCATGACTTTGAACCACCAATGTTGGCCAAAAATGCTGTTTGGGTAGACAGTTGTTTTGAAACACAGACATTGACAGAGATTCTGTCTGTCAGACTGACAGTTGTGTGCTGCATTTAGTCAATTCATTCTAAATGAGAGACACACGTACATACGATACATTTCTCGCAGTCCCCTAATTACATATCAAACACATCAACGGTGAAGCATCAAAGCATATCTATGAGCATAAAGACATAAGTTACCCCTCAAACTTAGCAGAGAGTGACACCGGGGCCAAAATCCCCTCTGCCTCCATCTTTGCAAACAGGAAAGACTAGAAGAAGAGATTTAGAGAATTTCAATAAACTTTATTTGCGAACGATAGATGACCAATTCACAAAGTATAGTGAAAATATAAAATGATTTAATAGACTTGGTGTACTTTAAATTACTCGCATATCATCGGAATACTTGCAATCACAAACATTGGCATGTTTTTTATTGTAGTCTTTTGAGGAATTATTAGCCTACTTCATGCTGTCGATATTGCTTCGTGGACACTACTGTCCTCTAGAGGCCTGCAGAGAAACATTGTCCACAGAAAACACAAAACAGTGGCTGTTAAAATTCATTTTTAAATATTTTCAATACGACTGACTTTGTATTTAATGTGAATTTAATAAAAACATTTGTGAGCTACCAATTATAACACTTACATTGTACCGAGAGCAAAGAATCTCTCATTATAATCCCTGAAGCTGTTTATGCTCTGCTTATACTCTAATATCTGACTTACATTCGTACACACATCAGCACTTTTTGGTTTCTGATGAGAGAATTAATTCGCTAGAGATCAGAATTCAGTCAGTTAAGCTAGCAGTGACCAAAACTCGGTTTTTCAGCGATGACTCATCTGATCAACTCTGATTGGTTACTGCATTCATAAGCTCAACAGAATCGTGTGTGATTGGTTTAGATGTGAGGCACTGTAAAAAAAAATTAAATTAAATTAAAATAAAAAAAGCGTCTGTCTTTGGCTCTGTGCCAGCAAGCAAACGCAAAATTAGCCAAATGGTGATGTTTTACCCTTTTTTCCCATTACTGCCTCCCACAGGAAAAACAGTGCATTTCAGATGATTTGTAGTTGGTCTCTGTCTGGTCTTTTAGCTGATTTTAGGCACTTTTCAGCTAATCAAGCTGGGTAAACTAATCTAAGCAATAGCTTATCCAGAAAAGACCATAGAGAGAATCAGCTTAGTATTTATATTTTAAGCTATACCTAATAATGTCTCAAGATAACTTTTCACAGACCTCTATAAGGATCTAAGGGGCTGTTACTGATTTACTGTCATTGATTTTTAAGATAATTCAGGTTTGTTTTATATATGTAATCTACATGTAGGCCTACAGAAAATCATGCTTGCTTGATATGGATAGCTTACTATACTGGGGTGCGTTTCCCAAAACCATGGTTGCTAACCTGTTAGCAACTTAGTTGGTTGGCAATGGGAAATTGCATTGCAACCAACAACCAACTAACTTAGTTAGCAACTATGGTTTTGGGAAAACGCACCCGATTTCTAAACCATTAACATTGTATTATTCTATCTACAGATAACAGTAGCAATTCTAACTAAACCATATTTGATGATGCTAATGTGATTTTCAGAAACTGAAAACAGGAACCATAGTCCAAGAATGCCTTTTTCTCCCCACCATACCACATGTCCCTAACACACAGCTTGTGTTCTCTGTATGGAGACACCACCCCCAACTTCCCTTTCCTTGTTCTTTTTTTTTTTTTTTGCAAACCCACAGCTTGAAGTTGGCGTTCTCATTTTGTTTTCTTAAACTTCCAGGCTGTTGTAGATTAGTCTTTTATATTTTCTTGACTCTTTCCACACAGTTTTTGTATGTAGGCATATTTGTTCATGTTATTTTGTTACATCTTATGAATTTCCTGACATCTCCAGCAGGCCTGGTCAATCAGCTCACATCCTGTTCCTCTTAGTGTAGTGTCATTGCATTGGTTCCATTCTGAACGATTCAAGTGAAGCTAGACAAGGTTTAATATATATATATATATATATATATATATATATATATATATATATATATATATATATATTCACAGAGTAATGATGATAATAAAAGGGAAATGTAATTATTTTTACAACAAAATATAGCTATTTAAAGGCTAGATGCATTTAAATCATTGTCACTTAAATATAGCTAACTAAATAAAAACCCCGCCCAATGACCCAATCAGTCATATTTATTTATTTTTGTTTATTTTGTTATTTATCTAATATTTTAAATAATTTTAGTCATATGCTCATTAATTGATATATTTATATTTGTGCGTCTGGTAATTTTTTCAATATATATTTATTCAATATTTTAATATATTTATGTCGTTTTTACCCAAAGGATATTTGAATATATATTTTGTTGAAACACGTTTAATATTGATTATATATTTACACAAATCATAAGACTCATTACATTTATAGCAGCCTGTGGGTGTGAAATCATACCGCTCCAAATAAGACGCGCGTTTCTCGTGAGCCCATTTCTCTCGGCTGTAAAAGTGCACAGTCTGTCAACTGAAATGCAAATAGCCCTTCTGCGTGTATCTGTCTCGATACGTTATCTTCATGTAGGGGTGGGTAGCGTGACCTACGGCTATCCAACTCCACTAAAATCCGTTTATGTGTAACGTTCACCAGCGATCGTCGGCCCTGAATGATTGCTCAACATTCATCTCCGCCGCACCGCGAACACACGAGGAGAACGACACCCGTAACGATCACCGGAGCAGTCCTCTGGCGGCTCTTAGCGCCAAAGACCGTTTGTTTTGGCACCCCAGGGAAGTGGGTTTTACAACCGCTGTTTTTAAGCCCTTTTAGACAGTCATGTGATTGTAACGTAACCCGACCGGAAAACACCGACGACCATCGCCGCCAATGCTGCGTTTGAGAGGAACAGAGCAGCTGCGAGCCCAGCGGACAAGTCTCCCGGTAACAGACAACAACTCGAGGACTCCACACACTCACGCGGAGGAAAGGTACGCGTGTTTACACCCATCGACCTTTATCATTTAGTGCTTAATTTCTGTATTTGTTGTTTTTCGTTTAGTTTATTTATTCGGTGATCATCCCTTCCCCCCGTGTGTGTGTCCGTTTCACGAAGCTCCGTTTATTTGCTTCTCGTCTCTGATGGGTTTTTTTTTATCGCTGTTATTGTTATGAATTTTCGGCTATATTCACTGTAAGGTCGCTGGATTATGTGCTGATCGAGCAGAGAGTGTTTGCGCGTGATCGTATCAGTCATCACGTTGCAGTTTTTGACGGTTTATTTTCTATTTGCGAAGAAAAACAGATTGCGGAAGTGGTCGGTCTCTGCGGGAGATCTGTCCGCTCCACGTGTCTCCGTAGTGGGAGGAGCTAGTTTACAAACCCATTAGAACAGGTCGAAGCTGCACGATTGGTTTGGAGCTGGGACGTGTAGTCTCTCTGTGTGGAACTGCAACACTATATATTATATTTAGGTAACAGGAAACACCTGTAAACCGTTAATAAATGTACTTGGATCAAATCTGTCATGTCACTGTTTGTGTATTCCAGTAAATTTCGATGGTTGCTGAATGCCGGGTGACTTATTGTGAAAGCTTCACTCTATATGTGTAGCTAATTAATAGTTTTGCACAAAAATAATTTAACAGAATTTTATGAATTGTCTTAGAAATTCGGACATATCAGTCTTCTAGAAAAGGCTATTTTATTCCACTTCCTCTTGGGCGCTTCCATGTTGACTTCACATGACACATGCAATGAACATTTGTGGCCAACAGTCTGCTCTGGAACTTGAATAAAAAAACATATATTTTCTTCATGGGGTTAAATGATCTTTAAAAATTACTTCGAAATCTCTACTGTGAGCTACGAGGTTATTAGTAGATGGTGCATGCTTTTGTTGAAGCTGTCAGTCCACATTATTAAAAAAAAAGTGTTATAAATAATCATCAGTTCAACAGCAGAAATCTCCACCAATCAGACAATTGTGAAGAACTCTTTAGGGCCCGCCCCCTACCATGAAGCACCACAAATGGTGTAGAAGTCACCCTGTGTCCAATATGCCTACTTCTTTACTATATAGTAGGTGAAAAACAATAGTTGAGATGAGTAGCATGTCTGAATTCATAGTAAAAGGTGAAAAGTATCTGGATATCTACTAGTTCAGCTAGAACCAACTGCAGTACCTAACAGACAGGATGTGCTCTCAAAATACAAATGTATTTGCATATTGTGCAATAAACAAAAAATATTAATATTTTTATATAATCAATAGGTTTCCCCTTGGCTTTTAAATTGATTATTACCATTTTCAGTGGGTCATTGGATTGTAGTTCTTTCGGTGTGAGTCAGTATATTCCAAAATCACTGGTGCGATTGGATGATTGAAAGGAGCCATCCTAATGTTGACTTAAACTACAGTTCAGAAACATTTTGCAGTCTTTACACACAGCTATGTGACATTACAGTGAGTCTGTAGGCTCTGTGGACTTGTCTGTTCTCCACTAAAGAGGAGTTGAGAGGAAGTAGCCTCAGGAATGCTGCCTGAAGAGCGAGTCATTTGACACACAAAGCCTGCGATTGACCTTTAGGGTAATGGACATTCAAGGCACAGAGGCTGCTGAGCTGGTTCTGGTAGATGAGGGTTAATAACCTCAGAGATCAGGGTTCAGTATTCAAAGGTTGCCTCAGATGTTTGGCCCTTGGCTGGATCTGACTGCTCTGTTGGGGCCATGTTGTCAGGGTTACACCGTTGATATCACATGATAGCCGGACTGTTTTTATTCTGTCTTATCAGTTTCTTGTCTTAAAATCTCTAACGGATATCCCATCAGAATCAAGAAATCAGTTAATGTACTAGTGTTTTCTGTCTTGTTTTTTTATCCCTCCAGAATAACAATAAAAAAAGATTTGTTATAATTAGAGGTCTCAAATATTTAAATTTTGGGAGAATATGAAAAGTTTCAAATGTTATGAATATGATAACTACATGTTCCATTTAGAGTCATTCTGTTTAAAAATGTCTTGAGAATGCATAATCAACAAAAACTTCCTTCAGCTTGATCAATAGGAATCACCAAGAACAATAAATATAAAGATAACTTCATTAGCATCCAGTGAACGACATCATCTGTTTATTCCAAGAACACGCTTATCTGCTGCTTTAAATTAACAAACTCATTATAGCAGTATTAATTCTGATTGACTGTCAATGTTTGTAGTGTTCATTAGTTTGAAAATATTTTTCAGAAAGTGTACCTTTATCGTTATAGCTGTGATGTGGACTTTGCTATTCTTTAATAATATAATAACGATTCTTAGAACTATATGTTGGTTCCAATTACTCTTATACATATTGTTGTTACAAAATGTAGTTATATATGTCCTGTTACACATTTGTACTTGCACAAACCATTCAGGAGGTTGTTACATGTGTGTAGTTACAGAAATATTACAGCTGTAGATACTATGTAGCACTTTCTACCTACACTTGTGGTTACACACAACGTACACATGTAGTTACTTTGTAAGTACACAGGTATTAGGAACACTTAATATAAAGTAGGCCCAAAAACTCATTATTTTTGGGTGAACTATCCCTTTAAATGTTAATAAGAATTAGATTTGTCAATATTAAGAGAGCAGCAAAAGAAATAATATTTAGGATTCAAGTTTTATTAAATTAATTGCTATGAAAGCACTGTATGGACTGTGGACTGATTTAAAAGCACTGTAATGGAATTCTAGCCCTTAAAGTAACAGCACACCTTCTCTAAAAGCAACACAATTTAAGGTTCATGTTATTTCATTTTAGTTGCACAAATCATGGGGGAAGAGTTGTGTGCTAAAGTGTAATACTTGGGGTTAACGTATTTAAACAAACTCTAAGCATGAGCAATAGTAGTCTACTAGTTGTAGTATTCATATTCCAAGTGTACATTAGAGTTTAGCTTATTGTTTGGTTTTACAATCTTGGATTCATATTCATGGCTGTTCACTGCTGATTAAGTCCATATCAACAGACAACTAACAGCCTTCTTTCACTCAGCCTTTTTTTTTATTTTTTATTTTTTGAGGCATTGTGGTCTGTAGTAGACAGGAAGTTGACTGTCATCTCTGGCCCTTTCTGTGTAGGTGGAAGTATGGAGCTGGCCAATCATGGTCTTATCCTTCTGCAGCAGCTCAACGCACAGAGGGAGTTTGGCTTCCTGTGTGACTGCACAGTCGCCATCGGCGATGTCTTTTTCAAAGCACACAAGGCCGTGCTGGCCGCATTCTCGAACTACTTCAGAATGCTATTTATACACCAGGACAGGTAACAGCTTTATGTGTGATTTATGTGTGAAGTCCATTTTGTGCCTAAATTAGGAGTATGTTGATATGGTAAGCTGATAACTGTTCTCATGTTTAACATAAAAAATTTTTTTTAAATGCTACAAGTAAATTTAGGCATCACACGTTATAATGTGCAATATGAAAAAGGCTTGAATACACTACATGTCTTTTTCAAATCTGAATGGATTTGGGCATCATACTGAATGACACACTACCAGATTTTCATGTCGTCCTGAAGACTACAAACTCACGCAGTATAATGTGCCTCATTGCTAGGGGATGCATGACAAACATCAAACATAATTAATATCCTCTGACTGGACTCAATCATAGTGCGAAGCTGAAAAAAATGTACACTACATGATTTTTTGCTAAATTTGTCAAATCCAACCGCCAAAAAACTGCACATTGGCTCTTAATTTTGGTAACTAGCGTCAACTAGTCTTGGTCGTAATGAGGCAAAAATGGGCAAAAGCTATGTATTTTATTCCAACCTTGAAGATTAAAGTAACATTAACATTAGATAATCTACATTTAAACTGTAATGGGACAAAACGCACAATTATCAACTGGACAAATAGCCAATATTGATAATTGATACCAACAGATTGTGCATGTAAGTCTAATCATTATATTGAGATTTATAAAAAAAATTTAATGGGTAATGATGCCATAAATGCCTTATTTAGGGATAAACATTTGTGCTAAAAGTTAAGATATTAAAGCACTTCCATAGCATAAAGATTGGTGGGGTTTTTTTTTCAACATTGAATCTTTGTCCCTTTATCCTCTCAACCAGTGACTGTGTTCGTTTGAAGCCTGCTGACATTCAGCCCGACATCTTCAGCTACCTCCTCAATCTGATGTACACCGGAAAACTGGCGACACAGCTTATCGACCCAGCTCGTCTGGAGCAGGGCGTCAAGTTCCTCCATGCGTATCCTCTCATTCAGGAGGCAAGTCTGGCTAGCCATGCGACTCATGCGCACCCCGAGGTTAGCCTTCCCCTGTCATCCTCTCTTTATGGCATTCAGATATCAGACCAACAGGCCACACTCACGAACCGCCCCTCAGCGAGAACACATCTCTCTTCGGCGTTCGACTCGGAAGGTGGCGGTTTGCTCGATGGGAAGTGCATGGCCACAAACAAAGCTACCTCACTGACTCAGCCTGTATCCAAGCACAGGCAAGCTCTGTCAGAAGCGGAGATGGAAGCATCCGCGAGCATCAGTCAGTTTGTGAGGGAAGGCGGCGAGATGGAAACATCTGTAAGTGAGGCCCCATCTTGCTCCCTGAGCAGCAACACCATTCGGCATGTGAAGCCCAGCATCATGAGAAGAAGTTCCTCTCTGAGGAAGCATTATACGTGCCATGTATGTGGGTTTCGCTTCACCCAGCGAGGAGCCTTACGAGAGCACCTGCTTCAACACACTCAGGCTATGCTCCCCCTGGTGTTAGAGTCTGGTGGTGCGGCTTCCCCCATGCTAACTGGAGGTGCCGCCACACCAGAGGTGGAGGAAGTTCTCAGAGGAAGCGAAGCCGCTGCAGCCACTCCCATCATCGTGGACGGTGCCAGTGACAGTGAGCAACATGTGTACTCAAGAGACTCACCTCATCCTGAAACAGCTATGCCTGTCCCAACGACAACTGCAGTCAGCCTGTGCATGGTGCAGCCCCAGGCTGACACTCCACCTCCATCCGATATCGCTGATATCGACAACCTAGAGGGTGCAGCTGACATGGAGCGGGAAGTGAAGCGGAGGAAATATGAGTGCTCCACTTGTGGCCGCAAGTTCATCCAGAAGAGCCACTGGAGAGAGCACATGTACATCCATACGGGAAAGCCGTACCGCTGCAGCGCTTGCGGCAAGAGCTTCTGTCGGGCCAATCAAGCAGCCCGGCACGTTTGCATGAATCTGGGCTCAGAGCCAGCGTACACCATGGTAGACCGACAGAGCATGGAGCTGTGCGCCGCGGACGACTCCAGCCAAATGGAGGCGCTGTTTCTCGGCTCTTCTGGGAGACCGTACAAATGCAATGTGTGTGAAATGACCTTCTCCAGCCCCAATGAGGTGATCAAGCACCTGTGCTTCAACCAGGGTGCGCTCTCAGTTGGAGCGGCTGGAGAAATGGCCATCAGTGGGCTGAACAGTGACAGCCTGGCCAAAGACGAAGGCTCGGATTCATCCAGTGGTGGGCCGTTGATAACGCCCATCAAAACTGAAGAAGTCTTTGTTGAATAGCTTTGCATTCATCCACTTCAAAGTATTGTTTCTTTTAATGTATTGCGTTTCAATTGTGGGTAAATTATGATCAGAAGTTAAGCTACAGATGGAAAATTCTGTTATATTGTCTCTTTTTTTCTGGGGATTTTACTTCTGGAAAGTACTGAAATCTACTACTACTTTCTGCTTTTTTAACACTCATAAATTTGGTTACTATATTTATAACAGATTGAAAGCATATTTAGTCCAACAAGTCAAATTCCTGCTTCATTCTGTATTTCTTTCAAGGAGTTTATTAGTTACTTGGGTCATTTGTTTGGGTAGTTTGTGTTTCTTCCTGTCTAACAGCATACAGAAAAAAGGATGTAGTGAACTGCTGTTATCCTGCGTTTGTCACAGTGCAGATCAGCCGTAGACCTCATTAGGTTGGATTGGTAACTCAATTGAATATTTAAAACATTAAAGCCACCAAATTATTAGTTTTTGGGTACAGCACCAAAATTTATTTTGAAAATAAAATTACATTTTCTGAGCCGCTAAATGTGGGTCTTGATTTAGGATGAACATTCACTACCTCAACCGGTTTCAAACTAACCTTAAATTTGCATCAAAGGGTCTAGGATCAAAGGCAACTTTATCTTCCAGTGCCTCCGGGAAGGGTTGCACAGATTTCAAAGTTTTTTTTTTCACACTGTTTCTAATTTCTCATTACATGCGTTGGGTTAGCAAGAGCAAGGTGGAATTGTAGATAACCTTCATGCAGTGCCAGATTACTTGTCAAACATCATAATTTATATTTTTAACATGACCCACAATATATTTGCCTAATTATTCCACTTTTGTAATTTCACATTTATTTGTTACAGTGCTTTTTTGTGCCATTGTCGCCTAAATGATAAACATCCACGCTGTGAAACTGGTTGGCGGCAGCTCATCAGCAGTCTGGTTGTGTTGCTTTCACTGTGGTTCAACATGTTTACAGTTGTGCTGTGTGTTTAATCAAAGTTGTTACTGTGTGTGAATTTAGAAAACACTGTGGCCAATCGTACACATGTACATAACGTTGCTTGAAGGGAGATATTTCTGGCACTGTTCGCCGATTTAATTTTGCCATGAAATGATTTGCTTGAATATGCTCTCAAATTCCCTATTTTTGAGTTTTATATACATTTTCTAATTGTATGTACAGTGCTTTATTTACAAAGAATTTTATTAATATTATCGAATGATCCATTATAGTGTCTGTATATTTGTCATCTCATTAGCTGTCTTTGTTTTAATGAACCTGACAGTGAGGTCATGCTGTAAAAGCACTGATATCTACTAAAGATCCCTGACTACTCCCATCAATATACTTGTGATACATCAGGAAACTTAAAATCAGGGCAATTTACATTCAGTGCTAAATATTTCTTCCATCTTTCTCTTTGTAAAGACCTGTAGGAATTTATTGTAAGAGCACTGTGAGTTAAGTTACTACTGAAAAGCTAATTAGAACCCAGGAATGGCCATGTATTGTTTTTTTTTTACTTAATTTTGACAAGGCCTCTGGTTTCTTAAAGGGGTCATATGATGCGATTTCAATTTTTCATTTCTCTTTGGACTGTTACAAGCTCTTGGTGCATAAATAAGATCTGTAAAGTTGCAAAGACTAAAGTCTGAAATCCAAAGAGATATTCTTTATAAAAGTTAAGACTTGTCCACTCCCCCTGAAACGGCTCGTTCTAACACGCCCCCACATATCTACGTCACTATGTGGGAAGATTTGCATAACGCCGCCCAGATGTTCATGCAAAGAAAGGAGTTCCTTTTATTCTCATTGTAGTATTGTTGTTACCGCCGCCGCCATGGCATATAGATGCTGTGTGTTTGGTTGTGAAAGCCAAACTACTTTGTTTGGGCTTCCAAAAGAGGACGATATCTGCTTCGTCATGCCTGGAGCTGATCCGTGCTGGTTGCTGAGGAAATACATCAACTTTGCACTGTGGATCGCCGGATTGGCTTTCACAGTAGATGAAGTGGAGTCCAGGCCGGGGTCCTCACATGTGTTTGCCGCAACCCCAACGGACGCTCCTTCATAGAATCCACCACCAGGCACCGTTCTCGAGCCTGCCCACCTCCGCTCACTCAAGGCCACGGTGTGTGACGCTGTTTTGTTGAGAAAGCGAAACTACTTAGTTTGGGCTTCCAAAAGAGGACATGACTAGAAGTCATGTTTATATCACATTTCTAATGGGGTTTTATGTTTATGTTTCATCGCTCCGGCCGGATAGGGCATCACAATGTGTTAAGGGGTGTAACATTTCCATCACACGCTTGAGGTATTCGGCAAATCACAATGCACTGGATAGCTAGCCAATCAGAGCACACCTCACTTTTCAGACTGATGAGCTTTGTAAAAATCTATGCGTTTCTGAAGGCGGGGCATAGAGGAGAAACAATAATGTACAGTATGTGGAAAATAACGTGTTTTTTAACCTTAAACCGCTGGAACACATTTCATTACACCAAAGTTTTTTATTTTTAGCAGCATTATATGACCCCTTTAATTGTAATCATACATCAGGCAATGTCATGCTTTTGTTCTGTAGTATTGTTACAATTCTTTATTTGTACAAATGCAAGTTGTTACTCTTTGAGACAGTTATAGGGAGGGGAGGGGTAAAGGTGCACCTTGACGAACCCCAAAGCTATAAGGCAAACATACTGTGATCTCTCGCTCCTCAGGAACATGAACGGTTGTCTCTGGAAAAAATACTTCCTTTGCATTTTCATTGTGAATAATGGTAATAAATCCTTATGTTTTTGAAATGTGTATTTATTTCCTTAATATACAATACTGAAAACCTTTCTAAAAAACTTTTATTAAAGATCACTGTATCCTTCACTTATGTGAAACAAACACTTTTATAACATTAAATAGCGCTGCTTATTTTGGAAAATAATTTATGTAAACAGCAATTTTCTTCACGTCTGGTTGTGTGAGCCACAAGATGGCACCATTGGGTTTTTATAAGAGGTGCCACAACACCAGAACTTGCAAAAACTTTAACATTACCAGCAGTTCACTTATACCAATTCAGTTATATATACTTAGATTGGTTTTTCTGTATCCTCCCAACACCTATCAATACACACAAACAGAACAAAGGGCAATGAAAAGAAAAGGCAAGCTTGATTTACGCTAGCTTTATTTAAATGAAATATAGACATGATTTTGTAACCATACTATTAACAGCTTGAAGAATACAAAAAGAAGTGAGACTCATGCTACTGGTATATAACACTCCTTAATGGTTTCGTTGGTTATTTGTTAATATTACAATATGACTTGAGGTACATAGGTATACAATTTGTACAAATGTTAAAGAGCTTCACAGTAGACTATTATAAAAAGCTAGGAAAAGAATGTGAGTGGGCTGTTCATTCAGAGCGTGACAGTAGTAGCTAGCAAAGCTGTTTTTCTATTCAAAATAATGCACCGCTGTGCAGACTCGGTCATTTGCAGACTTTCTGAATGTTGACCAGCATATACATTTCAAGAATCACATATTAAAAAATAAAAAGACCTGAATTTACTACAGTTTGCTATCATCATCATCCAAATACACAACTGTCACTCATTTACATTTGATTTTGAAATGCTTTCCTCATCTTCCTGTCTGCATGTATGGCTATTATATATGCCTACTCACTTCAAAGAGACTGACAGTAAGGCATCTACGACGTCTTTCAAAGAAATAGTCCTTGATACAGAGATAAGGAATGTGAAAAAATATTCTACTAGATTACTGAATAACCACATATCAGTGAATTAAAACCACATGTAACCTGTGTTGGGAGAGTTTACCAATACATGATGTTACTTCAATTCTCTTTGCACAATTATCTCAGAATTTCTTTTAACATCAGGTGCATTTTTGGTGTTGAAACATGCATTGGCTAAGGCTGTTAAACAGTGAAGTGCACATGTAAGCTGAGGATAATAAAAAGAACAATTTCTAAATGTTCCCTCCCTACTCACGCAGGCAGACATTTATCATCATGATCATCAGTCTTCACAGGGTACCACTAAAAGCAAATCAAACTCATCATCTGACTCTTACAATCTTTCATTAATCACACATTAATGGTGAGACTGTTCATTGTGATTGTATATGATAAATACACATAATAAAAAGACAACATTTCACAGTAAGGGACGAAGAAGTGGTAATCTACACAGTGAGAATGGAAATGATAATGGCTGGATATTGTGTTTCAGAGTTAACTGAATTTTACCTTATTTTCACATTACAGCCCCAGCATATTATGCACTTTTCTCATTTGCTATAGCTGTAGAGGGTGTATCTGTACCATGTTTGTTAAAATTACTTGTCTAAATAATATTTTGTAGTTTTACACCAGCATGATGCTGATGCTTTTTTTTAGAAGGTTAAAACATGTTTGAAATGGTTGAAAGAATATTCTAGATTTAGATACAATATACAAAATAACAACCCACCAACTTCAACACCACAGACACAAATACGCTCATATAAGAACAACACATACATATACTCTCCATTCGACAACTAATAAAAAAGAAAATGTTCATCACAAAAGCTGCAGGTGGGGAAATGGCACCTGATGCAATTTGGCAAAAATACAGGAAAGTGGGAGTAGAGGGGATCCCTCAATGACTCCAGTGAGGTGCGAGACCTTGCGATACAGCAGCTGAGTTATAAGTAATATGGAAAAAAGAAAAGAGGGGTGAATGGATGGATTTAAGGAGAGAGAGAAGGGAGATTGGCCTCAAGTCTCCTGCTCTGGGAGTTGGTACAGAGCACTGTCTCTTATTATCCTCCATGGCTGCCATTCACTTTCTGCTTTCCGGGAAAGCTCTGTGCCCCAGTCATGTGACCACTTTCTGCACGCAGACTGCAAGACAAAAAGAATGATCAGAAAAAAAAAACAACTCTAGCACATTAGAATTTTGTTTTCAATACATTCCTTACAATGCTAATTCTGCTAATTCAAATGCTATCCTTGCTGAAAATCCCAGAATAAACCAGGATGACTTCCATAATGATTCATGCTAGTAAGTACTGGTATTGTGCTGCTTTAGCTGGTAGACCAGAAAAGTCATGATGTTCTCAAGCAAAATGGAGCTGGTGAAGCTGGCTTACAAGCAGGGTTGAGTGCGAGTAGGCCAGCAGTCTGTAAGCAAGCAGTGTGTTTGGGAATATATATATATATATATATATATATATATATATATATATATATATATATATATATATACATATACATATATATATATATACATATACATATATATATATATACATATATATATATATATATATATATATATATATATATATATATATATATATATATATATATATATATATATCAAACTGGTGAAAGAAACATTTCAAATGATTTTTTTCATCAAATTCAAAGGATCTGTACACAAATAAGTTCAAAACATTTAAAACGAGCTAGTGTACATTGCAATACACGAACATTTAGAGATATGAAAACAAAGAAAAATGTTAAATAATATACTAAGCAGTTTGTTCAATAGCATGGTTATGAGAAGTTCTTGATCATGAAAGTTGCATTCACTACATGAACCACACAAATGAAATAAAGCCATTATGAAAACTGAGCAGTGTTCATTTAACACTGATGATTTTGCTGTGCAAATAAACATGTAACCTGCATTATGTGTTTTTCTTTATTAAATTATTTATTACAATTAATTGGATAATTAGTCATTATTACTATGAACACAAACTAAGAAATGTGAAATGTAACGTGTGAGTTCTGTTGTGGTTTTGCTGAGATACCAGCACCCAGAAGATAATATTCTGGTCCACCTGCACACCAGCATCCCAAGCTGATCTGTGCATGCAAAGTATATACTTACTTCCCGTGCTGGGAACCAGCAAACCAGCAACCAGCATCCCATACTGGTCCCAGCATTCAAAACATACCTTATATGCTGGTGACCAGCAATGCTGGAATTTTCAGCAGGGATTTCAAACTGTATTATGCCTAGCACTCTTTTCCTCTATTCTTTTCTCATAGCTGTTTAATCAATAAACACGACAAGTTACTATCCTATGTACTTTCCATACTATCCATTATTTCACATGAATGCACTTATCTGCATTGCATCTTCCGGCCACCACTGTCTCACTCTGTTTGTATGACTCAGCACAAGGAACCAAGGCAAAGGGGGCAGTGAGAGAGAAAAGAGAATGAGCAGTGCACCAAAGCTCATGCTGCGATGCTATAGTTCACCAGCCTCTGCTGTACTGCAGTGCTGAATTAGCACTCATCAAACATTTTACAGACACACCCAGATCTCTTCTCACATTCCTTTTCTTTTTGCCACACTTGGGCTCACTGTACAGTATAATTATGTTAATAGATGCTGAGTAAAACTAATTAGCAATACTTGATATGTATTTATTTTATGGAGTTGCCACTGATTTCACTTTTTTGTGCAAATGCATGTAAACATAATAGGTGTAATAATGATAGTATGTTTACATGCCTTTTAATAGTTTGATTTGAGTCAGAATAAAACAATAATTCATATTTTTAAAATATCATGTAAAAGTAGACAAGTAATGCAATTGTAGCTTGGCTTCATTGAGCATTTAAAAACATTATTTTGACTACAATTGACCTCAGCACTGTCTCTCCTCCGAAAGTTGGGTGTCGTGCAACATGCATTCAACCCTTCAAATATTTGATTATGTATTTTTTACTTTTTTTTAATTTTTTGATTATGTACTTAATTTAAGGACAGATGAAGACCAGCTGTAGCTCAATTATTACTGAACATTTCAATCTACTTACTGTAATGTAGTATTACCCTTCATGTGTTAGAAGCCAGCATTCTATAATAATAATTTCTTGGGAAAACTGACGTGAAGTACTTCATGAAGAATACTGCTATTCAATTCTCCAAGGCTTAATGCATTGAGAAAAATAAATCAAGATATTAAGTTTTATTATCTCAGCTTATGTGCTGATTTGACACTACTAAGGGTTTTATTTGATCATAAAGTGTATCTTATCAGATGAATTGGTTCTCTAACTACATATTTGATGATAAGAAAGCGCATTAGGGAGGGGGTGGGGAATTATACTCTGTCTTTCACCACAAGTTCATCTCTCTTCCCACAACTTCCCTTTAAGACCCAACATACAAAGTGAAGGGTCAGGCAGCAGCATTCCTGCTTTGATATTGAAGGTCCCTTGGTTACTGGTACATGGAACAAAAGCTTTTTCATCTTACCAAATGGAACCCCCCCAATAAAACTAAGAACCACTGAGGTTTTTAAAAAGGCACCATGCAAAAACTGTGATAAGGAATGTGGAATTTTTTTTGATGGACAAAACTACCTTTGGAAACCTTGTAATATTTTTTATATAATTTTCTTGATTTACATTTAAAATGCAAAAATAAAACGACCAATTTCAAGTTAATAAAGACTAACCTGCTCATGACTCTGTGACAACCTCTGTGGAGACAGGCTCGATTTCTTTCCTGACCTCCTCCATTCCCTCCTCCGCATTTGCGGTCTTCTCATTAGCAGTCTCCAGTTTGGCAGGTACATTTTCAGCATCTGTCTTTTGACAATCTGGATCTCTGGACACTACCTGGTTTGTCGTGTCCTGTGTTGAAACATCTGATTGAGGCTCTTCCAAGTCTTTTTGAGGCTTGTCTTCTACTGATTTCTGACCCTCTGAACTTTCTTCTTTCATGTTAGTCCCCGGGTCTTGAACAGGTTCATCATCTGCATTTATGACATTTATGACGCCAACTTTAAATTCCTGTGCAGTCTCAATCTGTACCTCCTGTGCCATTTGACACTGCTCAGCCACAATCTGGTCTTGACTTGCACCTGTAACAGATGTTTCTGTCATCTTTTCTTCCGTTAAGGATTCTGAAACCTCTGAAGCTTGTGTCAATTGCTGGATTTCTGTTGGCACTTCCTTGGGATGTGATTCAGCTTGACTTTTTCCTTCTTCACTTTCTGAAGTTCCACTAAACTTTTTCTCTTCTGCTTGCTTAAGTTCGACTTCACCCTTTGTTACTTTTGTTTCTTGATGCACATCTTCCACAGAGACTGTGGCAACCTCCTCATTTTGAGGTTGGATTTCATCTGTGATAGAAACTGTTTCTGTAATCGGAATGGTGTCGTTAACTGTTGTCACTGGTTTCTCAGTGTCCATGTGAGTTTGTGCATCATCATCTTCGCAGATATCGTTAGATGCTTTTGGCTTCTCTGGGCTTGTTTCTAGAGGAGCTTTTTCCTCCAAAACAACATCTGTTGAAAGGTTTTCCTCAATCATCCCATAAACTGCTGGGGCCTCTTCAAATTTGACATCTACTGATGTGGTACAGCATTCTACCTCCTCAGTAGGCTTCTCAGGCATTTTCTGTTCTGCATGTGGCTCAGCAAGGTTCTCTACAACATTTTGAATGACCTCTTGCACAATAACACTACTCTGTTTCTCAATGATTTCTGCTTCTGTCACTTGGGTTGCTTGGATCATTTCAGTTTCTTCTTTCCCATTTTCAATAACTTCCTCAACCACAATACTAACTTTTGTTGAGGTTACTTCTAAGTTTCCCTCAACAATTTCTTGAGCAGAGTCAACCTTAGCCTCGTGCACTATAACCTGGATTTTGTGGTCACCTGTGGGAAGAACAAGAGGAACATTTTCCATAAGAGTTTCATGAGCTAGATCGTCTGAATGGGATTCTGTCATTTCAGATGTTGAGCTTATAACACAAACAGTCTCTTTCATGATTGCAAATTCTTCAGTGGCGGCTATAACAGAAATGGGATCTTCTGTAGACCCAGCAGTTTGAGAAGCAGGGACCTCTGGAAGGTTTGCCATGACCTCCTCTGTTACAGCCATGGCAACTCCCTCCATACATGCTACCTCAACTGTGGCTTTAACTTCTTTAACATCCTCCAGTTCTTGCACTTTCTCACCTTCAGCAACAGCAACTTCAGTGACTTCTACAGTTTGAGCACAGATTGAATCTTCGACAGTTGGTTCAACAGGACTTGCAGCCTCAACCTGAGGGGATTTTTCTGCCACCACCGGCTCTTCAAGAAACTCTGGTTCCTGTTGTACAGAATTAATGAGCGCTACTTTGACTGCTGCTACTTCTTGGAGATCAGTCACAGACTCAGATTCAGGTGTCTCCTTTATCTCTTCAAACTGTGTTTTCTCCTCAACAGCATTTTCTGTGAGCTCTGTCTGACCTCCACTCATCTGAGCCTCATGAATCTCATCCTCAGTCACAGTGGCCTTTTCAGTCTCTTGTGTTTTGTCTTCAACAGCCAACTCTGTGACAAGCACCTGGCTAACAACTGTTACAGACTCTACTGAAGACTTCTGAGTGAGGCTTTCTTCCACAACTGCCTTTATTTCACTAGTGTCAAGGCCAGTGCAAACAGCAATTGCCTCTGTTTTCTCATGTGCAACTAAGACTGTTTTCTCTTTCTTGATAGCTGACTCGACCAAAAGAGCATCAGTGGTGACTGCAACTTCGTTTTCCTGTTCCTTAGTCATGGTGACAGCGACTGCATTTGTGATAAGGTTGAAAGTTTCCACAGCTTCTTGTAGTACTATATCTGTCTTTTTCTCTACACAATCACCTGGGACAGGAGTTGTCTCACCTGATGTAACTGGTGATGCTGTAACACGTGATACAGCAGAAACCATTTCAGTCTCCTCAACTTGTTCTAGGGCCGTAACTGCTTCTGAAGTAAGCTCAACAATGTCCTCTGCAATAGTGTTATCAGCTGATTTGGGTGTGGCAGCTGTGTTTCCTTCTTCGGGTATGTCGCTCAATTGCTTTCCTTCTGTGTCATCCTCAACTTTTTCCACAGTGGTTGAGATCCAAGATGGCGATCTATCCTTAGCTGAGGCTTTTTCCTGAGTGACTGGTGCAGATTCTTGCTCCACTTCCTCTGCCTTAACAGCAACTTCTGCAGCTGGTTCATTTTCATATTCTGAAAGAGGCACCACAGCTGGAGTGTCAGAATCATCCTCTGCAGAGCCAATGTTAGAAGAGATCTGCTCTTGTTTACCATCAGACTTCTTCTTCCTGCGTGGAATCAATTTCCTCAAAGAGAAAGAGGATTCTTCTTTGGGAGCTTCACTGTCAGAGGTTGTATGCTCGGGGCCTGAGGCATCATCAGACTTGTCTTCTGCTTTAGGTTTCTTTCTGTGGGTTACCATCCTCTTGAAAGATTCCCAGGTAGACACCTCTTCCTCTGGTTCAGATGAAGAAGCCAAATTATCATGGTCAGCTTCGCCAGAGCTTACAAGAGGTGACTCAGCAGCCTTTGCCTGCTCTTCTCCTGACTGCTGAACTTCTTCCTCAATGTTAGGTTCTTCATTATCAGAATCAGAACTCTTTCTTGCCCTTTTTTTAGCTGACCCCACACAAATAAGGGCTTCCCAGGACACAGATGTATCCATTTTTCTTTTTGGTTCCTCTGAAACTGGTTCAGGCTTCTCAACTTTTCCCTCAGCCTTTGATTCTGTCTGTGATTCTTCTTTAGACTCAGATAGTACTTCTTCAGAAGGTTTAGGCTCATCGGTTTTCTCATCAAAGGTGGCACTCTCAGTTGAAGACAGGGTAGAAGATTTGGGTTTGTCTCCAGGTGCTTCATCTTCGCTCTCAGAGGGCCTTTTGACACGTTTTTTTGGAGTGACTAGCTTTTTGAAAGACGACCAAGGTAAAATTCCATCTTTCTTCTTCTCACTATCAGAAGTGACTGGTTCACCATTAGTCTCCACAGCTTGAGCTACCTCAGCTTGAGTTACCTCAGCTTGAGTTACCTCCACTACAATATGCTCACCAGATTCTTCTGGAGACGATGCTCTGCTGTCAGGTTTCTGGGGCTCAGCTGACTCAGTGGATGACTGGATGTTTTCAGCAACTTGTTCACTTGATTCTGTTTGTTTTGACTCTGCTTCTTTCTTACTCTTCTGCTTTTTGGATGACAGCTTTTTTAGTCCTGCTCCTGTAAACAGCTTCTTTAGTGGGCTTCCCTGAGCCTTGGATTTCTCCTGAGATGACAGGATTTCAGCTTCAGTTATCACCGCTTCTGAAACATCTTGCTTGTCAATTGTTGGTTTTGAATCATCAGTGGCTTGAACTTCAGCTTCACTTGCAGCCTCAGCTTCTACTTTGAGATCTTGTGGCTCTTCTGTCTCAGTGGAAGTTATTTCAGTTGTAATTTCAGCTTTAGTTTCAACCTTTTCAGAAGGTTTCTCTATCTGCTCACCCTCAGCTGGTTCTTTCTCTGCATCCACTTTAGCTTCCTCTGTACCCTCAATAGCACCCTCTGCTGTCTCCTCAGTTTCCTTAATGTCCTCCTCTGCAGACTTTTCCTTTACTTGTTCCTCATCTTTGGGCTTTTTGAAGCTTGTCTTCTTCCGAAGGTTAGAAAAGATTCCCTGGGTGAAAAACCTCTTAAAGGGACTCTGTGTTTCTTGAGAGAGTGGACTTGTGGGCGATTCAGTTGGTGCTTCTGATTCTGGTTCTTTCTCTGATATTGACTCAATTTCTTCAGCAGATTTTTCAGTCACCTCACTGGCCTTTTCAGTCTCTGATGGGACATCAACTACAGTTTGGTCTGCTGTTTCTTCTGCCTTATCAATCACTTCTTCAGTCGTGGCCTCTTGGTCTTTTTCTGTAGTCTCTGGTGATTTGTCTTCCACAGATTTGTCTTCCTTTGTTTCAGGCTCCTCTTTCTTTTCCTCAGAAGTTGCATCTGCACCACTCTCTGCTTCCTTCACTGTCAGCAGTTGCACAGGCTCAGTCTTCTCATTCTTGTCTTTCTTCAGTGTGAACTTGAATCCAACAAAACGGAAGATCTTCTTGAAGCCCACCTCATTGACCGCCTCTTGTTTTTCCTCTTCTGCCTTCTCTTCTGTAGCTGTAATTTCATCTACATTTGCAGAATCATCTCCTTTCTCTCCATTAACCTGAGGGGCAACCTCTTCTTGATGCACCTCAATTGTTTCAGGGCTGTCTTCTTTTTGGGTGATGGTGTCCATCTGGCCAACTGTAATGTAAAATATGCAAAGTTTTAGTAAAGTTTCTAAATTTTTATTTCAGTTACATTATTCCAAGTTACTTAAGTTCACACTTAATAGCATAAATCAAATCATCATCATTGGAATCATCAAGGAATGAAATTAATAAATCTCAAATATCAGATTATTCATTAAATATCATAACATTTATGAAGTCTTATAAAACTCATTTGTCTCTTATGGATAGCCAGTTTTCAACAGGTCTAAGTGTAGAAAAACAAGTTAAGAGTTTTAAAAGCAAAATACATGATCTAGTGATATAATTAATTCAAGATGAAGAGCTGTGGCATTTGAAGGAAATCAGAGCCACATTGCTAGAAAACCTACAAAACCTTTTTGTCCCCTGTACAGATTTAATCAGGCATATGATGGAGATTTGATATTAATTTCACATTTTCTGGTCTCTTGGGACACCAAAAAAAAAAAAAAAAAGGGAAATGATGACAACATTTAACATCAAGGCAACCAGGGGAAATTTCCATGTTGTAAGCTTCACAGTTATGCAGGATATGTTGCCAAACTTTTGGACTATGAAATTGGCCTTATTTAATAAAACACAATGACGTCACTTTATTAAACTTCTTTAAGCCTGTATATGTGCCCAGTATCTAAGCTTCCAAGACAAAATGTTACAACTAAAATGGCAACAGGTGAGATAAACAAGAGAACACACACATACAAACTCATAATGTCTTGAATTCCTCCCATGCCTATCTGTGTTTTGACAAGAGTGGGTTGGTTTTGAGGGTGTGGGGCTAGGAAGAGGGAGTCGGGTTCACATGTAGTGTGAGCCTCCTAGAGGCCCAGTTTCCCTTTGACATCCAACCTAGCAAGGGACTGTTCACATCTGGCTCTGATTGCTCTTGCTCTAGGGTCTGAAACCCACCCAGTGACTTTAAAAACAAATTCCAAGCATTTTTAATGCATGGATATCACATTACTTGGCTTCCTAAACACTTGTATGACACAGGCCAAGATAAAGAGGCAGCAAAGCATTTATCTATCAAAACAACTTAAGCCAGAGATCAAAATTATTTATAAATTGTTCTAGAAGGATTTATTTTTTATGTGACTGGTAAAGTCTTGGACTTATTACCCTAACCTTGAAAATTTGACACCTAAACAACAGGAACGGCTTATATCTACTGCCTGCCATCATATCAGATTCTTAGGACAACATACATTCATTAAAATAAAATACAGATGCTGTTTATGCTGTAGTGGTCGCTCAGTGAAGAAGTACTCTTATATTTATAAGTCCATTTTCTGTTTATTTAAAACTAAAAAGAAGTTCTGTGTTTTCAATGTATGCTTTAAATTTAGTGAAGGACAACCCTAATCCCACAATTCAACAGGGATGCAATGGCATCCCCATCCCCCTACAATACAACAAACCACCCCCACCCCCCCCCACAGACAAAACCAAATTTCAAAACTTCAGCTTAGGAAGACTGTATTGTGTTGTCCTCTTTGTCTCACAATAGGCCTGTTTTTTTCCCTGCTTTGGCTTAAAGGGGTGGGGGGCCCACACTGTTGTCCATCCTGGAACTTAAACTTCCATGATGAAAATCCTTGTTGTAAAATGAGAAAAAGGCATTATGGGAAGCCATATAGAATAACAAATAGAAATGTCTTGTTAGTCCTGGTGATATGGAAGACTAATTAGCAAAACAATTAGCAAGTCTTTTAGTTTAAACATTCCTGGTTGTGTAGAAGTGTTCGGAAAAGAAGGAAAGTTGGGTGGGATCAAAATCTCAGAGTAGTACACTAAACAGGCAAACATAAGAAAGCGGCCCTCATATATAATAAAACTAGAAACCGGCCTTAAACATGCAGTCATTTTTTTTCTTCGTTGTTTACATTATACAGGATTTGAGAGATCTGCAACTACGGATGATATGCTCTTAATTCATCTTTACATTATTTTACAAATGTCTCATTTGGGTGTATTCCAGGAGGTTTCTTCATACACTGTTGTAATGTTTTAACTATGAAGGACACACATTTTCATGTAAAAAGGACACACTGCTGTTGCTTGACACTGGAGACAGGGAGGCTCTGTATATGTGCAAATTTATATTTACATGAACACGAAAGACAAAATGGGTCAAACTTGGTGAAACCACCAGTTGCCTTACATTTGACTTTGTCTCAGCGGTGGCTCAGACTGGGGAAACTCAAGCCAAGGAATTTGATAACGTGTCTGTTGTGGTTGTTAAAGTGTGGAACTGTTGGTGAGCATTTTGGAATGGGTGGGGGCAAATGCCATCTGAAATCACAGTGGTGTGATATTCTAGAAAGACGGGGGAGGGGTGGATGTTTGTTGAGATGGGTCTGAGGTAATGGTCAACAACCCTCTGCCCCTTGCTGTTACAAGCAAATACAGGCTGTTCATTAGAGGAGTCTGTGAGTTTAGGGAAGCTACAGAAAGACTCAGCAGTAGACTGATTCTTGGACCCCTACCAGGCCAACGACCACACCCCCCCACACTATATAACTACACTTTAGTGACTCTGACTCCCTTTAACATAGATGTGAATCATGAAACCATCAAGATTTCATTACTGATACTATCAGTATCCAAGTGGGTATGGTGAATAATTACATGAAGTAAACAGAAAAGTAATAAACTTCCAAAGTTCTGCATACATAAAATTTAAGCCCATTAAAATAAAATGAAATGGTCAATTTAGGGTAAAACTGATTAAACTGACATACACATCAGATAAGAACATTCACACAAAATCCTAATATACAGTCCCAGCTAATCAAAACACTCTCTGTAGTCATGTGCAGCAGGTAATCAATTCCATACACCCACACCACCTCCAGAGAACCCTGACTAAGAACTGAGGGGCTTAAAAACTCATTCAAATATCTTAAAAAGAAGGACATCAGAACCGAACATTTCCAATAATTGTGTACAGTACTTGTATAAACCCACCAACTTTACTGTTTTCTCATACTACATATGAAATGGTAAACAGATAAATCCTTCTACAGTTCAGGTTGGTCACCCACACTTAGAGGTTAATGCTTTACATTAACAGACTGTAAATGTGACTTTAACACTCTAAGCATCACTGTCAATATACAGAGGAATTTTGGAATTTAATATGAAAAAATATAACATTATGTATTTGTACACACTGAATACTGAAACCTTTAAGGATTCCTTGGTGTTTCATATGATCTATATTCAATCTTAGGCCAAGGCTTAATGAAATGCAAAATAATAAAACATACACACAAGAACCTTGAGATATGTAAGTGAAAGCAATTCATTTCTCAAATGAAAAATCAATTCAGTATTTTCTGATTAAAAAAAGAATAAAAAAACAACAACAGATATCGAACAGTATTTAACAACATTACACTCTATACAATGATGCCAACAGCTACAGATCAGACAGACTGTATTAGAATTTGTCCACAAATTTAAATAAATACTGAATAACATAAATTTACACCCGAAAATGAAACATCAAGGTGTCAAGAAATTCCTACAGGTATTAATTATTACTGCCCCCTACTAATATGCGTTATGCGCCCCAACTAGAATCATATATTTTAGATGCATCTTACCTGTTAGAGTTATTGTCCCAAGCATTTTAAAAATGTTTTCAATTACTTTTCTGGAAAAAAAGAAAGAAAAACAATTGCTGTTTAACTGTTGCTGAGGGTGATACTTTTTGAACTCGCTTGTAAAAGTCCTGCTTCCTCTCAGACTATGATCAGCTGGCTTTAAGATAACACTCTTGTTTCCTTCTCTTTCACTGTGAGCTTGTGTTGAGGCCAGACGTCTCCTCTTCTGAGTTTCTGGGTGCGAATGAGGAGAGCGGGTGGGTAACATACATTTCAACAGACACTGACACATGTCCTATGTGGGACAACCCCACCCATGCACCCCTCCCCCCTCCCCTCTCCCCACTACCCCCCACTCCTCAGCTTTTCAGCTGTTCTCTGCCTCTCTCTACTGAATGAGTTTCCTTCTTCCTTCCTCTTCCACTCCTCTTTACAGTACACACTCCCTCCACCCACTCACTCAAACTCTAACATTCCCTTTCCCAGCATTTTCTTTCCCTTTTCAAAATGACAGATATTTTCAAGTTATAGTTAAAATGTGTGTGTGTGTGTGTGAAAGGAGGGAAGATTACTCAAGTTATCAACAGCATTTCTGTGCATGATGTTTCACAGAGCTCCATCTCCCCTTCCTGTCTCTCGTCCTATGCGTTGGTATCCATATGACACATAAAACAGACAAGGGTGAAATGAGGACCTCTACAATACATTCTCCAATATATTATCTTTCTGCTTCTTCTCCCTCTCACTTTACCAAGCTCACTCTTTATATCATTCTCAGTTCACGGGCCTTTGCCTTAACAAACCTGTCACAATAAAGTGAAGACAACACATCATGATTTTATTATTAAAATTTTAGGGTCTTACTGTGATGAATATTCCACATATAAATTGGCACATAGTCTGTAACATAGTTTGGTTAAAAATTTTCAGTAGTGTAAAAAAACAGCTTTTTTCAGAGCACAGTTTTGTAGCATTTTCCTTTAAATGTTAATGAACTCCTCTCTTCCGAGCCGCTCTCTGAGGGACTGTTTACTTTAGCTGCATTCATCGTGAAACTTGCTAATTAGCACATTATTAGGAAAGGCGATTTGAAAAGATTCATTAAAAAACCTAATAAAATCAAATCTGTAGGTGAAGCTGGATCATGAATGATTAGCACGAACATAGACACATTTATGTAGATCAGGGGTGCATTCCCTTTAAAAAATAATGTAATCCACTGCGTCTTCAGTGGCTCAGATGTCGGAAATAAATTAAGACTGCTATGTACATTATTACATCCAACAACAGAACACCTTAGGAGGACACGCTTAGGAGTCAATTCTTGTCTACATCAGGCTGTCACTCTACATTGCTAATGGTTCATCCAAGTGTAAACTGAGGCAGCTTATTTCATTCACATTTTGTTAAAGGAGGATGGCTGAAGAATACCAGTGAGATTCCTCAGCATACAAGGGTCTAATCAGACATCTCACACCTTGCTATTGTTCCCATGGAATGTGGGAATTCCAGCTAAAATCTTCTTCTGAATGGGTGATAACAACTCTAATCCAGTTTGGTCTGGATTGGTCTGGAATATGCGGAAACTCATCTGGTTAAGATTGGTATTTTATTCACTAAACCACAACTTCTTGCTGTATCAATCACTTTACCAGGAATTAATTGTATTCAGTGTTATTGTGATATTTTAAGTTACTGAAATGGGCTATAGTGCTACACATTAACTTAAGTGTTTGGGTACAAAGCTAGAAGGGGGACAAGTAAGGTAAATTCATCTGAATGAAGAGCTGTCTCAGACTTTATTGGGATGTATAGCAACAGACAGAGCCATGGGACTCAGATCAGAGGGATTTGACATATGGGTAAGGATTTTTGCCCCCAGTGACTCCATAGGAGTGGAATTTAATAAGCACAGACTCTCTCACAATAAAGACAGTGTGAGTCGCTCCCTTACTACTGAAATGGACATTCCTCAAAAGAGGAAGCTTGTAATCTGCTTCTTCCTGAATGTATCACTTATAAACTGAGTCATATTTGAGGATTTGGTGATGAAGACACAACTAACATAGATAGTCTATTCCAGTCCGATGTAGAAAGATGTGATAAAATACCAACAGCTAATCACAGCCATGGTCTGTCATGGGGAATCTGATACCCAGAATGACATCCATGTTATCTGCTGCATCAGGGAAACGTGATCAAACACAGAAGCGTGAGCAGCCGGCAGTCTGTTTTGGCTGGGAACATGTGGAAGTAGGCTTCCCGGTGGCCTGGGGGCTTGCAGGGGATGCTGGGACGTCATTGCAGACCCCAACTCACACACGTACTCACATACTTCCACATACAAACGCCCTCCTCTGTGCACGCATTCCTTGAGCCAGGAAGATGATGTCGAAATAATGGGAGGAAAAGGAAATGAGAGCTGTGTGAAGATCTGGCCTGGATCAGAGAACTGTCTCTAACTCACCAGCAGTCTCCCGCTTTATACGTTCGCCTGATTTAGCTCACAACATTATCTTTCACACGGCATCTCTGCATTTCGTACCTTCTTTTCCGACTCTACGTCTCTATATCAAGCTTTCCTTATTTTATTCTTCCCATTTCCTTTGCTTTCTATGGATTGAGGAAGCTGAGGAATGCTGTCATTCTTTTGCATCATTGCTTCCTATTCCCTCACCAGTTTCCTTCATTATTCGGTCATTTTATTTCCCGGGGCTACTTTTGTCACTTTTCAGAAAGTACACTATGAACATGAGTCAGATTACTGATAGTGCATAACTACTCCATGACCTGTCCTAGTGATAGGAACAACCTGTACCAGTGACATCATAATTCACTTCATGGTTGTAGTCCCTTTGGTGTACTTGTGCTCTATGTACCTACATAAGGATACTGTAATATATACTACCATTCAAACTTTTTTGATCAGTTTTTTTAGGCTCACCAAAGCTGCCTTTATTTGATCAAAAATGCAATAAAACAGTAATATTTTGACATTTATTTTAAAATGATGGCAAAGCTGGATTTTCGGCAGCCATTACTTCAGCCTTCAGTGTGTCACATGATCCTTCAGAAATCACTGTGTTTTGTTGATTTAATGTTGAAAACAGCGGTGCTTCTTACTATTTTTAATGAGTTGTCTGATAAATAGAAAGTTTAGAAGAACACCATTTATCTGAAACAGATTGTTTTTGCAATATACATTTCCTTACTGTCACTTTTGATAAATTATATGAATATGTTTGGCAAACTACTAGGTCATGACTTATCTCAGTGACACAATATGAGACATTTACATTAATCACCCAATGGTAATAAGTCTGGGAGATTCTATCTAAACATGCTGTAATGTAAAACATCAAGCCAACTTTTGATTGTCTGAACTATGTATTCCCTTTCTACACAAACCAAATCTCACTTTCAATATCCTTTTGTCAATATCCACAGTCAGAATGAATGTTTAACAGGTAAATAAATAATAAAACTAGACTCTTTTTCTGCTTTCACATGGAAAACTCTTATATCTTTTAATTTATGCACTTTTTCTCTGTTCATATATACAATTTTATTGCTGCAAATGAAAGGAATTCAATTACTCTTAATCAAACACATATTCACACTCTGCCTGTGGTTTTCTCTTTCTGCCAAACCCTTCATCGCTCCACACTTCTCACATTCCATTCTCATGTCATCTCAACTTTCCTCATCTGTGTGTTTCTCAGATCAACAGCGTGAGTATTACTAAAACATACTCGTAGTATCAAATGTTTTCTCAGTTAAGAAAATCCAAAGTTACTAATAAATCTCAATGTAAGAAATCAGTGTAATTTGAGTGTGGTTTAGAAAGACCCTGACCTGAATAGTTTCTATTTTAAACGAGAAAACAAGCATTTAATCAAAATAAAAATATGTTCATAATTTTCCCGGAATCTGACCTCAAATCATAATGCAGCTCTGGAAAAGTGATTCTCAGAAGTAAAAAACTGACCACACACACATTGTCACTCAGATTTGGATTCAAATTCTAAAAACTAATAATAAAAGCTTAAGCAATTATCAACACTCATAGAAGCGGCGCTCTCCTTGGACACAATTCCACAGAAAAAAGTCAAACGCACAAAAACACACTGACTAAACGGATAGCTTATGCCAGCAAGACTCAATTCAGGAGATAAACAGATAATCACATACAGCCTGTTAAAACATGTTTGATATGTAACACAGACTCATATGCTATCAGAGTAAAAACACACACACACTCGGCTCTGTGGGGGAGGACTGTGTATGAGATAATGGTTGAGCTAACTCTCTGGACTCACTCATGTCGCCGCCTCCTAAATGCCTGCCGCCTCCTAAATGCCTGGCAGCCAGCTTGTGTGTGTGTGTGTGTGTTTGAGTAGATGGGTGGGTGGGTGAACTTAATTCATTAACAAACTTTTGTATACATTATCTGATGCATGTCTGTACATGTAGTTCAGGCAAGTAAATCTGTGTTTGTAATTTCCTGCTGACATAAGCGCATCAGTTCAGTCAGGTGTATGTAAATGAGTGAGCTTGTGTGTATTCGTGATTCATTTGAAAAGCCAGGCGAAGTCAAAATCAATAAGATGCTGATTAAAAGGAATGGTAAAAATGTATGTGTTTTTAATATAGAGAGCACTTCTTTCTTCTTTGCTGATTTTGGCAGGGGAGACATTGCACAATACCAGAGACATTTTTGGCAGTGTGGACACGAAAATAATCATACTTCTCTCTCATCTGTATTTATATGACGCTGTGTAGATGGTTTCAATTGTAAAGTTGTACTAAAACCCAACAGCGTCATATTTTGGGAGGTTTCTTAACAATGCAGAACAGACAGATATATCAACACATTCATTTTACGCACATTATTTTCTCAGTTCTTTTCTATAAAACGTTCCAGGGGTTTTTCTGGTACTCTGGGGATTCTGGAGAAAATAAACGGTTGCACTGAGCATGCTAGAAGATTATGGCTAAATACTCTTGGCTGGCACGCATTAATCATGCAGATTAAATAAAGCCATTATGGAGGCATTTCTGGAGTGTTTCAATGGTTTGTCCTGGTATTGTCATGCTTGAGACTTTTATTCATAATGTCTCACTATATTTACAATCACAACAAGGAAAAGGTTTTATTTGAGCGTAAATGTGTCTACACTTTCAGATGTGGCACAGAAGATAGAGTATTTGGCCTTGTTTTTGCTTTCTGTCCTTGCCTTAGTAATAAAACCCAGTCATTTGCAGTCAATCTTTCTTTTGTTCTTGCTTTGATACACTTTTATACAAAAAGACAATGTTTATGAGATAAATAGCAATTTCATATCTGTGAACCAACTTTATTAATTCAGTCACAAATCAGACATTGCTACTCCAGTGATGAACTTCAATGTGTCAGTGACAGATAGGGTGAATGTCAAAAAATGTATTTAAATAACGAATAAAAAAAATGACTGATTACATTATAAGCTGGAGAATTTACTACTTGAATCACTATTTGACATACTAACCTTTAAAAGATATATAATACAATACTAGAACCATAACTCATTTTATATTCATGATTATTAATGAAAATGCTAATTGCATTTGGTTATTTTGAGATTAATGGCTCTTTATATACAAGTATTGTGCTATTCGGCAGCATGCCTTCCTTTTTGTTTGTTTTTTTGATTCATGATGAAATTTCTCCATTTGAGCACAACAAAGCATGTTATTTGACTTCCAAATTTAAAGACACCTAAGATTTTTAAACATGCTGTAAGGCTAGCTTACTACAAACATACACCTCTTTAAGAGGTCAGCTAGGTCATGGCTTGCTAAATATTATTGGGGGGAAGCATCTCGGTGGTCTCTCTGAGCTGAAAAGAAAGAAAGGAACACAAAAAAGTGAATAAAAATAAACATGTATGCATTATTGCTCAAGGGTCTTCTCACAGACTATTGTTAGGGGACTAAAGAGGTCTATGTTGGTCTCCACTCACTGCAGACTCTATGTAGGTGTTCCTGCTTTTAGGATAGCTAAGGATTATGAGAAGGATCAGTTGGGGAACGAGGGCACACAGATAAAAAGATAGAGATCACATCTTAAGCCTCACACTCTGCTGGGAGGTGGCCCACTATTAGTGTCAGTCATTGTCATACCACACACACAGACATGGTAATAAAGATACCTATAAAGAGTGATATATACATACAATGTTCAAGCACATGTGGTTATGAGCACCTACCCTCAGCTGGTGGGTTCTCCTCTGTGTGGCCATTATACTCTGTCTGATCGTCTGTTTTCCCGTTTAGACTGGAAATGGAGATCTGTCCATTCTTCTGAAGAGGCTAAAAAAGAAAGAAAGAAGAGAGACATGAAGAGTCAGAACTGTAATAGTCTTTTCAGCAAAAGGTATGGCGATACAATTTAGTGTGGAGCTATTCAATATGGTCACATATTGCAATTATTTCTGACATATTTTTCCTCTCTCTGCACCAAACGTTGCTCAGTTGTACCCTTAGCTTGTTCTGATTTTGGATTTTGGTCATATATGTATAATCAAATGTGCTTTATAATGTACACACTATTTGTGAAGAGTTTGGAGTTAGTATGATTTTAAAAAAAAAATGTTTTTGAAAGAAGTCTCATACTCACCACGGCTGTATTTATCTGATCAAAAATACTGGTTTCCTTCATGTTTTTAAGGTGAGGTTATCTTAACCACACTTGCTTTAAAAGAAATCAGACTGAGTTCCAAAAGGGAGGCACCTCTTGTGAAGATCCAGTAAAAAGGCTGTGCACTATTCAGACAGTTTGGCTCTTCTCTTATGTACTAAACTGAAGTGTTAAAACAGGTGCAGGAAAAGAACTCAGCTGAAGACTGAGTCTAGTATGATTTGAGTATGATTTGATAGAGGATTTGACAGTTCATGGTTTTAATAACAGTGTCAGCTTCCATGCCGAGTACATTAAAATTTAAAACGCCATTGATGTCATACAATAAGACAGATTAGAAAGATTCAAACATAAATCACCCATCTGAGTGGCTCAGGAATTTGGACAGTGTAATCACATAACCAAGCATTCACAATTCCCTCGGACACATTAAATATTTCAGTGATGGCAGAATGTCCCGATTCTCAACTGAACGCTGTTGATCACATTTTGGATTCAGTCAGCATTGCTGGACAGGACTGTAATCTAAAAAGCACCCGTATACTCTAGTAACTTCACCATCTGAAACGGCCTTCTGAAAGGTTAACATTAATAAATGTGTTAATTTTCTTAGATATATAAATTTTTCACACTTTACCTTCATTTTTTATTCTCTGTTTGGCTTTTGAATTCCATAAAGATTTGGAGAAAACTGGAACCAAAGACTTTACAATATCATATCAGAAAGCCTTTCCACTTTGCAAAGTACTATTAAATTAAAGGTCAATTAGGCTCCAGACTAGTTTAATAATAGAACAGTAATGGGAATCACAAAGGACACTCTTGTGAGACTATCGGAAAATATGTGAGTAATGCAATTTCATTAAGAAATGTTTTGTTTAGAGACAGAAATAAACAAGCAAGGAGACTCAAACTTCATCCAGCTTTGACAGTGGTCCAGCAGGTGTCCTTTTAACCCATTCAAGCCTCTGACCCACAGGCATTCTCCACATTCCAGGACCCCTTCACTGAATTCCAGCCTGATGGGGCAACCCCACCCAAATTCCCCTACCATAGCTCTGTTTCATCCCCTCCTTCATCTGACCTGACGTCACTTTCCATTTACAGATCCATAACTTATAAGGTCTCGAAAAACACTGCTGTTCAAAATTTGGATTTAGTTATATATATACATATTTTTTAAAGAAATTAATACTTTTACTCAGCATGGATGCATTAAATTGTTTACAAGTAAACACTAAGACATTTATAATGTCACAAAAAATAACTTTATTTCAAATAAATGCTAAAAAGTATCACAGTTTCCACAAAAATATTAACCATTACAACTATTTTCAACACTGATAATAAGAAATGATATTTGCGCACTCAATCATTACACGAAAATCATTTCTGAATGATCATGTCATGTCACAATAAAGACTGGAGTAATGGCTGCTGTAAATTAAATTTTACCAGGACATGAATAAATTATATTTGAAAATATATTAAGTTATAAAGTTATTTTAAGGTTCAATAATATTTCAAAATTGTATTGTTTTACTGTATTTTTGATCAAATAAATGAATACTTTTATTTGAAATAAAGAGATTCTTTAATTTTCTTGACCAAACTGATTTACTCAAAAGCTACAATATTTGAGCCCACTGGTGACACGCTTGATCCTTTTCTAAGATTGTAACTCACCTGGACATTTAACAACTGTTCAACCAACAAAAATACTGACAATATGAATGTTTTTAAGTGTGACAGTTGTTTATCTGAAATAAGTAAAGGTAAACACATTTTGTCTTTATGGTACCACACACTTGTCAGTGGAAGGTTTGCACAGAGGTGTGACATCAGGTGTTAGTGTGCTGTTATGAATGTGAATCGTGACTGGCCTTGTGCTCCGCTGTTTTCAGTATGCTGTACAAAAAAAAATGTTTTCCTATGTCCTCCCTAAATTTTTATAATCTGGAAATACACCTTTTTGCAATCTTGCAGTCTTTTTCATGCTTCCATCTGTTTTGCTGCCCTGTGTTGCACTGATCTATCAGACTCCTTTTCTCTGCTCTTCCTCCCTCCTCTTTTGCAGTCTCAACGCTCAGTTCTGCACCATCCCACAAATCACTCTGCAGAGAGGTTGCAAATCTCTTTTCTGTAGGACAGGGAAAGACAGCAAAGCAGAGGAGAATTCATGCTGTCTTAAACATCTATCCAGCTGTCGAATACTCCAAATGGCAGTCATCTTTCAGATGTGACCTTCTAAAGTTTTCAAGAGTCCCTTGGTGTTCATAACATTTTGGACTGTTAAAGTTTACAAAACTGACATACTTATGGATTTAAAAAGCCCATCGATAGATGGAGCCCATATAAGTGATCAGTTTATGAAAATACGATATATTTAAAAGTGGATTTGTTGTGTGTTTGTCTCTTATTTTTTGCTAAATAATGAATAATGAAACATCAATGGACAAACCTTGGTCTCTTGGTATGAAAAGTTAAATAATTAAGATTTTGCAAAACACCTGGGCCCGTATTCATAAAGAATCTTAATGCAAAAAGTAGCTCCTAGTGACAAAATTCTAAGAAAATTCTTAGAAATGTGGGTGTTTACTCTTAAAATTAAAGAAAAAATCCTAGTAAAGAAAAGGTCAGACTTGTTAGGAGCACAGACAAGGACTTTTAAGAGGCTTAAGAGTTTCTTTAGCAGAGGAGAAAATGGCAGAAAGACGAAGAGGCAGAAGAAATGTGTTGCAGACAATGGATGACAGTGAGTTAATAAGCTGCTGTAGATTAGATCGTGCAGGGATCATGTTTGTGACCGATCTTATTAGAGACATGCTAACATCTCCGACACAGCGAAGAAATGCCATAGCGCCAGAAATTAAAGTAATCACTACATTACGATATTTGGCAACTGGGAAAATGCAACAATGCAATAGTGATGATTTAGGTCTGTCACAACCTTCTGTAAGCAGAGTGATCACACAAACAATTACAGCACTTTCAGAACATCTTATTGTGTCACAGTTCATTTCGTTTCCACTGGACAATCCCACCTTGCAGGCTCAAAAAACTGCATTTATGAATATAGCAGGCTTATAGGTGCGCACAAGTAGGGGGAATGAACCGTTAATAGTTTGTGCTATACGCTCCCATGTCTGCTTCTTGTCCCTTGCTGTGACACCCGGCTAAATAAAAAAAGGATTTATATACACACATATAATGTGTGTGTGTGTGTTTGTGTGTGTGTGAGAGAGAGAGAGAGAGAGAGAGAGAGAGAGAGAGAGAGAGAGAGAGAGAGCGGTCAAATAGGGAAAATTACGCATGTAAATTCAAAGTGAGAATTAGAATAGACCCTATACTTAAAATCACTCTTTTTTTCCTTCTTGGACAACCAACCAATCACGGTCTTCAAAAGATTGTGTCATACAAAGCAACAGGGTCAACCCCGCCTCCTTACTAAGATAAAAGTTTTTGTCTTTTCCTTACTCAGAGTTGCTCTCAGATCGGTCCCGAATCGCTCTTAAGCTAAGACTCCTACGTAAAAGTTTTTAAGCTAAATTAAGAGTTTTCTGAGAGGATTCTTAGAATCTTTATGAATACGGGCCCTGAACTTGTGGCCTCAATCACTTAAATGCCAATTTAACAATTAACTATTTATTTTTTAATGTCACTTTTACGGACTTTTAAATTAAATGTTCCCTCCTGGTGGAATGACCTTCCCAACTCAATCCGGACAGCTGAGTCCTTAGCCATCTTCAAGAAATGGCTTAAAATCTCTTCCATCTTTATTTGACCCTCTAACTTTAACACTCACTATTCTAATTCTATTCTTTAAAAAAATCTAACTACCTTTCTATCTATTTACTATCTTTTTATATTCTATTTTCTTTTCATTAATTATGCAATTGTATGTGTGTGTATGTATGTGTAAAGACCTCTAACACTAGCTTGCTCTATTCTTTTTTTATTCTATCTGTTTTCTTTATATTATATTATTTAAAACCCCATGCTAGGTGTACTGTGTTAACCTAACTGAGACTTGTTATAGCACTTATATATCATTGCTCTTTTTGTTGTTTTTGATTGCTTCCACTGTCCTCATCTGTAAGTCGCTTTGGATAAAAGTGTCTGCTAAATGAATAAATGTAAATGTAAATAAATGTAAATGTAAATTTAAACACCTTAAGATGAATTATAGTGTAATAAATGTCCTTTAACAGGGTGTAATCTACTGTATATCGTATCCTCATATAGCTCATAAAACTGAAAGCCCAGGCTAGTAATATATGTCAGCAACATTGACAACATTACTATAACCATGATATATGACTCCAAATTTTAAATGCATGCATAACACGCAATGCCATATAAACAGTGAGAGGTCCAGAAAGTATATACGTGACAAATACGCAAAGCTACAAGTTCTAGTTTAAGGTAATAAAAATCCTTGTGGGGGTCATGGTTTATCCATGCCTTTTAACCTCTGCCATTTGACCCCTTGCTGATGAGGACTGTATCACAGAGAGAAAACAGGAGATGACAGATGGATATCTTTTCACCATTTGATTAACATCAAGAAACTTATAGCAACATAGAATATTATACAATATCTGTTTTGGTTAGTTGTAAGGGTATATTTTAATTTTAAAAGTATTTTTCAGAAAACTGTTCTGAATATTTGTCAGTAAGAACAGTTAAAACTGTATTTATGGGGTGCTGTTTCAACACTGGAAGACAAGAACAGAGAAATGTCCTAACCTGTATAGACACATGGAGGACTACACAATGATGTATGTGCCTGATGTATGGTTCAGTCGCTGCCTGTATCTAAAAGGACGCCAGTACTTTCCTGTATTGTAGGCTAGAAAAAAAAAGAGTTCAAATCTAATTCTGCCAATTGTAAGAATGGAGAATGGAGAGCAGCAGCAGATGAGTTAATTATAAGAAACCTTCCAAGTTCAGAGTGGTCAGAGATGCGACTGAAATCACTTCTGCAGACGAAAGGGGAATATAAGATGTAGAACTGTGAATCATCTTTATAGAAGTGCCCTTACGAAAAATACGTTTATTCAAGCTAAAAATAAGAAAGTATGCTTTTAGTTTACTTTTTATGTACTTCTCAGAAATGGGCTTTGTGAAGAAGTGAAGAAGAAAAAGGAACAACAGATACTAACACATGTAATCTAACACGATCATCTGACATGAAACAGCATCAAAACTGTAACGTTACGGAATAAAATGTAGACTGATGAAGAGGTAATAATTACAGTCAAGCTTTGGGATGTCGATCGACTCCATCTACGTTTTGATTATCATTCTGAATCCAATTCATAGTCTTTTTTCAGCTTTTTGTTTAAAATGTTATTTCTTTATTTTTTATTAAACTTACCCACATGAAATTGTTTTAAAAAAGAATGCATGAAGTTAAAATGAAATGTGTTTGTTTACAAGCAGATACCCTGTTCTTTCATTGGATGTTTTGTATGTTCAGATATTCATATAACAAAATAAATATATAAATTAAAACCTAAATAAGGACATAGTAGTAAACTAGTTATGTACTCAAAGTTTACTACTGTTATACTTAAAGTATACTTAAAAGTATAGTTTTATATACTAGAAAGTGGGCCAATTTAGTCCCGTAAACAGTACACTTACAAGTATACAACTAGAACACGGATATTTGTATATTTGCTACATAAAGTATACTTAAAATATACTTGAACTTTACTTAAGTATACTTAATAAAATAAACTTGAATTATACTATACATTATACTTTTTGGTAAGGGTGATAAGCAAAAACATGTCAAGCTGTAGACGGACAATAACAGAGGTCAGAACACTGAACCCTGTGGGACTCCGGTGGAGAGCTTGGAAGGTGTGAAAAAGAAACATGATAGAATATGTTATCAAAGGAGTCTATAGGAAAGTATGATTTTACATCCAAAATCAGCAGCAGAAAGGTTGAAATAGAGGAGCTAAGTACTCTTACTTTAAGGGAAAGTCCACCCAAATATTCCGCCTTCATTTATTACTCATCTTCGTGTCGTTTCGAACCAGCATGACTTACTTTCTTCTCTGGACACAGAGGAAGGTCATTTAAAAAGTGTCTCAAAAGTTTTTTTCCTCCTCCATAAAATTCTGAAAAAATACCTTCTTTTATGTTGCACAGAAATAAAGTTGTACAGGTTTGGAACAACATAAGAGTAAATTATGACATAATTTTTACTTTTGGGTGAACTGTCCCTTTAAGCAATTTGATTACCTCAAGGAAAGCTATTACAATTATTGTACATGAAGCCTAATTACTATGGACGAAACAAAGTATTTTGTGTAATGAGGTTTGACATTTAACTGAATATTGACCCTAAAACTTTTGACATTAATACAAATTCTGATGTCAGAGGGATGATAAACATTTTAGACCACAGGGAATCATAATAGACCACAGTCATTGAATTGAATCCACATTGCTCAATTGTCCCAGCTGGGATATGATTTCCACTCTGAAGCTCTGTTAGTGACTATTAACCTCATTGCTTGCTTTTGCTGTATTGTAATCTGCTTGCAGAGAAACTGTAATTGAGGTTCGCATTTAAGATCTCATGATGGATGCATGATTATACACTATTTATGTTCCAAACACAATCCTCCCTGTTGAGAAAATAAACCTCCCTCATACAACAAACTATAAGCCACCAAACAGTTTTTCACTGTATCCTCTTGCTTTCACCTATTGCTTAGTACACTGCTTCATTATTAAAGGCATAGGCTAGTAAGAGAATTCAGCAGGACACAAAAGTGTTTTTATTTTTTATTTTTGAACTCATATTTTGAAGAACTGCCATTCAATTAAAGTCATTGGGATCCAAAACACCATGCTTTCATTCGTTATTGGTTTAGGGGAAACTGTTTCCAAATAATTTCCATACTCTTTTTAGGCATTTCAATTTAATTTAAATCAAGGATTGTCAGCAGCTTTTTGGAGAAGATTTACTTGTCATTGAGACAACACAATTTAGCTGTTTTTGATGTACACACATTATACATATTCATCTTATTTAACTTAATCTGCTCAAAATTCCATCTGAACATCAAAACAGTAAACTATTCATCCAGCACGAGAGAAAAGTACATGCTTTGTGTAGGGATTTACACACACAGACACACTTGGGTAAAACATACTCCGTACTGGAGAGGCCACCAATTGCATACATCATCTGATTTGACACAAACACGGATGTGAAGTGATCAGCCTCTGGCAACACACAGCAAACCTCAGTCTCTCTTAGTTCAGTCACTTACTTCACAAACAATCAACACTTGTGTAGTATTACTTTGGTAAACTGCCCCAGTTATTTTACTGGCTAGTGCTTACAACTTGATCCTGACAAACAGGCCACTGAAATATACTGCACCCTTGCACACCTAATCATATTAAATGTACATGTAAGTTGATTTGAATCAGTAACACTGCTCGAGATCACAACAGTCTTTGAGATCCACAAATCATCAGCTTTCTCAAATTCTGAATTAGACCCAGAGCGCCATACTCCAAACCGACCATTTCTCACACAATGAAGGGGAAAATCTGTGGTTTCAAAGGCAGACAAACACATCATCTTATTGCCTAAACTTATTAGACTGTGGCAAATTTATGGCATTTGAGCTTCACATTTACAAATAGCATAGTGACAGCTATGCATTTCTTCACCCTGACTTGATAAACCACATATCTGCAAGGCAATTAGGGATTAAGTGCTCGTTTTGCTAAAACTTCCTTCACGTTGGCTTCAGATTTGTTTGTTTCATGGAAACATATGCAGTGAATTCTTTACTTCTTGTTTGATGGAGGAGGAATTTATTTTTTGGCACTGACTCGCAACTATATACAAAAAAGGAGCGATTCTGTTACAAATTCCAGGAACTTGTACATATAAATGTCCATGCAGAAAGTCTTCCAAGCTGCGAGCCACCCAACTGTGCATTTTCCTGATTTTCCTGACCCCCTATTTGTCTCCTGCCTCCTGTCTTCTGTTCCTTCCACTCCCCAAACAGCTGTCACTAAGGCCACCCTAATGATCAAACATCAATGTGATAGGACAGGACCTCCCTGTGTCTCTGGCAGATCGGACAGACCGTCCCAGATTCAGCCCCCCCACAGTCCATCTGAAACAATAAACCTACTCTTCTTGCTCAATCCCAAGGGTCCTCCTGTGATTCAGATCATAAGGAGAAAGGAACAGTTCAGATGTGACTCTCCTGTTATTTTGTAGAAACAGCAGTCTGGAGTTTAAGGGATCTGGTGGAGATGGTGAAACTGCATTGGTTAAATCACTGCAGAAAAAAAGGTATAGTTCTCCTAATATATGAACAATGTTATTGTGACGAGTGGGGCGGGGCCGAGGGATGTGGGAACACGAGTGAGGCCGGTGGAGTGATTGGGAAATCCGCTACACCTGCGACCCACCACCGGTCTTGAGTCCCACAGAGGAGATGGAAGGATATAAAACTGGAGCGACGACAGCGAAGGACGAGAGAGGATTTTAGCTGTGTTTTGGTTTTTATTTGTGCGCATCAGTCGTCCGTGAGGGGCTGGTGCGCTGTTTTGTTTATTTTGTGATTATTAAAGTTTCAGTTGATTGTCCGCCGGTTCCCGCCTCCTTCTTCCGGATGATTATTAGAGTTTATCATTACAGTTATCAATAAAAAATTCTGCACTAAAAAGCTGTTTATAGACCCTATTTATAGGATCCATCAAAACCAGTATTTAATTCACCTGTCAACTTGCCACCGTCCTAACCAACTGACAAACTACTTGTCAGTGATACAGGGTTCTCTTAGGAGAGCTCTCTCGTACTGCGTCTTAGCTAAGACGCTACGGGAAAAGTCTCTTTTCACGAAATACTGAAGCAAAAAATTCGCGCCCTTCTTGCCACTTCCCGCCGAAACGGGTGTGGCCCAACCTATAAAAGGAGCTCGAAAAGGCTGACTCACCTGATTTTTCATCTCTTCAGCGAAGCTCACGCATCGCTGGATCACGGAGCAAGCAAGCGCCATCTGAGAAAGCACATCAGCAGGACGAGCCATTCTGAAGCTATGGGCATCGCCGCCTTCCACTGCCGTTCCTGCTGCGCTATCCGGCGCCTATATCCTTTCAATTCTGTTATATCCAAGCTGTTCTTTATGTGTGTGTTCGCCCTGCGACACACACTCGTAAAAGAGCTCGCGTCTTTTTTAAGATGCCTTCCTGCGGCTCGTCAGAGCCCCACTCAGCGAGGGAGACCGGTACGTCATCTGTGTCTCCTGCCTGGGTGAAGATCATGCAGCGCTCTCGCTCGCTGATGGCGGATGCCCCCACTGCGAGCTGTTGCCATGGTGACTCTGAGGACTCGCCTGGCCTTTTTCTCTGAGCCTGCATTCTCCGCTGCGCTGAGGCGCCATAAAAGCATTGCTTCCAGCGGATTCCGGAACCGTCTTCAGCTCAACCGAGCTCGCCGGTTCGCCCTGCTTCACCGGCCCCCCCTGCATCGCTTCCCTGTGGGCAGTGCCCGCTGTTTGCCGGCGCGTCGTCCGAGGAAGTCGATCTCAGGGCCGCGTCGGGGGAAGAGGACATGCGCTCTCTGCTGGCTTCGGGCAGTGAGGGCTGGGTGAGCTCCGAGGATCTCGCGCCTTCTGCTCAAAAGCCCAGCAGACGAGCTGACATCGAGAAGGAGCCAGGGCGAATGCTCGTGTTGGCCTCGATGAGTCTCGGCCTCGAGTGGTTTGCACCAGCGCCCCCCCTCTCGTTCCCGGCTGGATGGTATTTCCCTTTCGGATGAGCATACTTCTCAAAGCCCGCCTCATTTCTTCCTGAGCTTCACGAAGAGGTGGCGAAGGCTTGGAACACTCCATATTCAGCGCGAACTCGTTCGTCTGTCTCACTAGCATTCTCCACAATGATGATGCTAAAAACAGGAACTACCACTCACTTCTGCCGGTGGAACAGGCGATAGCGACGCACCTTTGTCCGCTCTCTGCTGGACGGCGGCAAAAGCGGTGTTGCCATCTAAAGCCTGCTGTGTGACGCTGCGTCGGCACTACTAACGATGGCTGCTTCATCGAAGCGCAGGTGTACGAGTTCCGCTGTGGCCGAGCTCTCACCCAAGCGCGCCGCTGTTTCAGTTCCAGGAATTGTGACTGTCTGAGCGTTCTCTGCAATGCGCAAGCCTGCACAGTTGCCCGCTTGCCTGCACACAAAAGCCGTTATCACAACAGCTTCAGCAACGCAGCTCGAGACCCCCGTTCTCGCTCTACCGGCCGTCGCCCCGCGCCGCGGGGACAGCGGCAGAGGATTACGGTGAGGCCGGGAGCCCTGAAGCCATCCTAGGAAAGCCATCTATGCATGCTGCATGACGCTGCGTCGGCACTACACATGATGGCTGCTTCATCGAAGCGCCGGTGTACGAGTTCCGCTGTGGCCGGGCTCTCACCTAAGCGCGCCGCTGTTTCAGTTCCAGAGATTGTGACTGTTTCAGCGTTTTTTGCAATGCGCAAGCCTGTACGGTTGCCCGCTTGCCTGAACACAAAAACCGTTATCACGGCTACCCAGATATTTCCCGAAAAAGGTGTAATTTCTGGTGTCCCGGCCACGGCCGATGGTGCTATAAATGTAGTGACGATGCTCAGTGCCCATCTCCACATATAAGCACAGCCCTTCACACAGGACTCGCGCCCATAAAAGCGACTCAAGTCGATCACGCGCACTACATAGTAGACGTGCCCACTCCTCAGTGCCCACAATCACTATGTCACACGGGTCATGTGGTTTCTGTAAAAACGAAACCCATGCACGTTCGTCCGGCCACGGCCGATGGTGCTATAAATGTAGTGACGATGCCCACTCCTCAGTGCCCATCTCCACATGTAAGCACAGCCCTGCACACAGGGCCTGCGCCCATAAAAGCGACTCAAGTCTATCACGCGCACTACATAGTAGACGTGCCCACTCCTCAGTGCCCAAAATCACTATGTCACACGCGTCATGTGGTTTCTGTAAAAACGAAACCAGTGCACGTTCGTCCGGCCACGGCCGATGGTGCTATAAATGCAGTGACGATGCCCACTCCTCAGTGCCCATCTCCACATGTAAGCACAGCCCTGCACACAGGGCTCGCGCACATAAGATCGACACAGATCGGTCGAGCGCGCCGCATAGTAAACGTGCCCACTCCCCAGTGCCCACATACACTATGTCACATACGGCGCGTGGCTTCTGTAAAAACAAGGCCCGTGCACGTACGCTCTGCACAGGCAGACAGCGAGTTGAAAGTGGTAAATGTGCACATATGAAGCCCACAGTTACTCGCAGACATATCGAGTCCCACAGGACCTGCTCAGCCTTCCCCCAGTCGGTTAAGCGCCGGGACGGGGTCGAGGAGGAGCGATCTGCCCGCTGTGATCAGCGCGCTCCCCGCCTCAAATGCGCAGCACACCCGAGCGCCGCCGTTGCCCGGTCAACAGAGCGCGCTTCGCATCCAGCCCTTAGCCATTCATGCAGATGCATGGTCAGCGCTTCCAGGGGTTTCGGATTGGGTGCTAGGCATTATAAAGAGAGGCTACTCGATACAGTTTTTTCGACGCCCTCCGCGCTTTTCAGCGCGCGTCGAAACTACGGTCAAAACAGAAGTAGCACACATACTTCGGGCCGAAATATCAAAACTGTTGAGCAAAGGAGCTGTAGAGCCTGTGTCTCAAGCTCAAAGCGAGGGGGGGCTGTACAGCAGATACTTTCTGGTGCCCAAGAGAGACGGGGGTCTCAGGCCCATACTGGATCTAAGACAGCTGAACAAGGCATTGATGAAACGCAGTTTTCAAAATGCTTACAACCAGGAAACTCCTCGCGCAGATTCGCAGAGGGGACTGGTTCATGTCAATAGATCTGAGGGACGCGTATTTTCAAATACAGATAGCGTCAAACCACAGGCGATATTTGAGATTCGCCTTCGAGGGCCAGGCATACCAGTTTACAGTCCTCCGTGGCTCCTCGTACGTTTACGAGGTGCATGGATGCAGCGCTCGCTCCTCTCAGACTCAGAGACATGCGAGTGCTGGATTATTTGGACGACTGGCTGGTTCTGGCCCGATCACGAGTGGAGCTCGTGGACCACAGGGCCGTTTTACTCGATCACTTCGAGAAGCTCGGCCTCAGTGTCAATTGGGCGAAGAGTTCGCTGAACCCCAGTCAGACGATTGTGTTTCTGGGTATAGTTCTGAACTCGTGTTCCATGACGGCGCGGCTGTCACCAAGGCGCGTGATGGGCATTCAGCGCGCAGCGAGTTCTTTCCGCTGCGGCGCGACCGTGTCGCTCAAACACTGTCAGAAGATGCTGGGCCTCATGGCCTCAGCATCTCCGGCTCTGCAGCTGGGCCTGCTCCGCATGCGCCCCCTGCAGTTCTGGCTGAAGACGCGGGTGCCGCGCAGAGCGTGGGCGTCTGGCCGGCTGCATCTCAAGGTCAATCAGAGCTGTGTCACAGCTCTGGCACCTTGGACAGCGAACGGTTGGTACCGATCAGGTGTAAGCCTGGGGACTTCCCCGAATGTGAAGATGGTGTCGACGGACGCCTCCACTTCGGGATGGGGAGCGCTGCTCGAGGGCAGACCGTCCTTTGGCCTATGGTCAGAATGGGAAAAGCTCCATCATATCAACTGTCTGGAAATGCTGGCAGTGGAGAACGCGCTGATGCGCTTTTGTCCCCAAATCAAGGATCACCACGTCTTAGTCCGTTCGGGCAACATATCTGTGGTGTCCTACATAAATCGACAGGGCGGTCTCGGGTCCTGAAACCTGTACAGGCTAGCAGAACGCCTCCTGGTTTGGGCTCAGCGCGACATGCGTTCGCTGAGGGCAGTGCATGTGCCTGGGCTACAGAATCTGGGTCCAGACAGGCTGTCCAGAGGCAATGTTCCTACAGGCGAATGGTCTCTACACCCGCAAACAGTCCGGCTGTTGTGGGAGAGATTTGGCAGGGCGGAGGTGGACCTCTTCGCGTCCCACGAAAATGCTCACTGCCCTGCGTTCTTTTCCAAGAACGAAAGTGCGCTGTCACGGGAATGGCCGTGCTGCCCGCTTTATGCTTTCCCTCCCGTCTCCCTCCTTCCGCAGGTGATAGAACGGGTGAGAGAAACGAGATGTTCAATACTGCTTGTAGCACCTCTTTTGAGGAACCAACCATGGTTCCAGGATTTGATGCAGTTAGCAGATGTCGCCCCGTGGCCAGTACCGTTGAGGAGGGACCTCCTCTCGCAGGCCAGGGGCTCGATTTGGCACCCTCAACCGGAGTTGTGGTCCCTCCATGTGTGGGCGCTCAACGGTTACCCGCTGATCTCGCAGTGGGAGTGCTGAATACCATCACTCAGGCTAGAGCTCCGTCGACACGATGTCTGTATGCCTCGAAGTGGTCGGTGTTCTCCAGCTGGTGCACAGCTCGAGGATATTCACCCCTTAGTTGTGAGGTGACGGAGGTTCTCTCCTTCCTAAAGGGACTGTTGGATAAGGGCAGAGCCCCATCCACGCTCAAAGTTTATGTGGCGGCCATCGCAGCGTTTTCTGAAACAGCGCTCGGTCAGTCAATAGGAAGGAATGATTTGGTCATCCGGTTCCTCAGAGGAGCTAGGAGGCTGAATCCTCCCAGACCTCCGTCAGTCCCTATGTGGGACCTCGCGGCGGTTTTGGAGGCCATGAAGGGTCCCCCTTTTTGAGCCTATCCAATCGTTTAGCCTTCAGCATCTGTCGTTTAAGATAGTATTCTTGTTGGCTCTCGCTTCGGTGAAGCGTGTGGGTGATTTGCACGCGCTCTCGGTGAGCCAGTCGTGCTTGGAGTTTGGGCCTAATGACTCAAGGGTCATACTCAAACCTAGGCACAGTTATGTGCCGAAATCCCTCAACACGCCGTTTCGGGCTCAGGTTATTGCCCTGTCAGCCCTGCCGGTGTCAGGAGAGGATAGAGACTCGAGTCTTCTTTGCCCTGTCAGGGTTTTAAGAGCTTATGTGTCTCGCTCTGCTGCCTTTCGGCAGACGGAGCAGCTGTTTGTCTCGTTCGGTGGACGTTCCAAGGGAATGGCTGTTTCGAGACAGACTCTATCCAGATGGATAGTTGATGCCATAGCGTTAGCTTATGCTTCCAGGGGCCATCAGTGCCCGTTGGGCGTCAGAGCACACTCCACAAGAGGCGTCGCCTCGTCGTGGGTGTGGTCTACTGGGATCTCCTTGCAGGATATATGTATGGCGGCAGGTTGGGCCTCGCCGTCTACATTTATCAGGTTCTATAACCTGGAGGTTCCCGCCTTGCAAGCAAGGCTGCTGTCGGTATAGTCGAATCAGGGCCCTGAGGGGAATTCTGAGTTCATGAGCGCTATGCGCTGCCGACTGTTATATGGGCAGTATTGCGTAAGACCCGCATTGCCACATTGGTCAGGCTTGCCTCGGCTGTGTGATGTCATATTGCCGCATCTACGGATGCTGCTAGATATGGGACGGAGGGCTTTCCCCCTTTTCTGTCCTGGACTCTCTGTGAGTCCCTCAGGTGACTGTGCACTGTAAATCCTGGGCGTTGCTTCAGGTTTATCGGTGTGTGATCCCTGCGCGCACGGCGTTTTGCATTGGGTTCCCGTAGCGTCTTAGCTAAGACGCAGTACGAGAGAGCTCTCGTAAGAGAACGTACTCGGTTACTAAACGTAACCTCGGTTCTCTCTAGAAGAGCGAACGAGTACTGCGTTCTCTGCCGTGCGCACGATTCACTCTGGTTCGCTTCGGCGATGAAATAAATCAGGTGAGTCAGCCTTTTCGAGCTCCTTTTATAGGTTGGGCCACACCCGTTTCGGCGGGAAGTGGCAAGAAGGGCGCGAAGCGCCCTTATTGGTCTGATGTTGCATCAGCCCGCGCTCGATAGGCTGTGCAGTTGCCGCAGAACAAGCCAATGAGCGAACGAGCCGTCTCGCCTATGGCTGTGTACTGCTGCAAATGCGCTTAACAAAAATACAAAATTAAGGATAATTTTTTGCTTCAGTATTTCGTGAAAAGAGACTTTTCCCGTAGCGTCTTAGCTAAGACGCAGTACTCGTTCGCTCTTCTAGAGAGAACCGAGGTTACGTTTAGTAACCGAGTACGTTTTTAATACACTTTCGCAAACTGTGACTGCTTACACTTTAAAATGACATTTCCCATCTGTTGTTGGACAGACACAAAGTGCTTTTTCTCAGGAGACCTGAGAAGATTAGATACAACACCAGGAAAATTAGTTCACACACTGCTGGCAACTGCCACATGATGTTTTTATCCAACCAAAGAAGATACAGAAATGTTTCAGACAAAAGGAACTGAGCTTTTAGTGATTATCACATGCTGCCTGATTTTATTTTATGCCTTAACAATGTTACTGTGGTAAAGGCATATGACAAAATTTGGTGGAGACATGCACAAAAGCAAAAGCTTTAAAAAAACTTTAAAGGGTAAAGTTCAACCAAAAATGAAAATCGTGTCTTCATTTTTGACTTTTTTTCTTCTGTGGAACATAAAAAAATATATATTTTGAGAAATGTGTCTGTTTTTAGTCCATAATAGTAATCAAAACGGTTTGGTTGCCACCATTTTTTCCAAAATATATTCTTTTGTGTTGCACAGGTAGTCATACAGATTTGAAACAACCTGAGGGTGAGTAATAAAGAAATTACTAATTACTAAAATGTTTTTACCTGAACTAATATGAGCTATATAATATCAGCTTTTACCTATGAGCATCTCTGTTTTCATAAACATTGTATATGAATCTTGCATATCTTCTCCTTACTCAGCCAGTGATAAGAGTCCATCTCTATCATCATCTCTAATAAAGCCAGACAATTCAACCAGTGTTTACTACAGTGCATTCTAGGACTCTTTGTGTTCTCTAAATCTCCTGACAGTAGGTCAGTGTAGGTTTTAAGATAACATTTCTAAATGCCCTGGCACTGCAGTAAACCGGAGCGATATATGACCTTTCAATCAATACATGATTGCGCTGAGATTTTACAGCTCTCCCTGAACACTTACAAATTTTAAATGTGCTTTTTAATTTCCTCCCCCAACACTCGCATATACAGAAACATGTGCACCTTTACCAGAAACAGGGATCACAGCAGTTCGTCAAGAGGCACGAGTCATGATTTGTCTTTCAAAGATGAAGGAGGGTTATTTTGTCCTCTGAGAGAAAGAAAGAAGGACAGTGTGTATGTATGTATGTGTGTGTGACAGGGAGAGAGAGAGAGAGAGAGAGAGAGAGACAGGATAGCGGCTGGCTATTTTAGGTACAGCACTAAGCTGATGAGAATCTGCACTGCAGTGAAGGAGAATCAGTGCATGTGTCTGAAAAAGGAAGTCCTTAACTCCTCATCTGGCTTCCTTCTTTGTTTAGCTGTTCTACAAAGCCAAAGTCACAAACACAGGGAACATATTAAACCGAAGACATGTGAACTGTGCCTCGGTTACAATAGCAAGCAATGTGATGTCTTATGTCATGTGATGCAATGTGATCGCTCATATTACTATGAATGGGAGAAAGAGTAACACATAAAATGGTGGAGTAAATTCACATTAATTGGTAAAGTCATTGCATCCCTGCTGCTGCCGTTAGAAGCTCCAGATCCTATAGAAACAACATGCTTAGATGCGCGGGAAAATAATAGTGTTCCTGTTTACTTTACATCACAGCTGATAAAAATCATTGATCCATATTGGTGGAAGTGAGATACTGAATGTTTTGAATACTTATATCTTCTAAATGCAAATTTTGTCATTGTTCCCATGTTTCCATTGTCACCATATTCATGCATTTAAATTTAATATGACCAAATTGTTCTGGGGGGGGGGGGGCATACCCATACCCCCGGAACCCCTTAGAAGAACCAATGTGCACCCACCACAGTCTCACAATATTCTATGGGGACACTGGGAATGTATTACTATTTTACTAGTACTACCTTACTATTTGTTTGTGGACCATGTCCAATGACCAATTTTTATGTATATTTTTTTTTCATTTTTTTTTCTTACTCTGTTTTTGAATCTGCTCACATATGTATATGTAAACGTTTATGTATGTGTCTTCAGTAAGGTACCTTGTAAACAGTTTTAAGTGACTATGTATATAAAGTTTTATATACCAAAATAAATAATAACTCAAATCTACAGCTACTCGAAAAGTATATTTTCTCATAAAGAAATAGTACACTGTCTAAACAAACCACTTCATCATGCTGGTCTGAGCCATTTACTCATAAACACTAAGTCATGGTTATTATCCATTAGCGATGCTTCCCCATGACTCAAATGGAGCCCATTTCCAATATTGATTTTACTCACAGCCAGCACAGTTACGCTCAGCTATCAAACATTCTGTATTCTCCATTTCATCAGAAATTCGAAATCAGTTAAGGGATCTTGATGAGAGCTCCACAAACAGCTGGTACAAATATTATTCACTCTTAATTCGCACAACAGAAGTTTATTCTTTAATGTGAATAAAAGGATTTATCAAGAAGCCTTTACATCTGCCACGATTGTCATGACAGGTGAATTTTGGTCAGATTTAAGGGCTGTTAGGAGAGTAGCAAGACAAATCTGACTAAGCCTTATGACTCCCTCGCCTGGCAAATGGAATCCACACTTTAATTACTACATCTCATTGAACTACAACTCCCTAAGGGGCACAGCTAAAGCCCACCCACACTGTTAAAATGGAATACATTCATAAAAGGAAAATGCTACATTAAGGGAAATTTACAAAGACTGATCTACCATTGTTTATTTGCACATGATACCTGCATTTTTGCACCAGATTTAATAAAGATATTATGCAAATAAGGCATAAGCACAACTGCCAAAAATACATTTGCATGGCATAATACTCATGTACTCGTCTACACGGATATGCCTGGATATATACAATGTAATGCTGTATTCACTGCCATGATTTGATGCATTATTGCTGTCATCTTCATTAGGAAATGCTTTTCATGAGGTAAAAGCAACGTTAAATTGCTGGGGGAAAAAATTGCAGTCAAAATGTTTTGCAAAAATTTCAGCTGAAGCTCAGTAACCATCTCACATATCAGATCATCTGTTTTGGGGTTTATTTGAATGGGAGTGGTTCCTGTCTGTGATGACAGAATCATCCACTGATTGTGGCTTCTGCTCAATTTTGTTGACATCATCATTATTACACTCTGTAGGAGTGTTTGTATTTGCATAATCTCTTTGATTCAAAGGCTGATTTCTACATGCATAACAAAAACACTGCACAGAAAAGAGCATCTATGACTTTTATGCCCAGTTTTAAAAAATCAGCCTTGTAAATATTGTGGAGGTTGTGTTTGCTTATTTACAGAGAAACAAGAGTTATGACATCATCTAAAAGCAATAAAACTCGCATGCAAACAGCCCAGGACCAGCTGGACAACACAATCTGCCATAACTCATTACACTGTAGTTTTTATGGCATCTTCCTTTGTGAGCAGATTTAATTTAACTGGAAAAAATATGCACAAGGATGCCAATAATTTAACCCACGTTTTTAAGTCATTTAAAAAAGCCAAAATATATTCAAAAGCATTCAGGCACCTGTGGTTGAGGATTCACTTTCAAATCCAAAAGACTTCCAGAATCCATCCTAGTGAAGCTTCCGGATGATGGTTATCTTCAAATGAGCTATAAGTCAATAGTCTCCACTACTTCTGTAATAAACTGTGAAGCCTGCACATCTAGGAGCCTTTAGTTGTTGTTCAGCAGCACAATAGGTTTCTTGAACTGTGAAGTGCAGACAAAAGTAAACGGTTGACAGGGATTGTCTTTTTCTGGCAGGGCAGTAATGAAACGTTATTGATGCTGGCTCCTGATGAAAGCACTTAGTCAGGGATCTCCACAAGAAGAGAGTGCTTTGCTTTTATCAGCACAAGCCCACTGCCAGTGAAGAGTAGCTCAGAAGATGAGGAAATAAGATTGCTTGTTTACTTGAGAAAAGGAATTAAATATTTCTTTGCTCCATATTGTTAATTAAAGAAGATATGTCAAAAGGATGCCTCATGTATTATAAACAGTCTCTTCTTTCTACCATTGTCCTCACTGGCCTCTGTTTTTTTCTATTCTGGAAGACTGTGTTTTTATGTAACTCTGGCACTTATTAACATTTTATGAGGCCAACTTCCCTTCTAAAGAGGGAGAGAGGGGAGGAGGAGAGTGGAAACAAAAAAAAGAGGGTGAATGTGATGGAGGAGGACAGTGGGAGTTGGCTGGTGAAAATAGAAGCCATCTATTTTGACCCATGTAAACAGGACCTTTCTAATAAGAGGCAAATTAAGAGTCAAAGAGAGAGGGAAATTGAGATGGCACCAGCAGAGTCAGAATCAGTGAAACTGTTTATATTTCTAAACACAAATTTGGTTCAGAAGCTGATTATTTTTTCTGTAAACAACAAACCAAAGAAAACATTAGCAAAGGATTCAATAAAAACACATCAATATTTTTTATTAGTAAGTCTCTTATACTCACCAAAACTGCTTTTATATGATCAAAAATTCTGTAAAAAAATAATATTGTGAAATATGATCTACAATTTCAAATGATTGTTTTCTATTTTTGAATATATTTTGAAGTGTAATGTATTCCTTTGATGGCAAAGCTGTATTTTCAGCAGTCATTAATTCAGTCTGCAGTGTCACATGATTCCTCAGAAACAACATTTATATATAGATCTGATCTGATGCACGAAACATTCTGTATTATTATCAATGTTGAAAACAGTTGTACTGCCTTTTTATTTATTTTTTTGGTGGAAAAAAGATGAATAAAAAATGTATCATACAGAATTCTCTCATGAATACAGTGCTCAAAAGAACAGCATTTAATTGATATAGAAATATTATGTAATATTTTCATTCCTTTCACTAATTTAATTTTCATCCCTTTTTTTATTTAAAAATAGCTTAAATTTCTGCTCTAAATAACACATAATCAGGAGAATAACGGGATCTTTAAACAGGAACTAACTTCATGAGCATCATGCCTCCTTTAATTTCCTTTTCTGGAAATGAAGTCCTGCTCTGAAACAGGGTGGTCCCTCTAATAACTGATGTAATTGTCCAACAAAAAACTAAGAAAAATCACTAAACACCTGATTAACAGATTATAAGAAAAAAGAAAAAGAAAAAAAGAATCAAGTACACAAAATCTTTTTCTTTTCTAAACCAGATATTAAAACTAAATAGATTTTCCTTCTCTGCCACCTTCCCTCTCTCTGGCTGATGACAGCTCACTCTCCATCTGAATCCTTCACCTATGTGAATTATTTTAAGTGCCTTTAAGTGACTAATTGTCTTTTCATACTTTCCCTTTCTGCATTTCAAAACTGTCATTGGACATTGCATTGAATATAATACAATCCAAGTGGTCAGCAGGTCCTAGGCTCATACTCATTTAGATGAGTTAATCATTTAGATGTTTAACCTTAAGGTGCAAAAATTATATAATAATAACAACCACAAAACTAACCTGTATTCAGAACCTGTGTTCTTTATTCAACATTACCTGTATTCAGTGTGACTGCACAAGAATCAGCATGCCATCTCATGTTTATTACCTTTTGAACAAAGGTTTACTCATTTCTTTTTACTTGCAAAAAGAAAAATGTACCCCTCTCTCTCTCTCCTTTACTGTTCTCGTCACCCCCAGTAGCAAAGCACATGCTAATTATCCATCTAGTTGTTTTCCTTCGCAGTGCCCTCTCTATTTCACTCTTTCTACGGGATATGTTCCCTTTCAAACCAACAACCTTCCACCCAAGTCCCCCTCCTTGCATCACTCTCTTTCTCTAGTTCTCTTTCCTCGGGCCGATGCACACACAGCACCCCTCTGCCCCGGGACTTGTCCTCCAACCCATCCTAAATAGGCCCTCTGTTCTCTTCGCTCTCCACTCCTCCTCCCTCTTCTCGGGTCCCATCATTTATAAGGCTCTTATCTGATTGCAAACGCTCCCACACTACCCCTCTCTCATTACCGATCTGACATGTAAAGGGTTTTATACCATCCTTCATAAAGTTAAACAAGTTTATGCAAGCTAATCGCAGGTTTTTTTTAGTGTTTTCAGACTTTGAAAATCGAGAAACTACTCCATATGCCTAAAGGGTGTTAATGGACTTGTCAGTCAGTGCTTTGTTGGTTTGGAAAAAGGCCCAAGTGTGTATCTTATAGTAAGGGAAACATAGGCATTATTGTGAGTTAATGTTTGCAATTAAGTCTTGGGGCTTAGCATTGAATCCACAGCAAAGAGTCTTAAAAGAGTCGAGAGCCGCCCTTCAGTGTTTTGGAGGCATTTCAAGGGGAGGAAATGTTCAAATGTGAGGAGATGGTGCTCAATCTCATCTATGTTTTGTTTTGACCCATTTTTAGATAGCGCAAGTGTGTGTGAAAGAGCGAGAGAAATTACTAAAATTCCTATGCATACCAGAGAAGAAGTTTATCTACCACAATACAACAGCATAGTTGTATTGCTTAAGTGAACGCAGACATACACGGTCTTGCCAGACCACACTTGTTCAAGGGGTCCTTATCTGATAAATAACAAATGTTAGACTTTTGATTATTCCATATCTCACACAGGTTTCATCATGTTTCAGTCTACAGTAGATTTAGATTCACACATAATTCAGTCAGTCAGGGTTTTTTGTGTTTACGGTCTTGTTCCAACAACTATATGTTTATTCTTTCAGGCTTGCCTGTTAAAAAAGGCATATATTGTAAGCTATACAAGCTCAGCTAGTCAGACAATCTTCATGCACTTCACAGAAACTAAACAGCTGAAGAAGAAGAATGAAATGCTGGGAGAGAAAAATGCAAGGTCATTGCCTTGTTTGTACCTTCTTTCAAAAGAATTGTAACTCTTTTCAAGAACAAAATGTGTCCCATAATATTTCCGCACATTTCTCTCCTAAAACAAGCTGTGGTCTGTTGGGTATAGTTTCATTATTAACACTGTTGTTGTGCTGATCTCTAATAAATAAAATAACAACATACAAAAGTTAACATTTTCTCAGCTCCAGACTGAATATGGTAGATATACAAGAGCATCTACATTGAATATGCTTTCCACTTCCGAATATGCAAAATCAATACACTGGGATCATCTCTGTAATGCATTTGTCAATTATTTTCTCTGTGGTTTTTGTAAAAGCACTTTTTAAATAATAAAAGTAAACAATACAGGATTTGACTGTGTTAACATCAGATGAAATTGTCATAGGTTTTATGCCAAAAAAAAAAGTTTCAATTACTGGTATAGTAGTAGATTATAGTGTTGACTAATTAAACAACATTCAGGAGTTATCCCATGATACTTAAAGGGACAGTTCATCCAAAAAATGTAAATTCTGTCATCATTTACTCATTCTCATGCCTCGTTCCAAACCTGGACCAGACTTTCTTTTTTCATCAATGGTAAACAAAACTATTTGTTACCAGCATTCTTCAAAATATCTTTCATTGGGAAGAAAATAAGTCTTGGGCTTGGAACGACACGAGGGGAGAATTCATATTCAATTCAATTCAACTTTATTTGTATAGCGCTTTTGTATATGTACGCGAATCATTCCTTTTAAGACTCACTCAAGCAACTCTTGAAATAATGTAACTGTATAATATATCATAATAAAATGATTTCCCTTTATCCCATCAAAAATCATCCTCCGATTCTTGGTAAACCCCTGAGTTTTTGCATGGCTTCTGCTTGCTACATTATCCCGTCATTTCAATAGATCGAGCTTTCAAGCAATATAATAGCAAGGTGTAAGTTATGCACCCCGTGATTTGGCACATGGCAAGAAATAACAGCATAGTGCAAATTTGTGTCTCTAAATTAAGTAAGGGATCACGCAAGAGTGAAAAAGTCCCAGAATGGTTGGAGACAACCCAATCTTATGATGACATAACTATTTTATGAGGTGGCGACTAATATGTACAATTTGATTTGTACAAAAACACAATAAAAAATAATATAAAAATAAAAAGTTGTCATGAGGGTCCATGTCTAAACCATCATTGGGGGATAAGCAGATTGCACAAATTCATGCAAATCAGCCATCAATTTGTCAACCTAAAATAGTTATGAATTGTAATTGGAGTGTACTATGTTGGAGAACAATGTTTTTTCTTGCTCCACAATGTTTTTTTTCTTCTCATCAGTGGGAAGGAAATGAAAACCTGGAGTGGATGGTAAACATAGTGATTACAGAATACTTGGAGAAAGAAGGGAAATTTGTGTTTCTTCACTCACAACCTGTTACAGTCCATTTATTGCTTAGGAACTCACAAAACGTTCAAAAATGTATAGAATATATGAAAAGTTATACTGGCCAAATTTTTTGCCTTTATCCTCAATAACTTTGTTTAGAACTCCTACATAAAATCTCATTTGTAGTCATGTTGTGATAATATGAACATATGACCATGATTAATTTTGCAGCCTCATGATAATATTCAGTATGAAAGCACTGCTGTTTTTGAATTATATATTCAGAAGCAGAACTTGAATGATGATGATAATAGTATGATGTCAAGCAAATAACACATTCAAACACCAAAGAGACCACCCAGGATAGACTATATCTGACTCACGAGGTCATAAAATATTTAGGACATGCACCTTCCTCATGGGAAATTGGGAATGGGATAGAAATGCAGTCATATCTCAGTTTTCTCTTCCCTGACGACATCCAATGTTTTCTGGATCAAAAAAAAAAAAAAGCTGAAGCTAATAACCGGTGGAGACAATCTGACAGCAACACTGTATTACTGCAAATCTACTCATTAAACTTAAGAAAAGCTCTAAGAATAGACAAACAAACCCGTTTCAACGTTCTCTCGAATACCTGCTAATGCGAATCACAAAAGCAGATATCGCAATCACAGCTGTGAGGAGGTATCAGGAGTTTACATGAAGCAAAGCTCAATAACTAGCTGCGCCACACATCTGACTCAAGGGGTCCCGAACGGGGACACTTAAATGAGCATGTGGAGTGTTTTGCTCCTCTAATATCCCCACACACATCCAAAACGTCATCTCAGAGCGACTATTACTTTTCAAACCTAGTGTTACCTTTCCGTCTCCGTTTTCTCCATCTTGAGTGTCGCCGAGCTCCGCACTGATGTCCTCTGGCGCATCTTCAGGGCTCTTCGCATCCCGCTGCACGGATGGTGTCGCTCCCATGATGAATAACGTCGCTGTTTCTCCTTTTTTTAGTCAAATAACGAGCGTTCAAAAGGAAGTAGGTATCCAACAGCCCGTATAAATGCGTCCTGCAGTCCGTCCCGAGGGTTGTCTGCTTTGGAAATTGTTGAAAAGTGTCTGTAGGTTCCCTTTTAGGAGCCCTCCTCCCATCAGTATCACATGGAGAGCAGCCAGACACGCCTTACAGCATCAAACCAGAGAGAGACCCGGGAGTGCAACACCATCAGCCTGCACAACACGCATTTAATATGGCCAACAACCTCGAAGATGATTGTACAAGTTATAGAAGATTTAGATGGACAAAATAGTTTTGAGGCATGAACTTACAGGATATATTGGTTTAGTTTATAAGTTGGTGTCATTTTTAATAATGAAAATAAAATGGTATTGATGGGATGTGGTATGATATTTAATCTATAAAAATAATTTTTGAGCTCATGCACAAAATAAAAAAAAACATGAATGTTTTCTGTTAGTGTTATAACTTAAAATAACAAAATGTCTTACAACTCTTTCCAGTTTCCCCTATAAAACATTTTTGAGAACAAAAAGTGCTCATAAACTACACTTGCTTGAAACTACACAGCTGATGAAATTTCATAGAATATTAAGATTTTTATTAAAGCACCTCCCTTAGTAAAATGAAATGTACTGTATGCAGAACCATTAATTTTACAATGGCATGCAGCTGCGGTAATAAAAATATTCAAGCTCAAGCTTTAGCCCTGGTTTTATTTACAGACAGTGGAAATGTCAACATTGGGTGCCGGATGGGCCTCCACAGAAAAACAGCCCAATGGAACGTGTCCCGCGGGAAATCTCAAATTAAGAGAGCACTGTAGTTTGCGTCCACATGCTAAACCAACCATGGAGCGAGGTCCCTCTCTCTCTCTGTTAATTGGGTGTTTGGCTGTGCTCCAAGGCATTTTGTTTAGAATCTTTGAATGCGTAAATTACAGGCCAAGTTTGCACAAGCCACCTCGTGGTGGCACGATACATTGGCTGTGTGTTTAGAGAAGTAAACAACACCTATTGTAAGGCTTAGAATTAAAATTAGTAATGCATTCAGTTTTTTTAAGCAGTTTAATATGGATCAGGTTTGGATAATTTGGTTATATACACTGTAAAAAATTGTCTTCAAATTAGCAGTAACTTACTGGCAACAATTATCCAGTAGTTGCTGTAATTCATTCAACAGTAAAATTACCGTAACACTAACTACAGTAATATTGAATAAGCATTTTATTGTATTTTTTTACCATTTCAAAGTACAATATTACACTATCGATTTTTAATAATACTGTATAGTATTATACATTCTGAAATGTTATTTAAATTTATTTTATAGTGCTACTGTATAACATTTAGAATTTGCAGAAAACCTGTAAAAGTGCCATTTCAACAGGTATTTAAGCTAGGCAAAGACCATTCCTGTATATGCTTTTTTGCTGTGCTGGGCGAAAGTTTGGACATTGTTATAGGATAACTTGCGCTATAATAAAAGAAGAGGGGAAAACATTTAAAGAATGAACTGAAGACATGTTCGCATTTCAGAAATACCCAGACCATATTTAGAGGCAGTAGTCTGTGGTGGTAAGAGAAGTGGTGTGTTTTGAGCACAAAGTTAAATCCATAATTTAAAAATACATAATTTTAAAAGCTCAAGTTTTTATGACTGTATTGAGAGTGGCTTCATAATCTTTTTTTTTTTTTGTCCTAAAAAACTTTATCTTATTACTTAGAGCAGTGACCTACATCAAACATTGTGTAGGTGTGGGTTTGATCCAGGTTCTTTAGACATTGAAATTTTATTTAATATTGACTTTGCCCAGCATGACCCCTCACACATGTAGTCCCGTGTTCAAGTGATTCAAAACTATAATTTGGATGTTTAGTTACCTTTAAGGATCACTTGCAGAGTGAGGCCCAATGACATATAAGATGGAATCCAAAGTAAATCAATTACAGTTATTAGTAAATAATGACTACTTTTTCTTTTTAGCTGATGCTAAATGAGGCAAATAAAAAATAATCCAGATAATTGGTGTCTGAGTTGCCAAAGACTTTGTCTAAATGTCACAAAAGAACAGCCTTAAAATATTATTAAATCAGCATCTCTGTGTCCCAGACAACAGCATAACCTAAGTGAAACATAATGACTGGTTTGAGATTCTTGTCACAGACATGATCTTTATGAACTGACATTAACGACTGGGTACAGCTAATTCAGATAGTTGCCTGTATTTGTTAAACTAAAGGGACGATGCTGTAATAACCACGTTGATACACAGAATGTTATTATAATAGTATATAATACCATTCAAAAGTTTGGGCCCACTAGGGTTTGTTTTTAAGGATGCATAAAATTGATCTAAAGTGAAAGGAGAGACATTGATATTGTTACAAAATATTACCATTTCAATTAAATGCTGTTCTTTTTACATTTCTATTCATAGGAGAATTCTTTAAAAAAAAAAAAATTCCACAATACAGCACAACTGTTTGTTAACATTGATAAGAAATGTTTTAATCTGCATATTTGATCATGTTGCACTGAAGAGTGGAGTAATGGCTGCTGAAAATTCAGGTTTGCCTTCACAGGAGTAAACAACATTTTAAAATACTGAAATGTGACTGAAATGTCTTAAGTCACTGGGGCATATTTGTAGCAAGTGTCAAAAATACACTGTATGGGTCAAAATTATAGATTTTTCTTTTATGCCAAAAATCATTAGGTCATTAAGTTAAGATCATGTTCCATGAAGATATTTTGTACAATAAATAAATACCATAAATATATCAACACTTATTTTATTTTTAGTAATATGCATTGCTAAGGACTTAATTTGGACAACTTTTAAGGTGATTTTCTAAATTTTATTTTTTGATCAATTAAATGCAGCATTGATGAGTACAAGAAACATTCAAAAACATTACAAAATCTTACCAACCCCGAACTTTTGAACTATAGTGTATTAAGTGAAATGTATTACATACAGTATGTGCACCTGGCATGGTGACCTCAATGAAACCCCAACAAAAGGTCAAGAGTGTAACTATAGCAGCAACAGAAACTTATGCAATAAATAAAATAATTAATTTCCCCCTCTTTTAAATTTGCAACCCCCACCCCACCCCAAGAGATTAGAAGTACAAGAGACTACAAGTTTTTGTGTTTCTAAGTATTTGAGTAAATGTCAAGCTGAGCTGGTCGGCTAACTATGGGTGTCTTCAATGACAGAAGCAAAGGGCCTCTTTTGAGTACTGCTGCCCTCACAGGGTGTCTCTGAATGGACTGCGTCCTGTAGAGGCAAAAGAATGGAAAGACCCTTTGGGGGCCAGTCGTCTGCTACTGTTTGATGCATCACAGCTCTTTATCCTAATAAAAGACGCAAAATCTAATCTAGAGGAATTCCATCTTTGTTGACCAACAGTTTGACTTCACAATAAAGATGAGTGATACATTAACTAGCTCATACATGTGCACACATCACTAATGCATTCTCTCACACACTCATTCCGCACCAAAAGTGTTTGGTAAAAGTGGCACATTAATAAACAAAAATAAAAAATGAATAAATGAAAATGTTCACCATCCAATTTTCAATGTCCAGTATTTACACTGAAATACTATTTTATTTTTTATTTTTGTTGTTCTTTGACTGCCTTTTTTCACTGTAGAATCTATAATACTGGAAAAATACAGGTTTTCAAGAATACATAACTGTTGCAACAGTCAATGGAATTCTTCTTTACTCACGTAGCACACAGTAGTTTAAGACGCAGAATAACAGATAACAGTGGAATGTCTAAAACAAGACTTTCTGGCATGTACCCACATGCATACACAGGTAGTGAGATCTATGCAACACTTTTACATTTATGTCATTTGTATCAGAAAGAGAGAGAGAGAACAGGCGTCAAACCACTAACCCCACTTGTAATTTTGTTTTGTGTAGTGTCTAAAAAAAGCACCTTCGATTTAAGATTTATGGCATATTTGGCTGTAACACTGAAACTGTTAAACAATATTTAAAGTTATAAAAGAAAAGAAAAAGAAATGGAGTTTGCTTGAATATTGTTACCATATTCCATAGGTAATCTGAAACATTTAAGATAGAAATATTAAAGCATTAATGAATTTTTAGCTTTATAAAAAATTGTGCGTTATTAGGTTGTAAACACAAAAGCACTATGTAAACAGAAGGGTTAACAGCAACAAAATGTAAAGCTTAAAACTTCACACTTCAAATCTTCAAACCAACAACTAAAAATTTAATTAAAATAAGAAGTTACTGCTAAATACAAAAATCATAAAGCTAGCTAACATTTAGGAGTTAAACCTGGATGAGCTGTAATCATTGGCATATGAATGGAGGCCTACACAGATGCTGAGGAACACCTGAGAATGGAGGAAAGCAAGAAAGAGGAGAAAGAAAGTGAGGGAGAAAGTTTAAGGTACATTCAGTCAAATCTGATCTTTTTGTTGTGTGGCATAAACAAAGCACAAAAACAAAGTCATTGTTCTGGCACTGTTAATGTGTTCTTACTGGTCAAAAGCATGTGTGACTGCAGAAATGTGCTCAGAAGAGTCCTTTTATCTCCTCCGTCACAGGATCAAGGTCAATGTCGTAGAAACAGGGTCGCGTAGGCAAGCCTGGCATGGTGCTCATCTGAAAGAAAAATAAACTTTATGATAGCCAATGAATTTATTATGCAAAACATTTTGTGTACAAATATAACATCACAGCACACAGTAATTGAGTCAGAAAGTGAACTGGAGGTTTGTTGAATTAAGTTTAGGTACTTAAAGGACTATAACTGATACATAAACAAGTGTTTAAATTAGCCTATTTCCTTTAGATTCACAATCATAAATTCAGGTCTTTCAAAGATGTTGTTAAACCTTGCCAAACATCTATTCTAGGCAAATCTTGTTATCTCCAAATCACTTCCGTGGCATATTGATCTCAATTAAACAGAGACTAATGCTGGAGCCACTAAAACTTGCCGTTTTTTAAAGAGACAATTGTGGTGATAATTGCTATCATTTACAAACGGCTGCGTCTATTACTATTGTGAAATAAAAATTGAAGATGTCTAAATATTTTAATGTTTTAGAATATTAAACATGGAAATGTTAACAGGTCAATGTATATAAGCAATCAATAATCACTCAGTTTTAAAAAGTATGCAGACTTAGGATTGCTTTATTGATTAAGGAAAACTTAAAGGTCATCATTTTAATTCCCTAACAACAAAATCTGTAGCCAGTGGTCAAACCAATCGATTATATAAAAGAGAAATAAACAACCCTAAAAATACCACAGATTAAAATCAAGTGACTGGCATACACGTGAGACCCAGGCAAAAGAAATAAATTATCTTAATTAAATTATCATAAAAAATAAAAAAATGGCCCAAGACAAAAAAAGAGACAGGAAACATGTCATTTATCCAGCAATTTCACCTTGCCCAAAGAATGTAAAACTCAAATATAAAGATCCTGCCTTTGTTTTCTGTAGTCACGTGCACTTCTGAGAATGAAGACAGACATCATCCATCCCAACCTTTTATTGAGACTTCCGTTCTCCATCTTTTCTTAGAAACTTCATCACAGCAACCAGAGCTTGAAGTATTTTAAGGAAATATTGACAACCCAGGAGCTGTTTAATGTCTTATTAGAATAAATTAAATACCTTGTAGAAAGATAAGGTGAACCAGTTGAGCAAAATCTGACCAGTTTTTTAGTTTTACATATTTTTTTTTAATAAAAAAAGAAAAACCAAGTTGGCAAAATGAAAAAAAGTTATGATCCAGAGCATGTCATCACCATGTGGCTCAACTAATAGGTAAATCTCCAAAGATTGGATAGATCAATTCCATACGACCCTAAGAATTAAAACAGACCTGGTTTGGGACTTAAATCCAAATGATTCAAATTTTGGGCATTTTCAGCAACTGTACACATTTCTTACCAATTAGCTGCACTTTCTTCCAATTTGCTTAAGTACCATTATGGCACAGTGTCGAAAATACATAGCAGTTTCAACTGTTGTTAAAAGCACATGAGACTAAACCCAGATTGGTCAGGTTGAAGCTCCAACTCTCCCCTATCTCTGAGACAGATGCAACACTGTCTCCGCAAATTCACTTAAAAGGTCATCTGCTTGGCTGTGTGGTGTTTAGATGTCTTCTGTGCTAAAAAAACATACAAGGGATTCAATTATTGACCAGGATACAAATCTGCACTCATAAAGTGAACCTTCAACAGTTTTTTCCCTTCGGTTAAAGAGTTCACTTTGTGTCGTCATAAGAGCATTGCCATGCAAATAAACAGAAAATGTAGTTGCTATTCTAAATTAAGCCAAGAAATTCCCACAATTATTTCCATACACAATACTCCATTACATAGTCAATGTTCAAGAACAAATGGCAACTTGATTCATTTGAACACTTCAAATGGGCCATGTTTTCCTAACCGCAGACAATTGTGTCGGTTTATACTTTCTACTGAACATGCTCTTTGCACCAGTCTGCAGTTGACATGTGCTCATGTCAGCATGGTGGTCAGGTTGCCAAAACACCAAAAGTCTTCCAGCAGTATCATCAGGAATTCATTGTGCAGCTTACAGCAGACACGGATTTGGGCAATAAATTTCCTGAGCTGAATGGAAGCTAATATCCACTGAGTCCCATTGTTCTCTGGCTGACCCCCTCCCTAGCATATCTGATGCATGACATCAGTTACTTCATCCTGTAGCCCCCCATGACTGCTTTGTCCCTCGGGGTCTGCCCTTGAAAGAAACAGGCATAATAACACACACCTGTCTTGTAGCCTGAGCCCCGCAGTTAACTATGACTATGACTGAGAGACAGCAAACATTCTGTTCATAAAATAATGCAATCTTTTTAGTATCTGAAGAAAAAAATCACTAAAAACAAGACCTGTAGAGAACTTTTTGCTAATAAATTTGACCTTTGCTATCATATAATCAATTACAGGTAACCCTTTAGTATAAGGGACCAATTCTCACTATTAACTAGTTGCTTATTAGCATGCCTATTATTAACATACTGGCTGTTTATTAGTACTTTAGTTTAAGGCACACATTCTACATCCCTAATCCTCCCCAAAATCTAAACTTAACAACTACCCTACTAAATATTAAAAAGCAGCAAAAGTCACAGTTAATGGTTTGTTAATAGTGAAAACTGGAACTTGTAAAATATATTCAAACAAAAAAAACATTAAACATTATTTTAAATGTGTAATATTTCACAAATCACAATTACTGTTTACAACATTACTGTTTTTATTGTACCTTTGATCAAATTAATACTAGAGGCTTCTTTAAGAGGCTTCTTTCAAAAGAAAGACCCTGAACATTTAACAAATAGTAAAAAAAAATAATAATAATTAAGTATGAATTAATCTCATTCCAGACTTTATTGCATGGTAAATGATGATCGTAATCTCTAAGCTGCTCTTTTTTCCTTAAACCAAAACAGGATGTTTTTTTATTTTATTACTTATGGGCCATGGAATACATTTTCAAAACTTAATATATTTTATTGATATTTTGAAAAAACGTCAGTAAAAAAATAAAATAAAAAATAATAACCTTGACTTCTGAAAGTTGTGACTGTATTACAATCAAGCAAGCAAAAGAACTAGATTTGAGGAAAGAAATAAAGAAAATAAAGAAAACCAGAAGAGCAGATAGAGATGAAGAGATTACACCGAAGTTCAAAGCACTGGCAGTAAATTCTGAGGCGGGTTGGAGTTGAGAGGTCATGAGCGCTGGCCGTGTGTCCCGCAGCAGGCCCATGGAGATGAAAGGGGACAGAGCGTTGGTCAGACCGGAGGGGCTGGGTCACAGTCACCCATCTCCCAGCATGCCGCACAACAGACACCTCACCCCGACCCTGACCCATCACTGCAGCCAGGACCTCACTCTCAACCCGGAAATGAGCTTCCTTCCCTAAACCTTACCCAGCCAACAAAACACACAATGCCAGAAATACACAAAAATACTGGCTTGATCAAACTGGGGCACAAAATCCAGTTAGACAGGATGTGATCAAATCAAAATAATCACATTTAACTTTTTTTAACCCATCTAACCAATAGATTTTAAACTTCATACATGTTTATAAATGTTTTAATTGATAACTTTAAAATGTACAAACAGAACGGGAGAATAAAGAGTCTTGTTTTATATACCCCGATGTGGGAAGTCTGATTGGAATGGCGGTTCCTAAGGTGAACCAGCTGGGTTTAGGAAGAAAGTAGAGAAAACATTGGGGGAAAAATCCAGGGACGCAGTATCTTAATGAAAACCAAAAATATGCGCACACTCAGAAAAGCATGGGTCATTCAAAAGTTGACCTCCAAAAAAACACACATGCTCTAAGCTCTGTTTTCACAGGGCTTAATCAAACTGTCTCACAGATTTCATCATGAATCCAAACTGAGAATCTAGTAGACTTCTCATTAAATGAAAACTACCTTGACCAAACATTTTATATCTGCCTTAGGCCAAGCAATATTGGCTTTTAGAGAGTAAAAAAAGGAAGGCAAAGGAATTTGGCATGAGTGCTGTTTTTAAAAGCCCTAACAAGGTCATAGATCACAGGTTCAACCCTAATCCTGGATCCTATTAGTAACTGAAACATTCACCTACAAGCAAAGGAAATAATAATAAAAGAAAGTAATATGAAGAGGTAGTGAATGGCATCAAATAGGTGTAAGCCATCAAATATATCAGGAAGGAAATTATGTACATGTAGACAGAAAGGAAAAGAATGTAATAAGATGATCTTCCATCAGATTTCGAGGATAATTACTCACAGTTCCAACTAAAGGGTAGATAAACCCTGCCCCGATGCTGGCACGAATGTCTCTGATTGGCAGGATAAAACCAGTGGGAACACCTTTTTTCTCAGGCATATGAGAGAGAGACAGGTGGGTCTTAGCCATGCAGATGGGAAGAGCACCGAAACCCTGTGAGAGATTTACAGACTGTTAATATCCACCAGGACAAGCACATCTCTTGACATCCGTTAGCTGTTATGTTGTGAGATTCACTGCTTCACAGGATTCAATTCAAACCCGTTGGGCCAAAATTATCTAACTATTTGATATAATTCAGCACACAGCTCATAAAACACATTTTCTACCAACATCAAACATTAGAAGATGGTGAAACTTAAAACTGGTAAACAAATACAAGCATTAAAACTTGACACTGTTTGATAGAGTAGGTGGATTTCAATGAATCAGTTCAAATCACCAGTTTCAATGAATCCATTCAAAACTATCTTCTTGTATATAAAGATATAGAATTTTTTTTTATGTTATATTGGTGCATGTAAATAAAAAAAAGCCATATTAAAAGTTTTAAAATATTTATATAACCTTTAAGATTAAAATAAAAAAGCTCAAATATCAAAATTGTACATGCATTTGTTAAGTTCGGTGGCAATGTACAGCCCTTCTCACCTGTTGATTGTAGTAGTCTATCTTAGCTTGAGCCTCAGGTGAAAGCTCAATATCATCAGCACCATAAACCTTCTGTGCAATAGTCCGAATTTTCTCTACAATAGGATCCTGTTAAAAAAAAAAAACACACACACAGGGCTTACTTACTTAAAAATGTATGGGAAAAAGAAAAATTCATTCAAACAATTTAACTTTTTTTTTTTTTTTCAATAGAATTTAAGGTGCGTCCCAAATCACACAGAAAATTCCAAAAAGAAAAAGTGCACTTTAAACACCCAGATGATGCACTTAAAGAACCAAAACAATTAATAGTAGAATATTGGACACTTCATGCACTCAACAGTCACAGCTTCAGTTACATAAAGAAGGGGGAGGGGCTATAAGACTTGGATTATAAATGACAAAATAACCATATATAATTCATACACTACATGGTTGAATACATTGTGCATAAATACGTAGTATATGAGTGCATAGTGTATAGTGCATCATTTGGGAGGCAGCTTTAGCTTCCCACTATCTGGTGGTTATAAAATCCCCTCAGCCAGTTCTCTGTTTAGATGCTTGGGATAGCAAGTGTCCAGACCTCTAATAGGATAATAGAGGCAAGCTAGAGCCAAGAGCAGAGATTACCACACCTTTCATAGCATCACTTAAAGTCACAACCTCTAAGCTCACTTAGGTTAACCCAAACCAGCTGATGACCTTACATTCCCTCCCAGCCCCATCTTAACCTGACATATACACACTAGGAGCAACACTTGTACAGCTCATGTTTAAACCATCCATCAGAGACAATTTGCTCTGTCTTAGTGGGGATTCACGTGTTACCTTCACGTGTTACCTTTAGTTCAATGTTTGCTTTATTAATATTTAAAGTATTATTTTCACAAATAATTGTGTCTGGCTTCACCTGGAGATTGTACAGGAACTGGAAATGGTTCTTCTGAGATGCAATTTTCTTCACAGCATGTGCCAGCTCCACAGAGCCCCGTCCACCTCTGGACCAATGATGACACTGCACAGCAGCTGAAGCCCCAGAAGCCTCTGCGATGCGACACACCATGTCGATCTCTGCTTGAGTGTCAGTCCTTCACAGAAAGAGAAATGTCACAGGGCAAACACAACACTTTGGCTAAATATGGTCATTAATCAAAAAGTGGGGGGAAAATATAACTTCCAGACATACTGGAAAGACACACTTACAAATAAGCTCAATTTGGACACCATCTGTTGGAGTTTTTGATCACACGCTTTCTCACTTATTACTCTGCTTTACGTCAACCATTGCTATTTATAAATTGTTTAATAAGCCAAAATTTTCAAACCTCATGTTTTGGGAAGAAAATGCATGTTGCAGAATGAGTTTTTCAGATAGACCTATTCTTACTTGAAGACATTCAGAGCAACGACCACAGGGACTCCAAAGAGATGAGCGATCTGAATCTGTTTCTTTAGGTTACTGCAGCCATCTGCAACCAGCAGCAAATTCTGATAGAAAAAGGTAAACATGGACATTTAATAAAAAAAGAGAGTCTCATTGCAGGCTTGAATGTCATTAATATTTAATAAATAAGATTTTAAATAAAAAACATTCGAGCACCAGCTGAGCTTTCCAGAGGAAAATGATCACACCAGTCTCAGAGAATAGCTATCCAAAGCTTCAGTGCTTTCTGTTCCTCATTACAGAACCGCACAACTAGCTTAATCACTTGAGTTATTTTCTCAGCTGGGGTTGCTTTAGAGAGACTGATGAAAAGCAGGTATGGTATTTCTTAGACGACAACAACTCCCATTACGCCTCGGTGTCTTTAGCTTCAACAAAACAGATTGTATTTACCCTGTTAATTGAATAACACAAACCACATTAGGGAGGAAGAAGGGAACTGGAGGGGGTGGAGATAATGTGTTCTGGGCCTTTGCCTGAGTGAGGTGAGGCAGACACTCATTCATTTACTTCCCTACCTCCTTCCAACCCTCTTTATTTTCATCCTGTCTTTGGGGAGCAACATCGCCACTTATTGTTGGAGTAGGATAGTACACAAGTGCAAAAAAAAGTGTTCAAAACATCTTGTTCTTACTAAAGTTAAATCATTCACCCTACAAATATGGTCATTTGAAGTAAGACATTGCTTACCTCACTGATATATTCTTTAGGCAGTGGTACACCAGCTGTAACCTTAAAAAATACACAGTATATTCAGAAAGTTGAAATATATTTGGCATATAAATGTCAGGCATGTAAAGAGATTATGTGAGTATACACACAGCAGCACACACACTTACATTTGGTCCACCTCCATGCATCTTCAGAGCCCGAACAGTGGCTACCAGCACCACAACATCAGGTGTGAGCCCAGACGTCCGACACTTAATGTTGAAGAACTTCTCCATGCCAATGTCAGCACCAAAGCCAGCCTCCGTCACTGAGCAGGGAAGGAGAACGAAATTAATAAATTGTTGAGAACTTTTGCAAATAAGAATCTTCAAATAAAAACTGCTCTATTGTGCAAGATTCAGATGTAAACAAATATTCTGTATCATTACCTTATTATTATTGCATAGAGCCGGATAAGAGCACATAACACACACATGCTTTCTCACAAGTAAGAATAAAAGCAACCTATAGTTAGACAATAAATCACAACCATTTTAAGAGTGAGCATGTAAGTCCTCTCCGTATGTTACTGCGGTCATGAATGAGTGATCAATGGAACATTTCACTGTTCAAGTGCTGAAAGTGGTGTACAAAACATGATCATCTCAAACTGTTTTGTTAAATGTTTTCAAGTGTTTATTTGTTTTATGAATGAGAGATATCAACTCTTTGTGTTTGAACAAGTCAGTCATTGAACAGTAAGCATGTGTGGAGTATTTCCATGTACCCATTTTTCCCAGAACCCTGCGAGCTTCCTGTGCTACTTCCCAGGCTTTTGGAGCAGGAGGTAATGGGAAGGCTAATGTTGTTCTTTCCACCAGAGAGGTCTGGCATATTTTCTGAGGCTCTACATGTTTGTGTGTGTGTGTGGTGGTCAGGCATTTTGTTTTGAATGGAAGTAATCTTCTGAAGGTAAGCCTTTTGTTCAGTCACACACTCATCAGCTCTTGGTCACTTACATTTAACTTCATGTAATTCAATTACCATATGATGGAAAGATTTAAGCATTTAAACGTAATTTAAGAAATCTAATTATTTTGCATTGATAGCATGTCCAGGGTGTCAACAGTGGGGCAGCTCTGGAAGACAAAGGAGAATGATTAGGTTCAGGAAGGAAGCGAGAAAGGAAAGAATTTGTTGAGAGTATGTTTAAGACCGAAAAAGGAATGATTAGAAAAGAAGGAAGGAAGGAAGGAAGGTTTTGGAAGGAAAGAATATTTAGGAAGGAGAAAAGGAAGGTAGGACTGAATAGACAGGAAAGAGGAAAGGAAGGATTGAATGTTTGGAAGAAATGAAGGCAGGAAGGAAGAAAGGCAAAACTGCAAAGTAAGGAAAGAAGGAAAAGTGAAAGTGAGTGAGTGAAGTGATGTGTGGCCAAGTACGGTGACCCATACTCAGAATTTGTCCTCTCCATTTAACCCATCCAAGTGCACCCACACAGCAGTGTACACACACACACACACACACACACACACACACCTGGAGCAGTAGGCAGCCATATTGCTGCAGCACCCGGAGAGCAGTTGGGGGTTCGGTGCCTTGCTCAAGGGTCTCAATTCAGTCATGGTATTGAGGGTGGAAGAGAGTGCTGTACATTCACTGCACCCATCGACAATTCCTGCCGCACATGAGACTCAAACCCACAAGCTTCGGGTTACAACTCTCTAGCCATTAGGCCACGACTGCCCCCGGAAAGTAGGAAGGCAAGTAATAAAGAAAGAGTCCCTAGAAGGGAAAAAAAAGATAAGAGGGAATGTTTAGAAAGGAAAGAAAGAAAGAAGGACGAAAAGTTTAGGAAGAAAGCAATTAATATTTAGGAAGGAAAGGAAGCAAGGAAGGTAGGTTTAGAAAGGAAGAAGGTTGCAAATTCATCCTATAAATCTGTATAATACTGTATACATTTATTTTAGTAACTAAGAAATCATTTTGTGTATAGAGTCACAGAAGAAACACACATTAAAGCACAACACAAGCCTGCTGTTACAGTTATTTCAATTATGCATGTGTGTGAAACAGGCCAAAAACCATGGAATCAGTGTGTTATCCTGGAGGCAGTACTCATGACCTTGAGACGACCAGGTGCTGTAATAAACTGACCCACCCCACCCGTATATGGGTGTACATCACCAGGCCTCGGGTCACCCACACACCAGTCAGGTACAGATTTACAAAGGGAATGTGAGGTGGGGAGTATGTTATTGCCCTTCAGGAACTTTCAGAGAACTATCAGAACATCTATCAGTCTGAGGCTTGTGTGCAGTGATTTTTGTTTGTGGTGGTTCTGTGAAGTGGATCTGTTGTGTATAATCAGCTGATAGGCAGCGTCCTCCCTCTCACCCACAGCAAAAACACTACATAACACACATACCTTGGCATCAGGTAATACATACACGTCGCCCTCCTTCACTAATATTTTGCAAAAGTCAGCAACTCCCAGCATTCCTACTGTTAGTTGAGGCTGATCCTCCAAGTCTAATATGGACTTCTCTGAATTCAAGTACAAAACCCATCTGCTTGTCTTTCGCAATGCGATTAAACAAACAATTCATTTCATACTGTGCTCCACAGAGGGGCCTCTTGTAAAGTTTCTAGGGCTGTACAATTTAAGGGGTAAAAAACCTAATTGTCATTTATACAAAAAAATACAATTGTAATAAGACATAATGATGATGATAATTACTAAAACATTACAATTAGAAACACTACTGTTTTAATGTTTCTTTGTAATTTTTTTTTTTTAAATTCCAGTAAAACATTAAAACAGTAGTGTTTATCGGCACTGAGTTTTTATAAACATCTCAACTCATGACACCGAGCTACTTGTGTATAAAAACTCATCATGCATCACATACATTTAATTAAATTGCAGCCTTTGCAATTTGATAATCTCATTAAGCCATATTGTGATTTGGGTTTTTATTTAGGTTAACCATGCAGCTCTTTTAGAAGAATTTACTATTTACACACTGGCAGAAACTCAGCCGTAGCAAAAAGTAACTGAAATTCTAGAGGCGGTAACTCGACACAGCTTTGCCTGGTTTGGTAGGCAGTGTTTTCATTGGGCTTACACATTTCAGCTTGTCCTTAAATGAGGGGGTGAAGCTTACACAGTTCTTAGTGTGGACCACAGCTCATCCGCCATTCCCAGCATTCTTTTAGTGTCTGGGGCATGTTGCGGAGCAGAGGAGAGATAGAGAATAGCAAAGGAATGAGTGTGAAATGGAGAGAGGAAGTAATAAAGTGAAGGAGAGATGGGAAGATAGTGTGTGTGTGTGTGTGTGTGTGTGTGTGTGTGTGTGTGTGTGTGTGTTTTGCAAGGCACGTATGTTCAGGTGTGCTGAAGACGCCGAAGACTAGTTTGGTTCAGCTTTAAAAACAAATAAACTAAATTGTCACGTTACATAACCAAAGCTATAAATGGTTAAATGGCTACTATAAATGGTTACCAGCTTTTCCTCCTCCAGAGTTTAGCAAAATAGCAATTCATACCACTAGGCAATTAGCCACTTAGTCATACCACTTAGAATAACATTTAAGTCTAGAAAATAGCCTGATGCAACTTGCTACATGTGAGTCAAAACTGGACCCTATTTAAACATTTGGAAAATATATTTTTTTAAAGAAATGTTTGATTTTTGTTTTTAAGGAGAAATAAAATTTCCTATAAAAATGTATCATGGTTTTCACAAACATACTTAGTGTTTTCAACACTGATATTATTAAGAAATGTTTCTTGAGCTCCAAATCAACCTACCAGAATGATTTCTGTAAGATCATGTGACACTGAAGACAGGAGTAATGAAGCAGAAAAATTCAGCTTTCATCACATTAAATTACACACAATATTATTGTAGTTTTGATCAAATATCAAACATAACTCTTCAAAAACATAAAAGACAAAAAACTTAAAAGTAATGTTTTACATATTCTTTAACATTAAAACTACATAAAAATAAATGTAATTATATTAAATTAAAGGTTTATTGATTTGAGTTGTTTCAGAAAAACAGGACTGCATTGGGTAAAATAAGTTTATATATGCAATCTAAAATTTAAAAGGCTTTTTTACTAGAACAAGATGTAACAAATGTATTATAAACAGGCATTTTGGGGTTCAAGCATGACAGGATTCTGTGGTAATGGTGGGGAGGGGTGGTATCAAAATATATTTGTGAACAGGAGTCTTGTTATTTTAACTTACCCCCCAACATGGCCTTTGTCTCTGGTCAATGAATGTGTGTGACTATAAAAAGATGCAGAGGTGTGCGACTGAATGTGTTTGTTTGTTTGTGTGTGCACTCACCAACATAGCCCTCTTCTCCAACTAGTTTAAGAGCCAACTTGTCTGCCAAGACAGAGGAGTTTCCATGGGCGATGTTAGCGAAAGGTCCAGCATGCACAAACACTGGAGAGCCCTGACATGACAAAGACATAAACAATATCAGTGCACATAACCCTGCATTTCAAAATATCACACATTAGCAGGTGTGCCTCAAGATTACCTGAAAATACTGTAGAAATGTTTAATTAAGAGCTGGTGACTAATAATACAAGATGTAGGGTTTAAAGAGTTAATTTACCCAAAAATGAAAATGAAAATTACTCAACAAATTACTCACCCTTATGTCATCCTAGTTGTAGATGACTTTCTTCTTTCAGACGAATCTAGTCAGAGTTATATTAAAAATGGTCTTTGATCTTTCAAGCTCACTCAGCGGGTGTTGCCTGCATCAGTCCAAAAGAAATTAAATAAAACACACCCACCCTTAATAAAAAGTGTCTCACATGGCTTCGGGGGGTGAACAAATGCCTCCTGTAGCGAAATGATGCATTTTTGTAAGAAAAAAAAAACATTTAAAACTTAATCACTTTAATCTAGCTTGTGCTCATTGTTGTACACAGAAGCAGCTCCGGGCGGATGACGCATGACCTCGGCTTTGTGCATGCGCTGCTCAGAAGTGACGAACGCAGAAGCACAGAGAAGAGATCCAAACAAAACAATGGTAACTAATTAGAAGTACATACTACATAACGAGGATTTGTAAAGAAGAATGTAGGAGGATTTTGATATAAGCCAAGAGGAGACTGGTTTTCCTTTGCTAAAGTAAGGAAACTTTGCTTCCTTTGCTCCTGTTAACAAACGTTGCTTTTCACGAGACTCACCAGCGCATGTGCAACACTGGCCTCATACGTCATCCACCCGGAGCTGCTTCCGTGTACCACTCTTGGCGCAAGCTAGATTCAAGTGATTATTACATTTTGAATATGGATATTTTTCTCACAAAAAGGCATCGATTCGCTACGCCTTTGTTCACCACCCTGAGACATGTGGATGGGCGCTTTTTATTTAACTTCGTTTGGACTGATGCACTGCAACACCTGCTGAGTGCCATTAAACAGATTGAAAGATCAAAGAGTGTTTTTTTATAACTCTGACTGGATTGGTCTGAAAGAAGAATGTCATGTAATTTATGGGCTAATTTTCATTTTGGGGTGAACTAACCCTTTTAGTAGTCAATCTACATGCCTGAGTTTTTTGCTTAAAACTTATATGGTTAAGATTTTATATGTTACTTAGCACTATTGTATATTCAACAACAATAAAGTTATATGGGTCTGGAAAGTCTGTTTCATCATCATAAGCCAGAAAGCATTTAAAGCTCTGTGAATGTGAATATGAGGTTTGAACTGATGACCCTGCGGTCTTCTGTAACGTCCCAAACACTGAAAAGTGACCTGACCCTTAGCAGCTTAAGGGACAGGAAGGAGAGAGTGCAGGAAAATGGAAAAGGGAGAACATACAAAACAAAGAACGGCGTGATGATGAAGTCATTTAATTTCAGGAAAAATGAAAAAAAAAGAGCTCCATCAGTTGGAAAGAGACCACCTTCCTTTATCTAAACTTTTATCACTGCATCCCAGCATTCTACTTTTACTGCCTTATACAGGTGCTGATATATACTAAATATTCTACATTAACATCACCTTTAAGACTCAAAAGGCCAAAAAAATTAGTCAAGTGAGAAGTGAAATGAACCAAGCTCATTTTAAGACATGACCTTATTAGCTACACAAGCCTGCCAGAGGTTTATTGATCATTTCATTTAATCAAAAAGATTAGTTTGTGTTTTGGTATTTAGTTTGTAAGAGTCCACATTTTCTATATCACTATATTTTTATTTTATGCTGTCGGACAAAAGAGTAGTAAGTTATGCATTTACTTGAGGTTTTGATCTAGAGGCCTTATGAAGCATCATATGAAAGTGATGAAATCTGATAAACATTAACTGTACACTGATTTTGACAATGTGCAGCTCATTATAACCTAAATAGGTTTCACAGGTTTGAAATTTCAGACCTAATTAATCAGTTCAGAAGATCATCAAATATCTTTCATCTGCAAAAGAATTCAATAAATCAATTTACAGCATCAAATTTGCTCACAAAATGGGCATATCTGGCAGCCTATCAACAAGCCCAAAAAAAGCACAAGTGATGGTCTTTATGCATGACTGTGGATGGAAAGAAATTTAAAAAACTATAATATATATTTAAAAAATTGAATAGGAAAGATTGGAGCCTTTTGCCCTGTGAGTGTGGAAAAGAGAAGAGATTTAACATGCCAATGCATGTTAGAAAACAGGAAATACCAAGTGTGCACAGTAGATGGCAACAGGGTGCTTATGCTTATTTAATAGGCAAAATGTTCATCTTATTTTGATGTTTGTCTAGATTATCTAGTTATTGACTCTATATGACTTCCATTTTTAACTAGTACATAAGCTACAAATGTATTTGATTATTCTTATTAATAGTTATAATAACTTTATTAATAGTTCTGTACATGTATCACAAAGCCAATACACAGATGTATTAATATGTTGGATCAATACATTCCCTTTTAAAGGCTTTTTATGCTGACCAAGGATACATTTATTTGATCAAAAATACAGTCAAACAGTAATATTGTGAAACATAAAATAGTGGTTTTGTAGCTTATGTTTTAAAATGTAATTTATTTCTGTAATTTATTTATGACACATTTTAAGGACTCTTTGATTAAATCAAAACAGATTTTATTTGAAAAACAAACTTTATGCAACAATGTAAACGTCTTTACTGTTCCTTTTAATAAATGTAATGCATCATTCCTGAATAGAAGTACTACTGTCTTTAAAAAAAACAAATACTGACCCCAAGATTTTGATATGGTCAACATATATACAGTTGACTTATTTATTTGTTGCATGACACAAACAAGTGGTTTGCTTGGCCAAGCAAACCTAAATAAGAGCATCGTTTTTTTATATATAAAGATTGTGGATATTAAAGACTAACCCTACCCATGAAAGAATACTCTTCACATTTTTATAGAAGTGAAAAGATATTTGCAAAGTCCTTTAATGTCTAAAGGAAGGTTTTTACGATCATACGACTTCTGGGGACAATTTGGTCCCTGAAGTGCAGCTAACATCATACACACACTGGAGACATTTTTTCCTAACACTCTTGACAAATCTCACATCTTTAGTCTATATCAAACATGCTTAGATCCATCTGTGAACACATGCATGTCCTCTTGTTCAGACATTCACACAGTTCCTCACTCATATCCCAATCCCAGCAGGGACATTATAGCACCATGCAAACAGAATACAGTATTCCCACAACCCTTTGCCGCCTTGTTTGTTCTGATACAATTCCTCCTCACAAGAGAAACAGGAAACCAGACAGGAAAGGTTTCAAAAAGCAATTCTGTGGCCCTCTCTACAAACATGCAACTTCTATGCATCTCACACGCAAAAACATACGCATGTACACACCAAACATCAATCCCTAGTCATTAGCATGTTTTAAAGTCATAGAGATGAAAGGCATTCCAACAATCAGGCTTTTCACCAGTCAATTTCTCATTCCCAGTTTTCTCGTGGTGTTCAGGGTGTGACAGTGAAAGACAGAGACAAACTCCCACTGAGCCGAAACCAAAACCAGATGTGCATGTGTTACTGTATGAGTGTGTGTTTTTGTTGTCATGCCTCGAATATCCTATCACTTCCCCAATGCTGAGAGTATCAAGTTTAGGAGTTTCCATCAAGATAGGACAGTTATGTGTGCATTTGTGGGAGACAGAATAAGAAAAATCGCACAGAAGCGAATGACTGTGTAAAAGATACTGAGTGTTTGCGGTACAGGAACAGGGAAGAGGTCTCACCTCCAGTGTCTGCATCAGTGTGGGTTTGATAGCATCTTTCATGAGGACTGCCAAAGCCCCGGTTACACCCTGAGAAAACCAAAGAGCAAAGAAATGTCAAAGTATATTGTTCATAGCAGTTGTTGAATCTTTCTATGGTAGGGCTGTGCATAACCATGACATTTTTTGGTGATTTGTGATAAATATCCTGGTTTCATCACATTGCTTACAGTGTAAGTTTAACACTATTTTCACAATATTTAAAATATTTTAGTCAATTCACAATGCTGTTTTTGAAACCCATGAATATTATGACTATATTTTAATTATACTTAGTAATCATTGTTTACATACATAGTAAGACCATAGATTTTTTTTTTATGTTTTTGAAATAAGTAAAAAATACAGCAAAAACAGTAATATTATTAAACATTACCAATTTAAAATAATTGTTTTCTATTATAACATTTCAAAATGCAATTTATTCCTTTTATGGCAAAGTTGATTTTTTAAGCAGCGATTGCTCAAATAGTTTTTTAGGATTGTTTGATGAATAGAAATTTAAAAAGAATAGCATTCATTTCTGTGACTTTTGATCAATTTATAGGTAGCTCTCTCTCTCTCTCTCTCTCACACACACACACACACACACACACACCAAGTCATCTGCAGTGATCGGCTGGCCGTTCCTGCTGCTGCCCACAACCATACGTCCCAGCCTTGCTCGCATATCAGCCAGTCCATCTGTTAGAGCAAGGATTGCCATGATCTCACTGGCCACCGCAATATCAAACTGGGTCTGTAAGAACAAAGGGGAAAAAATCACATATTGACCAGCACACAAACACTTCACACTGATGATTTAGGTGATTTTTTATCAAAATAAGACATCATGATAAAGAGAGTGGAGAGATTTGTCAGAGACACACGCACGCAACATCTGCCAGTAAACTGCTACCACATGTGTCTAAGACAACCCCAGCTGGAGTAAAAACGAGCTGTCCTGGTTTAACTCTCAGCTAATAAATACTCTCAGTTTTATAAATAATAAAACAGCTGGGAGTGGTGGCCAGATGCCCTATGAGGAGAGATGGGCCACTTAATACACACCACTTGTGTCAATATTACTTTCCATTTAACTGCATTTACAGCACCCTAATTGCTGAGATGATACCAAGTCAAGGTTTGCAACGCCTGAAGTAACATGCTTAAGTGCTTTTTTAACATTTCAAACACACACACACTCTTTCTGTCTTTCCAAAATGCACATACTGTATATTATGTTGTTCAAGAACACAGTACTCGGGGGAAGGCGGGGGGGGTCGTGGCCTAGTGGTTAGAGAGTTTGACTCCTAACCCTATGGTTGTGGGTTGGAATCTCGGGCCGGCAATACCATGACTAAGGTGCCCTCGATGCAAGGCATCGAACCCCCAACTGCCCCCCGGGCGCTGCAGCATAAATGGCTGCCCACTGCTCCAGGAGTGTTCACAGTGTGTGTGTGTTCACTGCTCTGTGTGTGGGTTAAATGCAGAGCACGAATTCTGAGTATGGGTCACCATACTTGGCTGAATGCCACGTCACTTTTACTAGGCTGTAATGGACATTTCAGTGGTTTCGGTACAGTGGGAGGGAGACAAACATAAGCACATGATTGACCAGCTCAAACGGTTTGCTACAATGTGTGCGCAGTAACACCTTTTTTAATGGGACTGTTTCCCATTAAGGTGCACACTGTTATCTGCGTGACTTGGTTTAAAAGTCATTATTTCTGACAGCCGCTGACATACTGCAAGACTTAACAGATTCCAGCTTAGGGAAATAGACAGAAAAGTGAGAGAGGGAATAGAGAAAGAGAGATACATAGTCATCGAGAAAAAGTGACAAAAAAACTTCTACACTTCAAATTTGACTGTTGGTTAACTGAATCAGAAATATGAAGCACATACCTGGCGAGCATGGCCTTTTTCTGTGTTGGCCTGACCAACAGTGATCTTGCGCAGAAATCTGTCATTGGTATCAACAACTATTTGAAACAAGAAAACATATGTTAAGAGTGAAACCAGAATGAAGCCTCTGCTTCTACCTTAAGATAGTTCACCCAAAAATAAATTGTTCTCTTATTTACTCATTCTCATGTCATTCCAAACCTGTATGACTTTCTTTCTTCCATTAAAACACATAAGGAGAAATTAAGGATGTACTGGTCACTCATTTCCATACAATTACAACAAATGTGGAAAAAAGCTTTCAAGCTATAAAATTAAATACAGTGAAAGACCCATAAAAGTAGTCAACATGATTGGTGCACTATATTCCAAGTTGCTTGAACCATTATGATTTGTGTCACTATTCACTGATCATCTACAATGTACAGAGGACTGAGAGTGACTCTTTAAAATAAGTTATCAGTTTCTCAATTCAAACATAAAAGGGAAATAAATAACATTAAACTAACATTCAAATAATGTTAATAGATATTCAAAACTTATATTTTGTCTATTTTATTTGTTTTCATAATATATATTAAAAGAGTAAAATAGTAAATTAAATCATTTTAGAAGCACATTTTAAATGGCATTTTAAAGGAAATTTGAAAATATCTTTTGCCACTTGCCAATTCCTTTTTTGTCCATTAGTGAGATGCTTTTATTTAACTGTTAGTCAATCAAATAAAAAATAAAAAAAACAGCTCAGTTATTGGGGAAATTTTGCCTTTATTTTAAGTGTTACTCTCTGTCCTCCATGCAACTACTACATCCAGATCATTAAGATGGTAAATTGATCTCTACAACCAGATTAGTATGATTGATGAACAAATTATTCAGACCTGTTTTGTTAACAAGATCAACAGAGAAATTGAACCGTTTCGACAAAATGACAATTCTCATATATGGGTTAATTTTTACTCTAACCTTACTTAATAATGATAGAAACACAAAGCATTTAAAACCTTTTGTAATGGATAGATTTCAAGATTTTTTTTTAATAAAATCACACTGGTTGGCTTGTTCTATCTGCTCAAGCGCCGCAGCGCTGCGTTTGAAGACAACTTCTGAAGAGATTCAAGTCATGAGGGAACTCAGCTGGATGCTGAATGCTGCAAGCTGGACAAATTTTGCAGTCACTGCTGAGAAGACGTATGAGGCAATCTAATGAATCCCAAAAACCAATGACCTAAAGAGACCCAGAGGGATGGGTGCCAGGCGAAACCATAACCTTGCAATAAGCATGCATTCCAAGACTTTTTGTATTTTTTTTTCTTGCAGCCAAGCTGAATGTAGGAGGGTGCAGTATGAGACACAAACACAACTCCCTAAGGGCCAAGAAGTTGCAGGGGAAAGAATTCAAACCCTCTGGTATTTTCTCATGGAAAAGCAGAACAATTGTTATAAGTCTCATTTTAAACATGTCATGGGCAACAAAAAATTACAACAGTGGTTTAGTCTGCTTTCTGGCTGTCTCTCGTATCCCTCTTGTGTATCTGTTTCAATTCATCCATCTGATGAATTGAAACAGCGTACATGAACTACACCATAACATACGGCACAGCCAAAATGTTTAATCTGAAGAGTGATTAATAAACTAAAAAAAGACCATGAAAATGTAGTCTGAGGATCATTATTCACAATGATATCTTCCCATAATGGGCCATGGAAAACCCTAATGGTTAAAACCATAGATTTATGAATGTCAGCTTTTTGTACAGAATTGCCAAACCTTCTCAGACACACACACACACACACACACACACAGATTCACAGCAGGAGAGAGATGTAAAGCTGTTTTTAATATTCCAGGCTCCTCATCTTAATGTGCACTTTTGAACCGACAGAGTAAATATCCCATCAGTTACTGCAGCACTCTTCTGAATGTAGGGCTAAAGGCAGCAGATGTTCCCAGGTGGCCATGAGTAAAACGGGAAACAACCCAATCCAGCTGAATCTCGTCCCCCAGTGATCGCAGCTATCAGACAGCACTGCACCATAACCAAAAGGTCTACATTTGGCATCCCTTCCAGGTGCGAAGAGTGGACTCGTTATTTCATCAAAAATTGCTCTCATATGTAATGACATGGCTAGTTTATGGTGCTGTCCCGCTAGCCATTTTAAAACAGAAGAGTCAAATGTGGCAATAGCATTCCAATGACCACATATTGTGTCATACTGCATGCTTCAGCTCCCGGTCTTATGCATCATATACCCTGTACCACAATCTCTAAATCTCTTTCTGTGACTTATCAAGCATTGAGCAATTTTTTTAAGAACAAGCCATATGCAGAACAGTAAAGCAATCTACATTGCACAAGATCCTACCTCTCTGCCATGTGACCTTCTCAGGGTCAAGGTCAAGACGGACAAATGCCCTGACCTCTTCTGGTGTGAGGTCACTGGGGTCAGATTTGTTTATTCCAAGATGCTGAAAACATAGGTGAGGAAGAGACAGACACAAATGCAGTGATTATTATGATGAAAAACTGGTTCATTCATATTTATGTGGTTCATTCATACTTCTTATTAAAGCATTTTCATTTCTGCAGTAAGTTTTGGCCTTTACTAGGTACTGTACAGTCATAAATGTCTTTCAGACTAAATTTTTTATTCGATTTCTCTCCGAATCACTGTCTGTTCTCTTGTAAATTTACTGACTTTGCCTGTCTCAGCTTATCTGACACAGTCAACATAACACAACACTTCAATTGTTTACTTTATAAAATATTTTTTAAAAAGTAAGAAAAAAAAGAAGTGAAGGGCTAAACTTGTGAATGATGAGACTTGCTGTGAATTACAACCTTATAAGAAAGAATTGCTAGTTTTCGCAGTAGCTGCCTGAGGACCCCTGTTGGTTATCTGATGTGCTGCTTCCAAAGTTCTTGTGCAGTTCTTCTCAACATTTTTATTAACCTCCCCATTGTCCACAATCATACCTATTCCAGAAGTCTTAAGAGGGGAATGTTTTACAGAGTTCCCATTTATCGGGAAAAGGATTCAAGATAGGGATGTCATTCTTTTTTTTTTTAATAGTTTTAACCTGTTAAATTATTTTATTTGGCATAGTAAATACATATTTAAAATTAGGCTTTTCAAGAACACAGAAGCCCTGGCTCTTCAGTGGAAAAAGGGGGATTCTTGTATGTGTGTGATAAAAGGGGATGCATTAAAATAAAAAGTGACGAAATGAATTAATATAAAAAATCTGGTTTATTTTAATGCTTGCATTTTAATACAAAGCATTAAAATCAAATGATGATGGCATTATAGAAGTTAAAAAGGTCAGAGGTACAAAGATCTTGTCCAGACTCACCTGTAGGCGAGCCATCTGTATAGGAGAGAAGCATCTCACACCGTTAACAGATGGCACTAGTCTGCTGTACAGGGCCTAAAAGACACAAAAACAACTTAAAGCTGTTTAAAGTATTATGAAGTAATAAATATACAATTACAGACAGTACAGAACCAGAAACAATTCTACTGACTGCTGATGAATGCTGATGAATCATAAAATTAAATCATGTGAAATTAAAAACATTCTGATTGCAGTTGTTTACCCTGTCTGATTGAGTAGCTTCATGGAGAATGCGGGCATCGATAGCTGCCGCCACTAGATTATTGGCTGCTGTTATAGCGTGGATGTCTCCTGTGAGGTGGAGATTAAACTGAAGGGGGAAAAAATAGTGAGAGTAAGAGTGAGTAAGCGTTTTTTTCTAAAGCTTCTGATAAAGACAGTATCAGCTCACACACACACACACACAAACACATTCAGTGTTGTCCAAAAGTCTGAGATAACAGAAAATATGAGATTCAAAACGTAATATAAAGCTACAAACAAAAAGTCTCATTATTTCCATCCATGCTGTTATTAAAGCAAAACATGGACGTATCATAAAACAAAAAAATTCCGAATTACGTTATCTTTCCTTTTACACTTTGAAATGAATATGCTGATATTTACCGGTAATAAAAAAAAACTGAATTAGAAAAATCTATTTTCACTGGTCTCAGAGTTTTAGACATTGTGCTTTATTTTACTTGGTCTCAATGGGTGTGTGAGTTTCTTTTAAGGGCTGTCATCACTTGTGCCATACTAAGGGAAAGGGCTTTGTGATAACGGGAGACAGGATGTCTGTAGTCACTCACCTCCTCCATAGGAATGACCTGTGCATATCCTCCACCCGCCGCTCCTCCTGCAGGGAGACAAAATAATGAAGCAGGCTAACAAACACACAGCAATGAAAACACAAGACAATATGTCTGACATGAGCTCTGATCCTAAATCTAGCGAACTGCCCAGCTGTGTACTAAACGGGCAGCAACTTCGAGCGCCACACAAATAGCAGTTTGCACAACAAACTATTGCAATTCATTTAAATTATGTTACTAAGCTAATGACATAATAATCCACATACATATATAAATAAATATGTAGAATTTAAAATAAAATTACATCAATTACATTTTTTTGATTCAATTTTGAAAATACCCTATACATTACATTTTTTGTATTTTTACAATAAATTTGAATTATATTTTATTTCCATTCATTTAATTTTATTTAGCCATCTTGAATTTATTTTACTGAACTCAATGCAGGGCATTCTGGGATTGCCTACTCTACAAAGGACAAGATAGAGTGCCTTAAAATCAGTGCATCTTAGAAAGTTGCATAATTATAAAAACTGCATTTTAGTGCAACCGTCAGGAAGTGTATCGGTGATACCTTGAAATGTTGTTATGGTAGTTACTGTTATCCATGTGCTACGATATCAAACTAAAGTAAAGCAAGCACACAAAAACACACCTTTGACACCAAACGTTGGGCCCTGGGAAGGCTGTCGCAGGCAAGCGAAAGAGTTGAGCTTAAGATGAGCGGAGAGGGCCTGGACAAGACCTATGGTCACTGTACTCTTCCCTTCACCCAGAGGAGTGGGAGTTATACTGAAAGACACAGACCGAAAACATTATCAACACATGCTTTCCCACATTCACAGGGAGAAGGTTGTGACTATACATCTATCTGCCTTCCTCATTTCCGTTTTCCCTCTGATCTCACTACATTAGACTGCTGGCAAACCCTCGCCCCATCAGCATCCTCCCTCCCTCTCGCTCAGTCTTTGTGGAGCAGCTCTTTTGGCAGAGCAGTAAAGGCATGCCAATGGCTGACAGTATTAGGGTAGGCTGGGTGGGGAGGGCAGTGCTGCTTCACAGCATCTGTACACAGAACAAAGAATGTGACTTAAAGAAGAAGAGTTAAGGGAGAGAGAAGGGGCTGCTGATAAAGTCAGGGGTCTGCGGATTCCCCAAACACATGAAAGAGACCCTGGGCCCCCATTTGGAGCTGACTGAGCCATGCTTCACACACACGGATGAAAGGGAGGCTCCTGGTGGGCTGGTGGGTTCACCATTCACTCTCTCTAGGAATTCTGAAGCAGAGTACAAATGTGCACACAGAAGTGAGCGTGAAAACAACCATTGACCTGAAGTTTTCCTTAAATGCTTTTAACCTTTAAATTAAGGTCCTTGCAGTGCTACTATGATGGTCATCAATTCATCTCCCATTGTCTTTTACTGATTAAAACCTGTTCAACAAATTAAGTCAATACAGTTTTCGTTCAATTAAGATTTGTATCATTGCTTTTGGTACCGATATTTCATTTCATTTCGGTTTAATTTATTCCTGGTTTGTATAGTGTACACACTGTCACTTCTAACACTGAATCTAAAGATACAAAAAAATGATAACCTGATTAGACAACTTTTTTTAAAAAGATTGTTCGAAGGAAATTACCAAACATCCAAAACAACGCTGTGTGTCAGACTGAATGCGCTCGCTCCATGGATGTACATATGGTGGTCATTTTACCAGCTTAAAACTCACTAAGAGCTTATGAAATATCCAAAGCAGTGTTCACATATATCCAAATGAATGGTGTTAACAGAACAATCAGTTTAATCAAACAAAACCTTCCAAGTGTAAACACACCCTTAGATAAATAATATGACATGAATTTAACTTCAATGACAGAATTAAAAACTGATGTCACACCCTGCCACCAGGACATATTTGCCATTAGGCTGATGTTGGAGGCGGTTGAGAAGGGACAGATGGACTTTGGCTTTGGTGTTTCCATAGGCCTCCAGCTCCTCTGGAAGCAGCCCAATCTCCTGAGCCAGCTGGGATATGGGTTTGGGAGTCTGTGCCCTGGAGATCTCTATATCACTGAGGATTACAGAAACGAGGAAACAGAAAGATGGAGAGACCAATTAGTTCTGTGCACAAATGAACAAGCAAAGGTCTGAGTGATGCAAATTCTGTAGAAAGTAAAAGACAAAGCTGCTCGTACCTAGGCACAGGTGACAGTGGTTGAAGTTTTAGTGGGCGGAGCCTCCATGGCTGGTACTGCTGTTCTTGTGTCCACCTCCTGCTGCTCCTCACTACATGCTGGCAGATCACAACAGCAGCGATAAACATCACAGTGAACACCTCAAAATGACTTCTTCATTCACTGCAGAATTATGTGCAAAAATATATACTACAAAAAATATACTGGCAATATCTACTGTGATTTGGCATAACACTATACCTTTCGAAAGTTCAAAAGTACATTTATAAATTTACAAAAGATTTCAATAGAAAGTTAAAAAGAAACTGCATTTTTTTTATATATTTATTGAAGAATCCTGAAATCCTGTTTCCACAAAAATATTAAGCACCACAACTGTCTCAATGATAACAACAATGATCCTGGTGATTAAAGTTTTTAAAGTTCTGGTGATTTAAAGTTTTCAGCACTGTTGGGGAAAAGGTTTACTTTGTTAAACAGGAAATTAATGTTTCAATGATGCAAACAAAATTCTAAATTCAGATATTAAGTTGGTATAATTATTTATCCTATTTATTTAGACTTTAATAGAAAGAAGAAACAACAGCAGGTCTCTCACCTGCATTCTAAGCGCAGCACTAAGAGGCCCAACTCCAGCACTAGATTCAGCTTCAGCTTCAGCTCTGTGCTCCCAACTGTCAGGTTGCTCTAGGAGATAAGATCATATGTATGAAAAGTTGGCCCGGACGGAGCATCTAAGGAAATACAATTAGCGGTGTCTTTATTATGTTCCCCACACTAATGGAATTTGTGGGTTATGGAGGAAATAGCATGGGCCTCTATAACCATTAAGGTCTCCTGTAGATGGAAGGTAATGAAAGGTGAAGGAAACTGCGTGCCTGATTTAATCAGTTTCAGAGGAATCACATGCTTGTCTTTCACTTCCATGATTATACAATTATAACAGTTCCTTCAATTCTCAAATGACACTTCTCAAGTGAAGAAGTGCTCTATATGTTTTACCTATACTAGCAACGTAAAAATCAATTGTTAGAATGTGTGCCAGGCTTAATATCTTTAATTTGAAAACGTACCTTCCATTAGGGCTGAGCTGAGGTTAATGACTGCCACCCCCGGTCTTAACCAAGTGGGTGGCAGGCCCTTGTGGCCAGTTTCTAAGAATACCACCACATCCGAATCCATGATCTGAAAGAAAGAAAGACAATTAGTGTATGCTTCAAATGATTTATCCATAGACTGTATAAAAAAAGGATTTAGCCAGATGTCCCTCCTAAAACAAAGCACCATTGCCCTCTGCTGCTGAAAATACCAAACTACACCTAAAAATTGACATGAGTATCTCCCAATGATCAATCATTTACCGGTTTCTGCAAGTGCTTTGAGCTCCACTGGCAGGTCTGCACCATCACACCATTGTTTTGCAGCAAAAACTGAAGCGTTGCCTTCAGGGGTCCCTCAAGACCCAGCAGCACTGCCATCTTGCCAACCAATGGGGCGTCTAAAGGAGAATTACAAAAAAGGAAATGCTGTATATTTAATTTGGCTCTAACTAATTCATCATAACCTTTACCTTTATGCTACAATAAAAAAAACATTCTAAAATTTTGAGTCAATAAGATGTTTTTTGGAGAGAAATTGACACTTTTATTGAGCAAGCACCCATCAGTTTGATCAAAATTGACAGTCAAAACTATTTATTTTATACAAAAAAAAATAAAAAAAAAATAATAATAATATATATATATTTATTTATTTATTTAAAATAAATGCTGTTGTTTTTAACTTTCTCTATAATGAAAAAAGTAGCATATTTCCACAAAAATATTATGCAACATTTACAGTAATCCATATTTCTTGAATAGGGTTGCAAAGGGGCAGAAAATATCCAGTACATTTCTAGAAACTGTCCATGGGAACTTAATCTGGGAAATTTTGGAAATTTTCCAAGTTGGAACTTAACAGGAATTTATGCGAATTAATTGGACATTTGAGAAAATTTACAGAAAGTGTATCATATACAAACATAAATATAAACATTTTGTTTGGTCATAAGTTGGCATGCATGCAAACTAATAGAAGTTTTAAGAATTAAATTGTAAGATTTTTTATTTTTTTTAAACCTGTGATATAATTTTCAGGATTCATTGATGAATAAAAAAAAAGTACATTAAAAAAGAAAACCATTATTTTAAATTGTAATAATTCTTCACACTATTAATGTTTTGTTCTGTATCTTTGAACAAATAAATGCAAGTTTGATTAGCGCAAGACTTTTCTTTAAAAAACATTAAAAACAATATGTGTCCACACTTTTGACCAATACTTTGCTTCTGTAATATAACAGAAAACTAGCTAGCAAACGGTACAAGAAAGACCATCACAGCTTTAGCTAGCTAGCACATGATACCTAGCCTCATAAATTATCAATGAAATAGTGCCAACTAACTTACATTTTTCATATCTGATTTACTGGGTAGCTGCTATATAACAAATTTGGGTATTTGATAGTTAAACTCAAATACCATAGAACAAATATATTTACAAAGTAATTTCAAACCTTGAATGGAAGCCTGGAAAATGAGGGGGAAATTCCCTTTTAGGTGACAAGGGGGGGTTGTGGGAAGGGGAGGGTCATTTTAAGAAATGTTTTTGTTTTGTTTGCTCAGTCACTGTATTTGTTTTAACAATGGTATAATTATGTTGTGCAATAGCTTACACACAGCACAAGCAAGATTTAAACACTAATTTAAGCAATATTTATGTAATTTATGTGAATACTCAGCAAGATGGACAGTTTGACATCATTTTGTGTTCAGTATTCTAGAAATGATCTGTACATGTTATAAAGGAATGAATGCACAGTGCATGTAGGGGATGTGTTCTTAATAGCCCTGCAGTAATTGTTTGCCGTGTGCATGTGACTGAGGAATGTGAAGGGTAGAAATCAGCTGAAATTACGTTAAATCTGGTTGTTTTAACATCCCTGTTCCTGCAATTGTGCAAATTCCCAGTTTATTCCAACAGAAATTTTCCAGCCTTGAAAATTCCCGGAATCTTGCAACCCTATTCTTGAACACCAAATCGGCACATTAAAATGATTCCTGAAGGATCGTGTGACACTAAAGGCCGCTGAAAATTCAGCTTTGCCACAACAAGAATAAATAATCTTTGAAAATATATTAGAAAATTCAGAATTCTGATTCTCTGATTCAGAATTCTGATTCTGAAAACAGTAATTTTATAATGTAATAATATTTCATAATATTAAAGTTTTAACTGTATTTTTAATCAAATAAATGCAGTCCTAATGAGAATTATATTTTTGAAAGGTAGCGTACATTAATCTTTAGAGGAATACTCTATTCAGTAGAATTAGCAGCCTTTGTGAAACATTTTACCTTTTGAATTAAAATGTAATAACATATGCCAAAATGCATACAGATACACACCATGTCTAGCAAGCATTTTCAGCACAGCTCCAGCTACAGGTGAGGCAAAGCCATCTCTCTGATCCCCCAGCACCACACGGCCAACATTAAGATCAGAGACCCTGCAAACACATACATATACAAACAGTAGTGGTAAGGGGGGGGGGGGTATTAAATAAATATATCTAGAATATATTTAAAGGCATCCTGCAATGAATAGTTTCCAGATAACTGAATTGTCATAAAAATATAATTTTAATAAACTCCATGCAAAATTCAGTGTCATGGCAGATGGGAAATATTCATAGCTAGAAAAAAAAAAAACCTATGGCTTACCCATCCACATCTTTCTGTGGCTTGATGGCATTGCGGACACTTTTGGAGAGAAAGGACTGAGGAAGGTGCAAAAAAATGCCATGAACACGAGAATCCTCATTTAATCTCAAGATCTCCTCGATCACCTGTAGAACAGAGACAAAAATTCAGGAGGCTGAGAACTGGACAGACCTCTCTAAGGAGTTTCTGTTTAATCAAAAAAGCTAATTATTGCTTTTCAGATTTGCAGCTTCACCGACCTCTTCCTCTCTGCACTGGTGTGAAAGACAAATCTGCATAACATTCAAGCCGATCTGTGTGGACACAAAATCAGGGTATATAACACTGCATAAGCTATCAATTTGCATTCCCATTCATCTTATCGATCGACAGCAAATCCATCTACTAAAATGTACAAATTTGTGTTACTTGAACCAATTTATTTACTGCGTGTTGGGCAGAATTGAAGACAATCAGTTATACCTTTCCAGCCATCTTCTTATTCACCTCCAGCAAACGGTCATCTTCACCAGTCTATCGTAAGTACAGACATGCAGCTTTCAGTGTCTGAGATTCATTCACATATATCTTTTTCTAAACACAAAGTCACACCTGTATGATAGCCAGTGTAGGTTTGAGGCCTGGGTTGGTTTCTCTGATAGCTTTGAGCTCCTCTCTGCTCCTCTGAACAATGCCACTGTAAATGAGATGGACACAGAGTACATATATTTAACCAGTCAGCTCAAAGCATATTTTAAACATCACGCATGTTCATTAACTTCGGCTAAAAGAACAGAACTTCTCATTGAATGAGCATAAGACACACATCCAATAGAAGAAGTACAACATTATTATTATTTAAACTCATCAAGCTTACAAAGCTGATATGCATTTTAAACAACTTGGTTATCTAATCCTGACTGCTCTTTAGAAAAAAATCAATGTTGACCATGCATTCAACAGTACTCCATCATTTTGCCTGTTCTTGTCGGAAACAGACTTTGAACCTCAGACCAAAATAGAGCAAAAGCTACAAGATTTAAGGCCAAAATTGTATCATTAATATTAACACAATAATTGCTAATATGACCAAAGATACCCCCCCCCCCCATATGTTTTTACATACATACATACTCTTAAAGCTCTCTAAACATTTATAGAAACGTTCTCCCTGTGCCTGCTCAGATGAAGTTTAAAAGCTTTATACTGGCATCTCTGCCACACAAATACAGTTTATCATAACAACTAGACTGGTGTCCTGTTTTTGACTATGACAGAAAGCAATAAAGACACAATAAATAAATAGTAATCAGTTTGCTCAGCTGATTATAATAACTTTAAGCAGGTTGGCCAACACATTCTGACTAGCAGCAGATAAAATTATCTTGTGCTCTATTGCATCACTGTAAGCATCTTTTGTAAGGCTGGTTGCAAAGGCATCTTTACTAATTATTTTAACCCTCTGTAGCACATACCTAACCTTTGACTCCATTTACAGACATCAATAAGATACATAGGGGTCACTTTTAGGATTTGATAGGGAAATGATACACAAGTTTCACAGAGTTTCCATCTGTTAAAGACTTTTAGGAGAGAATGTTGTAACTCATTTCAGTGACTGTAACATAACACCCATTAAATTAGTGTTCCTGTAAATTCTTTATATTACTATTCAGTTTCTATAGTCTTACAATATATTTCACACTGGAGATGGTCATAGTGTATGCCAATGAATTCACTGGTATAGCAACACATTTGTAAAATGGTGTTATAAACTCAACCTGTATGACAATACTACCAGGTCTTTTAAAACTGATGTCATTAAGGTTCCATGTTTTACATTTTACAAAATCAGATAACACAATGCTACTGGCTCTATGAATCATTAAATAAAGTCAGTATTGTGAATGCCAACCAGGAGAAAGGGTTACATGAGGATATTCAGTGTAACACTGACCTACAATGAACGACATGCTTTTAACCTTCGTTGATACAGAAAAAAATAATAAATTAAAAGGTTGTAAGAAAACTTGAACTCATACAGTAACACAGTGTTGATATGCAGCCTAATTAGCATACAACGCAGTTCATATTAAAAAGGGTGTATAGACGGAAGACTAATGGGAAGCAGAAGTTACATCATCTGGCGGCCAAACACCGGTAACGTTAGCACGTGGAACCAAATCAACGCCAAGACAATTTAGTCAAGTCGCTTTATGTTCAGAACTAGCCGGTTACAATCACACAAACATTCAGCGTGCTTTAGAAAATGTTTAGAGCGTGTGTTTTGTTGTGATCTTACCCAACAGCACTTTCATACAGCGGTCCATCGTTTTTTCGTGGATGACTTTTAAAACTCAATACCGTTTCACTCGTACCGCTGGTCGAACTTGCTTCCCGAGCCTGTAGATAAGAAACCGTGCTATTAACAGGTATGAATCTGTTCTCATAGTTTAAAACTTTGACACCCGCTCCTGATCGTCGTATGCCGGCGTGGCTCCGATGTGCATGGCGAAAAGCGACCGACAGCCTCATCTTAACACGTCCGCCCTGGTCTGAGGTTTCTAAACAGAGGCTGAGCGGAGTCTTGTCTGACACTCAGGTGATCTCGTGAGTACTAGACTAGTGGACACTGTACAAGCCAAGCGCGTGCCCGATAAGGCGACGCGGAACACCCAAGGGAGGAGAAAAGGCGGTTCTCCTTTCCAGTTCAAAGGCTGTTGGCATCTTCCTTTCCTTTTAATGGCGGTTGGCAAACAACTTTTAAGTGTGCATTACCGACCTGTTGGCATCCAGCTTATTGGTGCATTATAAGGAGGAAAGGTTGAATGGTCTTGGCGTTTCTACAATACTCATTTCCAAGTCTGAACAAGAACAAATGACTCACCTGGCATTGGGCAACATTTTTTTTCGTAACCTTACATGCTCTCTCTTTACGAATCTGTGTGTGTGTATATCTAAACAGTATTTAATAAATGTGCAAAAAAGACAAGAAATCCAGCTTAAGAGTTATAGGTGAGCAAACAAAGTAGACCAACTCACAGTGGTTAAAATTTCAATATCCAGAATGATTAAAGGCAACAGAACAACTTAAGTATGAACAGCGTGGGAATTGGTGTCATTAGATCACATTGACTTATCCAGATCCAGCTGTCACATTCATGTCATGAGCTTTGTGTTTGCAAGCATGAGTCTTCATTAGCCTATACATAACAATTCAATCATGTTTTTTTAAAGAAGTCGCTCACGGTCACAAAATTAATTTGATCAGAAATACAATAAAACAGTAGGCATATTGTAAAATATTACAATTTAAAATACCGGTTTCTATTCAATATAATATAGTTTTTTCAACTTTCAACACAGTTGTCCCTGGAACACCATCTTAAAATAATGTCCTTTTAACAACTTGCTTTACCATAGTCAGAAAGGTTTTTTGTACCTTGGCATGTGTTAGTTTAATAGTTGTAAGTATGGGACATCACATATCACATGAGGTAGGCACATGTGATCTAATTAGTGTAACAAAATTACACTCTAATTTATGACATCTGCTACGAAACTTTGAATGAATGCACACTGAATGAGATACAGCTGATACAGATGTTCACACACATGAACTAGTTAGATCTATTACAACTAACCAGTCATCCAATGCCTCGCTTGTTTATCTATAAAATGTAGTTATATTGACAAGATACATTTCACATAAAAATAAACACTTGAAAAGTGCAAACTACAGAAATAAAGAACATCTGAATCTCCAAAGGCATAAAATGAGTTATTTGTGAAATAAGGTGTAAACGTGCATGTTTAATAAGTACATATTTGAGAAAATTCTGGTGGCAAAACCCCCCCCCACAAACTACAGAAATATTTATAAATCTGATTTATTTCAGCGTGAAGCCTATATTCAAAATAAGTGTGATATGTGTATTGCATAAATAACACAAAAAACACATATAAAATCTAATACAAACCAAAAAATCTGATCACTTAATATATATTTATTTGACATTATGATATCCGTGTCCTTCTCATCGTTTCCAGAAGAACATTTTCTTAAACGGATTGCTCCTATCATGTCTCTTGGCTCGCTCCAGCTTCACAAGGACATCTCTGACCTCCACCTCAGTTGACTGAACATTGGTGTGAATGTAGTCTATCATTGAGCTCTGCTCTTCTACTAACATGGCCACATCCAGAAACACCTCATGAAGGCTCTGAATGCGTCTCTCCAGCTGTAGCAGTTCCGTATGTCGGCTCTCGATCTGGATAAGTGCAGACCGGTTCGTCTTACCTTCTGAAACAATATTCTCACTGAAGACGTTCCAATGACCGCTCTCCAACATCTCTTCGATCTGGTCACCTGTGACCTCTCGCCCCACAATCTCCATCTGCCGCTGAATATACGCCTTGCAGACCTCTCTATGGCTCATCTCAGCCTCATTGTACTCCACCATGGCATCACGGAAACTGTTGCTTATGTTGGCGTACTGTGTTCGGGCGATTCTTGTCACAGGGGAATTGATGCCATACTTTTCCTCTAACTCTTTCCTGTTGGAATCCATCTTGCGAAGGTGCACAAGCATCTCCTGTCCACGAGTTTTGATGTCAGCTGCAATAGCATTGGAGTCAACTGTATTAGAAGCACTAGAGCAAACTGTGCTTGTAAAAATGTGTGTGTTTTGATCACTGAGACGCTTTACTTCCAGGCGAATGTACTGAATCTGACGGCGAGCCTCCAGTGCCTCATCAAAGACAGCTTCCAGGTCAGGGTTGGTGCTGGGGTCCTGATGAGGGTCATCATAGTCTGTGTTTCCTGATGGAGAGAGAGCTTGGGCAGTTTCATGCTCTGCTGCAGGGCCATTAGACAGTGATACTGCCTGGAGGTGGCCAAGTCCGTCCCTCATGACTGGAATATTAGACTGAAAAGTTGAAAACATATTTGGTCTTTACATTTATTACAAAGTGAACACACAAGAACAGCAGCTGGTAAAATATACAATAGGCTATTTATGAGAGTCAACAACAACAAATAATTCTTGAAAACGGAATATTCATTGTAAGACGTAACCCACGCGTCAAAACGTCTGACTTGAGGAAAAGTACACTTGTGTCACTAAAAACCTGTCTGACAAGATAAACTTGTTTGTAGGTCCACGTTTAAAAATATAAACTTTGTTTTACTCTCATTACGTTTTCAATTTGACTCTGCCCAATCATTATGCAGTGTTTATATATATATATATATATATATATATATATATATATATATGTGTGTATTATTTTAAGAGAAGAAAAATGAATAATTGTATTTAGTTGAATTCAGTAAATGAAGAAAAAAAAGTCTATCGAAGTAGTCGGCTACATTTACAGAAATGCGTCAATCTATTATATCCCAAATACGTATAATAAGAAATAAGAAATTAAAAAGCGCATTTACCTAATTTCACCTCTTCTTCTTGTCCAACACCGCATGTGATTGATGACGTAGTACACAGACCCCGCCCCAACTCCGGTGTGAAGAGTTCACTCAGGATGTCCGGTAGGGGGCAGCACAGAGATGCGACACTTCAAGTCAACTCAAGTAATTCTTCTACATGTACTGTACAAGTACATACACACAGAGAATTGAAATCGAGTTACTCTCAGACCCTTGGTGCATACAGATAACACTAACAGTAGAACATTAAATACAGACAATAAAATATAAAGTACAACTTTACAAATGGGTCATGTAAAAAGAAAGATAAGTAAAGCAGCACAAGGCACATGGCAGATAAGAGTTCAAACCAGTGAAGTAAACAGTGCAGATATAAGAGGCGATGAGTTCTGAGGGAAGTACGTAACACGTGCACTCAATGTTCTGTTTTTATCGTAAATAAACCAAAATGTTACATTTTTGTCACCGACATTGGGTGTACATTTTAAGTCTCGTGTTGTTTAACTTTTGAATTGACTTTGCAAACATTTTTTTGCATCCCAGGTTCCCACGAGACTACCACAGTATTGCACAAATTTGTATTAAATGTTTTATATGACATGGAAGACATGAAGATGTCATCGAACTTGGTCCCATTTCGCAAAACAGAGATTATGTCAGGAGTTACTGAGACTCACGTCTGACATTCTATTCAGCGAACAGGTTTGGCGTCAGAGTAACGCCCTGGAACGCGCATTCCTTTCCCCCAGCCATTAAATGACTTCTGCAGTGCAGTGAGGATGGAGCTGCCGCCTTGAGATGACACATCGACACAAGTGGGCATAATTTTGGACAAAAACAAAACAAAAGGTAGTGTACTTTGTAGGGAATGACAATGAGTTAATTTCTTTCTTTTCATATTTTTTTCAGCTCATCACTTGTATTTTACGGATTTATGGATCATTATTCCTACAATGAATATAGCCTGTTCGTTAGAATATTGCCAGTGTAAAAATGTAAAATGCTTGAATATGTAGCCTATACAACAGTGTTTTATAATGAAACAAATAGTAAAATGCTGGTTTGAGAAACTTTATTAAATCTTTAAAAGTTTCTTGATTTTTAGAAGTTAGAATAGACTTTTAATGTTTACACATTTGTAAATTGTAAAGCTTTGATGTATTTAGGTATCTTATTTAGACACATTTCGTTGTAAAATAATTGAAGAGAACAGCATTTGTAAAGAAACAAAAGCTGAACAATCAATTCAAACCATTCAAACTTGTTTGGTGAGTGACGCCAGTCAGAAATAGTTTCACAGATAAACTTGTTAGACGTGTGACTTTTTCAGTGTTGATAAGGAAGTATTGTCTCCCCCTTTTACAGTCAGATTCAGAAGGTACACAAGGAATGAAAATTACTTTATTCTGGAAAACAAGGACTATATGGGGGATAAATATGAACGTCATCATTTGCTATTTTGTTTTAGATTGTTTAGCCTAGATCACATATTACCCATCACATCTGGTGGCACTGAGTGTCATTTTCCATTCATTCTCCCCTCTAGCAATCATGAGGGACAGACTGCATCATCTTCAGTCCATTTCAGAGTCTAACAGCCATCTAGAGGAGCTGGAATCCAACTCTTTCAGCAATGTTGATCTGGAGGAGGAATTCAGACAGCAGGCCGTCATTTTTGACAACAGTGATGAGATGGAGTCTGTGCTCGATGAGGCTCAGGAGACTAGGCGTGAGATTCAGCTCATTCGCCTCGAGGTGAAGCGTCTCAAGGATCAAAATACACGTTTACTTAGTCAACCGACTCGTACAACTCAGGTAAAGCAGGATGCTAATGTCATCGTAGGTGACATCAAGACACGTGGACAGGATGTTCTGGCATGTCTACAAAAAATGGACGCCCACACCAAAGAGCTCGAAGAGGAGCATGGCATCAACTCAGCTGTGGCGAGAATCGCCCGAACACAGTACACCACCCTAAGCAACAACTTCCGAGACGTAATGACAGAGTACAATGATGCTGAGATGGATCACAAAGATTCGTGCAAGCGTCATATTCAAAGGCAAATGGAGATTGTGGGCCGAGAGGTGACAGGTGACCAGATTGACGAGATGCTGGAGAATGGTCAGTGGAACATCTTCAATGATAACGTCATGTCAGAAGGGAAAACGGCTCGTTCTGCACTCAACCAGATTGAGAGCCGACATCGCGACCTGCTGGATTTAGAAAGCCGACTCAAGAGCCTTCATGAAGTGTTCCTGGATGTGGCTATGCTTGTAGAGGAACAGGGGCCCATGACAGACTACATCTTAAACAATGTTCAAAAAACCGATGCCATGCTTGGTGAAGTCCTTATCAAACTGGGACAGGCCAAGAGACATGACAATAACAACCCATTCAAGAAAATGTTCTGTGGATGCTTTCCATGTGCTAAACACTGACCGATTGTGAACAGTGAGGACTTGCGCATTGGAGGGCTGCATTATCTACTGATTTTTTTTCAGTTTATCATTTAAAAAATAGGTAGCCAGAGATATGTAGGGAAAAAGGACCATAGTTTTTCAAAGCTCTCTCAGCAATCATTAAACCTGATACTACTGAAGTGAACGATAACCCATCTGAGAGCAAATTAAACAATTGAAACAAATCAAAGAAACAGTCTTCACAACTTCTAAACATATAGTCCTTCCTATTTGCCTTCATAAAAATGCCTTTTCATTTGCAGCTTGATACCTTTAAAACATGTACTGGAAATACTGGAAATGACATTGAAACCCAGTGTTTGGAGTCACAGTTAACATGAAAGCAAATAAGCTTTTAATCTGATGTTATGATAGAAATTGTAGTATTGCAAGATATGCCTAGGCTATAATTTATAAACATAATTTGCATTATTATATCTTTCATCATTTAATGTGGATGACATGCACTTTCTAGACCCTTTTGAATTAAATAATCCGGAATATGAAGCATTTGCCATGTTTTGCCATATTTGATCATATTTGAAGTTGATCACTGTTTTTTCAATCAATTCGTTTTTCTAAAGCAATGTTTATTAAATAATAAAACCCAGCTAAATAAAAGATCTTACAGAATTCTTACTTTGTCTTTTTTATTAAATTAATTGCATTTGCCAAAATGTTTGGGTTTTAAGAATTTCAAACGGAATTAGTATGCTGGATTATTAGAAAATATTCTTGTTGATAGATAGTCCAACAATACATTACGAATCTTGAATTATTTTTAATACATAAGGCTATTCTTTCTTTATGGGTCAAGGGGATTCAGGTTTTTGTACACACAGTGGACTTTCTTACACATGAAACAACAGGGAAATTACTGAGATCATGAAGGAAACAATAAATTATTTTCACATAGATTTTAAAACTATTTTGACAATAAACATCACATCAGAAATGTTTCCTTGTTCCTGAAAAATACCATACATGCCACAGATGTGATCTAATGTTTATAGAAAACAATCTTTTATTAACATTTACAATGAATCATTTAGCAGATGCCTTCATCCAAAGTGACTTACAAATGAGGACAATAGAAACAATCAAACCAACAAAAGTGTATCAATATGTAAGTGCCGTGACAGGTCCCGGATGGTCTAATGCAGCACACGTAACAAGCTTTTTTTTTAAAATAATAAATATAAAATAAAAGGAATAAAGCGTAGTTAAAGGATCAAGTTTTGTATTTTTATTTCAATTAATAATAAAAAATAAAAAACTAATTTGATCCATGCTACCATGTTTCGATGATTGTATTGCAAGTCTGTTTATCCTTTGTCCATTAACGTTTTTCAATATTTCTTAATTTCATGTGTTTCTGGCATGTGTAGTGCTTTGGCACATTTACCTTGATTTAGACTCATTTAGCAGCTTATTCACACCAAGAACCGCACAATAAATCTTTCACAATATAGCATGTAAAATGTGTACTAACATATATAATCAATCACACAAAAATGTTACTGTTTAGATTACACTTTAGTTATAAATAGTAAATTTCAGTTCTAAGGATACCATCCCAGTTTTTAAAATATGTTAGCATTATATAAAAAAATATAAAAATATGAAAATGAAAAAAAGTGCCTTGTGATTTCAGGTTTTTTGTTCAATAATAAGGCTCACAAAGCTACACAAGGCAGCATGCAATTGTTACATCTCCATTGTTTTCTTTTTTTATCCCCCATCAGTTTCTTAAGCAGCGTCTCCTCCTTTAAGACAACACACACAAAAGAGAAAATGATACATTTTTAAAACTTTAAAATTCTTATACGACCAAGTGTAATCAAAGAAATGCCTGAAACGTCTTCAGTTTACTCACAGTGAGGTACCAGATGTCTGTATACTTGCACCGTGACCATTTAAACGACTGACTGAAAGGTGCTAGAACATGGAGGTGCAGGTGCGGAACAGTGATATAAGGAGGCACGTGGAAACCTAGACTGAAATACAGACATATTATCATTTAATAACTGCTTCATCCAAATAAATGCTTGATTAATATGATAGTAGTGTTGTCTTCAAACCTGATGTCTTCCAAATTTGTGACATTCTTGGCTTTCAGTACATCTCTTCCCATATCTGCCATCTTCTTCACTGCTCAGGACAATCACATTTAGATTCAAAATATAAAAATCCCATTTAATCACTGAATGTTAATATTGTATCTTATAAAAATAAGAAAAATTTTCTACAAAATCAATTAATTTAAACATTCACTCGGCCATCAATATTGTATTGTCTGTTAAAATCATCACTATAATCAATATATAGTCAGTCTAATAATAAACAAAACAAACCAAGGCTCAATACTTAATTTGTTCTACTACCTTCTGCTGGGTAGAAATACAAAAACCATTCACGAAACAGTAAAACACAATTTAATAATCAAATGAACATCCAGAAAAGACATCATCTTACCTAGATTTATATCATCTGCTTGGAGTGACAAACAGCTATGGATATGTTTCTTTGGTATAACCAGGTAGTGATGAGGTGCACCTGGATCAATGTCCTGGAAACAAACAATGTCCTCATCCTGTATATATGTATATAAAAAAAAAAAAAATCTAATTACATTTTTATTTACCTTGACACATACGGCATATAATAAAAATTATAATATACAAAATAGACAATGTACAAAACAGCAAAAACACAATATATAATATAGACATGTATGTACAGGTATGACGTGCAAATTTGAAATGTAAAAAGTATATGTGTTAAATAAATAAATCTATAATAGTATAATTTAGCCAATAGGAAATGACTTGTGAGGGTGAAATTACTATCAAAAATGACCACGTCCCTCCAGAGATCATAGCAGAAAATATGACTCAAAATTATTTTAAGGCAAGCTAGCAGTTTCATGCAATTTGGCCATTAGAGTCAAGAAACTCAACAAACTATTTTATAATAAACATTCAATTACTATATTTATGTTTTCATATTTGATAATCATATGGTCACAAGATTAGTTAATTAACAGCAGATCCAGTGACCATATATATGCATTTGTAAGGAACAAACTCTCCAAAGGATCTCCAACATTGCAGGGTAACTACAGTAAACAGTAATAAGAAAGATGATAAGACCTACAGTACATTTATCAGATAATTAGAATATGTTACACAGTACATAAAACCAAAACTCATAACGAAACCATTAATAACACAATAGACAACAACAGCAGGAGCTTTAAGGTTTACTTTTCTACAATAAGGATTTAGATGCTCGTGACAATATCTAGTCCGTTTTCTCTAGTCATAAGATCATAAAACATATTTCACAGCAGCGCTCGGCTCCGCGTCTGATCTGACGAGTGCGCGCTTCGGCTGAACAGCGACCCCTGCTCAGTTTTCAATAGACAACAATAATCTTATTCCTGAAGAGTAACGTGAATGTAAAGCTACACTGCAGCTTTGGCTACTTTATAAGTCATTTGAATGAAAACCTCTAAATGATTCATTAAACGATGTCAATATAAAAGTAAATACATCGAGAACAGTTTGTCCGGGCTTGGCGGATCAGAGTACATTCCCGAATCCTCTTTATCATATTTCCTTGCCAGTTAATTTCTTCCTCCATTTGGATGATGACTACAATGAACTCTTGAAGAACTGTCAAATATTTAGGCCCAGTTTCACAATGTTATATTTAGAAAGAGGGGCGAATTTGCTAATCTAATGTACAGTAGCCTACATTTGAAGCAGTTAAGCCACCCAGACAAGAAACCAAGTCGATAAAGATGAACTTACTTCCGCCAATATCTCAGTGGATGGATCATCCCTGTTTGCGATTTTACAGAAAACACAAGTTTGTTCAACACAGTCGCCAGAAGAATCTTGATTATCACCAGAGTCACACTTTTCTCCAGACATTCCTGACCGAGTGTTCGGAACAAATGTCTCGAATCCCTGAAGTTCGCTTTGATTATGTCATCTGTTCTTCCGCGTTCAAACGGATTAACGTAACGTTTAATTTAACGCAATTACATGAGCTCATGTGATCACATTTATATCTCCTAGAATTACCGGAATTATTAAAACAACTGATAAAAGTTTGTCATAGGAAATTATTTGCGTCTATGATCCGCTTATAATAACGCAGTAACGTTATTTATTTTGGTGTTGATGAAAATAATCAAATAATTAAGCGCTATATCAATTAATCAGCTGTTTTCTAAAGAGAGCGCTCAATGTTACAGCGGTAATAACAAATTATCAAAGCAAACACACGTGTAAACTACCTTCCTCTGTTGAGGACGCTGCCATTTTCTTTACATTACGTCACTAGGGTCGGAGGTTTCACAGTCTTGAGTTTCAGGTTGTTGTTTTTTTTTAACAGCTAATTTAATCCGCCTACTTACTATGTTCAACTACAAGTTTCTTGACGCACAATAAAATTATAGTATTTATTTGGAAGGAAAAAGTTAAAATTGGACCAGTATTGGCAAGTCTTTTCAAAAGACGCCATAATAGATGATGAAGGCGTGATAAAATGATTTTGTCTGCCGTTTAACAATTTATCACAGGCTTCCTTGTCTTACATCAAAATTTAACCGGTTCCCATGATTGATAGCCTAAAATAATATTCATATATATTTCTATATACATTATTTCCTTTAAGTAAATTATGATTATTTAGCAAATAGTTCATTTTTCTTTTGGCTAAAATGTTTACAAGTTCCCTCACCTCAATATGTTCAAATAATTTTTATATCTTGATAGACTCAATGAGGGCAAACTTTTATATATCTTACGATTTGTGGCAGTATTATGATCAGATTAATTATGAACCAGAAATGAAGCCATCAAACCATGGCCTCCCTATATCACTGAATGAAAATGTCTTGAGGTGTATAGAAGCATATGGGTAGCAATATTAAATTTGGGATGTAATATGCAAAATGACAATGCAATATGTAAAATTACAATGCATTTCTGTATTTACATTTACATTTACATTTTCCAATACATTTGTGCAACGTTTGGTGCAAAATGAAAATGAAATTACATAATTTTCATTTGCCATTTCATACACCAGTTTTAATATGTAAAATGAACACTAATTGTAAAGCTTTATAAGTTGCAAAATTAAAATGAAAATGTATTACAGAAATGATTAGATATGTATAAAATCTTCAAGCAAAAACTGTGGCAAAATGATCATTTAAATGCTATTTTTCTTAAATGCATTAACACTCACAGTCAAGACACTTACGATTGCATTTTCATTCAATGTCCCGCAATGAATGTAGCAAAATTCAATGTGCACATTGAAAATGCATTCCGAGCCGATCACGTGTCCGCCCCCTCCCGCCATGTCAATCACTGCGTGAACAAGGCGGGGCTTGCAGAAGGTCAAGAGACTCAAATCTCAAGAAGAGGATTCAAGTGAGAGAACATGGACAAGACAGTTGGTCCGTGTACGTTTTGATCATTTCGGTTTATGGCTTCAATATTTCATTCGCACTTGTGGGCGGAGCTGAAACGCTGCTTACATCTGATTGGTCGAATCGCTCCACCTTCAGCTCGGTCTTTTCATTCCTTCAGGCAGAATAAGAGTCAGTGCGAGTGAAGCACTGTAATGTCTGAAACTACACTCACTGTTAATTAGCATAATATTTGAATCAGATGTAGCTGGGCACATAATTCGTGCTGCTGAGACCTGCAAATTATTTCTAGGTTGTAGTATTGTATGAATGATATTCTATTTGCAAAGATGGCGCCGCACATGGCTGCTTCAGTGCTTGGCTCTCCAGTGTTTGTACTGTTTTTGTTCGTTTTTCCTGTTTTTTGTTTAACAAACACGATCAGTTTCACCAGGGATGAACTGCTGAACATTCGGCAGAACACACCACATGATATTTTTCCGGATTTCTATTATACAGACGTTTTACTGAACATTGTTATCGGAGGAGCAGCGGCGCTGATCAAGCGCTTCAGGACGCGCAGACGGGGAAAGCGAGCGGGAGCGCTCGTCAGACTCAGGAAGCGCGGATTTCGAACGCCGTTGCCTAGCATCCATCTCGCAAATCTCCGCTCTCTACCCAACAAAACGGACGAACTCCTTCTGCTCTCTCGGACAAATAAGGATTTCTCTCACTCTGCTGCTCTGTGTTTCACGGAAACCTGGCTGAATGACGCCATACCGGACAGCGCGCTCCATCTGCCGGGCTTTCAGCTGTTCAGAGCGGACCGCGAAGCAGAATCAACGGGGAAATCGCGCGGCGGCGGGACATGCTTTTACATCAATGAACGGTGGTGTACAGATGTAACTGTATTAAAGAAGATGTGCTGTCCTGATCTAGAAACGCAGTTTATCAACTGCAAGCCGTTCTATTCGCCGCGGGAGTTTCACTCGTTCATTCTGGTTAGTGTTTACATCCCTCCTCAAGCGCAAGTAAGTCTGGCTTTACAGAAACTCGCTGATCAGATCACAGACACAGAACAACAACACCCGGACTCTGTTTTAATCATTCTTGGGGACTTTAATAAAGCCAATCTCTCCCGTGAACTGCCAAAATACAGACAACATGTTACCTGTCCCACCAGAGACAGTAATATACTGGATCACTGTTACACCACAATAAAGGATGCATATCACTCTGTTCCACGAGCAGCTTTGGGACGTTCTGATCACTGTCTGGTTCATCTTATACCGACCTACAAGCAGAAACTTAAATCTGCTAAACCTGTAGTAAAGACTGTGAAGAGATGGACCAGCGAAACAGAGCAGGATTTACAATCTTGTTTTGACATCACAGACTGGAGCGTTTTTGAAGCTGCTACCACCGATCTGGACGAACTCACAGAGACCGTAACATCCTATATTAGTTTCTGTGAGGATATATGCATTCCTACCAGGACTTATTTAACATTCAACAATGATAAGCCATGGTTTACAGTAAAACTCAGACACCTTCGTCAGGCCAAAGAGGATGCCTACAGAAATGGGGACAGGGTCTTGTACAATCAGGCCAGGAACACACTGAACAAAGAGATTAGAGCGGCTAAAAAGACCTACGCTAAAAAGTTGGAAGACCAGTTTACTTCCAACGACTCTACTTCAGTTTGGAGAGGAGTGAGAGCCATCACAAACTACAAGACACCATCCCCTTGCACTGAGGCTAATCAACGACTTGCTAATGACCTGAATGAGTTTTATTGTAGATTTGAAACCCCCAACACCCACTCTGACCATCTCCCTACACAACCATTAACACCTCCTGCAATCCCCCTCTCCATACCTCCTGCTCTTCAAATCTGTGAAGATGATGTGCGCCAGGTCTTCAAGAAAAAACAAAAGAAGAAAAGCACCAGGCCCAGATGGCGTTACACCAGCCTGTCTGAAAACCTGTGCTGACCAGCTGGCCCCCATCTTTTCACAGATCTTCAACAGATCTCTGGAGTTGTGTGAAGTGCCTTCCTGCTTCAAACGCTCAACCATAATCCCCATTCCAAAGAAACCCAAGATAACAGGACTTAACGACTACAGACCTGTGGCTCTAACGTCTGTCGTCATGAAGTCGTTTGAAAAACTGGTTCTGGCTTATCTGAAGGACATCACTGGACCCTTACTGGACCCCCTGCAGTTTGCGTACCGAGCAAACAGGTCCGTGGATGATGCAATCAACATGGCATTGCACTTCATCCTGCAACATCTGGACAAAACAGGGACTTATGTGAGGATCCTGTTTGTGGACTTTAGTTCGGCTTTCAACACCATCATCCCAACAACCCTCCAGACCAAACTGACCCAGCTCTCTGTTCCTAGCTCTATCTGTCAGTGGATCACCAGCTTTCTGACAGATAGGCAACAGTTAGTGAGACTGGGGAAATTCATGTCAAACAGCTGCTCCACCAACACTGGTGCCCCTCAGGGATGTGTTCTCTCCCCTCTGCTCTTCTCCCTGTACACCAACGACTGCACCTCTAAAGACCCCTCTGTCAAGCTCCTGAAGTTTGCAGACGACACTACAGTCATCGGCCTCATCCAGGACGGTGACGAGTCTGCTTACAGACAGGAGGTTGAGCAGCTGGCTGTCTGGTGCAGTCTTAACAACCTGGAGCTGAACACGCTCAAAACAGTGGAGATGACTGTGGACTTTAGGAGAAACCCCCCTGCACTTTCCCCACTCACCATCATGAACAGCACTGTGACTGCAGTGGAGTCATTCAGATTCCTGGGAACCACCATCTCTCAGGACCTGAAGTGGGACAATCACATTGGCTCCATTGTGAAAAAAGCCCAACAAAGGTTGTACTTCCTTCGCCAGCTGAGGAAGTTTAACCTGCCACAGGAGCTGCTGAAACAGTTCTACTCAGCCGTCATTGAGTCAGTCCTGTGTACTTCAATTACTGTCTGGTTTGGTTCAGCAACAAAATCAGATATCAGAAGACTACAGAGAACTGTTCGGACTGCTGAAAGGATTATTGGTGCTCCCCTGCCCACCCTCCAAGAACTGTACACATCCAGAGTGAGGAAAAGGACTCAGAAAATCACTCTGGATCCCTCACATCCAAGTCACCCCATCTTTGAACTTTTGCCATCTGGCCGGCGCCTCAGAGCCGCAAATACAAGAACAGCAAGGCACAAGAATAGTTTCTTCCCCCAGGCAATCTACCTCATGAACAGTTAAATGTTTCCCACTTAAACTTATGTAAAAATGTGCAATATCCTTATATTTATTTGTTACCCCTCCATCCTAGAACATTCCTGCATCTCACTCAATCCTATTCCATTATCATTTATAGCACAATTGTTTATACACTTATTTATTTGCCAATTTGTAAATCTCCTGTAAATTTTTTTTTTTTTTTTTTTTTTGTCTGTGTGTTGTTGTCTCTGTTTACTGGAAGCTTATGTCACTTAAACAAATTCCTTGTATGCGCAAGCATACTTGGCAATAAAGCTCTTTCTGATTCTGATTCTGATTCTGATTCTGAATATTGTCCCACTGATAAATACAGTGCAAATAGTTCTCTCTCTTTGGATAAAAGTGAAGTGGAAATAAAAATCAATAATAGACTGAACAGTTCCATGTCTGTAACATTTACCACTCTCATATTTTAAGTCATAAGTCACTAGGTATGTGTGTATCACATTAATAAATAATTGTAAAAATTAATATAGTTACATTTCTAAATAAAAATAGTAAAACTAGATATGTGCTGCTCAGTGCTCCTGTAGCCTACCCCAGAGCGCCCTCTCGCGGCTGTAAACGGTAATGTTTTCTCTTGGTTCTGAATAAATGCGACTTACAGTCCAGTGCGACTTATATATGTTTTTTTCCTCGTCATGACGTATTTTTGGACTGATGCAACTTATACCGAAAAATACGGGTAACATTATTATTATTATTTATTATGAGAGTAATTGACAAAGACTAGAACTTTAATGTTTCACCAAATTCAGCTCAGATCTTCAGACTCATCTGACTCGTGTTGCTGTATAACTGGCCAGACTTACCTTCCCAAAAAATCCTATTTAATTTTATTTCACAAATGTAACTATATTTATTTCCACTTCACTGTTATCCAAGGAGACAGAACTATTTGCACTGTTTTTATCAGTGGGACAATATTTATACAATACAGTATACAACCTATAATTTAACGGGGTCTCTTGCAAGTCGCAGCAGCACGAATTATGTGCCCAGCTACATCTGATTCAAATATTATGCTAATTAACAGTGAGTGTAGTTTCAGACATTACAGTGCTTCACTCGCACTGACTCTTATTCTGCCTGAAAGAATGAACAGACCGAGCTGAAGGTGGAGCGATTCGACCAATCAGATGAAAGCAGCGTTTCAGCTCCGCCCACAAGTGCGAATTAAATATTGAAGCCATAAACCAAAATGATCAAAACATACATGGGCCAACTGTCTTGTCCATGTTCTCTCACTTGAATCCTCTTCTTGAGATTTGAGTCTCTTGACCTTCTGCAAGCCCCGCCTTGTTCACGCAGTGATTGACATGGCGGGAGGGGGCGGACACGTGATCGGCTTGGAATGCATTTTCAATGTGCACATTGAATTTTGCTACATTCATTGCGGGACATTGAATGAAAATTCAATCGTAACTGTCTTGACTGTGAGTGTTAATGCATTTAAGAAAAATAGCATTTAAATGATCATTTTGCCACAGTTTTTGCTTGAACATGTTAGACATATCTAATAATTTCTGTAATACATTTTCATTTTCATTTTGCAACTTATAAAGCGTTAAAATTAGTGTTCATTTTACATATTAAAACTGGTGTATGAAATGGCAAATGAAAATTATGTAATTTAATTTTCATTTTGCACCAAACGTTGCACAAATGTATTGGAAAATGTAAATGTAAATACAGAAATGCATTGTCATTTTACATATTGCATTGTCATTTTGCATATTACAACCCAAATGGAATATTGCTACCCATATGCTTCCATAGAGGTGGAGGAAAATTCTTTAAATTCTGTTGGATGCTGGCTGTCTTTACTGCTCTCTGTTGGCTACAAATATACACAGATCAGCCTCAATAGTTACATAGTTTGAAGCTGTGTAATAACGGCAAAATACACCTCTGAAACACTAGATATGCACACGTAAAATGCACTAAACCTCTTGGGGCAAATCATGTTAAGGTTTTTAAAAAGCAATATGTGATGTTTGTTTGTGGTAGGCCTAATGTGGGGCACACAAGACTCAAATGTAGGCTAAACCTAAAATGCTTTGTTAACGGTAATAACATGGTTTATGTGAGGGGCTAAGCCAAATCAGTACTATTTATTAATGTATTTCATAATTTACCGTTTCTTCATCTGTAGTTGCACGGCTGATCAGGTTCTAGCCAAGATTTGAACACACACATTACCCTCATACCTATTTACAAACAGCTGACATTTCAACGTCAAGGAATTCAAAGAAATTGCAATTCTTTTATTAAACTCCAAAAGTCCCACTTCAGGGCGCGTGGGTTCAATATCAACAGCCCCCGCGTGCTTACGGGACGTCCGTCACATCTCACGCGCGCTGCAGGTGCGTGGAATCCGGTGAGCGTCTGTGGCGAACGCTCCGCCCCTGTCCACGCACACGATTAAAGAAAAGTCGCGGTCGAAAGTTGAACTACGTTAGTGACACATTTCAAAACTCGAAAGCTCTGAAAGAGGGCAGCACGCGCTCCTGTACATTTTACAGTAGGTTTTTGTCTTTTTCATCTCAGACTTCCCTGAATTTTCAATTATTTGTTTAACTACTAGCGTTAAGCATATTGGTTTTTGCTTTTAATTTGGTAATGAAAACAGCTAAATGACATACGTTTCTGTTTTCAGATGTCTTCAGATGAAGAGCGCTCGATGGCGGGGGGCTCCGGTAACGGAAAGTTGCGTCAGTGGCTGATAGAGCAGGTGGACACCGGAAAATACCCTGGACTCGTGTGGGAGAACGAGGAGAAGAGTATCTTTCGGATTCCATGGAAGCACGCGGGCAAACAGGACTACAACAGGGACGAGGATGCGGCGCTCTTCAAGGTACACTCTGTCAGGATGAGAAACAGACACATGCAGCGTCAATAAAGAATTAATTCTCCTGTGATCTTACTCATCGGCCTATTTCATATTTCGGTATATGGTCTATGTACGTGACGTTCAATTGTGTTATAAAATACATTCAAGTGCAGTTCTTTTAAATTGTTTTTGGTTTTATATATATATATATATATATATATATATATATATATATATATATATATATATATATATATAGAAATAGCCTGTGTCAAGGTAGTGTATTTGTTTGGAATTAAAATGTCATTAAAAGGGTTAAAGGCATCATATTTCGGTATATGGTCTATGTACGTGACGTTCAATTGTGTTATAAAATACATTCAAGTGCAGTTCTTTTAAATTGTTTTGGGTTTTATATATATATATATATAGAAATAGCCTGTGTCAAGGTAGTGTATTTGTTTGGAATTAAAATGTCATTAAAAGGGTAAAATCATAAAGTAGTGCAGTGTTTGCATAATCGCATATATACGTTTTTTTTCGTCAGGTCAAACTTGATATGCAAGGCTCAAAAATGCAGATAAAAAAAAAAACTAAAATATGTTTGAAAACTTTTTTTGAAAGCAACAATTAAGTTGTTTTCAAGGTGGAAGGAAGCACAATGGTCACACCTCTCCACATCTGTAAATCTAAAAGCTTAAAACTTACATGTAGGTTACTTTACTTGGAATTTATCACATGAATTTTAAACTAGATTTCTTTACATATTTCTCCTTTATGTTTTGACTGATTTGTTGGCCTCTTGGTTTGCTCACATTTCTGCAGGCTTGGGCACTATTCAAAGGCAAGTACCGCGAGGGTATCGACAAACCTGACCCACCAACCTGGAAAACACGTCTCCGATGTGCTCTTAACAAGAGCAATGACTTTGAGGAGCTTGTGGAGCGCAGTCAGCTTGACATATCAGACCCCTATAAAGTGTATAAGATTGTTCCGGAAGGATCCAAAAAAGGCAAGGGAGGAGAAAAATATCAGATGACATCAAACAGAGTGGAACAGCTGTTTGCTGCCATTTGTCTTATAAATAGAAATATTTTAGATTTCTGATCAGAAGCAATAAAAATATCTAATATTTAAATGTTACAGGATCCAGATCTCTTGAAGATTCACAGTCCAATTCAAGCTCACCCAGTTATCCAGTACACCCACCTTATCCACCAGCACCATCTCAGGTTAGAATCAAGCATCATCTTAGCTTTGGCTGTTCCTATCTTTGCACTTCAGATCACTTACAGATTATGTGCTTGTCATTACAGGTGTGCAACTATCTTTCTCCAGCAGACAGAGGATGGAGGGATTACTCCACCATCTCTGAGATCTCTTACAGCCAGAGCCCCTACACCTCACGCTGGGACCCTGGTACTTTGTGTTTCTGAGAGAGCAAATACAACTACCGTAAGTTCAGGTAGCATGCAGTTGCACTGACATATTCCTATATGTGCAGGGTTCCAGTTCAGTGGCTCTTTCTACAGTTGCAATGCATCTGATCCACAACTGTCACCCTTCACCCTGGACACCAGCATGAGATCTACTGAGGCTATGGCCCTCTCAGGTACACACACAGAGACAGAGACAGGCTCATTAGGGTTGGGTGGATTGATCTTTAAGTATTGAGATATCTGATAATGAGGTATCATTTAAAGGGTCATCTGGATGATTTCTGTGATCAGATTGAACAGAAATACATGGTACAGTATTATCTATTGTCAAAATGAAATTCTGATCAATTACAAAAAGCTGATAATTATTTTTATGTGATGAGGTGATTTTAAAATTCTTTACTATTTTGTTTAAATCAATAAAAAATGAAACACTGAAAACAAAAATCATTTATTTGAAATACAAGTTAATTTAGGAATCACAATATTATGAAGTACAGAATGAAAAATGTGATAATTTGATTAATAATTACAGCTAACGATTTAAAGTCACAGTGTAACCGAAGTAGTGACTCATCTATTCTTCCATATTCCATAAATAATCAAAAATGTAGAACATGGACTTTGTTCTACCCATCAGTTGTTGACTGGATGGAGACAGAATGTGAACTAAAGGTTTGAAAAATGCAGCGTACATCACTGGAGAGAAGTTTGTCATTTCACCAGAAGAATTATGACATTTGAATAAAAAATTATGGGCTAAAAAAGTTTGGGACGTGGGACGACTTGAAATGCAAGCTCGTGCGAATTCTGCTGCATCCCAAAGTATAAGTTTGGTCAACACTGACCTGTGAACGTGAAGACCAATAGAAGAATAATACTGTACATCACGGTGTGTCCTCTTAGATGAATTAAAAGAACTTTACATGAGGAGCAGACTGCATATTAAAAAAAAAAATATGTTGATTTATGATTTTTAAAAAGATGAATGCATGACATAAAATTACAGCTGTTAAAGTGTCTGTAGAAATTCTGTGTTCAAAGTCTGCAGTGTCTGCTGCTTTTAAATTGTGTTTAGAAAGATTTGAACTGAGCATTAGATTTTGGCAGGTAATCTAAGTGTTTTTTTCTTTTGATCCTTTTCTCTGTTAGATTACCGCTTACATGTGGTGGTGTTTTACCGGGACACTCTGGTGCAAGAGGTAACAGTGAGTAGTCCAGAGGGCTGTCAGCTGGGCCCTAGCAGACAGGGACAGGCCTACGCTTCACCTGGTGCCCCAGAACTGGTTGAACTCCCTCATGCTGAAGGGGCATCTCTGGAGCGGGGCGTTATACTCTGGATGGCCCCTGACGGGCTCTACGCCCGCCGCCGCTGCCCCTGCAGGGTGTACTGGGAGGGAGCTCACGCACCACCTACCGACAAACCCAACAAACTGGAGAGAGAACAGAACTGCAAACTGCTGGACACTCATCTGTTCATAACAGGTTAGTGCATATTAAAACATTGTGTAAAGCATTTCAGATTTTGACAAACACATGATCTGATGCCATTAATTGGAAAACAAGAAAAAAACTGAAAGGTTACTTCATCACTCATCATTTTCACTAAGCACTGAGAGACATTTATAATAAATCTTTATGCCCGTCTATGAATTTTCTGATTGTATACATCATATTTGACATCTCCAAGATACACACATTTTGACAGTAAACATAGACACACATCAAAGTTTTTACAGTAAATAGTGTGTCACATTATCTGTGGTTTGATATTTAGTGACAGTCACAGAGTCAGTCATCTTTGAGTTACAACTCACTCACACCCACCTTCTGTCCGATTCACAACTGATTGTTGTGATTCTCACAGAACTTTCCAGCATATGATGAATACAACTCAAATGCCACAGAATTTACATGTGCCACATTAGACCTAAAACTCATAGTATGGAAAGCAAATAGAATATGAGAAAAAAAATTTGTCTCACAGAAAGAGAGGAGATCATAAACTTTACCCTATGGCTTGAGAAACATGTTCAGTGATTTACAAATAAACACTTTGTAACAAGAATATACATAAATGTTAAAGATTCAGGGTAATTATATAAGATTTGAGCATTTTGATTGATATTTTATGCAGACTTTCAAAAGTTTGGGGTCAGTACGATTTTATTTTTTTAACGAAATTGACTTTTATTCAGCTAGTATGCATTAAAATAACAGATATATAAGACTTTCATAATATTGCAAATGTTTTCTATTTTAAATAAGTGCAGTTCTTTTGAAATCCTATAAGATCTTTCAAAAACATAAAACAAAAATCTGATGTATTTCTAATGATCTCACCTGTTGGATTAAAATGTGTCCTCCTCTGTGTCTTCTGTAGAGTTGCAGAGCTATGCCATGCACACTCGTCCTGCGCCATGCTCCCAAGTGCTGCTGTTCTTTGAGGATGAGAGCACCAATACTCAAAGACCAAGAAGGACCTTCACAGTGCAGGTACATTTGTTTGGTTTCTTATAATACAGATGAAGTTATGAACAAAACATTAATGATATTCATATCATCTTAACTGGCTGTTGTCATCATGTCACAGGTTGAGCCACTGTTTGCCCGCCAGCTTCTTTTCCTCACCCACCCTGGCAGCATGAACTACATCCGCAGCCATGAGCTTTCACACCTGCCCCCTGAACACACGCTCTCCCCGACCCAAGACTACCACAGAGTCATCACGCATCACCATAACAATGGCCCTCAAAACTGAATTTGGCAGCTCGTCACGCCACTCTTAATCCTGGATTAACATCTGGTTTAACCCAGGGTTAAAGCAAGTTTTTATACTCAAGAAGAAAGAAAAGTTTTTATATAGAAGAAAGAAAGCCAACCAGGTTTACCATTAGTAAATGATGACAGACTATTCATTTTTGGGTTAAGCTACTTTCACACTTGTAATTTTGAAAGGGTATTAGCACCACTTCTAACTCAGGTTTACGAAGCTTTGCTTATGAACAGATGATGGACAAGTTCACCAAGTGCCATACTTATCTTATCAATATGCAAACAGGAATGTTAACCCAGGCTTTAAATATGTACAGTGAAAATCTCAAAAACCCAGGACTAAGCAATAACCCAAGGTGAAGTTTAAACCGGGCTGTTAACCCTGGGTTAACTGTAAAAATCACACAAGTCTTGTAAGCTAAAGTGTAAAAGGTGAATGTTGGAATTCTACTGTGCACATAGAGTTGAGCAGAATCCCACCAGGATAATCTAGAATGATAACAGACAACATCAAATGCAAGACTGTTGTCATGTTTAATACTGAGAATGATGCAAATCTGTGTGCAACAAAAGAATGTAAAGTGTTAATATTAGCTGTGATTAACTGCTTCTTGCTACATTTGATTGAGCTGCATTCAGAATGTAAAAATACAAAGAATTTAGTATGTATATATGCTGTGAATTTATGGAAAAGTAATAACCGTTCAGTTTTCGAATTGCAGTTCTTTTATAAACATTTTTGTGTAAAACTGACAAAATGGTCTATTTTTGCTTTTTTGTTGTTGTTGTTGTTACTTATGCTCAAAATACCTTAAAAAATTGATGCTACCTTTGATTTTAATAAAAAAAATGGGAAAAACAGTGTATGTGCTCTTGATTCCTGACCTGTATTGGGTAAAAATTACATATAAATTATTAATCAGCAAAACTTTTAAAAAGTTAACGATAAGAAATTTTTCTTCAACACCAAACCAATGCAATAATTTCTGAAAGATCATGCAAGACTGAAAACTGGAGTAATGTGTGCTGAAAATTGCCATCACAAGAATAAATTACATTTTAAAAACATATTCAAATAGAAAACAGTTATACTAAATTGTTATAATATTTCCAAATAATAATAGCTTTTACTATATTTTGGGTCAAAGAGGTGCAGCCTTGGTGAACATAAGAGACTTCTTTCAAATACATAAAAAAATCTTAGCGACCTTGAACTTTTGAACAGTAGTCAGTCTCAAAATTATAGCGCTCTTTTACTCTCTTTCCCTTAATTTTGCTTTGAAGTAAAATTTCACTTCTACTGGAGAGAACTATCTCTAAAAAGACAGAAGTGGAGTCTCTCCATCACTGGTGGGCTTACTGCGATTAACTAAGCTAAGCCTTTTTAAAATGCGAGGGGAATACTTTTAGCCCCCACTCTAAACACTGTGTGGATCTGCTGAGACATCAAGCCTTTGTTTATCTTGAACAGAAGCACTGTGTTATCTGCAGAGAATATAAGACAGGGCGTGTAAGCGAATAACAGCACACACACACACACAGGATGGTGTTTGTGGTTTGGAGACAGGATGGTGCTTTGTGACATCACAGAGGAAGAGGCAGACTGACAGAAGTATCATTTATTCTTTCTTCTCAATGAAATCAGCCAGAATGTCTGATTGGTTGTTGTTTTGTTGCCCTGAAAGCTATAACAATCAATGTTGTGTACTACGTACAATTCTGATCGGCCTATTTTCTTTGAAAAGTAACTAATTCGGTCAGAAGGTCTTGAAACTATGCAATAGTATGGGATTGTTAGCTTTGAGACACATGGGACATCCTGAGAAAAATTTTTTATACAAACAAAATTTCTTCGAGTTTTCCACTGTCTTTGGACTCATGGCTCTACATTAGCACATAAACATGTTTTGGATCATTTTCCGCTGCCTACAGAGCGGAAAGGTGCAATCATTAAAAACTTCCCTTAAGCTGTAGAGCCTGAGATCACTACACCCACTCTTTCACCTGGTGCCGCACGCGGCTTTGACGCTCTTCTGTCAAATTGCTTCCCTTAAATGAGTGGGTTTTAGTGTTCTTAATTTAGAAGAATAGAAATCAACAAACAACACTCTGAGTGTTGGGAAAAAGCTATGCTTGCATCACTTCGCAGCACCTTTTCAGGTTTACACAAATAACGGACTGAGTTATGATAGGACAAAAGTAGAAACACATATTCAGATCATTGTCGAGAGTTTCTGATGGCATATTGAGAGCCTGCGAGAACTTTCCACTCATCTTGTTTTCTAGTCAGTTATATCTTAAACTCCTAAACCATGTGCCAATGCTGGGTCACACAGCATTTAATAGCAGTTTACAGTAAAGGACACCTCCCAATACTGAACACTTCCTCCTGGGACAGGTAAAATTACCCCTGCATTGCCGAGGAGGGGCAGGGTGTGAATCTTTCTGTCTGACACTAGACAGGGTGTGTGCATGAATCGTGTGGTCATAATAGACTTCAACACAAAACGACTCTCTTGATAAAAAGAGTCATTTCAGAACTCAACAGTTCCATCTGCTAAGAGCAAAATTCACTCTCTCACACACAAAAACACATATCTTGCAATTACTCTAGCAACATTAACATTTGCAGAAAACCAAATGTGCAAGAGCACATCATTTTATTTTGGCTTTTAATGTGCAACTGGACAAAGAGGCAGTGCAACTTTTCAGATTAATTATTAACAGGCCACTACATGCTTACAAGAAAACAAGTGTAAATCAGCAAGTAGAAAAGAGGATATTAGAGGCAATAAATTTTCTTTTAATGTTTTTTAAAACTGAAATGGTGTCTTAGTGTTACAACTTAGAGGCGCTGTTGAAATTTTGTATTTGTGAAGGCTTATCGCTTCACAGGCTGAAAAGAGGCAGGCTTGAAGCAATTAAGCTGGAGCTTCATACTACTCTTAAACTTATTCAGTAGCTCCTCCAAGAGTCTGAGAAAAGAGAGAGAGATAAAGATGTATTAGAAAACTATTAACAAGCCAAATTTACCCTCAATAAACAAAATCATCACTAAACATCTGTACTTATTTTAAATATGTCTGATATCTGTACTTATTGCACTATTGTGCCAGGACAATCCGCTCAATTCCTTTTTTGGGAGGGTTTGTTCGTTTTAAACAAGGACACATTAACCTGATTAAAACTGAGGGTAAAGGCTTGTACCTTGTTAAAAAAAAAAACCTTTCTTTTTTTAAACTTTCTATTTACCAGACGATCCTGAAAAAAATGTGTTATTGTCACCACAAAGACATTAAGCAGCTCAGTTGTTTTCAGCATTGATAATGGGCCGGAAACAGCATATTAGAATGATTTCTGAAGGATGATGTGACGCTGAAATCTGGAGTAATGGCTTCTGAGAATTCAGCTTTGCCATCACAGGAATAAATTACATTTATTTTTTTAAAACTATATTGATAGTAGTTTTAATGGTAGTATAATATATAAAAGTATAAATGTATTTTGATCAAATAAACACAGTACTTGGTTATCATAAGAAAGATGTTCAACGAACAAGGCAATGCAAGTATCGTACATTTAACTAAATGAAACAGAGGTTTAGTATAAGCTGTAGACCCCATTGCAAAATTGATGGTTTCTGCTCAGGTGGTTAAGTGACCCATTTTCCATAACGACACTTTCTGGTTTCTCAAATGGTTTCATTCATCCACTTTAACTCCCGTGTGTATGTATATGTCACTGCATGCAGATCAATTTCACTTCAATGATTCCTGAAGTTTATTTTCTGGCCACAAAAATAACATTTCTTAGAGCTGATATGAAATTACACTGAATGTTTGCTGGACAAACAGATTAGTTGTTTGTAATATCAATTCATCTACAGTTACTACTGGCAGCTGATATAAATAGTTATAATCAAACTTAATTAACTGTAATTATTTATCTAAATTTCCCTTTAGAGCTAATTCTCTACATGACTGAACCAAACAATGTCACTTGGACATGTCATGTCATGTTCTAATTATCATCATCTCTGATGACTAATATTTTTTTTAGATTTTCAGGGTGAAGTATAACATTCGGTATGTATTTGACTGAAACTTCCAAATGTTACTGTGATAACTTACTTCTTGTCAGCTCCACTCTGTAGCTGTGGTAGAACTTCCAATGCCTGCTTAAAACTAGTGCTGAGACAGAGGAGACATATGAGTCAACATTACACACCCACATTATCATACTAACACATTTTGGTTTTAATTGTATTAAGACATCTGTGTTGAGTGTGTTTATGTCTTACAGGCTCTCTGATGTGAGGTAGGGCTCTATGGCGTCTCGCAGTGCACAGATTTCCAGACGTGCCTAGAGAGAGAAATATTTGTGATGGTGAAAAACGATGATTGTGGATTTCAATATCTTAAGATCAAATGTTAACTGTCCCATTAAGTGACTTGTACCTGCAGTGCACCGTTTTTACTAAAGGAGGACACACACTGCATCAGGCGGCTCATTTCTTCAGCTACAGCCTCAATGATCTTTGATATTACACGTGAAACCAGCTCCTTGGAAACTGTGAAAACCTAAAAAAAAACAAAAAACCCAGATTCTTTGGGACGGTCTATTAATTTCATCAATATGTTTTAGCGCCAAATGAAGATATCAATGGCTGCTGAAAATTCAGCTTTGCAATCACAGGAATAAATTACATTTTAATTATTACAATTATTCATTTTGAATTGGTAATAACTGGATGGATGCAGTTTTTGGGCTTTAAGATATCAGCCACTATTCACTGCTGTTATAAAACTTGGAAGAGCCAGGACATTTTTTAATATAACTCTGATTGCATTCGTCTGAACGAAAAAAGTCATCTACACATAGGATGGCTTTAGGACAAGTAAATCATGGGGTAATTTTCATTTTTAGGTAAACTATCCCTTTAGGAAATGTTCATTAAAAATTGTAACCAACCCCTCAAATAGCAGTGTATGTTTACAGTTGATTGTACATTTTTATTTTTATTTTTTCCAATAACTTGTCAAATTGAATTCTGGGATTGTCTTATCCACAAAGACAACATGTGATACTGTCTTAGAATTTGGCTAAAACAAGGTAACTTATAATGAAACTTACTTTTAGAATTGAAAGTGTAAACATAACACTTTTAAATGCTGTCTATGTAAGTAGCTCACAAGGTTTTGAAACAGAAAAGGTGGTAAAAGGTGGTAAAAGGCCTGTTCACACCACAATTTATCACTATAGCTGTGGTTTGAACTCTGCTATTCTTTAATATTGAGAACGATTTTTAGAACTACATCGTTATCTTTATAGTTATCATGTCTAACAGAGCATTTTTAAAGCAGATGAGCGATTTGTCGAACTGAAGGTTTGAGCATCTCACCTCAGCATGAACAGAGATGATGCTGACCAAAGCCTCCTTCAAATAACTCCTCACACCTGGGTCAGAAAGAGAGAAAGGGAATGAAAAAAGGTAGATCAAGCTATGAGAGTAGTAATTTTGTATTCTTTGCACACAAAAACTATTCTCGTATCTTCATACAATTAAGGGTGAACCACTCTGGTACATGGACTATGTTAACAATGTCCTTACTACATTACTGTGCCTAGAACGTTTGAGTTGCATTGCTGTCTATGCAGGGTCAGAAAGCTCTCGGATTTCATCAAAATATCTTCATTTGTGTTCTGAAGATGAATGAAGGTCTTGCGGGTTTGGAATGATATGATGCTGAGTAACTAATGACAGATTTTTCATTTTTGGGTGAACTATTCCTTTAATAAAAGTATATATAAAAAGAAAAAAAAATACATATTTATCCCAAACTTTTGAATGGAAGTGTACATAAATGTCTAATAATGTTGGTTTGTCTATTTTGGGAGCTAAATCAGAGCAGTTGTGGAGAAAAGTAGGTTTTACACAGTTCAACAAGTTCTTCTTATAACATCTCAGAAGCAGGAAGCATTCTTGTAAGTTCACAAATGATTCACATAAACCATTGCATTTAGTCAAGTATGCACCAACACACCCGATCAATATACACACACACATACACATTACCATAACTGAAACTGACATAAAAACAATGACGGCAAACTGAAACTGCAGATTTAAGACTAGCAAGTGTGTGGATATTTCTCTATTAGTACCATCTCCAGGGTGATGGTGTTTCAAATAGACTTCTAGAAACGTCCACAGAGGGTTGTCAACTTTACATCATTGAGGTGTGTAATACCTGTAGGTGGAAGGCAGTCCTTCCAGTCAAAGTATCCGGCATAGATGCCAGGCTCCAGAGAGCCGACGATAGGATCCGTTTTTTTCTCAATGTACATCTCAAACAGATATTCATCCAGCTGTCTCAATGCCTCTATGCTGACCTGAAGAACAAGAGCATGCTTTCAGTTCAATTACAAACCACTGATCATACAAGATTATCTCCTGAAGTACATGTGACCTTAAGAAACCATTAACATCACACACTTCTTGCAGAATGAGTAGAGAACACTCATGCATGTCCATCATTTTGATGTGTTTTGAATTTTAGGGAAGTCCTCAAAAACCAGAATGGAAAGCACCATCTCAAAAGGGGACAAAATCTGCGGGAACTCTGTGAAACACCATAGATGGACATCTGTCCTGACAGATGAGTGTCAGTCTTCTCTGAGAAACAGTCCAATTGTTGTTACATATTTTTAAGTCATTGTCAAGTAAATGGTTTGTTCAAATCCTTCATCACAATTAACAAAAGTAATAGATATGCAGCTCTAAATCACTCTGAATACCACTACAACGCAAGATCAAGAATAAATTATTTTTTGTCTGTACTAAGATAAATATGTCAGAGATACTTTATGACCATGTAATAAACCTCTTCTGTGGGCTCTCCAAGCTCTTAATCAGAGTTAAATTTCTCTGAAAGGTGCAATGCAGAGTATTTTTATCATACTTTATTGATTTACACAAACCGTTGAGCCCAACACACTCTTTCACTAAAACCATCTGCATTTACTGGAAAGGCCAACCATAACCTTTCACGAGGGCATAACCCTCACCCATCACCATCTTGAGGGAGTTGTAATGCCACCATGAAAAACCCTCAAGCTTCTCCTCAATCTATATTCTCTGAGTGAGTCATTCTCACTTCACTAAAATACACATAAATCATCACACTTGGAAACACATCTGTTATCACTGAAAAAAAGAAAAGAAAATGTCAACTTTGGACTGGAGTAAAAGGGAAGTGTGCATGTGTCTTTGTACCCTGATGATCTTCTCTGCAGTGGTGAAGCCGTTCTTCTCCAGGTGCTCAGCCAGATTGAGAAACGTGTGTCTCTCCAGATACTGACAGTTACTTAGGATGATGAGGAGAAGTTGCTCCTACATGAGCCAGAATAAACATACACATAGCAACTGAATCAGTTACAATGAACATATAGATATCTAGAGAGATCCCCCCCCCCCCACCGATGCATTCAATTATAATGATAGGAATGATTATAGTGATTTTTAATGACTTCTGAAGGATCACGTAACACCTAAGACTTGAGCTTTACATACAGCAATAAATTAATATTTTTTAAATATGTTCAAAAAGAAAAGTCATTTTAAATTGTAATAACATTTCATATAATGACTGTTTTAACTATATATCTGATCAAATAAATGCAGCCTTGGTGAGCATAAGAGACCTAAACATCCTTCTAACCCCAAACTTGTACATTTATATGCATACAGTTGAACAAGCAGTACTATAACAGATATGATTGGGTATGTCTGTGCCTCTACTTAACCAAAAACCAGTCTGTGAAGGAGAGAGAGAGAGAGAGAGAGAGAGAGAGAGAGTAAAACAGAGAAAGTGAGAGAGACAGAGGGGAAACCTGCAGCTCTTCCACTGCAGGCTTGGGGAAACCCCATGTGCTCTCTGAAGAAAAAGCTGCTATTTTTCACAACACATGACTCCTGTGCATGATATTCAAATGTTTGCTGTGTTGCAGATGGAAACTGTGACAAAAGCATCCACAACGGAACACAGGATGTTTTCTTGGGAAAATGGTTCTTAACCAACTAATAAATAACACACACACACACAAACACTATTTGCACTATTTTACTAAAATATTTAAAAAAATTGCATTTATTTTATATACCGTGCAAATATTTTAACTAAGATGTCACGTTTCAAATTACAAACCAACATCATTTGTGACCCTGGAACACAAAAAACGGCTTAAGTCGCCAGGTTATATTTGTAGCAATAGCCAAAAATACATTGTATTTGTCAGAATTATTGATTTTTATTTTATGCCAAAAATAATTAGGATATTAAGTAAAGATCATGTTCCATGAAGATATTTTGTAAATTTCCTACTGTAAATATATCAAAACTTAATTTCTGAATAGTAATATGCATTGCTAAGAAATTCATTTGGACAACTTTAAAGGCAATTTTCTTAATATTATTATAATTTTAATTTTCTTTCCACCCTCTGATTCCAGATTTTCAAATAGTTGTATCTCGGCCAAATATTGTCTTATCCTAACAAACCATACATCAACAAAAAAGCTTATTTATTCAGCTTTCAGATGATGTTTAAATCTCAATTTTGAAAAATTTACCATTATGACTGGTTTTGTGGTTCATGGTCACATATGTATAGTTTAACATTGGCACAAAAAGTATTTGCATATTTTCTGGTTGTCAAATGTTACTGGAACATGTCCATAAGTTGATGTTATGAACTATACCTGTGGTTGCTCTGCTAGGACACTTAAACTTAAAGGAACTTACTTCTTATGGACACTAAAAATCCCCCTTGCATGACTAGTTAGTTGTAAGGCTGGGCAAAAATAGATATTTCAATTAATGTTTTTTTTTAAATGCAATGTTACAACAGAAAGCCTGTCATCCATTCAGTGCTTATTATGGTGGAGATACTGTTGACAAGAACCAAGAACAAACCGTGATTTGCAATACTCTACAAATCTGTGGAAGCATTTGACATCACACGTAAAGGCGCCATAATTTCCTCAATGAATGAATGAATGAATGAATGAATGAATGAATGAATGAATGAATGAATGAATGGCGTTTTGTTTACGCAAGCACAGGCGACGCTCGTGGAGTTTTCAACCTCTGTCTTCTCACTACGATGATATGAATACATGAATTTCATCCCTAGCTGCTCTGATAGCTCATATAAATATTTTATATGGCCCTATTATTGTTTAAAAAAGGACCCTATACAAAAAAAAAGAAAAAAGGTTTTAAAATATGAAAATACCAATCGAGAGCTTGTGAATCAAAATCAAATCGGGACATCTGAATCAATACCCAGCTCATAATTGCAAATATATATAAAGAAATGCCTCAAAAAAGTTTTTTTAAAAGAAGGGTTTAATAGAGGGAGGAAGCACTCAAGGTTAGTTGAGGTCTCTGAATATCTTTAATCAACAAGGTTTCGTTTTGATCATTTTTAAACTCTCTCTCTCTCTCTCTCTTTTTCTCAGTCTATCATGTTTTCAGTTTTTAGTAGTACGCTGACACTGTGGTTCAGATGAACATCAACAGTGTTATTTGGATTTCAGTCAGAGAGAAATCATTTAAAATAAAGTGAGAAGCGGAGCATGTCAGAGTAGCATGAAGGCAGCTGTTATCTAAACTCACTTCCTATTCTCCGTACTCAAATATCCTGTCACATAGTGACATCCACCTCTGCAGTTTACTGTGAATAAAATACCACATAGGGCTACTTGATGTAGTAACCAGCTAACCAGTCTACACATACTGCATTTTATTTATGTGGCCATTTTTTATATTTTATTGACAGTGAAAGTGGATATACAAAAAAAGTGAAGAGTGGCGAATGTAATGAGTATCCAACGCAAGTCAGATTCAGACCCTTATCTCCCATATGAGCACCACAGCTTGATGTGCTAACTGCTAGGCCACAATTCATATTTTTTATATGAATAATAAAATCTGTATGTATTTTATAGCACAGTACTCTTTTAAATATGCATTATTCATGTAAATAGAGATAAAGAGCATGGATAAAGCTGGAAATCAGGAAGGGGGGGGGGGGGGTGGACTTACTGGTTTTGAAACAAAGTCTTCTTGGATGCTTCCAAATAGATCAGGAGAGGCCAAGTCCACAGACAAACTGAAAGAGAAAAACCTTGATATCATACTCCCACTCTAAACTTAAACATCCAGACTAAACAATATATATATGGCTCAGTGACACAAAGCTGTTCAGACTTGCCTGAAAGAAATGTGCATCACAACAATGAAAAATGCAATAATTAAAAAAAAATTTTTTACAGAACTTTACACCATTTGCTATTTTTACAGTCATTAAATCAAAATTACTGTTGAAAAGGTATATATAATATATTACATAATAAACTTAATATAGAATAAAACTCACTGAGAGGTGCCAGTTTCTCCATCAGTCTTGGTGCTGAGATGCTCAAGGCACTTAATAAAGACCTGTACCAAGCAGAGACATACAAATTATTTTTATTCAGCATGGATTATATTTACAAATCCCAACATACACAGAAACCAGAACACACTACCTTCATGATAGAAACACACTGCTCACAAGCTTTGTCTTGAACCACATCCAGATTAAAGATCTGAGCACGAAAAGACAGAAACACATGAAAATAATTACTCTCCATATAATCTGCAGTGGAAGGGCAGAGGACGAGTGTCGTGTGAATATTTGTACATTGATCTCTCCAGGTTTACATTCCATGGGCTCTTTCAGAGACTGCAGCATCTGAACCATACACTGCTCAAACTGGGCCGGCTGAAACAGACACACCATTCATCCTTAAGGTTTGGATTTTCAAGTTTTTAGAATGAAATAAACTAGAAAAAATATAATAAAAGCAAAAGATTTACCAGTGACGTGATTCCTTCATTGTCCACAACCCAGTCTTCTTTTTCTGCAAGTCTCTTAACGTCTAAATAACACAAAGTATAATCAATATTAAATAATCAATAACATTGAAAACTCACTTCCCCCATTCTCTCATCCTCAGTATTAAGGAAACTACTTTAACTGGGAAAGCTAGTTATTTGAAAAAGTATTTGGCTATTAGTTATAACATTAGTTGGCTATTAGTCAATAAAACTTTAGTTCACTAGACATGTCTTGATAAAACCCTAAAATGACTAATAAATTGTTTATACTTAATTTGAATGCAAATATATTTAGTTGAGAGCTCTAGAGCTCCCTCTATTGTTTTCATCTGGAGCAATCAACATCAGTGATAGACTGATATTTCGGTCAGTCCATCTTGAGATGATCAGTGTTGACCAATAACCTTATCTGCAAGGCATTTTAAGCAAATATTCTGTAGAATAGTTCAGCAATCTCATGCCATTGTTCGCCTGAAATATAAGACATTTACAAAAGCTGAGTGAATGTGTAGTTTTACCCTCTTCAGTGTGTTGTAGTGTGGTCAGCAGACAGTGCACACGCAGGTCCTGAAGTAAATCCTGAATCACCTGCAGCAAGTCATTAGGAATCTCTAAAGCTGACAGAGCTTCCAGACTTAACCTAAGAGATTAAATCAAATGAGTTTTGTGTGAAAACACAAGGAGAGGATGAACAAACTGAATGGGGGGAAAAAGGCTGAAAATGCCAACAGAAACCAGCACTTAAACATTTAATAACAGCTTCTGTGACATAAAAAACAGCAGCCCGCATCTGCAATGATCCTGGATCTAATGTAAATATGAATGATCATTAAAAAAATGTTTTATGTTTCACATTTACATGAAACAGATGAACACCACAAAACAACAAACTTGCTTAAAGGGATAGTTTACCAAAAAATAAAATTGTGCCATTATTTACTTAACCCTTAATGACTGACTTTCTTTTGGGCAATATAATTTTTTTTTTAAATAATGTTAAACAAATCCACTGTATGCACAAAAAACACACACACACACGGAGACTTCACAAAATTTTTTCTTTTGTTTTCCACAGAGCCGTGCAGGTTTGGAATGACATAATGGTAAGTATTAAGGACAGAATTTTCATTTCTGGGTGAACGGTCCCTTTACGTCGACAGAAGAGTATGCAATTAGCAAATTTGTTTTTGGCTATGAATTTTCATTTTGACCTATTACTAATTGCTACATTTCTACTACAACCTCCCTCACTTACCTGACGGTGTGGATGACCTGAGTGAGCCAGGCTCCGCTGAGAGGGGTTTTGGTGTCCCAGCCTCCATACTGCCTCAGCTGCTGCTCAGTAAGAGAGGAGGGTAACATAGCCCCTCGAACCAGCTGCACCAAACGACAGGTCACCTCCTCGATCATGCCCTAAACACAACCAATTGTGCCAAACCCATCATGGTTTTTCAAAAATAATTTTAATTTAATAATCAACACTCAGATAAAAGCTAAAAGAGTTGTAATATAAACCATTAAATTGCACAAAAGGATATAATATAATTCTGTTTCTGCTCTAATTATTGTTGAAATCTAAACATTTAAATGGTTACTGTATAAATTGTCTTTTAAGACAACAGGTTGATTAAATATAAATATTGTGCCTTTCAACATATCTACTGATGTTCATGATATTCATGTTATTCTGATTTTGGTTCATCAAAATGACATGTTCACCTGTTATGTGCATGAAACAGACACTTGACTATATCAAAATGCGCTATGGAAGAAACGCAGATTAAACACCAGTTTACGTTAATGATTTAGCCCTCTAAACAGTTTCAGATGAAACTGAAAATTCATTTTTGGGCCAAATATTTTCAGTTTCATAAATTTTGGTGCGTCACTACTCTTGAACCTTAGTGGCTCATGCGCACACTCTTAATCTCAGGACCACAAGCTCAAAACAATTCCAGCTGCTTTACTGACCTTAAAGTCATTCTGTCTTTGCCGGGCATTCTTCTTTAACTTCTCCACCTGACCAGACTTCTCTCCCGTCTGTCCAAGACAACACAGTCAACAAGATCATCAAAACATGATTACACTAAGCTTTGTTTCTAACACTTCTGAGTATATTTGTCCATGCATCTACCTCACTGAACAGACTGCCGTTGACGTAAGAGATCCACAGTTTCCAGAAGTTGGGCAGCTGGCTGATGACCACGTCTGAGAGCTTCTCCACAAACCTCACCTGCTGAGGGCTCTTATAGAGCCTCGCTGAGAAAATATGTATGATATAATGTTATGAAGACAGCAGCATTCGGTTTCTGAAATTAAAGTGGCTGACGATGAGCTTTCTATGACTTTCACAACTCAAGCTAACTAGGTGCAGTTTCAAATTCAGCGAAAATCATACATTACGCAGAACCTGATTTTACCAAGTGAGACATGTTCCTGGGACAACATAGTGATTAACCAATCAGATTTGAAGAACCAGTTTATAGATTTTGTGAAGTGTACGCTTAAAATCACTGTTTGGTGCTTGTACATCAGTGTCATTCATCTATCATTTCCTCTGATTTTAGGGATTACTCATGGTTAAGGTTAGATTTAGGTGTAGGGATATGGTCAAGAATATATTTTTATATATATAAAATGTTGTTCCAGGGTCAACAAAATATGTTGACCTAGGAACACACCTAACTCAGCAAAATCAGGACGTGCCATACATTACAATATATCTGTATATAATATGTGTACGATTTTTTTTATTGTCTTTGAAAGAAGTATATTATCCTCAACAAGCTAAAAGCAGTAAAAACAATTATATTGTGGAATATTATAACAAATTAAAATAAAGGTTTTCTATTTTAAAATACGGTAATTGAAAACAAGTTTATGCCTTTGGTGGCAAAGCTGAATTTGTCAGCAGCACATGATCCTTCAGAAATCATATGTTAATCATTCTGTTATTGTACTCACAGTCATCTTTAGGTGTCTGGAAGCTGCCTCCTCTCTTCACTGGAGCTGAGAGGCTGATCCTGTTCAGGGCTGAGGAGCGATCCAGCTCTAAACCGACACCACCCACTGACACAGAGAGACACGATGAATGCTCATCTACACACGTCAGCATTTAACAATGAATCATGTTTATAAAAATAAAGGGTTTCGGTTAACCCCACACACTCAGTTAAGAGTGCCAATTCATGCTCCACTCATGGTCGGATGTAGATGAAGGCATATTTGGAGCCTTGCTCATGGGGAAACAGGTCTAGATGATGCTGCACTCTTTCAATCTGTTTTTTTTTTTCCTTTCTTTTTTTCCCAGTGATTTGAGCGCAAATAATGAGGCAAATGCTTTTATGCAAAGTGACTTTGCGCTCTGCTCAGAAACCAAAAGAGCTCTAACCTAATAATAAACTAAGATACATATACATGTTCTACTGCTTGATATGTTATTAAAATGTTTTACACGGTATGATAGGCTACATGTTTCTCTGTCTTAATCTCTCTCAAAGATGGCATTTATGCAGGTATTTAATTTTTACAGATTTACATTTATATGCACAGTAAAAAGTTTTCTTTTTTATATTTTTCAACCTCCAAGTTCTTTAATCTGCTAGTTATAGAGTCAGCCTCTTCTTATTTGAAGTTGTGGTTTCACCTGACATTACTCAGAGTTATATATATTCCTCTTATTTTACTTTTATTAACATCTATTACTACTGTTTTAATTAGAACGTTTTAATCAGGAAAGGTCCCTCTCTGAGCTTAGATTCGAACTCAGGTCACCTGACGCCCAACCGCACTACACCTCAAAGGACTGTCTATACGAGGCTATCAGCTCAGACAATCAGATGATATTTAAATGTTTTTATCATAAAGAAAATTATAATTTTATCAGTTATACAACGAATATATAAATATATTTTTTTGTGATAACTATGAGGAAAAAATATAGGCTGTAAATTCATTGAAATAACGGTTTGCAGTAATTGTATGAACATCTGGGTAAAGCACCGCCCACTTCCGGATTTTATCCTGATACAGATCATTTTGAAATTGTTACAGATAGAGATATTGGCTCCTCTGCACACCCCTAGTGCAGTAGCTCTTCTCTGACAGTAGATGGCACTAAAGATCTTTCTGGGACTCTTCCTAAGTCTTGATTAAATTGTTGATATAGTCTGAAACATTCAATATGTCCACATGGTGTACACATGTCATGTTTCTCTCTCACAGATAAAGATGTATACCATTCAGCCACTTGGATATTTACTCTTTCTTTCTTTTGATAAAAAAAATAATGCTGGTGTTGATCCAGGTTTCCAATCATCTCCTGCTTTTATCTATGCTCCTCTCTCTCCTTGTATTCCCCGATGTCTGTCTCTCTTTACAGCAACCCCCCCCCCCCCCCCCCCCTCCCCCCCCACCCGCTCTGCCACACTATAGAGCTCTGTGGACTTCCTGTTCTCTACAAGGTCATGACCAGACCACACACGGGCTGCTCTCTATCTAAACAAACACACACACTGCTTTCACTCTTCGGAGTTGTAGAGGACCCATCAATTTATTTCAAACTATCTGTATGAGTGTGTGTACCTTTCTGCTCTTTGATATAATCTTCTTTACAGTTTTGCATCAGCTGCAGGATCCACTTATGTTGAGCGACTATACATTGCCATGCTGGGTCACCTGGAGCATGTAGATCCGACAGGTATCTTGAGTAAAAAAAAGAGAGAGAATCATTAGAGCAATATAATCACGTCCTTTTTCAGGACCCCTTAAACCCCTCTCACAATGACAGGTCATGTAAGGCAGGGAATGTAATTACTTAAAATAAATAATTAAATATCAAATATTTACACTACCACTCATAAGCTTGGGGTAAGTAAAAAATTAATACTTTTATTCAGGAATGATACATTAAGTTGATCAAAAGTGACAGGAAAGATTGAAAATTCTATTGATTTCTCACACAGTATGTTTTTACTATTTCCCTGGCATCAAAAAGCATGAAAACTCCGGTCACAGGTGATGAATAACGTGAGCTTAACATACCTGATATAGCGTTTCTGATCATGTAGAGTGGATGGCGTCTCCAGAAGTTTATCCAAAAGCAGTTTCCTCAGGGTTTCCACCCGTGTTTCCACCTCCGAATACACTACAAATAGATATGCAGACAATCTTTTTTAACATTTACACAGTACTCCAGGTAATGTGAATGTATGCGTGTCATATTAACATATGTTATCAATTATTATCAGTGAAGATCAGATCACCTTTCTTAAAGACAGGGACCTCTGTGTTCCCAAACAGAGATTTGGCTTTCTCATAATCATTTATAACAACGTCGTAATCGCCCTGGAAGGAAACCATACACATACATACAGTCAGTTTAGCATTCAGAGATCATTTTTATTTCTCATAAAGTATATATACTACCTTTCAAAAGTTTTGGGGTGGTACGACTTTGCAGTGTTTTTAAAAGAAGTCACTTCTGCTGCAGTTTTTTGATAAATTTTAATATACAAAAATATTTTATAATAATTATGAGATATTGTGATAATAATATTACAATTTATATTAACTATTTTTTATATATGTATATATATATATTTTACAATTACATTTATTACTTTCTTCAGCAGCCATTACGTCAGTCTTCAGTGTCACATTTTTCAGAAATCATTCTAATATGCTGAATTTAGTATTCAAGAAACAAACTTTTTTATTATAAGCAATATTGAAAACAGTTGTGCTGCTTAATACTTTTGTGGAAACTGTTAAACATAGATTCTTTGATAATCAGAAGGTTCAAAAGAACAGCATTTATTCAAATTATTATTATTTCTTTTTCAACATAAGTCTTTACTGTCCCTTTTGATCAATTTAATGTGTCCCTGCTGATGTATATGTATGTATATGTATGTATTTAATAAATATTTCAAATATCCCTGTACCCAAACTGTACAGCATGTATGTATGTATGAATGGGGGATGCCACCTTCTGGATGTTGCGCTCAATGTTGAGTGGCAGATTAAACAGAAATTTGAATCTCTGAAGGACATTGAGAGCACTGCGTGTGGAGTCAGCCTTGTCCTTTCTGCCCAACACTTCTTGAAACAGGGTGTCAGCAGTTTCACTTGCTCCTGAGAAGAATGAGCAAATGGAAAGAGATGAGATAAGGGTGTAGAAGGGCAACAGCTGATAAAAAAATGGTTTAATCATCCTTGCTTGGTTCGAAATAAATTCAAGATCTCTTACGCTCCCTCTTCTTGGGTGGTCGGCTATTCTGGAATCCCTTGGTCAGATTTAATAAGAACCAGCCCCCTGACCACTATAAAAGTCCGTCAAGCATTTTTTCCACTATTGTGCCCCTTTGCGATTGGCTGAGAGTCAAAGGCATTAAGTGGCTTTGGTAAGAACATACATCTAAATGTACTTGTAAAGATGGGTGGTGAGGAGGATAAGGAGGGGCTGGCGATGAAAGCACGTCAGTGTGTGACTGGTTTATTTGTGCGGCTCGGAGGAAACGAGCATGTTTATTGACCTTCCGTCACATGAGAGAATTGATATGGAGATATGATTGGGATATGAGTGGTCTCGAACACACGCAGACGCACTCATAGAAACACGCCGAGGTCTGTGTGAAATGTGTGGCTTTGATGGTCTAAAGAGAATGCATATGCAACTCTGATCTTAAATTTAGCTGTTTTGTGTAATCGTGTGTGATTCTGAGCATGTGTCTGGGTTTATGTCTTACTGTTAAGGACATTCTCTAGTCTCTGGGTCATAGAGCCCTCCACCTTCTCAGTGCCGTCCGATTCAAGCTTCTGATGGATAGCTAGACAAAGACAGTGAGAGAAAGAGAGAGAAAAAGCATCTCCACTACCGTTTAAAAGTTTGGGGTCAGAAATTAATACTTTCATTCAGCAATGATGCAATGAATTGATCAAAGGTGATAGTAAAGACATTTATAATGTTACAAACGCTGAGTTTTAATTATAAACAATCCCAAAATATAATCTTCTTTTGAATTGTCTGTGCATTGCTATTACAACTTGCAAATAAAATTTGAACTGTAAAAAAAAACATTTTACAATATAAACCCCATAATGTAAACGCTATCATAATTCATCAACAGTAGACCATATACAATCACTTGGCATAAATGTGTGCTATTCACTGATTGCGAACTGCTCTGAAACCGCGAGCCTGTAGCACGTGCAACAATGCTGTGTATTGACTATCAATGTGTTGAAAATGTGTTCCTCGCATTTATTTAATCACAGCCTTTTGAAGTTTAATAATCACAATAGACCGTACCATAATTCCTGTTTTTCTGCCCCAAATTTAAGATCTCTTAAATGATTATTACGACTTGTGTTATACCATTTAAGATATTTAAGAATTTTATGACCTTAAATTTGACAAAACTGAATCTGAGACATTATAAGACTTTTTAAGGCCATGCACTCTATAGCGCATATATATATATATATATATATATATATATATATATATATATATATATATATATATATATATATATATATATATATATATATGCATGCTATAGAGTACCTAAATACGAAGATAAACCATTGCACAAAAAAACTAAATTAAGTCTTTTTTCTGTCTCCAGATCTGGATTTGGGAAACTTCTGTACACAATGACGTCATGGCTAACCTCCGGCTCTCCCCGGGGTCCGGAATGCTATGTGGTACACTTCCTCTGTCTCTGAGGTATGTTTTGACTTCTGCCTGGTAAGTTTTGTGAGTCTTCTCTGGGAATCAGTGCAGCTTCCGTCTGCTGCTCTCTCGTTTCCTCTCAGCACAATGACAACCTTATTACTACCTCATATAAACATTATGACAACCACGCCTTGTTATCCGTCCTCATGCATGTCAATCACATGGAAACGCAGTGCTAAGAATAGTTCTTCTGTTTGACTCCAGACAAGTGACCCAAGAAAAGTCTAACACACACAGATTTGGAAAATAGAATCTGCACAGTGACACTGACCTCTGATGACAGCACTCTGAATAGAGACACATACACCTGTGTACAATGAAGTAAGATGCAAAAAAAAAAAAAAAAAAGACCTTGAATAAAAGTCCCATGCAACTATATGAGACTATTTGAGCTTTACTTTTAAAACTAAATCTAGAAGCCAACCCATTTAAAAAAAAAAGCTTAACAATTCTTCATCAGAAGTACACAGAATATATCCAAAAAGTCAAAAAATAAAAAAAAACTATACTGTACAGTCTATATTCACAAATGAAACTGATTATAATCAATTGCAATGTGCTTCCAGTCTTTAATTCAAATCGACTCAAAAAGCCAGAACTCTAAAGAAATCCTGAGCTTCCCAATGGTCATTACAACATTGTATTTACGGGATGAGTAATTTCAACACAATCATTCCAACATGACCTAAACGCAATAAAATCCTCATGGACACAATCCAGTCCCACCCTATATTACTTCCCACACAAAATTCTGTTTCCCTAAAAATGCTTCTGTTCCCTTCAGTCAAATGCAAGAACTGAATTACTTATGATTGTATTTATATGTTTAAATGTACACACCAAGCACACATACCTGCAAGAGCATCCTGAGCCTCAAAGAAAGTGCTGAGACCTCCTTTCACGTAGGCCAGACTGCCCTCATTCTTCTTACTGGCTTGTTTCTTAAGATTTCCCACAGCTGCACGCAGTTGCTCAAAGCTAAAACAGCAAAAAACATAACACACATCAAACAAAAATCTATTTTGGCAGATTAACAAATGAACAGATGGATGGTATATAGACCGACCTGGTTAAAGAATGGTTCTCGATGAGATACCAGGTGGCAGAGAAATTATCACTAGTGAAGTCTCCACTCATTCTAGGGAACATGTTCTCTAAATCCTTCAGAGGAACCTTCCCTCTGAAAAATAGAGGACAGACACCCACACAGCTGGTCTATAAAGACTCATCACGAAAACACCACAGATCATAGACCATCTGATCTACCACAGTCCAGACTATAGAGAAAACAAGACCAGATCTGTCCTCATATAAACAGCAGTGCATAAGCCAACCCACAGTGTCTTTTGATGTGTCACAGAATAGACTGATGAAATACATATGACTCACATACCGCTGAAAAAGTTTGGGTGCTGTACAATAAGATTTATTTTTTGAAAGAAATAGAAAATCAACATGTTAGAAACACTTCTGAAGAATCATGTGACACTGAAGACTGGAGTAATGGCTGCTGAAAATTCAGCTTTGCCATCACAGGAACAAATATTATTTAAAAAATATTATTAATAGATTTCTTAAATTACTGTTTTTACTATATTTTAATCCAATAAATGCAGGCTTGGTGAGCATAAGATAAAAAAAAATAAAACATTACAAAATGTTACCCACCCCAAACATTTTAACTGTAGTGTATCTCATCTGACTGAATATATAGATATGAATTAATAAATGGTTAAAGATGCTGCAGAGGTCAGGGAAAGGAAGAGATTCACTTCCTATCTAAGGAAATGGTGTACCAATGACTTCATCCAGGTAGACGATATACACACAATGGGGCTGTTTCTACTTTCTGTTGAACTTCCTTCCTTATAAACACAGCAGTCCACTCTTATAAACAAAGGGCAGTGCTTCTTGGGTGAAGTGTGTGAGGAAATGCATTTGTTATGGTCTACGTGAGTGTGTGTTTTAATCAGAAAGTCAGAAATGAAGCACATATGTGCATGTGTGTGTGTGTCGAGTAGAGAAATACCTGTGATTAGTTGTAGGTGTAAATGTCTTACTTTCTAAGTTCATAAGAGGACAACACAAACTCAATTGTGAATGTTTCTTTACTTGTCTATTTCGATGCCCAAAGGGTTGGCCGGCCTCAACGAGAGAGGAGAGATTCCTTTGTTGCGATCGGTCCTCATGTCATAGTAATTCAACTCATCAACCCAGACCGCAGATTGATCCAGAATGCCTAAACACAAAAAAACATGCACTCATTGGTTGAGTGCTTAAAATCCATTGCCGTCTTCAAAGAGCATCTGTGTACATTCAAGGAGTGTGTATCTATCAAACCGAAATTATGATTTTGCCTTTAACAGATATTGAGTGTGTTAACATGCACACCCATATGCTGATAATTCAAAAAACAAACAAAAAAACAAAAAAAACTTTTACGTGAGATCCGAAAATTATCAAGATATATTTTTTTTAAACAAAAAACTGACTTCAGTTGGTATAAAACAAAGTGATGCAATAATTTTTTAATAAACTGATGAATGAAAGGGCACAGTTTAAGGTGATTACATGACCATACAACTTGTCAGGGTTCAGCATAATTGGTGTAAGATTGAGCATTGTAAACATGCACGGAGTGTGTGTACACGAGTTAGAGGGCACTGTGAGTGTGTCTCACCGATCCTCTCGGGTTTGAGCAGTTTGAAGGAGACTGTGGACGTCCCTCGGCCTCCGCTCTTGGTGGTCACAATGATCTCGCCCTTGTCATCTTTAGCTGGACCCACTCGACACACTATCTTACTAGCTAACATCCATTCTGCTGTCAGCAAGCAGTTATGACCACAGATAGACAGACCTGATCGACAAAGACAGACAAAGACCAAGAGAAAAGGAAGTTAATGCCAAAACTGATTTAATAGACTGATCATTTCTGTATGAAGACATTCATATTAACAGTGGTATGTTTGTATTGTCCTTTTTTAGCTCTTTGCTAAATCAGAAGAAAATGGGTGAAAATTTGCAAAAAAAAATTCATGTTTTTGTAAAAAGTCTCCTGTGCTCACATAGACTGCACTTATCTAATCCAAAATGTTTTAAAATATTATTACAATTTATAAATAGTATTTACTACTATTATTATAACTATTACTTATTATTATCAATGCTTATTATAAATTTTTTTTATAATAAACCGTGATCTAAAAGTTGAAAATAAAATTTATTTGAAATAGATTTTTTTGTAACATCTTCACTATCACCTATGATCAATTGAATGCGCCCTTGCTGAATAAAAACATTTATTTCTTAAAATAAAACTTAATGGCCCCAAACCTTTAAACGCTAGTGTATGTTTGTTCAAACGGAGGGTGTTTATCTGTAATGCAATGGATATATACATGTTTATTACCTATGAGATCACTGGGTCCAGTGCCCAGGTTCTCTCCACGAATAGTGACTTTGGTCCACGGCGCGCCCTCGTTGGGTGAGATGCCAGTCACCAAGGGAGGCTGGCGTGCACGAGACATCCTTTACACACCTAGACTAGACACAGGTAAACACTAAGTGTTTTGTTTAGGCTCAGGAGGCATTCTCAAAGAAAGGCATTCTCTGCTGAAAGCCACACATGAAAAGATTCAGCACGTTCAGTGCATTTAAAAACTGTTAGACATGAACAAATAAATCTACCCAACCAGCTCACACTGAGCAAGCGTGTTACTGTTCGGAGCAACACAGATGCTACACTATAGTATATACACTATACTAGTTCAGCAATCAAGGCATTTTTCCCGTGCCACAGTCACAAAAGCTCTCTCTCGTATACAAACACCCACACGGAGCACAAGACTGACAGCTCCAGGGCGGTTTGCATGCAAGACCCCATGGCTGTCTCTGTGTGGTCTGGTAGGGTGTGTTTCTGTGTCTGTGTGGTCTCTGGCATGGGCCAGAGAGAGAGATAAAGGGGGACCGGGTGATGGTTGAGTTCTACAGCAGACCTTCAGAGTCCACAGTGCAGCTTCAGAAGACGTCTTGCCGTGTCTAGCAGCAATATAAACTAACTGTCTGACATGTACAGTATATTCACTGCTGAATTTTTATGATGATACCAATTTCTTGGTAAATAGTAAAATTGTTTTTATAGATTACATAGTTCAATGGTGCCCTGTGTTATTTTTATTAATTTTTTGTCTGGGTGTGCACTAAAATGCAATTCATGCATACTATGATTTAAATACACCTCTTTTATGATGAGCACGTTTTCATTCAAAACTTAAAAGTGTGGCAAAAATGTCAAAGTGAGAACAATAATTGTGAAAATAAATAAAGATGAAAATGGGGAAAAATCTATTAAGTGGCTTGGCATTTTTTTACAAAATAAAACTAAACAAAAAGAAAGAAAGAAAGAAAGTAAAGAAAAGAAAAAGGAGGGGTAAAAAAACACGTAAAACAAACAATTAAAAGGATTACATTTTTTAAAAAACTTAAAAAAAAATGCCTGCTGCTCTGTTACAGCAAAGTCTAATGGAAGTGAACATGGTAAAGTCAAACACACACACACACACTTCTGTGAGGCAACATTTGGGAATGATTGACTGCTTAGATGACTGACACCTGAGAGTCTCTATGGAATAAGGGGCTCCTCTCAGACAAATTACTAAGCGCCGTCCTATCAACACTCAGCCCCCTTCATAAACACAGTGACCCCCCACCTACAGCACACACTCTCTCAGCAGGAGAAATTAACACTCCAGATGTAATAGTGGGAGCTTGAACAAAATATTTAACATGAGACCATCATACATACTGCTGACTGCATATCATTTTTCAACGTTTACAAAATTACAAAAAAAAAAAAACATCAAATAAAAATCGAGCTTTTGCAAAGCATGATGGGCACTGGGCTGCATTTTAAGTTGCTGCTATTATTTAACACATAACTGAAGATGAGACGGAAGAAACATGATCCCAAAACAAAACAAGATGTTAGATCTCTCATAGAAATGAAACAAAAGATACTTAAGTCAAATTTGATTTATACGCTTACTTTGCTAAAATTATTATGCATTCAAACTGGTTAAGTTTGGTTAAGGTTAAATAATACAGTAACAGTTAGTTGTGTGATGAGTTTGTAATTACTGACAAAGTAATGAACTGACGGAGACTGTTATCCTCTTTGATTAGAACAAACATGAATTTTCACAAAGATAAAATACACAACTCATTTAAGACAAAAAACTAATTCACATACATTATAGTGAGGTTGTCAAACAAAACATGGACATAAACAGCAGCTCTGACAGATGACAATAGCTGACTGGCTAATGCTAAAAACAAGCCGACAGAATTGACAAGCCGACGACAACGAAATCATTGAGAACATAGTTTTTCCACATAATAAGAACCCTGCTTTATCATCTGCAAAGCAAGGTAAAATAAAACATTGCGATTACTTACAGAGGTAAAGGCAGGAGAAAGTTTCTGAAAAACAGTTCCGGTTGAGATGCTGAGGCCCCGCCCACACGACGAATCACGTGACAGACACACGACCAATGCATCATATTGAGCCACATAGTGTAGATATGTAAACTGTAATGTAATTTTAAGGAATTTGATATTTATTCTTTATTTATGCCTACAAATGACAGTGCAGTGAAAAAGAAGTTCTGAACTTTTGCTATTTGCTGGAAAATGCTCATGTTTCTGGAGAATGAGTGAATGAAAGCTAAAACATCTAGCACTTTTAATTTTAATCATCATAAAAATACAAATATACTTGGTAAATAGCAAGAATATGTTGTAGGTGTGTCGAATAAAAGTTTAAAATAAAACAAAAGACTGTAAAATCCTGAACACTCGAACTTGCTTGGGAACTAACTTTAATATAAAACTTTTTGGTAGATGTCTCCTGACTGAATCAAAGTTGTTTAGTATTAGTTAAGGATTTATCATTCCTTGTTTTATTTTGAACTTTAATCATCATTAAATATGAATGTAAACAAGAGACAGATAGATTTTCAAATTACATTTTTTGTGTATAATATATAAATTAAATTTATATAGTTTATAAATTGTGTATAAAAGTTATTAATCATTTCATAAAACAGGCTTATATAACATTACGCTCCAGGTTTTGTGTTTCATGCTATGATGCAACACTCAGTTTAACTAATTGTATTTCAATTACACAATGTTCAACATCAAAGTCATCCTGTGAGGTCACATGTAGATTATGAACCATTTTCACAATGCATATGGCGTTACTTCCACTTGTTCTGGGAAAGTGCCGCACCATAAAACCACACAACACAGACCACCCAAGTACCGTGTGCCATTATGCCCTCTCTTATCTCCCTAAATAGTGCACGGCAAAGATACTTTCCCTCAGATAAGGCCTTTTGGGCTCTCGGGAACGTCATTTTTTCAATCATTCTGAACTAATCTGAGGAATCAAATCCAATTTGACTTTCTTGCGGCCTCAACGCACTGTGTTGCGTGTGACGGCACCACAAGGGATGTTCAACAGTGTAAACACGTCATGTAGCCTCGGCTATTTTCTCAAGAGGGCCACCGACAAAGACCCATCCAGCTAATTAACAGAGAAAATGTTAGTAAAATAAGATAACTCAATTAAGATCTCCACTGTTTGTTTGTTTAGCTCACCCACTGCTGATGATTGTTCCACATTCCTGATATGAAAGTGCCAATTACTACACCATGGGTCACAACACAGCAATAAGACTTAAATGACCAGAAACATCAGTACTCTGGTACAGAGTGAGAGTAGAACAGACACATAATACAGAATGAATAACAGGGAATTAGTTTTTTTTCAGATTATGAATTAGCACTTATTCATGTTACTTCTGATTAAAAGTTTATTATTATTATTATTATTATTATTATTATTATTATTATTCACTTTTACACTTGGATAGCACTGTGTGCACATGATGGGGACAGAAGAAATTTCTCTACATTATTGTTCTGCTTGAATGTGTTCCTCAATGTGTTCCCATGGGTCCTGGGCCAGCACAGGAAATACTGTGAATAGGCTTCCTATCACACACACATGCACACACACACACACACACACACACACACACACACACACACACACACACACACACACACACACAAACACACACACACACACACACACACACACACCTAAAAATCACTCTCACAGTTACTGTTACTGTAATAAAAAATTTCTGAGCTCTTGACGTCTTGAACAACTACATGGATCAGTGAATTGAATAAGTTGCATTGATATGTTCACAAGAAGATAAGATTTTAGAGCACTAAAAACTGTTTTAAAATAATTTAACAGGGATTTTATTTAGGGCTTCCAGGTCTCTTTCTGTTCAAGCCAACAGGCACTTCAAAAGTTCAAAAGGTTATGCAGTTTGGTTCTCATTTGAAAAGCTCTCTATTTCTCTTCAGTTATTCGTAATTTATATGTATTAGTGAATTGTGTTTTATTCGCAAAGGTAATTTATTTGTAAATATTGTGTAAAATTAATTATAATTTGTAAGACAACTCCAACAGGAGACATTTGTGGTTTATTATGGTATATTATATTTTAATCTTCTTTTTGACATTGTGTTAACACCCACTAATCACTGAATTATTTATTTTTATTTTAAAAAAAAATTGTATTATTATATGTTACGTAAATATTGTTTCAGTTATAATAGATTTTAAAAGTGTCACATATACTACACATAATTTCTGGGTAGCGGTGAAAGAGTAGAAAAAAAGTTATATGTACTCTACAACTGTAATATGTCCATTTACAAGTATTTTATGAAACTCTATGTGCCAAACTTGACCAGTTGAGGGCGCTACAAAAGCAGAGATTGCTGAGCAGTTATTCCAATCGTGTATGCGTACAGTCATAAAAACTACTGCTTTCAGAAGACGTGTATATTCACTTAAAATGCATAAAATGTGAGTGATTGGTTTGGTATCTGTCTGACAGCGAAATACCACACGGAAATAGGCCTATACGATGAAGAATTGTTAACAAGGTTATATACAGTCTTATATTTACACAAGCAGAGCTAACCTGAGCTAACAGTCGATGCACTGAATTTATGAGCTAGAGGAAGTTTAGCGTAAGTAGGGTGCTTGAATTTGGCAGGACATCCATCTGAATGTATAAGCTTAATGTAAGTGTGTGCATGAGTAATGAGCTAAGCATTAAAAAGGGAAATAGGGCTCATTTCCACAATGTGGACAAAAGGGGTATCTGGCCGAGGAAACTACACGTGTGAGAGAAAAATGCACTGGGGTCATTTTTAACGGGCTTTTGATCCTCTTGGAAAGGGTGGATGAAAGACATCCTGTAGGCTACTGCAGAAAAAGAGAAGAGGAGGGGTCACCATTCAGCTCTATCTTACTGCTTTAACAAACTCTCTTCATATCAAGCTCTCTTATTATGTAACTAAGCTACACACTGTACTTTCTGTTAGATTAGCCTTAAATACATTTTTTAATTGGTTTTTAAAATATATATATAGTTTTATAAAATCTAAAATATAAGATATACTAAATTGGTTTCTCTGTGTCTATAATGCTATTTAAATATGTGAATTATTATTGTTAATATATTTTGTTGTTATATATAGCTATATATATATATATATATACACACACACACATATATATTATATATAGCACAAATATTTTATTGCTAAATAATCTCTGAATAATCTAAATTAGAATCTAAACATAAACTGTTTATAATCTAAACTATATAATCTAAGATATTGTTTACATGGCATAATGTAGTTACTGATTTTTTTTTATTTAAATTCTATAGGATATGGTTAGCAAAGCACTTGATAAATAGTTCTTTACCTACTACATTGTCTGTACATGTGGCAATCTCTCTCTCTCTCTCTCTCTCTCTCTCTCTCTCTCTCTTTTTCTCTTGTCAGACTGAGATTTTATCACCACCTACTTTGTGTAAATCACTTAGAATTTTAATGCCAATATAAACCTGACTGATGTGTCAACCCACTCATACCTCTCTCACCTTCTGCACATTCACTTGAGCAGAGACAAGTGAATGGCATGGCATGGCAGTTTTCAGAGCCAGAGACGTCACTTCCTGTTTGTTGTTGGCGGCTGTACTGCGTTTGAGCTCCGTCACTATATTCTTTTCATTGACTATTTTTAACTCAAAAATCAATTTTATACATCATCGTTTCCGTTTATATAACGTGTGAATATATCCTCTATTGTATTCTACAACAAAAACAATCAGAGCGCCTCGCTATCACTAGTTTTATTTTGATCTCCCGGGTCCGCTATTAGCTTTTAGCCCGTTAGCATCAGCAAGCGTGATTGCAGCTAACTGCGCTTACATTGCTAATACTCTATTCACACACATTACCACTGCTGTACTCACTGTTACTTGCTTTAATGGCGGATGAATGTCTCCACTCTGTGCAGCTCGAGCTCTAGGCCGTGGGAAAGCAGATTCGCGACCTGGAGGTGAGGCAGGCCCAGCTGAGAGAGCGGAGAGCCGCGCTGGAATCATCCCGGGCTGACGCTCACAAGTCCGGGGTAAGTATACAGCGATCTGCTAACAGTCCCACCACGTCTACTCCGTGTGTTTCTCTGCACAGGCCCGGTGCACCCAGGACGCGATCTTCCCAGATGTCCTTCACTGCGACGCCGGGACACCGCGGACCCTGGGTGCATCCACAGCGGAGGACGCGAGCCGGGTCCCGGGCGACGACTTCTCCCACTCCTGCCTTCGACATCTCCATCCTGAACCGCTTCGCTCCCCTCCGCGAGACAGGACTCGACGCTGTGATCATCGGAGACTCCATCGTCCGACACGTAAGTGCTACGTTAGCCGAAGGTAAAGTGCACACTCATTGTTTGCCTGGTGCTCGTGTTCTCGATGTTTCTGCGCAGATACCCGCGATCCTGAAGGCCGACGAGAGCCCCAGAGCGGTCGTGCTTCACGCCGGGGTTAACGACACCACGCTGCGGCAGACGGAGACGCTGAAGAGGGACTTCAGCAGCCTGGTCGAGACGGTTCGCAGCACGACGCCCGCGGCGACGATCGTCGTGTCAGGACCACTGCCCACGTATCGACGAGGACACGAAAGGTTCAGTAGACTTTTTGCTTTAAATGAATGGTTGTTGTCATGGTGTAAAGAACAGAAACTGCTATTTGTTAACTGGAATCTTTTCTGGGAGCGTCCTAGGCTGTTTCGCGCTGATGGATTACACCCCAGCAGAATCGGAGCGGAGCTGCTCTCTGACAACATCTCCAGGACACTTCGCTCTATGTGACTAGTAAGACAATTCTCTAATAACTATTATGATGAGTTTTGTTCCACTCGCTTAAATGATAAAAGTACTTGCGCTGTAAAAACTATTAAGACTGTGTCTGTTCCCCGAATAGTGAGGTCAAAATATAATGTAGGATCTAGAAAAAATCTTATCGGAATTAAACCAGAAAAATGTAAAGTAAATGAACAAAAACAATTTTTAAAGTTTGGGCTCATAAATATTAGATCACTCACACCCAAAGCAGTTATTGTAAATGAAATGATCACAGAAAATAGTTTTGATGTACTCTGCTTGACTGAAACCTGGCTAAAACCAAATGATTATTTTGGTCTAAATGAGTCTACTCCACCAAACTACTGTTATAAGCATGAGCCCCGTCAGACTGGTCGTGGCGGAGGTGTTGCAACAATATATAGAGATATTCTCAATGTTACCCAGAAAACAGGATACAGGTTTAACTCTTTCGAAATACTTCTGCTAAATGTTACACTGTCAGACATGCAAAAGAAATCTAATGTATCTCTTGCTCTGGCTACTGTGTATAGACCACCAGGGCCGTATACAGAATTCCTAAAAGAATTTGCAGATTTCCTCTCAGACCTTCTAGTTACAGTTGATAAGGCGCTAATCATGGGAGATTTTAATATTCACGTTGATAATGCAAATGATACATTAGGACTTGCGTTTACTGACCTAATAAACTCCTTTGGAGTCAAGCAAAATGTCACCGGGCCCACTCATCGTTTTAATCATACACTAGATCTAATTATATCGCATGGAATCGATCTTACTGCTATAGATATTGTACCCCAAAGTGATGATATTACAGACCATTTCCTTGTATCGTGCATGCTGCGTATAACTGATATTAACTATATGTCTCAGCGTTACCGTCTGGGCAGAACTATTGTTCCAGCCACCAAAGAAAGATTCGCAAATAACCTGCCTGATCTATCTCAACTGCTATTTGTACCCAAGAATACACATGAATTAGACGAAATTACTGACAACATGGGCACTATTTTCTCTAATACATTAGAAGCTGTTGCCCCCATCAAATTGAAAAAGGTTAGAGAAAAACGTACTGTGCCATGGTATAACAGTAATACTCACTCTCTCAAGAAAGTAACTCGTAGTCTTGAACGCAAATGGAGAAAAACTAACTTGGAAGTTTTTAGAATTGCATGGAAAAACAGTATGTCCAGCTATAGACAGGCTCTAAAAACTGCTAGGGCAGAGCATATCCACAAACTCATTTTATAAATAACCAAAACAATCCAAGGTTTTTATTTAGCACAGTGGCTAAATTAACAAATTACCAGACGCCACCTGATTCAAATATTCCACCAATGTTAAATAGTAATGACTTTATGAATTTCTTCACTGATAAAATAGATAACATTAGAAATACAATAGCAAATGTAGATTCTACAGCGTCTAACACTTCAGTTTCATCCATCGCACCCAAAGATAAACTGCAGTGCTTTACAAATATAGGACAGGAAGAGCTAAATAAACTTATCACTGTATCTAAACCAACAACATGTTTATTAGATCCTGTACCCACTAAATTACTAAATGAGCTGTTACCTGTAGCCGAAGAACCGCTTCTCAATATCATTAACTCGTCGTTATCTTTAGGTCACGTCCCAAAATTCAAGCTGGCGGTTATCAAGCCTCTTATTAAGAAACCAAAACTAGATCCTAGTGTACTGGCAAATTATAGGCCTATTTCAAATCTTCCATTTATGTCTAAAATTTTAGAAAAAGTTGTGTCTGCTCAATTGAGCACCTTCCTGCATAAAAATGATCTGTATGAAGAATTTCAGTCAGGTTTTAGGCCCCACCATAGCACAGAAACTGCACTTGTTAAAATGACAAATGACCTGCTTCTTGGGTCAGATCAAGGCTGCATCTCATTTCTAGTCTTACTTGATCTTAGTGCTGCGTTCGACACCATAGATCATGACATACTCATAGATCGATTACAAAACTATACAGGTATTCAAGGGCAGGCTCTAAGATGGTTTAGATCCTACCTGTCCGATCGCTACCATTTTGTTTACTTAAATGGGGTGTCATCTCATTTATCATCAGTAAAATATGGAGTGCCACAAGGATCCGTCCTAGGTCCCCTTCTATTTTCAATATACATGTTGCCCCTTGGGAATATTATTAGAAAATACGGAATTAGCTTCCACTGTTATGCTGATGATACTCAGCTATATATCTCAACGAGACCAGATGAAACTTCCCAATTATCTAAGCTAACAGAGTGTGTTAAAAATGTAAAAGATTGGATGACAAATAATTTTCTCCAATTAAATTCGGATAATACAGAAATATTAATTATTGGACCAAAAAACACCACACAGAATCTTGTAGATTACAATCTGCAACTAGACGGATGTACTGTTACTTCTTCTACAGTCAAAAATCTGGGTGTTATATTGGACAGCAATTTGTCTTTTGAAAATCATATTTCCAATGTTACAAAAACTGCATTCTTCCATCTTAGAAACATTGCCAAGCTACGAAACATGTTATCTGTTTCTGATGCAGAAAAGCTAGTTCATGCATTCATGACCTCTAGACTGGACTATTGTAATGCACTTCTAGGTGGTTGTCCTGCTTCTTCAATAAACAAGCTACAGGTAGTCCAAAATGCAGCAGCTAGAGTCCTTACCAGGTCAAGAAAATATGATCATATTACCCCAATTTTACAGTCTCTGCACTGGCTACCTATTAAGTTCCGTATCAGTTACAAATTATCAATACTTACCTATAAGGCCCTAAATGGTTTAGCTCCTGCGTACCTAACTAGCCTTCTACCATGCTACAACCCATCACGCACCCTAAGGTCACAAAACGCTGGACTTTTGGTAGTTCCTAGGATAGCAAAGTCCACTAAAGGAGGTAGAGCTTTTTCACATTTGGCTCCCAAACTCTGGAATAGCCTTCCTGATAATGTTCGGGGTTCAGACACACTCTCTCTGTTTAAATCTAGATTAAAAACGCATCTCTTTCGCCAAGCATTCGAATAATGTATCTCTTAAATTGTGAGTGTAGTTGCATCTGCATTTTTATTCTTTAGCTTGGGTTAAACTAATTTTACTTTGTTGGATCAGCAGCTATGCTAATGATGTCTCTATTTTGTTTCTATGTTTTGCCACGGGATTTACAAGCTCCAGTCTGGATCCAGAACACCTGAGAAGAGATGATGCTGACCCTCAGAGGACCCCAGATGATCCTAACCTTGAATCAACAAACAGAACTAACAATTATTGCTACATGTGTGACTGCATCATATAATTACTATTAATTAATAATATTAATAGTTCATCATCTAGCCGACTACGTCTTGTATTATTATTATTATTTATATTTTTCTAAAATCCTGTCAAACGTGCACAAACTACTAGCTACTACTAAATATTGTAGAAACATAATTTTCTGTAAAGTTGCTTTGTAACGATTTGTATTGTAAAAAGCGCTATACAAATAAACTTGAATTGAAAAAAAGAGACAACCTCTGATCGACCTGCAGGCTGTCACATCGCAACATGCACAACACACAGCTGAAACATGACATAAATAAAAGACACTCCACTGTCCATGCATACAGTACCTACAGAGGATGGAAATGACGTAATATCAAAGAGGCCTATGATGCAGGTTATGAGAACATACGGCAGGATATGGAAATGCTTATGACACATTGTTCTCCAACTTTTTTTGTGTGACCTGAGGGAGAACAGATAGGAACACTACTGAGAGGAGCTGGTGACAGCGGCATAAACGGCTGGATGCAAATCAAGGCAAATGTAAAATGTAAAAACAAACCTGATGTTGTTTATGTTGAGATCATTTAGTAAAACTTTTATGCTGAATTTTCTAAGCATCCTTGAAACCCTGTTTATCACAACAAAATCCTGCTTTTATATCAAATAAAATTAGGAAGTAAAAATTAGAAGAAAATTCAAAAATGTAATATTTAATATTTCTTCATTTGAACAAATGGGCCTTATTGCACCACTTTCAAGATAGTATTAATTCAAGATGGTCAGGGTTTATAAATGTGGTGAATGTTTATGCTGAACAGGGTATATACAGTATGTGTACCGTATGTGTGTGTTTTGAGTTCTGCCAGTGGGATGTAATAAAGGACAATAAGGTACAATGTAAATCGAAAATCAATCTTCTCCATTGCTTTAATTACATTTAAGTCCTTAACTCCCTGTCTAACAGGAAATTAAACAGTGGAAATTTGCAATACTTTTCATAACCACAGTAAGTACAGGATTGTTGGAGTAATGGAGTTCCTGTATACATTAGTCACAGTAATGATTACCAAAAAATACCTAAACCATAACTCACACAAACATATGCTTACATGCCTGTCTAGATGAGTACAGCTTCAATAGTTTCATATAATGCAAATGATAATTAAAGATTAAACCAAACCCCACCCACAAAAGAAAACAATAAAAAGAAAATGAGACAATGACTCATTGCAGTTTCTTTTTTATTTTCTAGTCTTTATATACACACACACACATTTTGTCTTTTATTTATTCAGTTTCATATTTTTAATTTATAAATTAATAAAGAAAATATGTGTGGTAACATTTTACAACAAGGTTCCAATGTTAACATACATTAGAAACTAACAATCAAAAATTCTTCTAAAGCCTTTACTATCTTAGTTAATACTGAATGAGGATTTACTAATACATTATTAAAATCAAAAGTTGAATATATTAATGTTATTGTTTAACAATGAACAGTTGCATTTTTATCAACTAACATGAACAAAGAGTAATAAATACTATAACAAATGTATTGCTCATTGTTACTTATTGTTTGATAACACATTAAAAATAGTTAACAAATGGAACCTTATTGTAAAGTTTTATCATATGTGTGTATACATATGTACATAAAGATAGATAATTAAATTCTCATCTGCCTCAGAATCTTTAAGGTGCGTTTTGGCAAAGCTCAGTCGTTACCGTATGTGACCTTTCTTGAGGAGTGGCTTTTTTCTTGCAGCCCTCCCATACAAGCCAAATTTGTGGAGAATTTGTGATATTGTTGTCATATGCACACAATGCATGACCACTCTTTGTCCTTAATTCCTGCCGCTGCTTCAGAGTTGCTGTAAGACTCTTGGTCGCCTCTCTGAACACTTTCCTCCTGGCTCTTTCATCCAGTTTGGAGTGACGTCCTGATCCAGGGAGGGGTCTATGTTGTGCCAAATACCTCCCACGTCTTAATTATAGACTTCACTGTGCTTCTAGGCATCGATAAAGCCTTGATTTTTTTTGTATCAATCTCCTGACTTGTGCCTGTCCACAACTTCATCCCGGAGATCTGTTGACAATGTCTTGCTACCCACAGTTTATTGTTTGCTTCAGTTGCACTACCAAGGACAGAAATGCTTAAAGCTCTTTTCATGCTGAGCTCATCAAAAAGACCACAGCTGATCAATGCTGCTGCTTTGTGTGCCTTTGAGAAGGTGATTAGCTCCATCTGATTGAGTTTACAAGTAATTTTTAGGAGGGGGTGATCCTCTTTCCAACTCAGAGATTCTGTTTATTTATTAATATAGGCCTATATTATTTTATTTTTTTCTGACTTGTTGGTATTATATCTTTCACTTGGATGTTATAAGATGCACTGAGTAAATACAGCTGGATAAAACAAAAACCTTGTCCATCTTCATTTCAGGCTGCAAAGCAACAAAATGTGATTATTTTAAGGGGGATTTAAATATATTTTTCTATACCCACAGTACATGTTTTTAGATTTTTAGAGGATATGTTTTTTTTTGTCTTTGTAAATTCTTGTTTTCATCTTTTATGTACTGCTTTCATATCTGTGTTTATATGGTAATGTGTGTGTGTTTGTGTGTGGTCTGGTTGCTCTCCTACTATAAGTTTGTTTACAAAAGTTCACATAGATGGCTGTACAGAGCCTTCGGCCCACATTCCAACACTGTGTGTCATACACGCAACACAGCCTCTCGCTCTCGGTCTCTTAAATGCACTTTAATTCACTCCCTCAGAATGCACGTCAGTTCAATTCAGTGCCACTCATTTCAAGTCTTTTCCATGTCATGATCAGCTGCAGCATAACAAGCATCTCTAGTCTTATTCAAACTAAAATTATTCATGGATTTGTGAAAGTTGTTTGGTCTTTCTCACCCCATTCATTCAATCTCTTGCTTTCCCTCTTTCTTTTTTCCAACATTTTGTCTATAATTACAGGGAGTATGGGCAGCTAGCGTGTCTTAAAATGAGTTGTTACTCATGAAACGCACATTTGAATGCAGAGATAAGATGTCTCTAACTGATATAAAGCTCCCACCCTTTGTTAGAGGTGTTTGTGTCTCATGTCTGTCCTGGATTAACTGTCAAATTGAACTTCAGGATTTAAATGACATGTCTGTTGTTCCAGACACTGTCCCCTGTTAGTGCATGTACATATTTTTTCCATTTTTATAACATTACTTAACTGTTTCTTCAGGCAGTGCTTTAGAAATATTTGTTATTATCTATTACTTCTGCAGTCTGTGCCATCTGTGTATTTTGTAGAAAAAATGGATACTAATTTCTTTTAAATATTATATTATCCATTTGCACTTTTGAAAAAGTGTTTTTTTGCATGTCATATAAGGACAATTTTGGTTCCCCAAACAACATTTATGCTTTGAAAAATAAAAAATATTTTTTTTACATTTGTACAATGGAAAGTTTCTATTGATTTTAATGCTTCATCATGGGACTACAGATGTCCATAAAGAACTTTTATTTTTAAGATTGTAAAGGCCCCTAATGTTTCTAAATCTAAATGTAACTTTATCTCAAGTGTCTGAAGTGTTTTCTCTGATGACTATAATGATCTGACATATTTGCTTACATGACTTTTGATGAAAGTGATTGCTGATAATGTACAGCAGTGAAAGTGGTGTTTTTGAAGTAATAATACCAATATCATATTATATTTATACAAATATAAAGTAGAACCCATTTAAGGTGATTACAAGATACACAGTATTGTATGAATATATATTAATTAATATTAACATATAACATAACATATACAGTACAGACCAAAAGTTTGGAAACATTACTATTTTTTATGTTTTTGAAAGAAGTTTTTTTCATCAAAGTATCCTAAAAAAGTATCACATGTTCTGAAAAAATATTAAGCAGCAGAACTGTTTCCAACTTTGATAATGAATCATCATATTAGAATGATTTCTAAAGGATCATGTGATAATGATCCTAAAAATTCAGCTTTGCATCACAGAAATAAATGATAATTTAAAGTATAATAATTTTAAAAACAATTATTTTAAATTGTAATAATATTTCACAATATTGTATTTTTTTCTGTATTTTTGATCAAATAAATGCAGGCTTGATGAGCAGAAGAAACTTCTTTCAAAAACATTAAAAATAGTAATGTTTCCAAACTTTTGGTCTGTACTGTGTGTATGTATATGTATATATGAATTTTCATTTATCATTTATGAATGAACCAATTAATTCATTATCTTAAATTAACACATTTCTGTGAATAAATCATGGATGCTCTCTTTGTAGTCCAATGTCAGATGTTTTTATCTGTTACAAATAATTACAGCTGGAGGAGGTCGAATTCAGCATGAACTAAACAGAAACCCTCTGGGGTTAAAAGATCAATCTGGTTGAAGGTGAAAAAGGCCATTCGCAACCTTTGGGTTTAGATAGAAGTGTGACCTTTAGAATGTAGAACAGGTTAATATGGCTGTGTTTACAGTGGTGGAAATATTAAGTGCACAATTAATCAACTAATAAAATTATTAATCTGACAAAAGTGCACAGAAGAAGAGAAATCACACAAAAACACACCCACTGTCAGTCATGTGAATGTCTGCGAAGTGAAAGCCAAATATAACTGAAGTATTAACCTAGAAGGATTGAAAATGACTTTTAAGAATGTATTTATTTATTTTTTTTAAAGAAAATGGTTTATTTTTAAGAACAGGTTTATTTGTCTGGTCTTTGGTAATAAATACATAAATCATGCATAGAAATCAAAATCAATTCAACACCCATATCCTTATCTCTCATTACCCTAATCAGCATGTTTACATAACTTTACGAGCGCACTGCTATACTCTTTGTGTTTATCTTTCCCTCTGATTAGCTGCATTTATACAGGACTTTGAATAATAACGACTGACTTCATGCTGAAGCTTTATGCACTGGAAATGAATGACAACCAGTGGCCAGCTGACTGATAATAAAACCAGCCAAGGCTTGTGTCCGTCAGGCCATGTTTGCCTAGTGATGTGTGCGTATGGCGTAGGTGTCTATTTCAGGAAAGCTTTGTGTATTAGGCATCTATTTTTCACAGTCATTCAATAATCTTCATGATTCATGTTCCTCGTTGGCCTTGAACTTACATACACAACTTGCATGCACACACACCCACTACAAAACTGTATAACAAAAATGTTATATAGTAAAATTAACCAATATATTTATTTTTATTTCACATAATTTATTTTATTTCATATTTATTGTTTTTTTTTTTTATAAATAATGGCAAATTATACTATACAAGTGCTGGAATATTGCAGTGTGCTGGCTATTTTATTTAAGTTTTGTGTACTGCATCTTTATTCAGAAAATGTCTAATGATTCATATAATGTACCATGTTTCATGACTATATCTTATGTCTTATGTGAAATTTAGCATTTCACGTCTTTGCTAATACAAAAATACTTCTATATCATAATACAACATAATACTGCTACAACATATCATAATGCATCTTGCATTTTTTATTATATTTTTATTTTCATTTAATTAACATCAAAGAGCTGACTTCAGAATAAATGTTCGGCAACATGACAATAACACTCAAACAACTGTGCAATTTAAAAAGATTTGGCAACCCTCCTTCAAACATTGATGTTTTCAATAATTTGCTTAAAGAGCTTAAACAGAAAGAAGAGGACAGAAGTAATTGAAAACTTTTCTCTTTAATACTCTCATGTAATCCTTTACAAGCCCCGTTTCAAGTGCTGCCAGCAAATTTACACAAACAGTGATTATAATAATAAGAAAAGCACTTTACGAGGAAAAGGACTAAGTGATGGCACTTGAGATGTAAAAAGACCATAACAGCCAGGGATATTATTTATTTATTTGGAAGTGCCAAAATGGCTTATGAAATGATGTCAAGAAGACCTAATGTGGGCGAACTAATGGTTAAAAGTCTACTTGACAAAATCCCACCAAATCTGAGAGACTGCATGGCCTTACCCTAAAAAAAACACACACAAAAGAAAAACACATTTTAGTTATTTCACACTTGCATTATACAGTATATTTACAGTACAAGCACTGTGTTTAAACTTTAAAAAGTTAGTTTTCATGCTGCCTTTGCATTTTAAGTTTAGTCAACTTGAAATGTTGAGTGACAGCTTGGATATTTGAGTTGACTAAACAATTTTAAGGCAGCATGATCACTTTTTTCTTTTTAAGTTAAATTTTTTTTTAAAGCGAGGGGACTGCTATATTAATAAAAGGGAGTCCCAGAATGGGTTGGCGTTCCTGTAACTGGAGTGGCAGGATCATGAGGCCGTTATCTGATAATCTGTATGACTTTGCACAGGTGTGTTATTAACCAAATACTCCCTCTCATCATCCTCTCACTGACTGATACAGTAATGAAATGGAAAGATTTTGAAACGTGTGTGTGAATGTGCACTCTTGTTTTTGTGACATATCAGGACACAACTCTGTATAATGACACCGGTATGACACAGGTATTACAAGGAGAGGGTGACTTATGAGGACATAACCCATGTCCCCATTTTTCAAAACGCTTATAAATCATACAGAATAAGTTTTTTTGAGAAAGTAAAAATGCACAAAGTTTCCTGTGAGGGTTAGGGTTAGGTGTAGGGTTGGTGAAGTGCGATAAATACAGTTTCTACAGTATAAAAACCATTATGCCTATGGGATGTCCCCACTTTTCACAAAAAAAATGTGTGTGTGTGTGTGTGTGTGTGTGTGTGTGTGTCTATTAACAGCCTTATCATCAGAAGTGTTTCAATGTCAATGTCTCTCTAATTAATCACAGTTAAACAAATGAACTGTCTCACACACAAATACACCCACGTGCACATGGGTAGCGCAAAGAGACTATTTAAAATCACATCGGGCTGTCAGAGCCTTCCTTCAAAGGTAATAAACAGACTGCTGCCATGGCAACACAGTAATGTTGTATTAAACATTATGGCAAAGTTGATATTTTATGTTATTGAGTTACATTTAACCACATTCCTCTGCACTCAGAGGGCACATAAGCACAAACACACCTGGGTCACACCTACACACATCAACAGGGCCCAACAACCCCTACTAAAAAAAAGAGTGAGTGGAGAAATAAGGGAATGAGAGAAAAGAAATGTTTGCAGGTGGATTGCCTCTGTGAAAGCTCTCAGTCAGAATACAACCTCAAAACAGCATCTATTTATGACTCCATGCTGTTTGATGTGGGTGTGTAAGTCTTTTTGAATAGAGTGGAGCAAAGAAAAGAGAAGCAAATGAAAGAGAGAGACAGCGATATACAGCATAGAAAGGTGCAGGGCAATGTTCAAGAGCACATATCATCTGTTAACCTGCGCTAACAATGAGAGGTTTACACTGCCGAGGAATTCAAAGAACTTTTGGCAGAGAAAGAATAAGACAATAGCAGCCCTGGTGAGAGGGAGACTCACTCTAAATCTGCCACATTGTGTTTCTGGCTTTGATCTCTTCAAACTTGCCTGCATGTGTAAGGTTTTGCTCTTTAAATACATTAAGACCTCAGATGCAGTTGGGGTATTTGCCCAAAGATTAGTTTACTTAAAAACAGAGAGACAGAAACTGCCTGAGTCAAAGAGCTGAAGAGAACGGCTAATCTGCCATTCAGAACGCTATCGCTGCATTACAAGAAGACAGTGTGTGTATGTGCACATGTGTGTGTGTGCATGTCTATGGTAAAACATCAGGTTCAAAGGACTTGGGCTCATAAAGCAGTCAAGGCCTTTTGTGTAGATACTTTATTCTGTAACAGCATTTGATCCAGGAGTTGCAAAAATATACAAATGTAACAATTTGGAGTTAAGCTTGACAAGAAAGAAATGCATGAGTGCACGCGTGGCGTGGATGTGTAGAGGTTTACGTTACTGGAAATAAGCGAGTACTTTCTCAAAACATATTTAGAACACTTTAGCATAAAAAAGAACATTTTAATCTGTTTAACCTGACAACAAATGCCAAACATCAACATAACTTTCAAAATGTGAAAGGAAAAAAATGCTTCACGTCAGGGCCGTGCACAGACCTTTTGAGGGGCATGTGCTGAAACTGAAAAAGGGCACCCCCCTCCCTTTTTTTATATCAAGATTATTTAGTAATCTGGAGGTAATTCCCCCGCACCGGTCTCCATCACATTCTCTTGATCTACACTAGCAGTTCCATACTGGCTTTCTTCTCTTGCATCGCCTTCTGATAACACTCCTGCAGAGGCTCCTGTATCTTGTTCACCAGCAAATTCTTGTACATCATCTATCGCTTCTCTCTCTACATCTGAATTACTACTTCCTTCCTTTTCTTCTTCCCTGCTACAAACTGGCCTAATCCATGAAGTAAGTGAGCTGCTACCCTTGGCTGCCTGCTGTCGCTCCCTCTCCTTCTTTTTCTTATTTCTCTCTTTACGGGGCATTGCACTGCAACCACCAAGTAATCATAATTTATGTAAGTGCAAAAAAAGTTTTTTTGTCAGTATTATTTGTAGGGTCCTGTGTTCGTGAATTGCTCTTGTGTACTCCCCCTTTTTTTTTTTTAAATTGCATTTAAAGAGAAAAAAAAACACTTGACTCATACATAAACGTGTTAACCAAAATAATACAAATTAGTTTATAAAACCAAACAGAAACCAAAATCTTTTTTTATTGAACTTTATGCACTTTTTTATGAACTTTGCAAAGAAAAAAATTATATATATTCTCTTTTTTAGCTATTCTGTTTGGTTTTCTAAGCTAATTTGTATTATTTGGTTAACATGATTATGAATGACATTGAGAAGAGAGGAAGGTGAGCAATGAGTCAAGTATTTTTGACAAACTTTTTTGAAATATAATTTAAGTAATTATGTCCAACTCAATTCCAGATTATAAGAAACTATAGCCATACCGTTACTGTAACATATTTTAGTTACTAGGCCTACTACATTACTGTAGTAAAACCATGTTTTACTACATTTTATACATGTGAGGACGAGGGGAGAGTATACCATAACATGATTAGCCTAAATGTTAATAAATTAAGTGTATCAGCAATCATAAATCAAAGAAGAAATTTCTTAGAAATATGTTATCTAGGTGACGAGGATCACTCGTCGCTTTGTGTAAGTTCCAGTACGAAAAAACGCGGGAGCGCACCTGTTATGATTTTCCGATGGTAAAAACAAATTATATGTTGTTGTATCACTTATCAATATATAGTTTTTGACCAGCGAATGTGTGCAAATGTGAATTTTTTTTTGTCCGTCATTAAAATGCCTGCCTGCCGCTGCCGGCATCACATTACATTTTCATCTACAGGTTACAAACTAGGTTTTGTAGCTATATAGACGGAGCGCTCAGTTTTTTCTGTGGTAAAATGCATTTGGCCAAAATCGCATTTTATAAAAGATGAAATGCTACTGTATGCACAGGCTATTTAAGTCCCACATGTCTCAGTCAGTGAGTCAGTCAGACATCAAATAAATAAAATATGAGCCTTTATAGACATAGTGTTTAGTAGTACTTATTCAAACAACAAGATATTTATTTACCCTTCGCAAAACTTTGTTCAGGTCAGCTGTTGTCTACTGTGCGGCTGCTGTGGAACTTCAGTTGATTCAATGAATATAGAGGGGGCGGAGTTATCAGCTTACTGACAGCTTGAGGATCGAATAAGATTTACACAAGCTCGTTTTAAGAACTTTCATTTGCTAAATTTTTATATTTGTAAAACAGACAGACAGACGTGAAGGGTGACCAATAGCATTGATAAAAAAAATTAAAAAAATAAAAATAAAAATAAAAACACCAAAAAAAGGGCACTTCGGAGTGTAAGGGCATGTGCTCTGCACAGGTTGAGCCCTATGTGCACGTGCCTGCTTCACGTGAATTATCATACAAAGACACACTAAAAGAAAGTTAGTCTACTGCCCTTTAAATCTTAAATCTCCTCCCATCTCACAATCTATATGCCATGTAATTTCACATTCAGCATCATTTCAGCAACGGATTTGTTCAAAAGTCTGATTTCCGTCAGACTAAATCAATACTTCAAGGTTCAGACACACTCACCACACTGCAGCGCAGACACACACATCCAAGAATCTGAGGAATCTCAGCAGACATGTTGTATTCTCAAGATGATGAAGAATGTTAAAATAATCAAATAAAGAGTTTATTACTATTTTTTTTTTTTTTTGGCATGAAATACAATTGCTTCTTACATTCTGTATGTCGGCATATTCTACAGGTTAGGGAGGCCAGCAGGTGTATCTACTCAGAAGGAAGCAAATGTTCTTCTCACCACTTTATCAGTTTCACAAATTCCACATTGATAAATACTTGTTTTCGCAGTTAAAGAAGTTTTGAGTTCTAAAAAAGACATTGTGTTTTTTATTGTATGATCTGTACACTCTTACCTCAAAAGAATATTTGATATTGTTCTTTTAACTTATCAAATCCATAAAAAGACTATCCAGACATTTTATAGGACCTCAGATGGGGTGTATCGCTTTGATTATGCATTAAAAATTGTGCACACTGTGACAGTTAAATGCAAACAACTTTTATACCTTTTCACACAAATTATAATTAAGAGGCAGATTACTGATAAATAAAGATTTTCGCGCAGTTCTTTGCACAATACATGATGTGTAGAAACAAGGTCATACCATACGGTTGCTTCAGCAATTTTTATTTATTTTTTATTAACTTTATGCAGTACAATTTTAGCACCACTCACCAAATTGAGCTGAGATATATATAGCATCCAATGTAATAAAACATTGGTACAGTCACGGTTATCTGTTTCGGAGAAAACCGAACACACTTTCAGTGTCACTCATTAGAGATTTCACTACAGTGAAACATGCAAGAAGCAATGTAATATACATAATACTGGAGTAAACCAGATTTTGCCATCATTTATACAGCTACAGTATCTCTGGTCTAGATTAGATCTCTGCAGTGACACTCTGTATGTTCTCTGACACCAGCATGATTTATCATCCAATTCAAAATGACTCAAGCTCTTCTGTAGGCCTGTTGGCTTATCAAATACAGAAAGAACAAATCAGGACATCAAGTTCAGAGCTTTGAGATTACAATCACTGTGTTGTGTGTTTTTAAATATGTTTGTATATAAAAATATCTGACAGCAATAAAATAATATTCTTTTCATTAATATTTACAAGAAGCACAGTGTTTCATTTCTAAGGCCATGCAATACAAGTTGCTAATGTTTTGGTTTTATAGTGACATTTGATGGCATAGCAGGATAATTCTTCCACAAATGTAAAATGTATTTCCATTCATTTAAACAGTAGCTGTACTTAATCTCATTCAGCAATCAATTGTATAAAAACAGATACTGTCAAATAAGACACAAAACTTATAACCTTTAGATATATGACTTAAAAAAAATACATACAACTATTTTATGGCAGACATTGCATCAACCAAAATCAACAGAATTTCTATCTAAAAGAAGGAAAAATGAGCTAGAAGACTTTACTTTAGGCTTGGTCTCTTTATAAATGAAGAATGTTATACTTTAGACCTGATGAGAAGAGCATCTCATGTTTTTTTGTTTTTTTTTGTCTATATCTGAGCCTTTTGTATATGAGCAAATGTTGTTCAATCTGCAGAATCTACAGGCCACCTAGGAGTTCTGTTTATGGTAGCACGTGCCAGGGCTGCCGGAACTCAGTGTGAGCCCTGCTTTAATTTGTTTAGATGAAGAGGGAATGGAGTGCCTTGTAAGAGGGGTCTGAGAGGGAGAGCATTATCACTGACACCGTGTGCAAGTCCTTGTATATTTAAAAAAAAAAAGCACACAAAAAGGACTATTTCAATTTTTAAAAAAAGTGCATGACTGGGGTGTTATTGTTTTTTAGGTCTGCCCGAGTATTTCGAGCATGAAATGTTTGGAAATTCTGGAGAAAAATGAATCATGGTTTGATTGCTTGATCAACAAAGCTACTATAAACCATTGTGACTTCTCTGAGGGTTTCGTGCGACGCCCTTTTGTTCATCCCTGTGTGCTGTGAAGTGTGTTTGTAAAACAACCTAAATAGTTCTCGCGCAACCACAGAGATTGCAATCTTGCTCCAGGCATGAGGGTTCTCCTGAGCGGCTCTTCCTGAGCAGGATGGCTTTTCTCCTCTGAAAAAGCAGCATGTCTTGATTGGCAAACCGACCCACACTGGAGAGGCAAGCCAGGTCTAGATGTAATGCTATTTCTACTCATTCTCCAACAAAATCTAATAGATCATTGTGTGTGGTTAGATAAAAGGTTCAATTAAGTAGGGTTGTCCTGACTTGGTGTGTATCTGTGTATGTGTGTATTTATAAGAGAGAGTGAATGAATGAAAGAACAACAGTTAGAGAACAAAAGAAAGACAGTGAGAGAGGTGTTTCAACAGGTGTAACTGCCTGGTAACCATCGTCTTTACTCATAACATTATTCTAAAAAAAGGCTTAAAAGGTCTTATACTACAGGGACATCCGTTACTAAAGTTACTGGGTTGCTAAACCTTTTCCTCATAAATAACAAAGTTATACACTACAGTTAAAAAGTTTGCATAAAGGCATATTAGAAAGATTTCTGAAGGATCATGTGACACTGAAGACTGGAGGAATGGATGCTGAAAATACAGCATTGCCATCATAGGAACAAATTACATTTGAAAACATATGAGGACAAGGGGGAGGGTATTGGTGCCATGACCCGGATTCGAGTGAGGTTTAGGGGGATGGGTGTAATGGAGGCCAGCTGGTAGGTGCTGTGCAGGTAAACCTGGTATTTAGCCTCCTTGTTAGTGCGCCTGCCTCCCATGCTGGCGATCCAGGTTCGAATCCCGCTCAGAGGACCTGGAGGAGTTACACTCATACACTGGGTCTCGAAGTGCACCCAAAACTAAACACAAGTCCCAAGGGGACACAACCAGCTGTGTTCTTGCAGTGATGTGAATCACGCAAGAGACCTACTTGTAAAGACATTTATTAGAGTTTACAACCAAATGCTTGACATTGATACTTCAGCACCTTTCAGGCATTCTGACTTAGTTTAGTGCTGACACAAAGCTGTGTGAGGGTTTTGTCATGTAGGCAGGACTGCAAGGTGTCATCAGTGGCCTTTCAGTCACGAATAAAGGTGCTGTTTATAAAGTGTTGCATAAATTGGGCTGGCTGATTGGAAACCAGTTTCGATGTCTTTAGAAACAGGTGACAAAATATTTTGCATTGGCATTTGATTGTACTATTATCTAGTCTCACATTTAGTGTTGACATGGGCCAAGCATTCCACCATCACTCTCTCTCTTCCTCACAAGCAAACAAACACACACTCATACACAAACACAGACTATACAAACTTTTTTTTTACATACTTGCATAACAAGGCTCACAAGGATCCTGGTTTGAGTCTGGCCTGGGTCATGATCCATCCGCCCTTTCGAGTCTCCACTCCAATATCCTACATATGCAAAATGCCCCAAAACTGAAAAAGAGTGTGAAAAAACCCCACCTCAGTTTCACATCACAGAGACTTGCTGTATATACCCTCCCTTCCACTCAGGTAGGCCTGACTAGCAGAACTACACTAAAATAAAGGTTCTTTATTGGCATCTATGGTTCCATGGAGAACCTTTAATATCCCTAGAACCTTTCCATTCCACAAAATGTCCTTTATAGATTATTATTAGAATGTTCTTCACATTTAGAAAAACAATATGGTTCTTTAAGCACTTTATGGTTCTTAAAACACTTCTGGTAGAACTTGTACTTTAGACAAAAGTAAAATGTACACAAAAGCTATTGAAAACATTATAAATAAAAAGTACTACTCTTGAGCTTACTTTATCCTTCACAGTGATTACTTTTAGCCAGGCACAGATGTGTCCGTGGGTGTGTGTGTGTGTTAATGGATCAATGTTGAATCACCCTGTTCTCTTTATAATCTGCATCTGAAGATCCATTTGTTCCAGTGTAGCTTCCTCTGATTAATAACCCAGACAAATATAAATGAGTAACACTGGATCAATACAGGACTATACTGACCAACAATAGCATCTGCCACTCAGTCATTTTCTCCATTAAACATTAATTGATTGAGTGTAATTAAAAGGTGAGTTTAAAAAATATCAATTTATATATATCATTTACTCACCTTCATGTCACTCCAAACCTGTTTTACTTTATTTGACTTTATTCTGTAAAACATAAAAGATGATATTTTGAACTTTTTAGAAAATATTCTGAACTTTTTTATGATCACACAAAGAAAGTCAGTGAATTCCAAAACAACAGTGGATTCCATTGACTACTATTGTATGTGTGAAAAAAATAAATTACTATTGAAAGAAAATGTTCATGTGTTTTAAAGAAAAAGTTGATTGGTGTGATTTTTATCACAATAAGGACAGTTTATCATTTAAGCACAGATTATTTTGTACCACTTAAGTAAATTATGCACAGCTGTGCTCCAAAACAGATTTAAACTATAGAAAAAAATATGAATATCAAACACACACTCTGATTTCTTTTACAGTAAATCACTGCAGCAGTAAAGTGAGGGCGGGGTGTGTCGTGCGAAGCACAGTGCGTGAGGAGGGCGAGTGAGCGTTTGGATCCCCTTTCAAGTTTAGACAAAGACAGCAGAACGGCTTCGCTCGCCAGGTAAACACAGTTCCACCAGCAGACCATAAGGGTGGAGGGTGGGGGGAGCTTGTTGCTTACATTTCTCTTAAAAATGCCTCCTGCACAGCATAGAGTGCAGTTAAAGCTGTCAACACATGGCATAGAGTGCAACTCATATCAGATAATCCATTATCAGATTTAATTTTTTTAAAGAAAATACCTTTTGTAATGTTTTCTCCGGGCTGCATGTGAGCAGAGCTGCCGTAGCATGTGAGGAGCAGCGATAAAGAACTAAATCAGCATGCAACATAGATTGTTCAAACATGATGTTCTCTTCTATATCCTAAACTTGTCATCCCACTGCCTTGATACACAAACTAGTGGATTTAGACCCACAAGACTTTGGTTCAGTCCTCTTAGCCTTGCTGATGTATAACCGCAATGACATTTACAGATTTTTTGTTAACTCTCACGCACATACACATCACCTCTGAATAACCTCGGTGTAATAACAGTGCTTGCCTACCTCTGTATATTTGTTTATTTTTCTTTTACTGGTTTGGCAAGTTAACATCAACTCAGGTGAAAGCCCTCCATGAGCGTCTGTGAGTTTTAAAAAGTGCAAAGAAAGGACACACACGCACACACACACATAAACACTGAGCAGACAATGAGGGCAGACGTTTCGCTGTTAAACACATGGCTACTCTCAGCAAAGTTTACATGTTTCAGATTCCTCTCACATTAATGCGCACCCACATGCAAACAAGCTCATTACACACAAGTGAGAAATCAGACCCCGTCAGGACTGTTCAGGACATTATATATATATATATATATATATATATATATATATATATATATATATATATATATATATATATATATATTCTAATGAATATATTTAAACAGGTGAGGAGTAACCTGACTCTTGTAACTTAGGAGCAGCTCAGATGACAAAGCATTTCTGCAGGGACAAAACCACAAATTGTTTAAATCAAATATTCACTTCAATCCTTTACAGACTTTCAAGCTCCTTTAAGCTCTGAAAACAGACTGCTTTATGCCTTCTCACTTCACTCATGAACTGAAATAAACCATCTGTGTTTTATTGTCAGAGACTCAAAACCACATCCAGAGACCAGATTCTAACATGACACCATGCACCTGCAATCACTGCAACTTTGTCATGCCAAATACACACACACACACAGTTTACTAAACGTTCAACACACTTCAAAACAGAGTTAGGTTTCACACTTCATAGTGATAAAATGCTTTTCGCACTTGCAGATGTAAACACATATCCACTCAACAATAAACAATCAACAGCTCATTGTATCCAATTGCACACTTGGAACAAAGATAACAAAAACAAACCTAAGTGGGAGGAAGGAGAAATTTTAAAGAATTCATTAAGAGAAAAAGAGAGGGAAATGCTGGGTACAGAGTATAGCATGAACCAAACAAAGCATAAAACAGGTGTGTGTTCTCTCATGATAGCTCTGTAAAAGTGTGTCTTTGGGATGTAATCAAATATGAAATACTTTTAACACACAGAAACACTGGTGCTGCTATACAAGCCAAAGCCTCTGTGATAATGAGAGCGTAGACTCGGCTGCTGTATCATTTCTCTCGGCTGTTAGCTCAGCCGTGCGCTAAAATCTCACTGTCATTTTATGTGCCAAAGCTAAAATGGTATAGTAATCATAGCATCTGGTGGTGGATAGAGATCTGGGCTGGTAACCCAAACTATAGAAGTGACGATTTATCAGCTGGAGAGTGGTGTCAAACACTGACATGACCTTTGTGAACTCTGTGACCTTGTAGGCACTCAATCTCATTTATCAACAGTAATATACAGTAAGTGGTAAATGTGCTGTATGGCACTTTGGAAACAGCTAAATAACCAAATCTGAACTTAAACACTAACAAATCCATAACCAATAAATGGCCAGTAATTAAATTCTATACTATTTTGTGTAAATAAATGTAAAAATAATACATTAAAATCAATTATATTTAAAGTGAATTTAGGCATTGCATCATTATAATGTGCAGTTTAAAAAAATTATATTTATTTTAAAAGTTGATACATTACATTTGACAGTGTTGTTAAACTATAAAATTTAACTTTAGTAAAGGTATTATAAAAAGAGAAGCCCTGAGATACACAATTAAATTCAATAAAAATTATATTAAATTCAATATCGAAAAATTTTATAACTCTCTAAATGTCAGTATGGATATACAGTGCATTACTTTAAACATTATTTAAATGGTAAAAAATAAAAACTTTTAAAATATATTGCATTTTAACATCAAAATGTTTTATTTGCTAAATAAAACCCAGACACCCAAGCAAATTCTTGAAATACTTGATAGCTTTGTTGGTATTTAAAGCAAAAAAGATAAGCACCGTGTTGATCAAGTGCTGGATCCTATCTGAATCTCTAGACAGATGATGAATAGATGACTTTGAACTTCTTGTTTAGAGAAAAAGATCATGACACCTGCATTTAAAAAAAGATAAACCACTTGCATCGGAAACAGAAGGCCTGAACTTAAAGTTATCAGATGGCCACTGGGGCTAAGAATGAGGAGAACGATCATTTCAGCTGTCACAAAGAGAGAGCGGAGGTGACTTTTGCAGGCCCCCGAATCAAACTGCCAACCATTTAATATGGTCTCTTTCTATTAGTGTTCGATTACACTTCTAAAAAGGAGAAAGCTTGGTTGACATGCCCTTTAAATGTCAGTTGTAGGCCTGCTCAAGTGTTCAGCCTGCTGGAAATCATTTTGTCTTGGAATGGTAAGGGAAATGAGTAAGCAGAGGGAAACTCTATCTGACTGCAGCGGTTTGGAGCCGCGCACAGTGCCAAACTGCTAAATTCATATTTATTTGAGTTCAGATTGTTGAAGCAGTCAAGGTTTTTGAATATATCCAGGGATATTCCAAGACATTTTGGTCTCTTTATAAAATGGGGCCAGGATCATACATCAGGACATAATTTATTATTTAAGACAATTCAACAAAGTAAAAGGTCTTGTTGTTTGAAAATGGAGCAGATCTGTGTTTCTTGTGTGGTTTATGTGAGTGGATTTAGTAAGACTTTTAAGTTTTAAAATGGATGATTTTATAAAAGTATGGTTTACATATGACAACACCAGGCCTGCGACAATGGTGGTCTGTAATCTTTTCAATGCATGGATAAGTTTAGCAGTGTAATGTATGGATATTTTATTGTGCAGATGAATATTTAAAGTCAGTTGGGTTCAATGTTGTTTCGAACTCCCATATTCTTCAAAATATCTTATTTGTTGTGGAAATTTAAGTTATGGTTACCGAGAACCCAACAGTAACACATGCTCAAACGGTCTCCATGGAAGACTATATAATCATTTGTGTATGTATGTGTATTTGTGTGCGTGTGTTTATAGGCACACACCACAAGTTGCACAGGCTTGCTTGCCTGCCCCATGAACCCAGAAAATTACACACACCATCGGTGCACAAGAGAATGTTTGGATTCACTCAAAGAAAAAATATCCCAAAGGCTTTATGTAGGTGTGGTTCAAAAGACAGTTAAATGATTATCACTCACCTTAGGGCACGTTAGGAACTTATGGAACTTCATGACCTTTCACTGTGCCTTCACCTCTGCGGAGAGAATATAAGAGAATTGCTAAGTTGGACTTTTTAGATAGGTTTTATCTATTTTTTTTTCTTCATTTACTCTTTGACCTGCTTGTGATCTCTGTGGTGTTTCTCATCCCTGTTCTTACCGTTTTAGGTACATGGCCTACATCCAAGTTCATCATAAATGCAGTAAACTTCCCCATTCTTTCAAAAGTCAGCAACTGCCATAAGCAAATGTTTCATTAAACATGTAAACTCAGTTTTAAAAAAGGGTGATCGTGAGTGACAAGTTGATGTCAGGTATTGGGTGCGTCAGAATCAGGTGTCACATTCCACATACCGTGGTGAGTTCATCTGGCCAATTACACAGTTCAAATGAATTAGCAGGGATATTCTCTTTGTCAAGCATTATATTTAAGTCTGTATACAATGAACATAATGGGGAAATCCACTAGCGACAACTGCTTCTCATATACATTAAAGAGATATACATTTTTTCTGATGATATAATCAAAGCACATGATAAATCAAGAAGTTGCTATCAACATCTTTCACTATTTGTGAGATAGTTTTAAAAAATGCCTCTCACAAGTACAGCCAAACGTGTTCATTCACATTTATTTTTCTATCATGCTGAGGATTATTTTTCTACAGACATCTGTTTAATACTAATGAACTAGAAACATTTTTGATACATTGAATGATGCTCAAAATGTGGGTGATTTCTATTCTAGATTAACGTTGAGTTATTTAAATGTTACATACAAATATATCATATGAACTGAGAACCTTCAAATAGAAATCACAAGTCATTTTTGATGACCCATTTCCTAAGATTCACACAAACCTGTTGACATTATTAAATTTAAAGCACAACAAGACTTATTACATACGTATAACCACTTAAAAAATACACAGAATTCAATCGGTTCTTACGACTCCAAACCACTCACACACAATCCGTACAGTTACGGGGACAGATGAGCATCTCTAAACCTAACTCGCGTGAATGCGTTTGTGATTGATAGGTCTAGCCACTAAGCCCCGCCCTCGTGGGCCGTCCTCGCCGAGCGATTATATTAACGCCCGCCGATGCTGTCCGTTCTCCCATGAGGACTTTCTAACAAATAGGAAGTGATCATTCTTGTTTCTTTAATAGAATTTAACCTAAACTAAGACTGAGCACTCCCAAAATTGTTGATCAAAACAAGTAGCCTTTTTATAAAAGCTACTCAGTTTGAAGTGACAGAGGCGCTTTACAATGAAGTTGGAGGTTTTCTCTGCGAGTCGCCTTGCGGGCAATGACATGGATGAGAACATGGCTTCACCGCTGTCCACGGAGGAGGAATTGGGCTCGGATGGAGACTGTTCAGCCAACAGCCCAGGACCAAGTGTCCCCGTTTCGGACGGGAAGGCGAAACCCTATACGCGTAGACCCAAACCACCATACTCCTACATCGCGCTCATTGCTATGGCCATACGCGATTCCAACACCGGCCGCCTCACACTTGCTGAAATAAACGAGTACTTAATGAAAAAATTCCCGTTTTTTCGGGGCAGCTACACGGGGTGGCGCAACTCCGTACGGCATAACTTGTCATTGAACGACTGCTTTTTAAAAGTGCTGCGAGATCCCTCGCGTCCGTGGGGAAAAGACAACTACTGGATGTTGAACCCACAGAGTGAATACACTTTCGCAGACGGGGTTTTTCGCCGGAGGAGGAAGCGCATCAGTAAGAAGATCCTGAGCACTTCGCAATCTCAAGAGCGCGCGCCTGCGGATGAAAGCAGGCTCCCATCGCGCGACGAAAAGTCAAAGTTTTCCAGTTCTTTCGCCATAGACAGCATCCTCAGCAAACCGTTTATACGGAGGGAGCAAAGCAGAGAGGACACGTGTTTTGGTACCAGGCTAATGTTGTCAGCGGCTCCGCACTTTCTGCCTGTAGTCATGGGCTATCCGCCGTCCGCCGTGGCTCATGCGCCGCTGAACGGATTCCAGGTCAGTCCTGAGGTGTCGAATGCCTTTCCAATCTACAGGTGTAACACGGCGGACATTACTAGCATCAGTCGAATTCCGGACATACCGAATTCCCTTCCGGGTTTGGCACATTCCCACATTACTGTACAAGAGACTGAATATCATCCCTTCAGAATAGACTCTCTGCTGTCATGAAATGACAAGTGATCAAGCCAGTTTGCAGACATTCACACGCTTAAACGCAATTTCGTTGGTGTTTGACACACCAGTTATGTGCACTTTCTTCTGTCAAGTGGTGTGTTTTAGGCTTATGTGTGGTTAACCCATGCACACTTCTTAGGCTAATGCAGTGTTGCATGTTTGCTGTTCAGATGTTTAGACTAATCAGTGCGCGCCAATGTACAGTATTTTCCATTTTCATTTCTTGAAAACGATGGCATAACCATGCCAATAATTATGGACATAATGTGATGTAGTCTTGTGTTGGGTTATGTCTGTGTAAATATAATGGTTTGTTTAGAGCTGTGCTCAGTCAGTTGAAAAACATATGCAGTTGTACTTTCGTTCATAAAATAAAATATGAGAGATAATAAAATTTCTCGTTCATTATTCTTCGGAAACCGTACTTTAAGTGCCACTTGGACCACCGTTTCATTAGATTTGTCACTAGATCCTATTTTCTTCACTATGTTTTACTTGCAATGATTCTGACTTGGACTCAAATGCAGAGGAGCCTTACTCACAAACACTGAAAATGTTGACTGATTTACAATTTCTAAGCATTAAACAGTAACAAAAATACATAGTCACCAAATGACAAATGTGACCTGTCGGTGAAATCCAGGCTAAAATCTCAAAATCTAAATAGGCTATGAGATAACAAGAATAAAAATTTTATTTCAATCATTAATTTCACTATGATTTCAATCTTTGACAGGGCCTCACTCAGTCGATATTAAAGACATTAAGGTTACATTTTCACAGAATGTTCTTTACCTTATGAAGTATAAATTTATTTAGGAAAAGAAAGATGATTTTAGCTGGGTTTTCACAGCCATGGTCACAAATATAACAGCGAAAAGAAATCGCGGTCGCCGGAGATTGTAACCATGGCAACCGTAGGACACTCGAGTATTTTCCGTTAGGATAAATATCACACCACAGTTCAGGCTACAGACAAAACATAGTCTAATTATTATCATCATGCATTCCTTTATTACTGACTCACAAAAATGTTTATTTAACACCATGTCTTGGAGATTGACGCACTGTTAATTCGGCTACCTGTTCAAATTCCTTAAAAATTGTTACATTTTACTTAAAAAGACAAAAAAAAAATTACATTTACTCACTGATCTATATATTGTCAGTGGCATTCATAGATAAAAGTCGAATGTTGTCAAAGTTGGAATTAATGGAAACGACACTTCCTAGCAATCTCGTCAGCTCAGTCTAATGAAGCATTCAAATTCATAAAAATAACAACAAAAAACTAGCCTATGTCCAGTTTATCCAGAAATATTTATATATTTCAGTTCATATTTACATTACGTTAAATATGAACGTATTTATATTTTGTATTATTTATTTTATATTTATCATTCATTAATATCGCTAATACAATATAATGCATTAATAGGCTATCGTTAATAACTGTTTATTTATTTATTCATTCATTGACTTATGTTGTTATTGTTGTTGTATTATAAATTTAATATAATACTATAGGCCTACCTTTACAGGGTAATCAAAACAAAGGAAATGCACCGGAAATGCTAAGCTTGACGTCATGGGTTAGTTACACTTAGTTACAAACCTTAAACATGTCAACAACAGACTAAAGTTGTCTCTCAAAATAAAAACTACTCTTTTACATCCATATCTATCTATCTATCTATCTATCTATCTATCTATCTATCTATCTATCTATCTATCTATCTATCTATCTATCTATCTATCTATCTATCTATCTATCTATCTATCTGACCGTTGACAGAAATTAATTAATCGACAAATATATCTACAATGTTAGCAGATGAATTGACTTCCACTTGAAATCACACAAATACATAAGCCACACATGCTCGGTTATACTCCAGCAATCTCACACATGGCTGGAGTCCACGACAAAAGGACAACCACTTGGATAACCGTGGCAAAATATGAATCATTAAACAGAATATAACGATATCTAAACGGTTTTTACATTTCTTATTAATATACATTTTATTTTGTAAATTGTGGGTATTTTTATTTTTGTATAATGACAATAATGCTATTCATTTACTTTGTCTCAAACACGAACATATTTTCGCTGTCCGCGGTACTGAAGGAGGGCCATCGTTTTCTTCTCGATTTTAGTCTTTAGTCACACCATCTCTTTGGGCTGACAGCCCTCTAATTTTCAGGGCAGGGAACGAGCCTGATTAAGAGAAGACCAATCGTCCGAGGACTTGTCTTGCTTCACTTAGCTATATGGTCTTTTTAGCCTACTCCCTATAGTTAGTGAATGAATGAATGAATGAATGAATGAATGACTGAATGAATGAATGAACGAACGATTTATTTAACTAACTAATGAAGATAATGTTTTGTTGAACAAAGCGCCATAGCAAATCCACAATCGGCAAAAATAAAAAGTGATAAAAGTTGAGAGAATTCGATGCACTCGTGGATGACGTTATTGCACTATAATAGCTATAGGGTATAGCCAAGTACAGCTCACAGTTTTATGTAGGTTACTTCTGTGGTTATGGCACGTAAAAACACCAAATAATGCATTGTCTGGCTTTAAACCTTTAAATGCTTTCTTTTTTAAATGCTTGCCATTAAAGTGCGATGCTGCGACCTGCAGGTGAACTCGCAGAATAACACACCTATACAAGAACCGTTAGCTGAGAATTCAAGTCTGTCAGGATCACTTCAGATGCAAAGAAGCGCTCATTCGTATTGGCTATAAATGGGAAACCACGTTAAATAAACATAGGCCAGTAGAGGGGTTATCTAGAGAAACATTAAAACAGCAATTTTTAAACCAAAATAATTAGCCTACACAGGACTATAGCCTATACGAAACGAAATATTGATATTAACCAAGTAAAATACTTTTATTCTGGTGTCACTAATTTCCAGTGCAAGCAATGACATCGAAACGAAATTAACGTAAAGTAAAATTTTCTTTTAAACAAGCATTTTGTTGACATCGATTTAACACCAAAAAACAGCGAGCTTCAAATAAGTTTACACATTTCGTGGGTTGATTTTTTTCAGTGTGAAAAGCTAAAGGCTTAAATAATAGGCCTGCCATTCTTCCAAAGAGCAATATGTCTTTGAACATGCTAACTATGATAGGTTACAATAATTATAAATACATGAAACATAAAGCATCAACGGATAAAATATAATGTAGGCTACACCGTTATAAGCTCTAAAAATTAGTCTATATTCTCACTGTCTTTATTTTGTCTTTCAAAATCTTTTTAATTGTTAGCGCCCTCTTTCTCTAACAATTTAAAGTACACTAAAATATTTATGTTTATTGTGTCTGTATCAGGTTTAAGTGTACTTTCTTTAAATGAGATTTTTCTGACACTTCACATCAGGCAAAAAAATATCTCAGACCAAGGGTTGACTGGAGCCTTTGATGCGTATGCGTTTGACAATGAATAAAGTCATAGGTCTACATTTTGTTTACAGTGGCTCAATGAGGTCTGGAATGAAAACAGATTAGTGAGTGTATGTGCGTAAGGGAGTGCGAGGCTTTATTACACACATACACTCATAGCGATGGTCTGTGTTCAAAGTCTCGCGAAGTGCTCGGTTTCCTCTAGAGCAGCCGTGGTATCCGGGACTCGGCGGGGGTCAGGCGCTCAGCGGGCGGGGGAAACCCGGCGAAATACTGCTTATATAGCGCGGGAACATGTTTTTATCCACATCCTCACGGCAAGCTAAAACTATAGGGGACTGATAATTCGCTTTGTTAAAAACATGGTAATTAAAAAGGCAAGAGTAAAAACAGCGCGAGAGATAACATAGGCTACCCCGTGCCATTTATGTAAAAAATAAAATAAAATAAATAAATAATAATAATAGATAATTAAAAAATAATAAAAGGTCCCCAGAAGCCATAATGCTGTAGACTATTTGTTGTCTAGCTATTGCCTATACAATGCTGTTTATAATACCATTAAATTAATATTACCGTAAACAAGTAATATTAATTTAATAATGATACGAGGACTAATAAAAATGCAGAGGCGGATCTCACTCTTCGATTAAAAATATATATATATATATGTGTGTGTGTGTGTGTGTGTGGGTGTTGGTGTGGGTGTGTGTGTGTGTGTGTGTATGTGTGTATGTATATATATGTATGTATATTTATATATATACGTATGTTTGTATATATGTAGGCTATATATGCAGAGCTGTAGATTACTTGACAATTGTAATTCGTTACTGATTCAAAATTAAATGACAAAAATTGTGTTAGATATAAAAATTGGTATAGATAGATAGATAGATAGATAGATAGATAGATAGATAGATAGATAGATAGATAGATAGATCCAAAGTGACTTACAAATGAGAACAATGGAAACGATCAAAATCAACAAAAGAGCAATGATACACAAGTGCTATAACAAGTCTCAGTTAGCTTAACGAAGTACACATAGCAAGAGCTTTTAAATAATATAATAAATAAAAATAAAACAGACAGAATAGAAAAAGTAAAGAGCAAGCTAGTTAGAGGTCTTTCAGTTAGAGGGTCAAATAAAGATGGAAGAGATGTGTTTTAAGCCGATTCTTAGATGGCTAAGGAGTCAGCTGCTCAGATTGAGGTCATTCCACCAGGAGGGAACATTTAATTTAAAAGTCCCTGAAAGTGACTTTGTGCTTCTTTGGGATGGTACAATCAAGCGATGTTCAATTGCAGAATGCAAGCTTCTAGAGGGCACATAAGTCTGAAGTAATGAATTTAGTTTAAGGGGTGCAGAGCCAGTGGTGGTTTTGTAGGCAAACATCAATGCCTTATATCTATCGTAGACAGAAAGAAGCAATGCAATTTTCTGTTTTATGTTGGTTTTAACTTTATAACATTAAAAAAGCAGTGACAGGCGATTTATTCGCATAAACAATTCGAATTAGACTAAAGGTCTACCTTTATGTGTAAACATGTAACAAATGTAAGGAAATGGGCCTATATGCATGTTTACGTCTGTATAAATACATTTATATTTATACTGGTCTATGAAGACTGGTGTGACCCTTATATGGCGGAAGCTGTCGACGTCCAAATGGCTAATTGGCTTTTTCTTTTGCTAATGAACTCTGTACTCGAGGGATATGCTGTAGCCCCGGGCCCGTAAGCTGATACTGGAGCGCTGTGTGTGGTATCCAAACCTCTCGACGGAGACAGCCTGCTTCCACTCGAGCCAGAGTCATTCCTCTCTCTCCCTTGTCCATGTCTGTCTCTCGCTGATCACTGTCTCCCTCATTTTATGGGATGGTTTATTTATTTTAGTCCAGCTAGGTTTGTTAAGGCCTCTCACGCTCACTGAGTGTTTGTTCATATTGACAGCCCTCCAAGTCCATTAAGCTAGATGAACCCATTCGATTAGAATTCCAGTTGCACATGCGAATTTCACAAAGTAAACAAGATTAGCCTTCAGCTCACTCGATAAACGGAGATAATCTTTATTCAAAATTATAATTCTATTAGGCTATAGCCTACCTCTATCCTCATAAAGCGTGCAACGCTGACTGACTCACTCAGCAGAAACGGCCAAATCATATTTTATAAATAAGACAAAAGAATAAGCAAACTTAAGCCAAAAAGATAATGATAATGATGAGAGACGCGATGGTTGTGGTCGCATATAGCGATAGATTGGGGGTCAGTTGATTTTGGTGGACAGCGTGCATGAGGTTCTGGAAAGAGTGACAGAGTTGAGTTTGTGGAGGTCTAGGGGTTGGAGGGGGTGGGTGAGGCGGAAAAGGAGGAGCAATTAGAGCAGAGAAAGCCCGGAGAGAGTTATTGAATGATTGGCTGTCGAGTTTTGTTTAGTTGAGGCGCTACACGAACTCAGTGTTTCCATTTCTTCCTCAAAAAGGGACTACAGCCGCCAGGATCAGGACTGAGCTCGTGGCAGAAAAATAACCGTTTCAAAACGCTGATAACGAGTACGAATAGGCATATTACTTGGATATTTTCTCTTTCATAAAGCAGGATATTGGTCATAACGTTAAAGCCTGAAAAAGAAGACCGTTCAGTTTACATAGGATGCTTGGTTAAGTTAGAGATCTTTGGGGTTTTGCTTAACCATTTTCTTCTGTCAACGTCAACGTCTCTCTTACCAGCTGTGTTCGTACGTCAGCGCGGGACAGATGACGACTGAGAGCTCCCACGGTCCCCCGCGGTCGACGCCCCCGATTAGGACCAGTCCAGCGTCCACCGCGCTGCATCCAGGACTGGTGAACTCTACAGGTAGCTCGGAGGACCATGGCGCAGTGTCTAAGACTAAAAAGACTAACTCAGGACTGCGACGCCCGGAGAAGCCGCCCTACTCTTACATTGCACTCATTGTGATGGCAATTCAGAGCGCACCGACAAAGCGACTCACACTTAGTGAGATTTACCAGTTCTTACAAACACGCTTCCCTTTTTTCCGAGGCTCCTACCAGGGCTGGAAAAACTCTGTTCGGCACAACTTGTCTCTGAACGAGTGCTTCATTAAACTACCAAAAGGGCTTGGGCGGCCGGGTAAAGGACATTACTGGACCATAGACCCCACAAGTGAGTTTATGTTTGAGGAAGGGTCATTTCGGCGAAGACCACGAGGATTCAGGAGAAAATGTCAGGCCATGAAACCGATGTACAGAATGATGAACGGCCTCGGGTTCGGTTCCGCCATTTTACCCCAGAGCTTCGATTACCAACCTCCCACCGGCGCACTTGCGTGCCACAGCACTGGCTATAACCTGGACCTGTCTGGTAATGGTTATGAGTCAATAAGCAGCGGGCACCATGGTCACATATCCCCCAGCTCCAGACATGGTTATATGGCTAGCTGTCCAGTGCCCGGGAACGGAGACTATGGCGCGGAGAGCAACACAAGCCCAGTCCCGTCTTCCCCTGCAATAGCGGGCGCGTTTGAGGGTCACTCGCCGTATTCAGAAGGAACAGCACTATGGGCTTCTTCAAATTCTCCATACCTTAAACAGCCGACTGCAGTCTCGAGCAATTCGCCGTCCACAGGGCAGCATCCCGGCATCTTCACCTACTCTCTGGAACAGGGTTACATACAGCAAAGCGCGAGAGACAACACAGACATGTCAGGTAAAACAAATAACGCAGGCTACATATAATCTCTGACACATTTAGATGTCATTATATTTGCTTTAAAATATGTGTTATTATGTTGGAAAATATTTTTGTAATAGGCTACATTATTTTATAGCTAAAATTACGCCCAGTGTCAAAACTATTATGAAATTCTAAAGCACGGTAAAAATAAATAAATAAATAAAGAGCTCTCCGAATGCCAAAAGTTCAACGTATAAGGTTTTAAATGACTATAAACTACAAAACGTTTTGAATTGATAAGTGTTAAATTCATCTTAAGCTTTGTGCGCATGGCTCTAAAGCTTTGAAATCTTTCATTGGGAAGATTTTTTTTTAAATGTACCGTCGACCACGTTTTTTTTTGTTTTGTTTTGTTTTGTTCGAACAGTTTGGGTACAAAACAACAAAATGCTTTTATAATATGGTATAATAATAATAATAATAATAATAATAATAACAATAATAATTACCATTTTGATAGGGGTTAAGAATCATTAGTCTATATTTTTATCTAAACGTAATTCTTTTTTTTAAAGAAAAATGTGAAACTCATAAGCAATTAAGGACATAAAAAAATAGTACAATCGAAAAATCTATAATTTTTATTTAATATTTTTGAAAACATAATTAATGCTTAAAAATAAAATGGTACAAAAAATGGTTTTGTTACAAAACATTTAATTTTACTCACAAGCGTGGGCCCTAAAAGCTTGCATGGGCTAAAAATGTATACCCTTGAGCTGGTAATTAAAAAAAATAAACTTTTTTTTTTTTCGTTCTGGTCAATATGTTTATATTTATCTCAGTGCATTTATCTGTCTCCAGTGGGTATATCGCGCTATCAGACACATTCTTCCCCAGTCGGAGAACGGAAGGACTTCATGTTGAATTTGAACGGAATTACCTCTTTCCATCCGTCTGCTGGTGGATATTATCATCACCATCACCATCACCACCATCAGAGTATGCATCAAGACGTCAAACCTTGCGTGATGTAGTCCACTTGTAGCGGAGCAAGTTGCACAGATAAGCACTCGGATAACTGTGAGGTAAAGACAGTTAATGAAGGATTAATAATTGTTCACTCACTACATTTTTGGAAATGTATTTTTGAAAACCAGCGTAAATCATCTGGCGACATGACTTGACCTCACCGATCCAAGCGCAAATGAAACAGTCAAACTCATGAAGTCATGGACTGGCCATTTTATGCCTGCTGGTTATATTTCTATAGAGTTTGAATTTACCACATATAAGTATATTTCACTTAATCTGTACAGTGCAATGTGATATGGAAGCTAGCAATAAAACATTTCAAGGAAAGTAGTGTGTTTTTCCCTGACCGATAGGCCTAAACCCTATCTATCTATCTATCTATCTATCTATCTATCTATCTATCTATCTATCTATCTATCTATCTATCTATCTATCTATCTATCTATCTATCTATCTATCTATCTATCTATCTATCTATCTTTTGAGTCAAATGTCCAAATGTGTTTTCCCCCATCGGTTTTTTCATGTTGATTACAAACACATAATTTAAATCCGTCCAACATCAGAATAATTTTTGTGAATTCTGCCTTCAAAACTTTAATTCCTATATCATATGTGTGTAATAACGTTGTGTAAACAAGTGAACAATATAAACAAGCCAGTGTGTATTTATATATCATTCTTTTTTTTAAACCGAGGTTTGGAGATATTTTTCACTCGTCAGGTTGCGGCAAGTTGTCACAGTTTTAATCACAATATTACTATTATTTATTAATATAATTTTCAGACATACATTTTTGCAGTTTCATTAATTGTTTTGTGTTTCATAATTTCAAAACATCCATAGAGGCTAACTCCCCATTTAGTGACAACATGCTCTCAGTCTAAAAGTCAACATAGGCCTATATTATGGAAATTTTCAATAACAATTTTGTTGTCGAAACTTACCTTTACAGAAACTGACATTTAAAATGATAATAAATATTTTGCCCTGTGAGGTGTTACGACTAGCCTCGGTCTTTCTCGTTTAAGTTGTAAATAAGAATTCAAATGCGCAGGAAAAAGATAAAATTAAATAGGCTATTGCAACGTAATGTAAAAGGAAGTAAAATATTTAATTCTATGGGCCTATTCTACAACTGGAAACAGCCTATAGAGAGTTTACATTTAACCTACATAACTTTTATAATTAAATGTAATAACTATATATTTTTTTATTTAATCGGCAGTTAGGCCAATATGCTAAATTACAGGTTTTATATTATTTTAACTCTTAAAATTTTAATAACATTTAAATCATTTTACTCTTTCTACTTCGTTTACTTAATTTAGCAGCAGTGCCCTATAAGGAACTTGACCCATTCAAATGGATAAGACAAACCGAACAAATTCAGATTTTTTTTTAACCTTCAAAAGCAAAAGGACACGTGTATCACGGTAAGCATTAAAAAAACAACTCCATCTTATTTCAGAAACTACTCGCGTGATTATTGGTGGCGCAGGGAGTCGAAGCTTTTAGACGGTCATCTCCCGCCATCTATCGGTCAATCAATGCACCTTCACGCGATGCCAGTGAAAGAGACTCGATGACTGCCAGCATTCCTCCTGATTTTAGAAACAAAGCAGCACACCTGAACGACTATTTAGATATTTAGAATATTTAGGGTAGAATTGAGGCATTTACAGCTACAGGTTATCTGCATCAAACGCACCCGTCTTGAAAACAGTTATCTTCCAAAAAAAAGACAAAGCCTTATTATTAAAACATGATGGGGGGATTTATTTGGACCAGTAAAATCACCTGGAAATGACAATATAAACAGGGTTTGTAAACTATAGGCTAATAAAACAAAGAATCACAAGAGGTTTTCAATGCATATGAAAAAGATACTGACAGAGACAGCACATTGAGGTGCCACTTAGAACAACATCATGCAAGATCAAATTGGAAAAACTTCAGAACCAAATGGATCTTAAATTCTTTTTGTATCTCAGAGTTTCATGCTCTCCTACAAAATACAAAAAGTACTTGTAATTACAGTAAAATTACATTTTAAAATACTCGTAATCAGACTACAGTTATTTTTTTCTTATGGATTACATGAATACATATTATTAATACAATAACAAGAAATTATTCACAATTTATCAATTCTCCTAATTCCTCTTTTTCATCTTTTAAATGTTCCTTTCTAAAATATCCTACCGCTTATATACCCTTAGAAAGTCTTCCAGTTTTGTGGATATTCACAGAAAGACCAGTCATTAGTCAGGAGGCTACACAGCCTCAGTGTTTCAACACTGCATCAACTAATGATAAACACATCAATATTTATCTGATCATTATTATCACTCAGTAGGTTATTTAATAATTTGCTTCAATGTCTTTGGTAGGCTTTTGCCTTACAAACACATTAAAATGCACAAATGCACATTATTTCTTATTTACATTTAATGCAGGCATTCCCAAACTTTTGCCCAAAATTTAGTTGTCTTGTTGTTTAAGATTAAGATTATCCTATTTAAATCAATGTGACAAGTAAGTAAAGTCAGAAGTAATCTGAAAGTAATCTGATTATGTAATATAATGGATTATGTTACAACCTACAATTTTTGTCATTTAATTTTGAAACAACGAATTACAATTGTCAAGTAATCTACCCAGCTCTGCATATATAGCCTACATATACATATACAAACATATGAAAATATATACAAACATACACACACACACACACACACACACACATACATACATATATATATATATATATACATACATATACACACATGTATGCAAATGTCTGTGCACGGCCCTGCTCTTTGAAAACATGCCATGAAAACTATGTACCAGATGTGTTTTTGTACAGAGCAAAGAGTTCACTGCTGATTGAATTAAACAGACACATTGAAAGTGTCCTTGTAAATGATTTCTTCAAGTCTTGCACTGTTACAATACAAGCACAACTTAAATCCAAGGAATCAGCTTCTAGTGCTTTTTCTTGTTGTAGTCCTAGCATTTCTGCAGATTTCTAAAATTACAAACAATAAACTAAAACTTAAATATTTAATTAGATATTCTGAGATGCCTACGTAAGATAATATAAACTAATAATGTATACAGAACATTTTATCTAATGCACCAGATAAAATGTTGATGAAAAGAAACCATAATGTGGGATGTTTTTCACTGGACCACTAAAACAGTTGATTCAAGAGCAGAATGACTTCCTTTAAAGAGATGATTTGAAGCATTATGAGTCATAAGCATGTGTTTTAACTCTAAGGATAGAAATATATATTTTTTAAGACAGAATCTTGTACTGCGGAGATGAGCAGAAAAAAGCTAAAAGGATGGCAAACCAGCAATGTATTTAACATAACTACTTACTAAAACAGTCAGAAATTTATTTACTACCATAATCGTTACCAAAGTCAAATATGAGTTTATACAAAACAATCTACATTGTAACATCTATATAGTTTCGATTTTTACATTTTATAATAGTTCTAACGTAAAAGTGAGAGCAAACCCAGAAAAAGCCTTTCTCCTTTTATTCAGTGTGAGCTTTTTGTAGCCCATTTAGATTGCCTTCACTAATAAAAGTGGTGCAAGGGGTCCCCCCAGTGGCCAAAGTGTTTTTTTTTTTTATATACAGTCGTGGCCAAAAGTTTTGAGAATTACATAAATATTAGTTTTCAAAAAGTTTGCTGCTAAACTGCTTTTAGATCTTTGTTTCAGTTGTTTCTGTGATGTACTGAAATATAATTACAAGCACTTCATACGTTTCAAAGGCTTTTATCGACAATTACATGACATTTATGCAAAGAGTCAGTATTTGCAGTGTTGGCCCTTCTTTTTCAGGACCTCTGCAATTCGACTGGGCATACTCTCAATCATCTTCTGGGCCAAATCCTGACTGATAGCAACCCATTCTTTCATAAACACTTCTTGGAGTTTGTCAGAATTAGTGGGTTTTTGTTTGTCCGGACAAACCTTTTTCCAGATGCCCCAAACAATCGGAAAGGGGCTTCATCGGAGAATATGACTTTGCCCCAGTCCTCAGCAGTCCATTCACTATACTTTCTGCAGAAGATCAATCTGTCCCTGATGTTTTTTTGGAGAGAAGTGGCTTCTTTGCTGCCCTTCTTGACACCAGACCATCTTCCAAAAGTCTTTGCCTCACTGTGTGTGCAGATGCGCTCACACCTGCTTGCTGCCATTCCTGAGCAAGCTCTGCACTGGTGGCACTCCGATCCCGCAGCTGAATCCTCTTTAGGAGACGATCCTGGCGCTTGCTGGACTTTCTTGGAAGCCCTGAAGCCTTCTTTACAAGAATTGAACCTCTTTCCTTGAAGTTCTTGATGATCCTATAAATTGTTGATTTAGGTGCAATCTTAGTAGCCACAATATCCTTGCCTGTGAAGCCATTTTTATGCAACGCAATGATGGCTGCACGCGTTTCTTTGCAGGTCACCATGGTTAACAATGGAAGAACAATGATTTAAAGCATCACCCTCCTTTTAACATGTCAAGTCTGCCATTCTAACCCAATCAGCCTGACATAATGATCTCCAGCCATGTGCTCGTCAACATTCTCACCTGAGTTAACAAGACGATTACTGAAATGATCTCAGCAGGTCCTTTAATGACAACAATGAAATGCAGTGGAAAGGTTTTTTTGGGATTAAGTTAATTTTCATGGCAAAGAAGGACTATGCAATTCATCTGATCACTCTTCATAACATTCTGGAGTATATGCAAATTGCTATTATAAAAACTTAAGCAGCAACTTTTCCAATTTCCAATATTTATGTAATTCTCAAAACTTTTGGCCACGACTGTACTAAAGTGTAATCTCTGACTGATCTCAAAACTCTGGCAAACAAAGTTGCCCTGGCTCAACAATGAACTCTGCTCTAGTATGTATCACACACCCAAGCGAGTGAAGAAACAAAAACAAACAAACAGTATTTGCCTAAAATTAAAGGTGAGATGTTCGCCGTTCGAGAACTTCCGACAAATTTAGACAATGGAAACTGCCAAGTATAAGCAAAGCTCGTTCACGCTCATTATTTTCTAGGTCCTGTCGCAGCTTCCGGCTTCCCATATATGGACAGCCCAAATGATTGACAGACAGCAAATGAATCAAATGCTTGCCTTTCTGATTGGTTAAACACATAATCTGACTGTCACAGATATAGGCTTCATATTTTATGTTCAGGGAGTATGGTCATCTGCTAGGCTATATATAATTCCATAATAAGTCGGTTACAGCATCTTTCATGAAAGTTTTCTCTGACTTCAAACTCGAGTTTAAACTTTGGTCAAAAAACCAATGCTGACGACAACTGTGACATCAGCTCATGAGGGGCTTTATACACCTCCTGCTCATGAATAATGCTACTTTTGTGCAGCTGGCGATGGAACATTCCTTTGAGTGCATTAGCTGATTGCATCCCATTCGCTGTAGTTAACCGCATTGTTTGAAGAAGTTAGTGTGTGGTCTCGCCTGTTCGCGTGCAGTCTGACATCTGTGCACCAGTGCAGCGTCCCATACTACTATTCTTCAAACGCAAAAGGAACACCAGATTCTTTTCTTATTCATTTGGCATCATTATGCAAACTGCTGACCTTATGTCATAGCCGTAGGCACTTAGGCTATATATGGGCAGTTGATATGAAATGCAAAAGTTACATGAACCAGTAAAGGTAGCTACTAAAGAAAATAAAAAAAAACCTTTAAAAATGGTAAAAAAATAAAAATACAAATATTTAGTGAAAAAAATAGTGAAAACAGTTTCAGGAGCTATATTTATATATTAATTTGAACAAAAAATCTTGACTTTGTTTTTTTTTAAATAAATAACTAAAAAGGCAAGTTGCACGTAAACTTGGCTACTGTGTTGCCTATATAGCTACCAAATGGCTGTTATTAGGAGACGAATTACCCAAAATGGGTGCTTGAACAAAATGGCCACAAGAGGGCGATGAAACACAGAAGTACACATTTTAAGCAGGTGAATTTGGCCGAACTACATCAGACGCACTCCTCACTGCACTGTGCTCAGTTGGCATAATTCCTAGAGGTTTAAATAGGCATGAATACGGTCCAGGAAGAATACGTCCAAGAGAAAAATAGAAGCCAGGACAATTTAATTAAAAACAAATAATTAATAGTTTTCCAAAGTGAATTTACATTTAAGCTACGTTTGTTCCTTTAGCAGTATAATAAAACAATTGGTCAATGCAATTATTTGTTTTAGCCATTAAAAAAAAAGATATAGGCTAAATGAATGATGCTTTGTAACATTTATCCTTTTATCTAATTTGCAAAAGTGATATGTTAATATTATGTTAATTTATCAGTTAACTATAATGTACGCAGTCTATCATAAAAAGTTAAACACCCAACAGGAAAATAAATAATTAAAATGCATATCTTTGTATATTACAATAGTTGTTTCATGAAACATGTCATATTAATTATTTATCATGGTTTCATTTCTATATAATGATCTTATTGTTGTCATTGGTAGTAATGAATTGATAATGATGTTATAGTTTTCCACTTAATGACTTTTTTTTTTATAATTTAATTGATTTAGCCTAATAATCTCTTTTTTTGCCAAAGAAAATGACAAATGTACCTAGTTTTCCCCCTTTTGTTTCTATTCATTTTATGTCTTCTCTACTAAACTTTTATGTGCAAATGCACAAAACAAATTTAATATTAAGGCTACTTTACAACCTGAAAGTGTTAAACAGTCATGGTCAACAAATATATTAATTTGCCCGTTACCTTGCCGTTTGCACTCAAAATGACATATTGCTCCATTTACACCTTTTGGCCAGAACAGATTTTGCTTTGCTCCTAAGCAGTACATTTGTTTCTGAAAAACAAACGGCGCTTTACTTCACCCCTTCACCACATAAGTGCCTAACGATTGAAATGAATCCTGACACTTGAAGCAAAACAGGGAGCCATTCTTGTTCAACAGACAGAATGCAACTCTGTAAAAGCACTACACATCTCAACAAATATTATAAATCTGTTTTACCTCCTGTTTTTAATTTTTCCAATGTACTTGTATACAAAATATGTCATTTTACACCCTAAAGCAGATGTCAACGATTCTATTTATTTCACGTCTTATAAGTAGCCTTTACCCTGAGGATGTGTGAATTTTCTCGTTTTCTGTCAACACTTCTACTCTTTCCATATGTTTGCGTCGTTATTATCCTTAACGCAAGGGTAGACTATGCCTATACCCAGAGGAGAAAAAAGGTCTTCGGGTACAGTCTTTCTACAAACAGCTCTCGAGCACTTATTGGTCGCGAGAGGAGTTCAGGGAGGAGCGCTGAGCTCAGCCAAAAGGCAGAATTGGTAATTCGGTGAAAAAGTCCCTGTGAAGTGACGGATGCGGGAAGTTCACAGGTTTTCCCTATTCACTGACTTCTCCACGTAATACAGTTGCTGCTCATTCGCCTGCACAGCGAAGACCTGAAAATCCCCTTTGGAAGAAACTGTGGATGAAAGTTTTGAGACAAGATACTCAAGGAAAAGGTGGAAGTTACGAACTTTGGAATTAATTTTCTTCCCTAAGTGAATCAAGACGTGTGCCTATTTTTAACCTTGTTTTCCTCTGTTCGTCCGCAGCAGGAGAGCTTGGAGAGAGGGGTACGATGCAGGCGCGCTACCCCGTGTCCAGCCAAAGCCCCCTAGGCGTTGTGCCTTATATCACCGGAGATCAAGGCTTTTATCGAGCCGCGGCCGGAGGTGGATATACCGGAATGCCTGCGCCTATGAGCATGTACTCTCACGCAGCGCACGAGCAGTACCCCGGCGGCATGGCCCGCGCATATGGGCCGTACGCCCCTGTACAGCAGCCCAAGGACATGGTGAAACCTCCGTATAGCTACATCGCGCTCATCACCATGGCCATCCAGAACTCAGCCGACAAGAAGATCACACTGAATGGGATCTACCAGTTTATCATGGAGCGCTTTCCATTTTACCGGGACAATAAGCAAGGCTGGCAGAACAGCATACGGCATAATTTGTCGCTCAATGAGTGTTTTGTCAAGGTGCCAAGAGATGATAAGAAGCCAGGTAAGGGCAGCTACTGGACTCTACACCCAGACTCATATAACATGTTTGAAAACGGCAGCTTCTTGCGACGGAGGCGCCGCTTCAAGAAGAAGGACGTGCTGAAGGACCGAGAGGAGCGGGACCGGCAGGGCAAAGACACCCAGGGACAAGCGTGCGAGCAAGACACCCATCAGCCAGTGAAGCTCCTGGATATAAAGACCGAGAACGGGGCTTGCACGCCCCCGCATGACAGCACTCCACCCCTCAGCACAGTGCCTAAAACGGAGAGTCCAGACAGGAGCGGTGGGAGTGCGTGTAGCGGGAGTCCTCAGTCGCAAACGCCACAGCAGGCCTTTATGGATACAATCATGACAGGACTTCGAGGGTCCCCGCAGCACGCGGCAGAGCTGCCGGCCTCTCGCGCTGCTCTGCCAGGCTCGGTGTCTCTGACCTACTCGCCAACCCCGCAGCCCGCCCATTACAGTCCACCCTGCGGCCAGCCCGCCACTTATCACTGCAACATGCAAGCGACGAGCCTGTACACAGGGGACCGTGGCCACGGGGATGACACTTTACCGGAATACACAAACACAACAAGCGCCTCCTCTGTCTCACACCACCACCAGGGCTCGAGCCAGGAGAGCCAGCATTTGCAGCAGAACCGACTCGCACCCTGGTACCTCAGTCAGTCCGGAGAGCTGGGACACCTGAGCGCGAGCTATCCCGGCCAGCAGCAGAACTTTCACGCGGTGCGCGAGATGTTCGAGACGCAGCGGATAGCTCTGAACAGCTCTCCGGTGACCGGAAGCAATAGCTGTCAAATGGCTTTCCCGTCCAGTCAGCCACTCTACCGGGCTTCCGGAGCTTTTGTATACGACTGCAAGTTCTGACCATACGTTTCATGAATTTCAAAATTGTTTAATATATATTTGTATTATTTGCCATGTGTTTGTAATTTAAGGAAGCTTTTAGGTCAGTGAACTCGGGCTGATATGCGAGCATGTGTTAATAAGTAAGATAATTCCGCTGCACATAAACATTCTCTCCCTGCTCTTCCATAAAGATAGATGAAAATGTGTTAATTTATTTCATGTAAGAGCGGGTGGACCAACTTTGCAAGGAAATGTCTTAAGTAGCCTATTTATAATTAATTCAGTATAGAAAGGTAACGAGTGTACAACTGTTACCGTTTTTTGCTTATACTTTTTTGAAAATATCTAAAGTTACTATTTGTTTAATAAATTGTCGTCTTGGTGGAGTTAAACGCTGGAGTGATTTATCGATTTGTAATGCCTGTTGAATCCATTATTTACTTAAATAGCTGTCACAGCTTGTTATTGATTAGCGGCCACAGAAAACAAGGAATATATTTTTTTAAACGGTGTTTAAGCATAGCATATAAGCAAATATTTGCCAATTTTCTTATTTTCCTCCTAAGATATTTGGCTTTTATTAAGGCATTCCTTGGACAGGGGGTGGGGATAGGGGTCAAAGTTTTAAAAACATCTGGAAATTATTATTTTTCTCCACGTTCCATTTTTTTCCACGTGCAAGGAACCCGTAAAAATTGTTCTTAAACAAAAAATGCATTTAAAAACAGAAGCACAACAAAACAATGATTAATAAAAACTATTATAAAGACTTGTCAAAATTCCAATAATAAATTATGTTATACAATGTCAGCGTAAAAAATGATAATAATAATAATCGAGCACGTTATTTGACAGAATCTCCTACTAAGATAATTTGGTATAAACGTCCTGTGTTCCTATATAATTTGTTTCTCAAGTAATATAAGAGAAATATTTACCGGATATAAATATGTTTCTAGTTTTAGTATGGTAAAATTAAATGTTACTGAGATACATCTTGCAGTCTTGTTTTATTTATGCCAGGCTATAGTTGACCGTTTTAGCTCTGTTCTCTTTTTATCCTGTTACAACCAACTTTTGGCACACTGGAGTGAACTGCACTTTTGCCGTCTTGCGGAATGTAGACAACCATTGTCTATGATAGAAGTTTTCATTTGTAAACACATTATAGATTAAAAAGCAGATAAACAGATGAAAGAATTGTAGTATAGGCAAGACATGTTGAGCCAGCCATGTAAAATACGGGCTTGATAAATCAAATTATTAATTCAGCCAACCTCCAAACAAAAGCATTCTACTCGGTATGTGAGTCAGTGTGTTTTCTTCATTTCTGCGTAGCTTTTTTAACATACAGTAAATGTAAAACAAATAGGCTACGTAATATGTCAGGCTAAAACCTGCTGTCAACTCGAGATACGGACACAAACAAGGAGTTATTTAACATTTTAGTATAACTGATATAAAATAGACAATTGTCTTATTTTGAGTTGTTGTCCTGAAATATATTCAGCAATATTTAAATAGGCAGCTGTGCACAGCGATGTGTAAAGCTGCAATCAGCAGCAGCAGAAACACTGGGGCCTTGCAGTGTATTTATTTGATAGACATAAGCGGCCCCGTAAGTGGTGTGGTGTTTTGTGATTATATAAATGGTGTGATGAAATTAATTTTGTGTATGATTTACAGATACGGTTAATGAATAGGCCTCAAGTGTAAAACAGGAGAAACAAATAAGGAGAAACAGAGGAAGAGTTGGAAAAAAGACAGAAAGAGATAAAAGGTCGTGATTAAGCATTACAGCGTTAAGTTTCTGTAAGTATTGTAAGGTCAGCTCGAGGCGATACGACTTTGTAAGAAGGGCTCAAGTGGCAAATGCATTACAGGTGCGCGCAGGTAATGTTAGGGGCTCGTGCCAGTGAAAAGGTGTCTTTGTTGTGATCAGCTGCGTGTTTCAGGGTTGAATTGCGCGCGAGGGGAATATGATACAGCAGAGAAAGCCTTCTGGTATTAACGTGGCACGTTTTAACCAGATGCAGATCTCATAACACGCCTGAGAAGTGTTTTTTTTTTTTTTAAATAGATGTGTATCATGCATTATATCCTGTGTGATATATTTGACCATTTCCTTATACATTTTGCGGTCTCTTTAAATTAGGTTAATGTAGGACAGTCTGTCCAAATGTTTTTTAATAGTGTTTAAGTGCGTTTTTGTGAGGTGCTTTTAGTTTATTGTAGGCTAATTCAACAGTTTGTATTGTTCATTATACTAGTGTGAAAATATGGTATAATACTAATAAAACTAAAACAGTAGCTACAGCCTAAAAACAATGAAATATAAAAGACATCATTTTAGAATATATTTATATTCAACACTAATGTAAAAGTGAAAAAAATGGTTTGATTGGCAAACAACTATTAGGCTTTACCTCGGCCCTTAATCCCATATCATGTGAACAATTTTTTTGGTAGTAACTATATTGGCTAAATGTTAGTAATTAAGTTACAGTATATAAATGAATTTACGTTGTATTCTTCTTTATTTCTCACAATCTGAACTAAACAAAAATAAAGCAAAAAGCGCGTCTAGCATGTGAATAAACGCTGTGCTCCCAATTAAAAAAATAAATATATATAGGCTATACATTTTTATTTTTGATACAACATATTAACTACTTTTAATGCCACATTAAAAAATGTATAGCCTATTAATACTTTATACATATGTATATCTAAAAAAATTAATTAAATATTTAACGATCATCTAAAATTGTTAACACATAGCCTGTATGACAAGACTCCTAATTTGTTGAAGCGCACGAAGACAACTGTCTTTAAATGTTAAATGTTACATGTTAAAATCTTAGACATTAATAATAATTAGGCTATTTAAAATTTTATTGTAATTTTTTTTCTCACGGACAAATCGGAATTGCAAATAAAATGTATGTGAACACTAAACCGTGGGCTGCGAGAAAGATCGAGAGGATTATCACGGATTATATGCTTGACGATGAAAAATAAACACGAAAATAGACCCAAATTTGCCTTGACAGAGTGGATTTAAACTAAATGATTTTCTTCTGCGTTGCAAAAATTGTTAGACGGATGTGAGTAAAAGTTAGGCTACTTATCAATGAAATCCAAATGCTCTGACAAAGCAAATAATTCTCGCTGTTACAAAATATAATAGAGAAACAAATAAACAATACCGGACAAAGGGTGAAACCTAAGCAAGTAAACTAAAATATAATAAAATACCATTATAAATGTAGCTAATACCTATTTTACAGTAACAGTTATATATGACTGATGTTATCTTTATTATAGAAATGATCAGAGAGAAGATAAATGAATGACAGAATACAATAGCCTACATAAATTTCTCCATATTGCTATCAAATTTCAGAAATAATGTTTAATTATTACATTTGTTAAAATTCTATAAAAAAAAATATATTTCATAATTAAAACCCGCTAATAAACTTCATATCGCGAGTTTTGGAAGCAGTGAGCAAACCAGTTGTCGCAGAGAGGATAATTTGAGTTCAGTGCATTTTTTTATTAAGAATATTTTGAAATTACTGACATTTCCCAACAGAAAATATAAATAAAACATTAGCTAAATTAAATTATGCGACTTAACAACATTAGGGTTTTTCGCGTTTTTTTTAAAACTTTTTTTTTAATGATAGCCTACTTTAATTTGTCGGTTGAATTTCACGTTTCCTGCTGCTTTTACCGGAACATTCTACGCTCAAGCGTAGAAAATAAATTCGCCAGGATATATAGGCTAATGTAGTTAGTGACCTGTGCACCTGTACGTGATAGAGCTCGTGACCTAGGCTAGTGGAAAGGTGCTTTTTACGCTCGCGGACTGGCGGAGCACCGTCTGGTTCCAATCAGGCTCGCTCACATTGGTGCGTTGTTTAAGGCGCTTAAATGGCAACAATACAGATGCCGTCTCAACAACACAAACACACGCCCCCACTATTGCCTGTCTTATGAGGGCCTCAAAGACCCCACTTTCTTCTGACGTCGGTGTCAAATTACCTATATTTGGCTCTTCGAATAGACTAGAATATCCGTGGCCTCTTGAGTCGTTTTACAGAGGCTTTACCGAGTCTCTCTCTCCTCGCTTGAGGAAACTTACGCTGACAGAGGTCTCTTGAATCTGTTGTTACTTTGATGAGGACAACCGTGTCGCCATTACAAATAAACACGCCAGAGGATTTTCGCACACAACTAAATGTCTTCACTGTCAGGGTTCAGTGGCCCAGCTGCGCCCGACGTCAGAGGTGATTAAACATGAGCTGCTTTACAAGGCCGAGTTACTGCTCCCTCAGCTGCGCGCGGTGGGCCGTGCTCGAGCATCTGGAATGAAGGCCTTCTTCAGGGCCTCGTGGACGCCCGTTTCCCTCTGAATACAAGAGAGCGGTTGTGCTCGGCGCGAGGGGTTCAATGACCGCTAGGTAACCCGCGAAAGCTGGCACGAGCCGCTTTCTGACGCATTGCACTGTACATTAACTTCTGAGACTAGAGAGATTGAAACTGAAAAGTTGACAGTTATTTTCAAAATGATGTTTACTTACTGTAACCATGTAAGCTGTAATCAGCAATATTAGCTAAAATTGTATACTTTGGCTATCTCAAGTGCTGTTAATATAGTAGCCTATAAGGTTAAATTATAGGATATATATAACTCTTAACATCCTAAATAAAAGGGGAGAACCTCTGAGAACCTAACCTTTTTGCATGGAAAATAAAATAAAACACTAAAAACCATAATGAACATGTTAACCTACATATTCATGGACTATGTATGGAAACCTATGCAAGTACAATATTATTTGTGGTTAATAATTTTCATCAATTCTTTCATAGGCTATTCTTTCATAATATTTGAATAGAAATTTGAAAACAAGCAGTTCTTTAATAATTACCAGTACCACACAAAATATATTATGTTGGACATTTGTGGACTTTGGAGTCAAAAGGGTTGAGATCCACAAACATATTCAAATGACTAAGAATTTGCACACATCTAATTTGTAAAACGTCATATTTTGCATTTGCATTTTAATTAATCAGGAAACGATTTTTTATGTTCCAACAAATTAATGTGGTTCCTTAAACTGAGATGACATGAATTAAACAGCAAGCACCTTTAAAAAGCTCTAAAAACCCTTTACTCCCTTATTTACACATTTTTGTTTTCATGATTATGAATAAAAAATACTTTATAAAATGGATAAAAATCATTTAGACAAAAACTAAAAAAATCCATACACATGACAATATGAAATATGACAGTAACAGAGAAAGGCAACACCGGGCACCCTCAAAACACAGCGAAACTGAGATCAGAAAGCTGAAGCAGGAGGGAAAACGAAATGCAGCTGAGTCCTTCTTCCAGTGATCACACACACACAAACACATGACAACCGCCTCTTTGGCATGCATGGAGATGAAGGCGTGTGGGCTCAGGCATTCGGGTTGTTCCGCATGAGCTTGATGTCCTCGTCCACCATTTCTTTAACAAGCTCCTGTTGGAATACACACACATACATTATTTCTCAATCTCGAGTGCACTGGAAGTGAACCTCTTTGATTTTTTTATACAGGAACACTAACCTCGAATGTCACACGTGGTTTCCAGCCCAGGATCTTAAAGGCTTTGGAACTGTCTCCCTGTAGGAAGTCCTAGAGAAAGACAAAAAGAAAGTGAGACAGGGGAAAAACAACAATGAAAAAAAAAAAAAAAGGCAAAGTCCTTCTTTATTAACTGGACCTCCCAATCTGTACACCCCCACACACACTCTTCTTCCCTCTCACACACTCCCACACACAATCGCCAGCACCACACACACAGGTGTCAAGCTCCGTGTCTCTGGGGGAAGGTGAGGGCCGAGGCAGGCCATCCATTCAGCACCCCCTCTTTTCCAGCCCCCTCTCAGTGCCAGAGTATGATGGATTGTGTGACTCTTGTGGTCTAACCCCTTCTGTTCTCCTGCCAGGACGGCAACACTCACACCCACACCCACACAAACACACACACACACACACACACACACTTAAAGGTGCTTCTCAGGGTGGCAGTAAAGGGTTTGAGGGTGTCCTTTTGCTGCTGATCTGATTACACAAGGAGCCAAAAACACACTCTCACAACGGCACTTCTGTGCTTTGACAAATGAGAGCTCTTGTTCCAAAAGCCCATATTTTTATGCTGAACCCTGAGAAGTTACATTCACTAACTCATGGTTCCATTTTAGCTCCAATTAAACCATTTAAATGACATAACCATATTTTAAAGACTAATTAGCGAAATAGCATTCATTCATCAACATAGGAAACCGCATGCAACCATCATAATCAAGATACGTATTAATGCGGCATATTAATCATAATTAGTCTTCACTTTTCTGAAAGCTAAATTAACATCAGCTGCTTTTGTCACCCATCCAAGTCTTCACATGCAAACAACTACGGAACTGTGTCCTGACAGTGTACGTTTTCAAAGTTTTTGAAAGGAAGGAAAACTAAAACGGTATTAATTCGATGAAACTGAAGCATAGCATGTGCATGTGAATCATGCGTTGTATGCAACAGCTGTTGCTATTAAATAGAAAGTCAGCAAGTCAAGACATATCGAAGGCACAGTGGAAGTTCACAAGCAGATTTTAGTTTCAAACACTGGGTGTTTTTGCTTGTTTAAAGAAGATATCTACATGCGTCAGGGTTTAAAACAGAAGCCGCACCTGCATAAATGGTAAATAAAATGGAAATGAACAATAAATAAAAGCGATAGTCATCATCTGGGTACATTTTTATTGTGTGTGACCGAGCACTTAACGTAAAGGAATTCAGGACTCTTAGAGAGACAGACCTTCAAAAACATCAAGCAACTTTTGTTAACTTACAGCATGGCTACACATGACATTTGAGACTTTAAAATTACTCTGCATGCATGCATGTTTCAGCATCAGGAAAAAACAGCAAGCTCTATCAAACTGTTTCAAGCATGCACACACAGCAATGCTCTTGTGCACTATTGTAGGACAGTGGAGTCAAAGGTCAAATCCACTAAAGTAATATGACCAGACTGACAAAAGTGGGTGTCTAACTTCCTTTGATGACCAAATCCCTGGAGATTTGTGTTTGTATTGTTCATAAACATGTCCAAATCAGTCATTACTGCTTTCACAATGTATTATTTTACTTAAATCTAGATTCCATTTTATCAAGATATCTACAGATAAATAAAAACATTATCCTATTTTCTGTGTATATGTTATGAATTAGTTTTGTAGGTTTATTTTTTATAAATTATATATCCTTTTATACACACAGACACATACATATATACAAAGTAAAAAAAAAAAGTTTGTGGTCAGCACGATATTTTAAAGGAATTATTTTATTCAGTAGGTATACGTTAAATTGATCAAAAGTGACAGTAAAGACTTTTTTCCTATTTGAAATAAATGCAAAAATTTAAAAAATCCTGAAAAAAAAAGTTTCAACACTGATAATAAGAAATGTTTCCAGAGCACAAAATCAGCATATTAGAATGAAAATTTTACTGACCCCAACATTTTAGAATGGTATTGTATATATAAAACTATAAAAAGAGGCAAGCGTACAATGCAACAAAAAAAAACCTGATTCAAAACAAAGGAGAATGTCTCTATCTCAGATTCTTGTTTCAAGTGTTTAATAAATATTTAGATGATCATGTAAACCCTCTCCAGCAAAGAGACACTAACCCCAAGTGTCTGACACTTTCAATGCACAGGAACACGAGAGACACAAGAGCGAGATGAATCCCTCGAAAGTACATGCTGAAACACAACTAGAATCCATGGCTGTTCGACAGACTTCATTCAGTATGTGCCGTGCAGTTTTGTGTATGTGAGAGTTGTGTTGTTTGATTCAGGATGTTTAGGAGGGATCAAAGACTCTAATGATTTCCCTTTTCAAACAACAGCCAATCACAAGAGCAGAAAAACTAAAGAGGGACATCAAAAGCCTGAGAGCAAAAGTCCATCCGAATCTATACAAGCTAAAGTGTCAATGTGTTAAAAGCCAGACTTGAACGACAAGATTGCAGCATGCAAGCATCTGTATGAGTAACACATAATCAACGGTGTGTATATTACTGAGGATCTGTGTGTCCTTACATGTGGTATTGGCAGTGTGTTTGCGTGTTTACAAGCCTCAGAGAGCTGTATCTTCTCAAGCAGTACAAGAGTACAAGAGCGTACAGGAGTCCTGCCTGCCAGCGAGACCATGATTCACCTCATTCAAATGACCCAGATACCTTTTCAAATTTCATCTCACCTCCTTTTAATGTGCTTTCACTGTGGTTGGGGCCAGATAAGAGAACTACACTGTAAAAAATACAATCATGATTTTAACGATAAAAACGGCAAAACTGCTATGGTAAAAACCTGTTAACTGGTAACAGTTACTTTCCTTATGTACATTAAAAAATAATAATAAATCTCACGGGACCATAAAATACAATTAGTATTTCCTGTGTGACACACACATTTGATGGTCTATCATTGAAATAACTTTCTTTCATATCAGATTTTTTATAGAATTTTTTTGTGTATTACATTATGTGCACCTTATATAAACATAAATATACACACATATACATATGCATATACATACACACATACATATATATTTGACTCTATATGTGTTTTTTTTTCTTTTCTTTACCACCAGTGTATTTGGAGGTTGCCATTGCATTATAAAGATTTTAGTACTTCGGTAGGATGGTATACTAACATTATATCAGTTACTGAAATATACAATTTTTAAGTTCAATTTAAGTTCAATTTGAAAAACCTAAAATATTACCATGCCACCCTATTTTTTTAAGGTAAAGTTCAGGTAAGGTAAGTTGCCATTCTTTTAAATCATAAATTTTCCTTCTAGGGATGGGCGAATCGATCCTGAAGTATCGATACTAAGGTGTTTTTACTTACCAGTGATTTTGTTTATTAAGCAGAAAATAATGCCTACAATATGCCTTAAATTGGACGAATAACCTATGTTAGCAAATAATTGTGTGGAAGGAATTGTCCTGCTCATCTGAACACGTAAATATTGCAAGGCAGAATCAATCAGTTACAGAAAGCGTTCACTTACTTCTGACAGTGCATTTAAATAGAGCTGCATTTCCCAAGAGTAGCCTATAATAAGAAAGCCTTTATGTTTTTGGAAAAGGCAGCCCAGAACAATGCAGATAAAAACATAGGCTATATGTTTGAGTTATTTCACAATAAACCTATTGAAATTGTACCCTAGTTTGTGCAGTACATTTATTTAAATCTGAATGTTAAAAGTTTATATTGCTCAAAAGTATCGGTTTCATATTGCAAACAAAATATGTGGTATCGCCCATCCCTATTCACTTCCACTTTTTCTCTTTTGCGTAACACAAACAAATATACATTTTGACTGTTTTTGTCCATACAGCGAAAGTCAGTGGGCTCCAAAACAACTTAGGATTTTATTAACTTTCATTGTAAGAAAAAAAAAAGATATTTTAAACTTCATGTGTTCAACAGAGGAAAGAAAGTCACACACTTTTGGAACAACATGAGGGTGAGCAAATGACAGAATTTTTTTGAGTGAACTATCACTTTAACACTACTAGAATTAGAATCATGAGCTCCTTCACATTTCTAACCCATGTGTGTAATAAAAAAACAGCCTTGTCTGGAGTGATCGAGAGTGAGAGAAGAGGAGGAGAGAGAGGACGGAGACAGGAATGACATGGAGAGAAAGGAAAATGATGATAAATTGAAAGCTCAGAGACACGAGCAGTGTGAAAGTTAAAGAGCAAGAGAGGAGAAAGTGCGAGGGAGAGGGAGGGAGGAATGCGAGGTGTCAGGAGTTCAGCAGTCTGACAATGTGAGTAAGAGTGCCAAGAGCCAGAGTTAATTACTCAATCAAGATAACGAGCCCGGGACATGCCATTTACAGAGGGCAGCCCACAATTAACCTCCCCTCTCCCATTACACACAGCCGTGAAAGTGGGAACATGCACACACACACCCCCATGAGGTAATTATGACACATGGCACAAACAAACACTGGTAAAGAAATTAACACACATTTACACACAGTCCAAGACACCTGCTGGGAAGAAAAAAAAAGTTTCTGATCTACTACAGCACAGTATTGTTTTGATCACTCAAAATTAATATGCTTGTTTACTTATTGCTAAATAGTGACCTGCTAATTTTACTTTAAGTAACTTATGTAGTTTCTGATTTTGACCTAGTTTAAAGAAATATTCCAGGTTCAATACAAGTTCAAATAATCAGCTCAGACTTAGATTTTAGTCTAGGACTAGGCTTAAGCCTTGTCTGTGAAACTGGGGGTAAGTGTGTTTTAAAGTGTATGAAAAATCAAACAATTTTACAACTTAATTTTCATGGAAACGTACAATGTTAAAAACACTGTTTAAACATATTTAGAGTTCATATAATACATGAGAATTAACAGAATAATTATTTTGAATGCTTGTATAAAATTATAAGCAATACATGTCTACTTTTAAATCCTGCAAAATTGGCCGGGTTGACCTTCATTGTAAATGTCTCACTGTAATCTTTCTTTTTTTTTTTTTTAGAAAACGAGGAACATACAGAATTTTTTAACATTGGACCAAAAATGCTGTGAAATGAGCTTAATTTTTACTGAACCCTTTAATGTTACAACCTTTTAGTTTAAAAGACATAGTGATTTAATATCTTCACATTCTCTACTGCTTTTGCTCAAAAGGGATTTTCTTTCTTCCCTAAACATTTAATTCATAAAAAAATTCACCTGTTTACTTGGGATCTTTACACGTGGCTTGGTTTTTTACATGTAATATTCTCAACTCTCATTCTTTTTTAAAAACTCTTTCTCTTTCTTTCCCCTCCGTGGGGCCCAGGGTGGTTCCGCTCAGTCAAAGTCCTTCAGGAAATACCAGAGAGTAGGCCAGGGGAGAACGTACACCCCTTTCTCCCTCTTTATTTTTTTAGTTCTGTTCTCTCTCTCTCTCCCTGATGCCTCGACAAGAACGGAGTGCGGGACAGAGTAGAACCGTAAAAAAAAAAAGTCTCAGGGCGCTAGGTAAAAAGTGCCATGTAACATTATGAAAGTGAGTTAAGCTCTACTGTAAAGTATGATGGAAATAAATGTGGATGTATATACGGTCATCGTGAGGAAAAGCTGAATGGTAAGAGCGTGGCTTTATTGCAGGTTTGAGTTCTACATGGCAACCAGCCAGACTCTTTACAACATCATTCACACTCAACTTTAACAACTCTGACCTATTACACTGCATATCACCGTAAAGCTGTCACAAAAAGCCAGCCTCTCAACCACAGCAACTATAATACCCAGAAAACCCTAAAGACTGCACTACCCATAAAGCATCACGACAGACAACAGAGGCTTAAGCTCTGCTTAAGGCGGGGGACCTGCCTTCAACAAGCAAATAAATCTAAAAACACACAAAAGCATGCAGGTCAGTTGGCCGCTAAGCTTTAGCCTAAAAATGAAATGGATCTTGCATTCAAATTAAAAGCAAAGCTGCAGGTAAGTGATGATGCAGCTGTGTTTTGCATGCTGGTACTATGACGCTCAACATGGGTCAGATAAGACAGACTCCTGCATTCACAAACTGAGGGCCTCCATGTGTGTGTGTGCTGCTCACTACAGGATGCTTTTTATCTCGCTCGTGACCTCTGCCACAGAGCAGATAAGATCACCCCATCCTGATCCTCAGAGTGAAAGGTCAAAGCCATCTTTCATTCCAGAAGAAACCAAAAAACATGCATGCGTTTACATATTACTTACAAACAGCACACCCTATACAGCATAATAATGCACATGTGCCAGTTATAATGTCAAAAAGTATCTTCTTTCATTTCAATGTAGAATATTAAATATCAAGAAAACATGCATTTACCACTCTAAAAATACACAATGTGCCATAAAAGAACAACGGTCTCAAACAGAGACGCGTGTCATTTTTTGATGTCTTTGAGTTGCTGGAGGAAACATGCTGACATATCTACCATATAGTCCTAATCTCTGATAATCCACATAATTCCATCATGTTGTGGCAATTCCTCAGGTTCACAAAGTCTGTGAGTTGATTTGATGAAATACACACATGGTGAACTGCAGCCAGTTCAGCGTGTGTGCTTTGTCTATCATCAGCATGCATGCTCACACTTACACTTACTTACTGTACATTGCATTTATATTCCTGGCAGACACATCCTGAAAGCATTCATACACATTTTGCTGCTTATTTTCATTAATCCTTGCTGCATATTCCACCACTTAATACTATAAGGCATTCTCAAACCTTGTAAAAATGCAATTAAAAACTAATTAAGTCAGCTGAAATTTCAGCATGTAACAAAATAACCACACTACAGTTAACCAAAAACCAAAAACTTTGAGATGTGCACATAAATTCAGCTGGGCAAGACATTCATACAAGGCCAGAGTTACTAAACCGAGTGACTGCTGCAAACTCGCCGTTTGTGGAATTCGTTGCATAAATCATTATGCCCTCTCTCGTACTCCTTTCTCTCTCTCTCTTTCAAAATGAAAAATGAAAAGAAAAAAAACATGAGGGTTTCCTGGGGACTGTCTGGAAAATAAAAAAAGCCTTTGGCTAACTTTGGTCCTCCTTCGCCAAAGTGCCTCATAAAAATTGTTTAAATCAGCATCCGAAAGAATGAAATGGATGTGCAAAATCATATTCGCTGAAAGGCAGAGCAGAGACCACAGGGTTCACGCAGCGGTCTTCAGCGGCCGTCTGGGGGCCACATTCATCAGTTTGAGCCTTCACTATTAAACCCTCTCAATCAGCAAAAAAACAGAGCTTGGTTTTGATGTGTTCATTATTGCACACAATCCGCAGCGTCCTTGTGCATGTGCGAATGGGAAAATAAAAGTAAGCGAGAGTGAAATAAAAGAATGGTCACTGTTTACTTTACAGTGCCCTCCTGCTGGAAATCGTAAAAAAAGTTACTGAAATTCCCTCTAATATTTCAAGCTTCATTTAAATCGTGGTATTTCAGGCCTTAAAAGCAAGTTAGCATATTATTTCAATATGCACACACGGTTTCTTTGTCTGAGTAGATGGCGTGTGATGGACAGACAAGGCCAAGCGCATTACCTGCTTTTCTCATTGTGAAGCTAAAGCTACGCATACCTCCTGAAGGAATGTGAGCAAGTGTGTGTCGACTGAAAGAACACATCCAGTGAAAGCAAGATACAGGTTGTATTTGCAGGAAAGCTACAGATGAAATCTTCCCATACGCACAGATCTCTAAAGGTTATGCAAATAAAGATGACCGATTTGAGTTTCATCATTCGCTCACGATTTACGCACATCTAACCACAAGTTACGTCTGGCATGATAGCCATCCCTCAGAGGCTTCACATGTTGATTTTGGGAATGATAATAATGCATAGAGCTATTCATCTAACAGCAGTTTTAGGTGTGTCAGTTATTTTTAGCATTAACGTGGGATCTTTTTAGCCAGAAGATTTTTATCTGTAAGTAATTATGCTTTCATAAATCATGCAGGTGTAGTGCGAATGAAAATAAATTAGGATGGCTGAAAAACAAAGCAGTTCATGTCACGATTGCAGAGGGTCTTTTGCATTTTCAACCCACTGATTTCCTATTAAGAGGTGTGCATTTCATCCAGTTACCCCTTCAGGCGAAGAAAGTGTGTGTACTGGCAAAGAGGACCAATGAGATTATTATTTTGTTCTATTCTGTTTTGGCCAGAATAAGTGATTTGATTAATTATAGGCTTCATCCAACAGATTTGAAACATGTTCACATGTAGCCTGTGGATAACGCATTTGTAAATCTATCGCAAATACACACACTCGCTCTCATTCATCGTTGTAAGTGACCTGCGTCCTGTACTGACACTCCAGCCTCCTGAGGAAATGCAGTGATTTACTTTCTATCACCGAGGTTAAGGGTCAAATTCCCACTTGGCTTCTGTGTTGATGGATGGCCTGCTTGGTTTTTGCCTTTCAGAGTCTCTTTAAGTATCTTGGGCTGATATTATGTAACAGCATTTTGAGGTCATCAAAACCTGATACCAAAAACAATGAATAGTTTTATACCCGAGTAAGAGATTTCTGTCTTTCTGCAATGATTCTTCTTAATCCTCTGATGTCACTCATCTTCAGACTGCATAGACTGACACATCTCTCTGTCCTACCTATATATATTTTTTTCTTCCCGCTGAAAAAGTTCCTTGGAAACTGACCCATACACAGCAAATATGCATCTCTGGTCTGCCAACAATCATTTCGCGTGTGTTTTCTTTACAGACTTTGTGCTCTTTCTCATTCCTGAATGACCACCCAACACACACATACACAAACTGACATCTACTTGTCAGTTAAGGACGCATGTTTTGTCTACTTGAGTACTTCATAAAAAAATATGTTTTTTTTAATTGTTGCTGTCTAAAGGTTTGGGCTCAGTACGATGTTGTCTTAAACTCACCAAGCTTGCAATTATTAAAACAAAAACATTCCAAACAGTAATATTGTGAAATCTTATTGCAATTTAAAATAACATCTATTTTAATACATTTTGAAATGTAATCTATTCTAGTCTTCGGTGACACACAATATTTTAGAAGTCATTGCAGATTTGGTGCTCAAGTAACATTTCTTATTATTATCAATGTTGTTTTGCTGCTTAATATATTTGGGAAAATTACAGTATGATGCACTTTTTCACTATTTTATGCATCCTTGCTGAATAAAAGCATTATTTTAACTGACCCCAAACTTTTTAATGGCAGTGTATAAACAATGTAGCATAACTGGCCAACACATTTGGGGAATTTTATGTTAAGCGACACATTTTTAATGTACAAGTCACAATGAACAATACTGAAACAAATAGCTGTCTGTTGATGCAACAGAATAAACAAGGAAAACATATTCCCCCCACATTTCTAGGAGATGTCAACACTTAGTATATGTATGATATTTTATAATCTTTCACCTTCTAAGGGCACCTTGTATGTTCTGATCTCCTGCTACTGGGTCAGGAAGCTACAAACACAGTCTTGTAATGGCTTACCACTTCAGTTGGTCGGTAGTACTTCGGATCCACCTTCACGTGAATCACTCTCGTCTCCTGACATCGGCCCACCTCCTCCTCATTCTTCCCCTCCCACCTAAATGCGAGAACAAGAGCTTTGAACACATTCCTTCATCTGTCAGCATACGTGTTACATATTTACAATATTTATGGTGTGTTTGCATGTTGTTTTGCGGTCTTGTACAGCCTGTTGGCGAAACAACTCCAGATGTGCCAGATTAACCAGATGGGCTTGATCAGAGTTAGATGTGTGTGTGTGCACGTGCACTCACACAATGGTTTTGCCCACATGTTTGAAGGCCTTCTCCACGAACTCCCGGACGCTGTGCACCTCCCCCGTCGATATGACAAAATCGATAGGCTCCTTCTGCTGCAACATCAGCCACATCGCCTAAAACAAACAGAAACAACAAAATCACTATCATTATTTTAAAGCACAACCCATTTCAGTTGACGCACATGATGTCATTAAGTGACTGATGACACCATATCAAGATGCAAACGATATGAAGACCTCATATAGGACTAACTGTATCAAAACAGCTCTATTTTCACAGGTTCACATTTGAGATCAAGTATCAAGACTCCCCCACATTCACACACGACACAGATTCAACGCAGACACATCTGCGCCGAGTAGGATGTGCTTTTATGTGGTTACAAACTTACACACACACCCCAACACACAAATACACATCCCCGTCCCGACGTCAGCACTAGGCCTCATGGGATGCCAATTCTGGGAATAAAGCATAGAGTTCCCAAGTCCATACAACCACTACACAACGAGACAAAAGCACAGACTATATCTAAATAGTGATTTAGATGAAAGAGAGAGTGCTTTTGGAGAAATAAATGGTGAGATACTTAAAACAAGAATGCTTGCCAAGAGGTCAATGGGTGATACTCTTTTGTCTTTTTTCTCTGGCTTTAGCTCACTCCCTCTCTCTCTTTCTCTCTCTCTCACACACACATTTTCTGACTCCAGGGTTTTAGCGTTTAGCCAGTTGGCCGGAGAATCGCCCCATTACGTTGACAGCACTGTGCTCTTTTCTTCCCTTCAGCTTGATGGAGGGATAAAGACCCCATCAGCACGTTTTATATGCTGCAGTGGGAGCGCCGCACTTGGCCGCCCAACTCATTCATATTTCACTCCTGCTGCACTCACTTAAAAAAACCCTCTCAAACGAGATAACAGACAGACAGGCAGATCATAAAATGTAACACTGAAGGAACTCACACAGCATTGGATTTGATCACAGCACAAAGTCTAAGCAATCAAACTGTATTTTAAACATCTGTAGGTTAAATAAAAATGACTGTTCTACATCACAAACCACTAAACACCCACTGCGAAGGATAAAGAGCACAGCAGCTCTGTTTGATTTGGTCTAGTCTGATATGTAGAAATTCCCTCAACACACACTAGCAGGTATCAAAAATTATTTTTTTGGTATAAATGAGAACATTTACCCGCCATAAATATATATTTGTTTTACCGACCAATAAATTGATTTTTGCGTTAAATTATTAAGAGCAGTACATGAACACCCCTCACAGACCTGAATCATTGCAGACAAGTCGGTCCAAAAATGTCTAACGTAGAAATGTTGGGGTTTTAGTAAATACTTTTTCTTCAGTGTTTAAATTTTTTAAATTAAGAATAAATATTTTGTCCCAATGACAACTGATTCATTAAACATACTTTTGACAAACCGCTCAAGTCACGGTGTCATTCCCAGCTTTCATCGTCTGTCACAAAAACATGAAGACAACACATTGCGATGTTGTTCCTCATGTTTTTGTAGAGGAATATTCCACATGTGTGTCGTCACAGAGTATAGGAGAAGATGAATGTCTGACAGTACATTTCCCCCTGAGGTAAAAGTTGTTAGTCATGACAGATGTTATCTTTAGACGACGCGAGTCAATGACATCAAGCTGGGGTCAGACTTCTTACAGTTTGACATTAACTATTTAATGTTGCAATTCCTAATAAAATGACCAGTTAACTGGCAAGTCATTTTATTTATACAAAGAGTTTACTAGCAGTTGTTGCTACGTGAGTGCTAATTCTGGAGTACACACACACACACACACACATAAAATATGTAATAATGACCATGATGAAACCATGAGGCTAGCAAGAGGAATGTCACAATCAAGAAAGGTCAAAGGTCAAGACAAAGCTTTCTATCTTCACCAATACAGCTTCTTAACATGTAACAGAGGTGACTGTGTCTGTGTGCCAGAGAGAAAGACTGAAGAGAAAACAAGAGGGACAGACATAGCATGAAACAGAGGAAATGGTCTGCAACATTCTCTGATCTTATTTTAGTCTCAGCAAACAGCATTCTTGGATTTTTTTCTCTCTTTCTCACAATCATACACATTGATGTCAAAGTGTAGCACTGTAACAGATTCATTCTGGAAGCCTTCTCCATTGTGTTTGGTTTGCTTTAACAGCCATTATTATTCAGCAACTTTCTGGATTTGTCATCAAGAACTTGAGGTGTTTTAGAGCCAGTGTAACAGGAAAAATATTCTGAAATGAAACCCGGCTTGTATTGTATCTGTCTAAACATCCCTTGCTTTCCATCCTTTTCTCTCCATTCCTCCCTCACGCCTCTCTCCAAGGATCATTAGCGCTGTGAGAGACAGCTGAGAGGCCTGCAGCTCAACTCCCTTCTCCTTCCGTCCTGTTCACACACACTCTCTCCTGGCGTTATGAGAGGGATCTGGATGCTGAGGCAACAAATGTACAAGCTTTGTGTAGAATAAAAAAATCAATACACAGTCCGGTACCTCATTATATGTACTATTGTCCCGCAATATCATACTCCTAGACCTCTAGCTCCTAGACCTGTAGCTTACTGGCCCATATCAGATCCTCTCCTTCTACTGAGGTTTTTCATTCCCATCTTAAAGGAACAGACTAATATGAAAAGCTTTGTAAAATTGTAATTTGATCTGACTAGAAAAAGTAATAAAAAAAGCAAAGTGATTCATTAATAAAACAAAAAAAGGCAATACAAATTTTTCAATTATAAGTCTGACTTAAAGGGACAGTTCACTTAAAAATTCTGTTATTTTTAACTGTCCTCATGTCATTCCAAAACTGTTGAACATAAAATGAGATATTTTGATGAATATTTAAACTGTTTATGTTTTATAAGTCTATGAGGTCCAAAACAACACAAAAAAATACACTTTTTTAAAAACTTTTTTTTTGTTCCTAAACATCATCTTTTTATGTTTCACAGAAGAAAAAAAGGTCATACAGGCTTCTTCAGTCCAGCGCCAGGACTTAGGTCGCTTCCCTACAACACTGACCTAACAATAATTATCCTCTGATTCAGGACCTGTGCATGGATTGGTAAACACACGCATACATCTGTTTAACTAATCACTTTAAAGCTCAGGGAATGGGTCACAGAGGTGGAGCAGCTCAAGGGAAGTTTCCTTCTATAGTAGATCAAGGCGTTCCAAAAATGACATGTACGTAAGTTTGTTTTGAATCTGTGTCAGTGTTCCTCCTGCCATCCATCCATGCAAGCAAACATAAACTTGGATGAGAGAGAGGTGAGTTTAAAAGAAGGTGAAAGAGAAAACAAAGGATTAACTGTGATGACATCCTCTTCTCTGCTTCAATGGCTCTTTTGTTTTTATACGTCTGGGCGTGTGTGACTATATTTCCCTGCAGGGGCTTTTGAATGAAATATCCTGAAATATTCAAATCATTTCAAATGATGTCATATATCTTGTGCAATTACTAGTCATATGACCGTACGCATCCAATCACAATTCTCAGACAAATTTACATTAACTGGCTAATTTTAAAAAGGGGAAATATGATGAACATTTACGTAATTACAACACTCCAACTCATCCTTCATTACTACTGTTTTTCCAAGTTTAGAAAAAAAAAAAGGAAAAAGTCATTGAAATTATGATATAGCAGTAATTGAAGTATGGGAATTATGTAGTAAAAACCAATTATGATGTTAATCTTCTTCAAAGCAGCCTTCATCTGTCTAGATAACGCATTTAAAAACTGTGTTTTGTAAAGAGTTTCATACATACGAAGAATTTGAAATATAGATCAACTAATTTTAAGATCAAAAGAAGACAAATTTAGTCCAAAGATGCATGTCTTTTAAAACTTTGGACTGGTAGTGTATAAAATGTATATATAATACTATATATTTACAATATAGTAATAATTGTGTAAGTAAAAAAAAAAAAGACCAAAGTTAAGTAAAGAAGCTTAAAAAAAAGGTTACAAATTCTAATTAAAAAGTACAATATAATGTAAAAAGTGAAATACAGAGTACAATGGTTAAGTAAAAACTGAAGAAAAACATTAAATAAAAAAAGTTAAGTATTTTTTAAACTTTTATATTATTATTTACAAGAAAAAAGTATAACGTATCTTTCTTTAAAAAAAAATATATAATAAATTCCTCTCATTTATTATGTAACCTTTTGGCTATTTAATTTTTTTTCAAGTTTGTTACTCTGCAATAAACAAACCTGCAGTTCTCTCTATAACACTAAATCTAGTTCAACCAAACACACATTTACGACTGCAACACAAAAAAGGGCAAAAAGTACCCACACACTCCAGCTAACTTTATGCCATGTAAAGAATTCCTTGCAGAAGAACTGTCTTTCAGGTAGATCCTGCCCTGTATTAATATAACTATTCATAACTGTCCACCGGGAAGGTCACACACATACACAGCCTGGAACAGACTCTATAGCTCCAGGAATCATTGGTTTAGAAGGGTGCCTGTTTTTTAAAGCCTATTTTTATTTTTGGAGCTGCTGAAAGTTTAAATACTCCACTCTACCCACCACAACACACACACAGACACAGTCTTTTTTGTATGGAGCACAGAAGTACTCTGTTTAAGGCAGGTGGTTTGAATTAATCTGAGACAGGCTGTCATATGGTGACACTTGCTCACATACACATACACTGAACGAGAAAGAGAGTGACAGTGTGAAAGAGCAGACAAAGAGAGAGAGTTAGCACTGACCACTAAATGACTGAGTGTGAGAGACCATGAGTGTGTTTTTGACTGTGGATCACCAGGTTACTTCATTAATGTTATTTTAAATGAACTTTTCCACACAGCTCACGTTACTTGTGCAGGGCAACACAAAAATTACAACACTGTTTCACAGAGTTCACCATTACACACGTGAAAAACATGGAATAGTTCCAGTCAGATCATCTGAGCTGACGCATGATGGATCTGTTTGATGGTCCATATTAGAACAGAACGTCTCCTAAAGCGACATTGTACTAAAAATTCCATCCAAATATTCATGAATTAAAAAAAAAAAAAAAATTAATGGATAAAGCAGCGTTTCCATCACAAAATTTAGATAAATAGATAAAAAAAATCCTTTATATCTAACTTAATACTTATTTTATATACATTTTATTTTATTAACAGTATTTTTATTAAACATTATTTATCCTTTTTTATATTTGACATCCCTTCAGATATCTGCTTTTAAATGTGTATATATATATATATATATATATATATATATATATATATATAAATAAATGTCATTGTTTAAAATGACTCATTTTAGATTTTTTTCCATTGTTAACATTATTTTATTTTATATTTGACATCTTTTCAAATAACTGTTTACTTTTTAATTAATAATTGATATACATATTTTTATATTAAAAATACTTTTGTATAATTAAAAAAAATATATATTTTTATCAATTTACAATTTTCTAAATTATTTTATAAAAAAAAAAACTTTAAAGTATATCCCAAGAGGCACGCAGTGAATCACTGTCCTATAGTAGATTTGAGTGGTACACTTTTCACTATCATTGAGGCTGAAGAGCCAAACTGTAGATTGTTATATCGATCATGAAAATGACTGACCAGTAGAGACAGGAAGAAACTATAATTTAATCTGATGAAAGATAAAAAACGGTTACAGATGCAGTTTATTGACTAGAACTCATATGCATCCAGACAGTGAAATGTGTGTGTGTGTGTGAGAGAGAGAGAGAAAGAGAGAGCAGTCAAGATGGTTATCAGGGCCGTTTAGCCCCTCGTTGAGAGCAGATTGGTTACAAATTGGAAAATGAGGAACAGGTGTGTGAGCAGGGACACACACTCCCATAGACATCCATTAGCAGTGCACACAACTTCTATGACCACAGAAATTCTTCAAATGGGAAAACAGAAGAGTTCAACACTGCCTTCTATAAATGTTCGCAATAAACACAGATGCAACATCACGCACACACACACTCACACACGTCCTCTCTCTGTTCTTCTGCTGTCTGTTTCACAGGTGGTTTCATTTTGTGTGCTCATATAAAAGTGAAAGGTCAAGCTGTAACACTGTCGGGAATCTTCTCACACATTAAGAAGCTTTTAAATCTATTTGTATGTGTGTGCGTGTGTGTGTGTGTGTGCAAGACAGATAGAATGAACATTTATGTGGCCAAGACTTCTGTCCAATGAACACTTTGTGTGAGAGAATGTGTGTGAGACAGTGTGATGACAGTAGTATTTGTGGAGGCATGCCGTATTGGCGAATCTTACTGCTGATGCTTTCCCCAGGTGAGTTTTTAAAGCCTGGAGTACAATGAACAAAGAGAGGTGTGTGAATGTGTATCGGTTCTTTTCTTGCCTGTCTTAGCAGCGTCACAAAGATAGACAGAAGGATCCGGCTTCACTCGGGCTGAGATGCAGAAAAATCAGTGCTATAAGCATAAAGGTCTCTGCAAAAGTGCATTTAATAAAGCAGCAAAGCAAAAGATTTGATTTGAAATCTGCAATGAATCAAGAAAATATCTCAAAACAGTGAAGGTTAGGACAAAAATCAAGCCAGAATTACGGATATGTCAGGATGGTCAACTAGTTGTCCACTAATCAACAAGTCAATTAATGAGAAAGATTTTTTTTAAACATTTCTTGAAGCCGCTTTAAATGGAAAATTGAAGAAACCTCTTCTCAAAGAAACTGTTCAAAATTGAAAAAATTTAAACAGCCATTAAATACAAATTGGCTGCCTTCATCAAATTTGAAGACAATTATTGCCAGATTAAATTTTAGAGGTTTTTTTTGCACATCTAAACAGAAGACTATGTAATTTTTCTATAAAGCCTATATATAATTTTATGTTTTATAAAATATTTGTAAGCACTGTTATGATACAACATGTGGCCCGTGCTGGTAAAATGAGTCAGAATGCGCACAGGCTGATTTTGAGCTACAGCAAAAAAAAAAAAAAAAAGTGTTCTGTTTAGTCTCGCTTAGTGACGACTCAGCACAAGTTTGGTATAGTTGTAAAGCACAGCATTCCAGCTTTGTGAATATTCATAGCAAATTCTTGATGGCATGAGTCTGTACCAGTGAAATGTGAGGTTCAAACCCTTGCTGATGTAAACACAAAAACTCTCTCTCAGACAGTGCACGATCCCATATACAAATAGAATTACAGTATTTCAGAATATCTGACTTAGTGAGTATTCACACAAACATAATCTGTTAAGTGAACATTCAGTTAACTATTGGGGAAAAACAGCTGATGTGTAACATATTAGATCTGTGCATTACAGTAGGTCTTAATATGGAGGGTGTCGGCCTCATTAATGTTAATCTAACAATAAAAGAAAAGAGGGAATCACTCGCTGTTCTTGATTGAACTGCTTTTGTAATTTTAATAATCAGTTTATTTGTAGTAAATGTACTAAAGTGATTTTTACATTTAATTAGTCTATTTGTTTTTTCTTGAATGCTTATGTTTAGATGTAACATTAAAAAAGTAATGCACTTTTTAATTAGTTTCTTACATTATGTTTGTTCTAATGTTTATTTTCATCTTTGTTCACAATTTTTTTTTACATAGATAAAAAATAGCTATACTGTGATTATTAATATAGTAATTATTATTAAGAGAAGAAGTGGAGGAAAAGGTGATTCTGCTTTGGAACCTTCAGAAAAATTTAACTCGATTTTTTTCAACTAATTGAAAAAGTATAAACCAAAATATTTAAGCAGTATAATGCATTACAATGGCGGGTGCAATTATTTACATGCACAGAATTACCACCGCATCATGAACATCTTCATAATGAATACATTATAGAAAGAGTTACCAGCTGCTGATATTCTATAATCATTCAGTTGATTGATAGGTTTGTTTTAATATCTCGTCCATAGCTTACATAGACAGTTTTAATTGACGAAAAAATAAACAAAAACACATTAAAGAAAGGTTTGTAATGCATCAGCTATGCACATATTCCTTACATTTTTGTAGTTTTTGCCTTACATGTTAAAATTCCTCATCTAGTGCTATCAGTGACACTAGATCCAATCCGAACCATCTGATGATATTATGGTGATTATGTAGGAGTTTGGGTAACGAATCAGTGAATTTGCAAGCTGGCACGTGTCTATATCAGGTTAAATAAATGCATGGCGGTGATTGTGCGGACATTAAACTCTGTAATTTTTTTAAAAGGCACAATTCAACTGTTTATCTAAACATTCACATACAGACAGTGTTATCATCTCACTTTACCAACAATCAGGCTTAAACAAACATCGGCAGACATCCACAAGTCCGAATCTCTAATCTACAGATTAGCAGTGATATTCACAACACAAAGGAAGCCCTCTAAAGGAAATAAGAAGTGTTGGTTTCAGGTTTTAATTCGGGTAGAGAGGAAGCCAGTTCCTGCCCAATGTTTGAAACCCACTCATGAAAGAGGCCAAAACACAATCACCAACCAATAAACTGTCAAATTCTTTGTCTGAAGAATAAGGAAGAGAGGACAAAAGCCTCATCAGTGTTTTGCACTTGGCCCGAGGTGCTGGCAGCGGTGGAGGAATGTACAGAATGTGCTGTTTTGATAACTGTTAAAGATCAGCACTGCCTGAACCTCGGATATCTGTTTGTTTAATTCAGCTTTAATATCTGCAGCGGTTCTATACTAGATCTGATTTCATTTGAGGAGGATGGGTGGAGTTAGACACCCGATCTGGGATGGTTTAATCTCTTGTCAGTCTATTTCAAATATACAGCTTAAAACCTAATTAAAACCTTATTAGCCTGGGAAAAACTACAACTACAATAAGGTGTGCGCACACAAGTATGGCTGTTCCTCTGGACTCCTGCAGACTCCAATGAAATCGGAGAACTAAAAAGAAACCAAACAAACTGTAAGAAAGCGCTCTTCTCTGGTGGTGTTTTTATAAAATATGCTGACAACTCCCAGGGTCCATCAGACCACCCCTGAGATCGTCATGTGTGTATTAAAAAGTGTTTAAGAGTGAAAGTGAGTCATCGGGGAAATGGGTGGTGTGTTTATGTGAACGTAGCGGCTTAGTGCATGTGTGTTTGTGCACCACAAGGAACATATTTCACTCTAATTCATTAATTTTGTCAGATTCAGCGTTTTTAAAAAGTCTTTTCAAAAATGATGACAGGCGTTAATGAAACATGCGTGTGCTTTTGATGGCATCTAACCATTTAAACAAAATGGACATCATCAAAGAGAATCGACTGTTAATCATTACCACAGATGACAATCAGTGTCAAACACACCGTTTTACAAAACACCTCAAGGTTATTCCTCAAAATATGTGTGTGTGTGAGTGATGAGAATAAACAAAACAATATAAAAAAGGATGCACTGATAGAGAGAAATTTCCAGATACAATAAATTATTTGTTTTTAAAACAAAAAGGATGACTAATATTCATTTTGTCATTCAGACCCCATAAAATCATGTGCTTCAAAATAAGATAAGGCATCAAAAGATGGTAAATATGGATCCTTTATTGTTTGGGAAAAAGTATACTTCTCAAATGGAAAAAAATAAGATAATAATAATAATAATAATAAAATTGTGATGATGATGATGATAATACCATTAACTAACCGTGTTATTGGATACGGAGATATTGTGCATCCTTAATAAATACCCATTTGTGTGACTGTGAATGTATGTGAACTATGAGGTTGTGTGTCAGGAATGCTGGGTAAAATGTAACTTTCCACTTTTAGATCACTGTTGATCATGGAAAGCTGGGATTCAGTTATTCTATATTCCCTATGTGTGCATATCTGGATGTGTATCTCAGAAGCTCATGTATGAATAAAGAATTCAATATGCATTTTGCTTTTTATGTTCGCAATGTAAAAGAACAGATTTTATCTTTCATTGAAAACATTTCTAAAGTCAACAGGTAATACCACAAGACACATTTTTATTTAAAAAGGCTGCCAAAAAAAGAAAAAAAAAAGACCAGACCACATGAAACTTTCATCTTTGGTCTGAAACTCTGATTTAAGAATGATCTGAAAATAGTTGTTAATGCCAAATAACCATTCAATTCCTCAAGAGAGGAAGTTTGGTCATAGCGCTAAAAGTCTGTTGCCAAAATATTCTGATATTACGGAGCCATTTAAACGGCATTCCTGCCTAGACAAACCTTCATCCCAACAATCTGGACACAGAAAGGAAATACCATATCTACCAACATATAAACACACACACACACACACACACGCACACACACACACACACACAAGCCCACCACTCTCTACTCACCTTGTGAGATGTAAACAAACACATTCAATGAAACATCCAACCTCACAAACGTACAGGGATATACATGTGTGCACAAAAACACACAGACTTCAGTTAGAAATATATGAAGTTATAATGAAATACATTTTTTTCATATTGGATTTGAAGGCCCTGAAATCAGAATCATATGTTGCAATTTCAGCGAGACAGACTGTGATATGTTCAACCTGTAGGGAAGTGTGTGTGAGTCAGTAGTCAGACTGTGTGTGTGTGTGTGTGTGTCAAGGGAAGAGGAGAAATACCAGACTGTATGTATTGTAGAAGCTATAGATCACGAGCGTGATGGTGTGTGCGATTCTTCAACACCTGTACTGCATAAATTTAGAGCTACAGCAGCAGTACAACACATTTCTAATAACATAGAGCTAGAATCAGCTACTGTAAAGATTATAACAAAACCCAGCTGTGCATGTGTGTGTGTGTGTGTGTGTATAGAGTATTCAGGATTCCTGCACACCCCACATGCTTTGTGTGATCAGATTTTGATTGTGTTTGGCTATGTAGCCTGAAATGAGACAAATTACTTTTTGATTAAACACTGCAAAAAATAAAAAATAAAATAAAAAAAGTCCATAGGACATAATGAACAGAGCCGTTGCAGAGAAACTTATAATGATAATGACAACAAACATGAAGCTCAGAAGCAATACATCTACAAAACATGGATTTTTGGCATTAAAAAAGCCCAGATTGTATATTTGCATTGGTTGACAATTAAGTAATTAATTAATTGTGGTTGATAAAACTGCATTTACAAAGTAAATATTCTACACGGCAAGTAAAAATAATGTCAATGCAAATGTATCCAGGTCTAAAATATATATCATGTTGAAAATGTAGAAATCATTTAAAGATGATTTCAAAAAATTTTCCTCCAAAATCTCGACAAGACACTGCTTACCACTAACAAGGGTCAGTCTATGAATTTCTATGGCTCTATGTTATAAGCTTTTTTCTAATTTCAGTTGAGAGCAGACATCCTGAACTATAATTAGGTATGCGAGTTTTACCTGTTCCTCCTTGCCAACAGAACAACTTAAGTGAAATGTGGCACAGCTTACCCTACTTCCCCCTACAGCCCATACACACACACACACACACACACACATAGATATCTAGATAACACATTCACACAAACACTCACACTCTTGTTCTAAATGACCTCTCCTCCTCCTTAAAGCCAGCACTTCCTGTAGAGACAGGAAGCACTCACTCAGTCTAGCAGCCAGTCTCTACCGATTTCCTAAGATTTAAACAGAGGAACCATTCAAACCATTTACACAAATGTTAGCATTCTCTCACTCCCTCTCTCCATCACACACACTTTTACACAATAATGAAGTGTATTTGTTTGTCAACACTCCTGTTAAATAGTGATTCAATAACTACGTTACCTTCACCCAGAAGAGGAATATATATTAGTAAACATCCCAACAAACCCACAGAAAACCAACATTATATTTCTCTCATGTCATAGCTGATAATGTCCAGATTATTTATGTGTGTCAGAGTATCCATTTCGCATGAACCTATTTTTTGGCTATTCAAATATAAATTTATATGACGTTAAATCAATATGGTAAAGATTATGTGAGAAACATTCAGAGTGTGGTTGACTGTAAAGCTACAAACCATAAAGTGCTGAATTGCATAATAAGTTAGGTTATTCTTTAGTTCAGATTCTTTAATCTGCTCTGTGGATGAATTTACAAGTAATCAAGGATCCTGCCACCCACTAAAGTGCATACCCAAGCCCCCACACCCACTGTTCAGGTTTAATCGGCAGAGCAATGTTTGACCTTTCACCCCTAAACCCTAAAGCAGCAACTTTGACCATTAAACAGTCCGACCAAGCCTATTATCCAGTCAAACGCATCAGCACGCACATCTGGATACTGCATGAGTGTGTAACGTAAGTGCAGAGATGATTAATGCGGGGGGTGGATGGCAGACTGCAGTGTCATTAAGATGTTTAAACATGACATGAAAAAGTGCTTTAGTTTCACTGGCCCAACCAGACCCTTCAAACTACTGTGTCTTATAGCCAGAGCAACTGTTTTTCCTTCAATGTCTGTGTGTGTGTATGCACATGTGGACTGGTGAATAATGATAATAAAAAACAGAATGTATGAAATTATACAAAGACAAAACAAAATAAAAAAATAAATAAAAAATCAGATAGCTAAAAAGCTAGATAGACAAATAAATAGAGAGAGAAAGACATATAGACAGACGGATCGACAACATGAGAGATATGGAAAGACAGACAGATAAATATACAGACAGACAGACAAATAAACATATAAATAGATAGGAAGACAGACAAACAGACAAGATAGATAAGATAGAAAGGCCAAAAGACAGAGAGACAGATAGACAGAGTAAGACAGATAAATATATACACAGACAGACAGATGTGTAGAAGTTTGTGCATATGCATGATTGAACATGGAGGTTCAGGAACTTGCATGGAGCTCAGAGTGGGTCCTGTTTCTCTGGGTAAAGCCGTATTTGTTTTTTCTATTATTTAAGATGAATGTAAAGGGCAAGAGACAAACAGTGGTGCACCTGTGAAATGTGGCCCCAGGGAAACACACTGCTCTTTAACTATTTCTTGGCCCTAAGGGAGGGCCAAAGCAGAACCAGATGAAGAGGTGACTGGATCGGCCAGGTCAGATGGGGTCGGATAAGGACATACGTGTGTGAAAGTGTGTTTGTGTGTAAGCACATATAGTAAGGCTATCATGTTCACTTCCCAAGCAACTCCACTAGGACTACTGAACCCAGACGTGCAACAAACTCCTAACAATCTATTCGTGAACACAAAGGTGATGAAAGATGACAGGGTCCTGAAAGCATCATTTTAAAACATGTCAGTTAAGTGTGCGAGATGCTCCATTAGATACAGTGGGTGAGAAGGTAAGAAAACTCATTAACTCACTTATCACCTCGTTACATACACAAACGGGCACTCAAAGGATGGCCAGTTACATTAGCCTGTGATCACCGAAAGGATGCTTTTGAATTTGAGGCGGGCACACTGACAGACATATAGCAGAGCATGATATTACCCACATGTATAAATACATTTGTGCACAAACACATTTACACACACACACACAAAAACTCAAATACACACAGCATGCCAAGGCTCCACAAATCTCCCTCCTCCTACATGACACTAGTTTGATGGCAGTCTGTGTCCGTCGCTGACGTGGTCACATATTGCTATGGAAACTCTATTCTTTGCTAAAACCAGCGCCTGTCATCACAAAGATTACCACAGCTGACTGATGACCCAACAGCAGACTGTGTAAATGTGGACGGCACACACACACACTCTCAAAGGAGAAAGCTGAGCTCTCCTGTTTTGGTGAGTGTGGGCTGATCGGCAGGAGCTACTACAGATTTATTACATTCTACATTTGTTCGCCAGATTATAGATATTACAAACATGCACATAGCTCTGGGTCACACACACACACACACTAATGTTTGTTTTTGTATTTATTTTGATATAATAATATAATATAGAAATTAATAAAGGGATAAATAAATATAATATGACTTATATATTATATAGGGATGCACAATATTAGTTTTTGCAGATATCCGATGTGCCGATCATTTTCAACTCATTTTGGCTGATAACCGATGCAGATACCGATACAGATTTATTTCCTTTTGTTTGGAAACAACAGCAAGTGTTTATAATCTCCTGTGCAGAGATTATAAACAAATTATTTTTAATTTTGGTTAGTTTCTAGCAGGAATTTACTTGTTCAAATTAATTAAGCAATATCAAAGTTCTTGTATAATTGGAGTACATTAAATGCTTTGAAAATAACTATAAATGAATCACTGCATTTATTTTTTCAGACAGATGCAGTGGTAACCTTTACATTTTATTTGAAGATTTAACATTTGTAGACAATCTAAAGCAGTGGAGGACCGGAGTCCAGCAGAGTTTAGCTCCAACCCTGCTCCAACACACATACCATGTAGTTCTCTAATAAGCCTGAAGGACTTGATTAGTTTGATCAGGTGAGTTTAATTAGGGTTGAATCTAAACTCTGCAGGGCTCCAGCCCTCCAGGAACTGAGTTTGACATTCCTGGTCAAAAGCAAAAGAAAATATTTTTTTAACATATGTATCAAGGCTGCATATTATTCGAATAAAAAAGAAAAGAAATAAATAAAGAAAAAAAACAATAAAAGGTAATATTGTGAAATATTTGTACAACTTAAAATTACTGTTTTCTATTTTAATATATGTTAAAATTTAATTTATTGAACTGGCAGAAAAGCTGAATTTTTAGCAGCCATTCCAGTCTTCAGTGTCACATAATCCTAATATGCTGATTTGATGCGCAATAATTTTTTTTTTATTATTCAATGCTGCTTAATATTTCTGTGTAAATGTAAATTTCTCTAGATACTGTGATAATAAGAAAGTTCAAAAGGACAGGATTTGTTTGAAAGAAGAAAGAAAAAATCGCAACATTATAAATGTCTTTGCTGTCCATTTTGAACAATTTAATGCATCCTTGCAAACCTAAAATATTAATTTCTTAAAAAGAAAAACCTTTTTCTGACACAAAAAATTTGAGCGGTAGAAGATATCACGGTTTACAAAGAAAGTAGTATAAATAAATACTACTTCACACATACTAATTTCAAAAAGTAGTATGTAGTATCTGGTGCCTGTTCATGCCTGTTTATATATATATATATATATATATATATATATATATATATATATATATATAAAGTAGTATGTAGTATACAGTACTTATAGGCAGTAAGCAGTACACTTATCTTCTATTCTCAACAGACAGACAGACAGGTCAAGAGCTCAGTACACACACACACACTTACACACACACACACACACACACACACACACACACACTATATTCCTTCTCCTCTGTTTCCGAAATTATGTGTTACAGTTGTACACTTTTCTCTGCTTACAGATGCCATTTGGCAAACGGTCTCTTTCTCTTGACCACAAACTCTCACACACACAGAATCTCTCTTCTGTGTCACTTGTTCCCCCAGTCTTTTTAAAGCAAAACTCAGCAAGAGTGACTTTATGTGTATGTGTGTCCATGTGACATATGCTGCCCTAACAACTATTGTTTTTACTGGCAAACCCCAACATTACAAAAGCAAAGGGCCTGTGTGCGCTTACAGTTTTCCATCCAATAATGTACAGCATATATGGTCTTTCCTGCTTATTAATAATTTGTGATAGAAATAAAAAAAGTGTGCGCGCACGTGTGACTCTGGATAAATAAATCAACAGGTGTGACAGATACTGAAACATCTGTCAGCTTTACAGGACAAAACTGAAGACAAGCAAAAAAAGAGAGTCAGAAAAAAAGAGAGTCAGAGAGAGAGAGAGCAAATATGAATTATTTATGAGTGGAATAACATGACAGATGTCATGGATATTTTCATTTCCAGTAAGTTAATGCAACTCACAAACACACACACACACACACACACACACACACACACATACATTTACACACTAGAACTTTGCATCACTTCAAACAGTGCGGTCTGGACTCCTCTCACGCTCTAATGGACAAACAAGGTCTCTCTTAAGTCTTGAATCTCACACACACAAACACACACTCACACCTGCACTGCTGTGAGACTCAATCTGATTTATTTATACATGTTTCATGTCACTTTTTTGTCATTTTATAGTCTAATTCCCTTGACAGGAACACAGTATGAACATGCTAGTCACTGACAACAACCAAAACCCCCAAAGGTCTGACTTTATAAATAGGAAGAAATTTAAATTTATTGTAAGACTCATGTACAGACTTGAAATGATAGTTCACACTAAAATGAAAATTTTGTCATCATTACTCACCATCATATGATGCCAAACCTCTATGACTTTGGGTTTCTGTTCCTACAAAGAAAGTCAATGGTCTCCAAAATAACATTAGACCCAACTCTCACTTATTGTATAGACACACGCACTAAAAACAAAAACAAAAAAACAAACCCACCATAATAGTTTAAAAAAATATATTCTCTCTTGTGTTCCACAGAAAAAAAGAGGGTCATACAGGTTTTGAAACGATGACAGAATTTTCATTTTTGGGTGAAATATCCCTTTAACTCACAGATAGTCACAGCAGTGTGTATTATTATTAAAACCAGCGAAAAATGTGTACCTTTGTTTAATGGCAAACACAAAGCAAACACACACAAACTTAAACACTGCTTTTTTTGGTGAGGATTAACGTTGCTGTAACGTCGTGTCACGGTAAGACCCGGCCGTATGGAAAACTGGTGTGCTAACATGGAAAGTGGGAAAATGTGGGCTGTTGCAAACCGTGGTACACAGTCATGAATGGCACAACACACACGCACACACCCCTCGTTACTTTCTGTGGTGAGTCAACAGAGGGTTAGATTTGCTTATTTGGTCTCGATGTTGCAAAAGACAAAAACTCGGACGCTTATTATAGAAGCTGTCAGGGTAAATATGTGACTCCACTGAATGATGGAGTGTGAATAAATATGCATGTGTGTGTGAGTGTCTCCACTGTAATGACAGACTTTGGCTGCTGATTACGCAAGAGAAAAATGAAATGGACAGAAAAAGGAGCGACATAGGAGGTCTGAAAAGACAAGGTGAGAGGTGACGGAGGGGTCAGCCAGGTCTGGGATCAAGAGCATGTGGGTGTGACTCCACACTAAGAGAAAACAGACGTTAGCTGAGGGAGCTTGATATTACAGCAGCGTTATGGACGTGGTGAGTCTTCATATCTATTCCAGAGAATGAACAGACCGCAGACCATTAGACTGGATCCGTCCCTAGACCCATTAAATCAAAAAGAAACGGTGCGTGTGTGCAAAGGAAGAAAGAGACACAAGTTTTGTTCCAAAACCTAGCGGGCTGTCTTTCTGCCCACCGCCTACGTAGGCAACATTCTAACTGTAATGGAACCTCAGAAATTACCAATTTGGAACGCTCTACATAGGCAGAAGGTTAGTACAAAAATAGCACTCCGCACAGGAGACTAGACTTAGAATTCTGACGTTAGCATGTTGCTAAGCTAATTGTGAAATAGATAAACAACGATAAACAAACTAAATTAGAAAATAAATTTCACTTAGATTTTACATATCGTTAGTTTATATACACTAGCATTCAAAAGTCTATGGTCATGAGGATTTTATTTATTTATTTATTTTGAAAGATTGAATACTTTTATTCAGCAGACGCATTAAACTGATCAAAAGTGAGAGCAAATACATTTATAATTGTTACAAGATATTTTTTTTTATTTCAAATAAATGCTGTTCTGTTATAATGTATTATGGTTTCCACAAACATATTAAACTGTACAAACAGCAGAAGAAACGTTTCCTGAGCACCAAATCGGCATATTAGAATGATTTTTGAATGATCATGTGACACTGAAGAGTAATGATGCTGAAAATTCAGCTTTGCCATCACAGGAATAAATTACATCTTAAAATAAATTAAAAGGTATTTTTGATTAAATAAATGCAGCCTTGGATAATATAAAATAATAGTTTTATTTTACAAAAATATAACTATAACTATACACTAAACATTTTTTCGTGGCATCATACTCATGATATAATATCCACTCCTTTTGACTCCTGCCCTTAAATTTGATGCCACCTTAGGATTTGACCAAAATTGAGTATCTTTGGAGGAATCATGTTTAAGAATCTGACCTTTGCAACAGCCTTCGAGTCAGGAACGTGCCTAAGAGGCCTAAAAATGCTGCTTTAGTAATCAGCTCAATCGGTTTCGGTATAAAGCCACAAAAAAGATAAAAACACCCTGGTAGTCTGAATGCATATGAGCAACAGAAGAGCTTCTTAACCCGCTGAGGCTGTATTGGCATGTTTATTTTCTGTTCTCCACTGCCAAAACACAGGCATGATAACAGAACAATGTGATAAAATTCATCTCTTTCATCCACTTTCTAAAATTCTCCTCCACTCAATAATTCTTTTCCTCCTTTCCTTATCTCTCCTCTCCCTCTCCCTCATATGTTCAGCTCAGTGAGAGGCTGAAAGTTGAGGATTCTGGTTACAGAGGGCATGTGAAGAGAGGAGTAAAAAAAAAGGGAGAGAACGAAATGAGACCATCTGCTTTCATCCTCAACACAGCGGGGAAGATCTCAGCCATGTCAATCACACAGACAGCCAGCTGCCACACACACACACACACACATGCACAAACACACACATGCATATCTCACGATGGAATAAACCCATATTCATCATCATCATCATCATCATCTCACACACGTCGAGGAGTCTAATAGTCGCTCACAAACACGTATGACCTCGTCTCCCCACAGAGAGCTTTACACAAGTTCAGGAATGGCCTGTGTTAAATGCTCAGCTAAAACAACCTTAAAATCAGCTCTTTCCCCAGATCACCTTACATATTGTGGGTGTGTACGTGTGTGTATCTGTGTGTTAGCAGGTTTTAAAGCTTGTAGTCCAAGTTCTCCCTCATGAAATGAGGGAATGAATGTGCGCGCGCACACACACACACACACACACATACATTAAGGTGGTCTCAGCTTGCAGCTGTGTTTATTTATTCTGCTGGATGCTGGCCACTGAAGTTTAAGGTCTCTACCTCCTACCACCCGCCACCCCCCAAAAAACACAACACAAACACAAAACCAGCCACTTTATACCAAATAGCCCTCAGAGCACCAATTCCTACAATCCCCTACAACACCAGCTGCCAGAACATACCTAACTAGCACAAACTATGTGCTTTTAGTCTGCTATGGGATTTTGGTTTTATTACTATTAATAAATAGACTACACTAATAGTTACCATGTTTTACACACAAAATGGCCAGTGCTCCTTGTGTAGTGTAGGAGAGTAGTCCATATATAACTGCAATAAAATAAGTACATTGTATATACTTAAGGATTAAAATAAAATGTTGAAAAATAATAATTTTCCATCTTAATTTTATGTAATGGGGTTGAGTTGTTAAGCTTGACAGTACCCTCCCTGACTGTAATTTGCCTCAAAAATATGAATAAAAAGTATGATCCTACTAACCATTTTCTGCACCACTATTAAAGAGACCTGAATGATGTCATTTCTGGTAAATTATGTCTCATATGGATGGAGAGTAATTTATTATGGGCGTAGAATGGTTAGTGTGAGGGTTCAGTTGGGACATGACTTCAAAGTTTTTTTTTTAATATAAAATATTTAGCAGTTTTGTAAGAAATGAATACAAATAAATACTTGCCAAAACTATAGCCACTGCATATTTTGTGAATCATTCTCAAAGTACAAACTAAGTGAAGTGCCTCAGGGACATGACAAAATGTTTGGTATAAGATAAAAAATTATTTAAATGCAATAATTATTTGTATTCATTATTCAAAGAATGGTATTACTGTGAAATATTACAATAATAATAATTAAAAAAAACTTTTGTATTTTAATACATTTTAAGGTTTCATCCTGATGCATACATATGTTTCAGGGTTTTTTAATGTATAGACAATTAAAAATGGTTTTTATGTGAAATAGAAATGTAACAATAATATTATAAATGTCTTTACTGTCACTTTTGTCAATTTAACGTGTCCCTACATTTGCAAACATGTTTGTGTGTGTGTTCGTCTAGATAAACCCTAAATTGTAGGGACCAAATGTACATATTTTTTGGTCCCCATGAGAAAAACAGCTTATAAATCACTAAATTATACATATATTATTTTGAAATGTTTTCCTCAGGTTAAGGGGTAGTTTGTACAGTATAAAAAGAATAATCTTTCACCATAAAAACCCAAAGTGTGTGTGTGTGTTCTAAAATGTGAATATCCTATTGGTTGAAAATGTCCAGCTGGTTTCCTAGTCTCCTCTGAAAACAATCTTTTAGGAAAATCCTATGCAGTCTTCTCACAAAGCACAATGGCCATGAAATAAGACTCTCTCGGAGTGATGGGTCATTGCAGGTACAGTTGGTCACCGAGCTAATGAGTGATTTGACTGGCCATCGGGTTCTCATAAAGACCAGCATGATTCATCTTCAAGCTCTCTTTAGTACACAACTGGTTGGCGGTGAGGATGGATGTGTGAGGTGAGAACGAGGACAAAATCATTTTGTTGCTGGAGAAACAAAGCGATCTAAGGTGAAATCATCTAAAAAAATAACAAAAACATCAGCAAACTCTAAGACCCCTTTGAGAGTTTCGCACTATCAGCTCAGCCTGTGTTTTCACAGGAATCTTTGAACTTCACTTCATTTGCGCCCTGATTTTATGTATGTTTTTAGTGGAGACATGAAAGTCTGAATTCCATAAAACTATAAAGCTTCAAGTTTCAATCAGCTTATTAAGTCATACAAGCAGCGGGCCAATTAAAACTGTGCGCGGGTTCAAGAGTTTACACAAACATACACTGCTGATCTCCCACTGCCTCGACTACATGGAGTCTTATCTGTACACTTATACTAAAAAGCATACACTCGGGCACACAGACATGCATAGCAAAGGCTCTGATCTTAGATAAAATATTTTTGGGCAGTCAAGTCTAGTCAATTTTAAATAACTGTTCTCCATTTGAATATATTTCAAAATTTAATTTATTTATGTCATGCCAAAGCTGAATTTTTTAGCAGCTATTACTTCAGCTTTCAGTGTCACACGATCCTTAAGAAATCATTTTAATATGCTGATTTGGTGCTTAATAACTTTTCTTATTATTATCAATGTTGAAAACAGTTGTGTTGCTTTATATTTTTGTGGAAACAGTGCGATTTCAGGAAATAGAAATCTTTTGTAACATTATAAATGTCTTTACTGTCAAACTTTTGAACAGTAGTGTACACACACATCTGATTTGGAGATAAAAATATATACAAGTTAAAACAGTAATAGTTGCTGACATGTTCAAAAGTTTGTCTATTGCAACAAACTCATGCTGTCAAACATATCTCTCACTGAAGATTTCACACAGACTCAAATAGCGTGTGGAAGAATCATGGAGTTGAGGCCTTCAAGAGGTGCAGAGCGGAGATCAACAGTGCGAACAAAAGATGATTGAAGTACTGTCTGTCTGGAAAAATGTAATCCTATGAGTCTGACAAAGGATTTTTACATTTTTGTAGTGTGCCTGGAGGTAAAATACATGGAGTAGAATACATGGACTGTTTCTGTAGTGAACCGCAACGCTCTACTCAATCTCTACACACATGCACGACTCTCACAAATATACACACGCTCACAGCTTTGGTCCGATTTCCCGAAATCTGCCCCAGTGCTGAGCCACATAAACCTGGCTGCATGATTCAGCCGCCTGGAATACCAGCGTTCCCACAGGAAACCTGGATGCATGCACACACTCATACACACACACACACACACACACACACACACACTAACCTAAAGCTCCCACTCTGGCAAAAACTGAAAGGAAAACAGGTCTCTCTAATCCAGGATAAACATGACTGCACGGCTGTGCACTCAGAGGGTAATTACAAGCAAATCGAAAAAGAAAGTGCAATGTCAAAATACACATTACATATGACAGACCAAACTGAATGCATGGTTATAAATAGTTGTTGTAATAGTCGTAAATGAGAACATAGAACATTATATTCAGGCAAACTGATGAACAAACTTATTTCCATATTTCATTTAAACAGTAGGCATGGTATTATCATGACTTAAATTTTGTAAGATATATATAAAATTTCTTGCCAGCTGTGCACATTATAGTGCTCTGAACTCGTATAGCTTAAATTCTAAATGTTTTTGAAAGATGCCTCTTTTGCTAATCATAAAATACAGTAAAACAGTAATATTATGAAAATTGTTTACAATTTAAAACAAATGTAATCAAATGGAATATACGTTTCAATGTCATTTATTTCTGTGATGGCAGAGCTGAATTCTCAGCAGCCATTGCTAAAGTTTTCAGTGTCACATGATCTTCAGAAATCCTAATATGACTGAGAAACATTTTATTTTCACCAATGGAGCTGCTTTGGGATCCTTGACAGACTTTATTTAATTATGGGCAAAACTAACTAACTATTTATTAGGGCTGAGTTCTCATTCACAAGCTTTCAATTCGATTCGATTACCAATTCAATTTGATTCTATTCAATTTAGATTATTTTGGATATATATATCAGGTACAGTACTTGTAAAATTTTCTCAAGAAAAAAAATATATACATAAAATATACATGAGTAATTTGGTACTGCATTATTATAATATTGAAGGTTTAAATTGATATGTAAGCTATAACATACAACTGTTAAAATTATTTTTAAAATAAAAAAAGTTTTTAAAATAATAAAGTTACAATTACATAATAATATTTCTACTTCAATTCTTTTTATTAAATATAAATATTTAAATGGTGGCTGTCATAAAAAAAAACGATGGATTTATCCAAACATAAATTAAACATAACAACAGTAAAAATTATAACGAATATATGTTATATGGTGACTAACCAGTTTATGGTCACCGAATATGTTTGTTTCTGAGGTTAATGTGATGTTACGTGACATTGTTTACAAGACTTTATATCGACGTCTTTGTGCGGCTGAAACACTGATAGAGCAAATACATGAGACAGAATACAGATTGTAAAGTTGTACGCTTTCTTTTAAAGTGGTCATAAGATGCAATTTAAATGTTTCCTTTCTCTTTGGAGTGTTACAAGCTATTGGTGCATGAAGAAGATCTGTAAAGTTGCAAAGACTAAAGTCTCAAATCCAAAGAGATATTCTTTATAAAAGTTAAGACTCTGCCACACCCAACTAAAACGGCTCATTCAAACACGCCCCCACATGTCTACATCACTATGTGAAAATATTTGCATAATGCCAGCCAAATATATAAGCAAAGAAAGAAGGTGTGGTACAGTTAGTGTTGAAGCAGCCATGTCAGGGAGATGCTGTGTGTATCTAGACGAAAGCAAAAGCACTTTATTTGGCCTTCTGAAAGTAGATGCATTTAGGAAAGATTACTTACAACAAAGACTATAGAATACTTTACTTACAACAGAACAGCAACGCATTTTATGTACGACCGTTTCATGAACCTAGGACAGGAGGTCATTCTGACTTTGCTATAACAATCTGGTGTGTGTGTGTATGTGAGAGAGAGAGAGACAGAAGAAGAGAGAGACGGTCACACAGTGGAGTCAGCTGTCTTAACCATCCTGGTTTGTGTACTGCAAACACATACGAGCTTCATCACTGTGTCTGTCACATCACTCTGTTCCTCTTTCGAGCTTGAACTGATGGTAAAACTAAGGACATTATTTACTGTCTTTACATTTCATTTGAAAATAATAAAATAAAATAAATAAATAAAATAATTTTTTATTTTATATATATTGTGCATGGAAGAAAACCACGTTAAATATGTAAGTCCTCAACACAACTGAAGACCGAATGTTTTTTGTATGTTTAAGTACCTCCACATAATCTTTGGCATGGCCCCAGTCTCGCATGGAGTCCAGATTGCCCAGGCTGAAGCACTGCAACTGCCCAAGATGGATCTTCGCCACAGAGCGACTGATCTTCCTAGTTACAAAATTTGAACCTGAAAAAACATGTACACACAGATCAGAAAAATTATTATGAAGCATTCATCCTGCCTCGTCAGTCTTTTTCACACTTGTTTAGTCTTTTTGCATTTCTTTATTCTTTCCTTGGCTTGTACCTGTCCATTTCATTCATTTTTGACCCCCCCCCCCCAAATCATACACATGTCAGTGCAAATTTGCATGTTTCGGCCAAAGTGAAAAGAGAACTGTGGCCATCAATCTGTCCTTCTCATTCACACAGGCAGAAACACACACTAACAGTCACACACAGGGATAAAATCAGACTCTTGTCTAGTCAGTGGACCACCCCAGAGAATCTGTAAGCCAGTCCAAAGTCCTACTGTGCTGCCAGATACACACACACACACACACACACACACTTCATCTGTGGGAAACCTTGGATGCTCTCATGTCCTGCTGAGTTGTGCTATAGCTTGAATCAGACAGAGGTGGGATATGTAGACGAAAACCTCCACCGCCTATGATATCAGGCCCAGGTCAGAGCAGAAACACACTTAGTTTAAGTGTATAAGTGAACAACGCCTATTACACTCTTGACTTGGGCTGAAGCCTGTATGTGTGTGTGATTTTGGCCATAAAAGCTTTCTGGAGAGAATCAGCAATGCCGGGAAGATCATGCCCTATAATTGCAAAACAAAAGTCAACAAAATTGGGGCGGTCTTAAACCTTTTTTTCTGCTTGCCTAGTCAGGCTAGATTTCTACCTGATCTACTACTATTGTTTTCCACTGCGCCCAGCATTTAAAATGAATTTATAATTTTATACTTGCATTTATAATTGTAAATGTATAATAAATATACAATTGCTGTAAGGTTTAATATTTAGTACCCATAGCTAAAACGGCAAATGGTCATGGATTAGTTTCCAAGGAATGCAAGAACTGATGACATGTCTATTACTCACTACATCACTTTGAATAAAACTATCTTCCAAATGTATAATTGTACATTTATTTTAAAATGATTAACACATTTAGATTCCTGTAGCTCAAACAGTAGATCATTGCCAAAACACACACATTTGCCAAGGTTCACTTCCCAGGAAATGCATGAACTGATAAAATGTAACACTTTAAAAGCAGTGCAAGTCACTTCTTTATTAAAAGCACCGGACAAAATGCATAAATGTAAATTTATTTAATTATTTAAAAGCATTCAAACAGTAGAAATGGATCATGGGCTTTATTCTCAGGGAAAGCATTAACTGATTAAAAAAAATCTTTACTAATGAGCCCTGATCCGCAATGTGACTTAAAATTAAAAGTAAAAAAAGTCATAAGTGGACACACATCCTGTCCGTCATAGGCCCCCCTTGCACAGGCCTGCTGCTACCACAAAGGGCTCTTTCTAATCCGTTCTAAACGTAGCTCACGACCAGGTGTGTGAGCTTGGCATGAAAAGAAGGGTTTAAAATACCACACTGTAAACAGCCAGGTCAATCCATCGTCACAGACAAACCACGGCGGGGGCCGAGGATCTGATTTCTGTTCACTCGTTTGAAAAAAAAAAAAAATGCGTGGGGAAAAGTAAATCTAAGCCGACTGACCAAACCATGGTCCACAATAATGGGCTGGCTATGCATCTGTGTGCAAGTGTGTTTAAAAGTCCAAGACAGCCCATTTCCGTACACTGACTCCTGTTTCCAGTCGGAGTGTAATTAGGCCGTCTCTTAGCACATGGTGGGAAGCCGTGACGAGGAGCAGAGTCACAGGGAGTCGACCGCAGCTTGCTCACATCAAGACTAAAACAACCCAGTTTAGGGCTGGCTTAGACCCTGATTATGTGGACGGGATCGCGGCAAAGTCTCTAAACAGGCTGCAGACCTGCAGGTGTGCAGGTTAAAGGCAGAAGGTGCCCAGGGGCTGTCAGTGCACATTTTAGGAGTAATGACAGAGGGTAACGTTGAGTATCTAGGCGAAATTTCTAACGGATGGAAAGACTCCTGCCAAACCAGGTGGAAATAAAGTTCAGTCAATATGTATGGTCTATCAGTCACTGACACTCAGATATTTCCAGCACGTGAAAAAACGTCAGTACAAGGCCCTGTTCCGGTTTCTTGACACATGTCTGAAGACACATTCATGCAGATGTACACGCAGCCATCGGATTGCCACGTTCATTTAAACAAATGACAAAAAAACATAGAAGCGCCCTGCTCTCTTTCAGAACTGGCAAAGCAGAAAAACAGTAACAGCGCTCAATAATATGGTTAGCCCACTGGAGGCCATTATGAGTTTCAGACAAACTGACTGTACTGCCACTTGTCCTATTGGGTCAGTGCTATATCATACTTTTTTGTAAGCATGTAAAAATTCAGCTGTGGCATCATAAGAATGAATGACATTTTAAATATATATTAAAAAGATATATTAGAAATAGAAAGCAATATGCATTATAATATGCATTATTAAGCCTTGGAAGCTTAAACTTAGTTTTCTGTGACTTTTAGTTGAAAATTTTATCTAGGTGTTTTCAGTATAGCTACATACACAATAATACACATTATTATTAAAAATGTTCTTTTTAAAGAAAAATTTACATTTGATGAAAAAAACTAACATTTATATTTGTGGAAACTGTATGATAATAAAGAATCTTTTTTTTTAATTTTGAAAAATGAATTTGTTTCCTTAAAATACATATTTGCATGTGTAGTGAGCATTACGGTATGTAAAAAAAAAAAAATCATTATGCTGAAAACTTTGGGGTCAGTAAGATTTTACATTCTAAAGAAATTGATTCTTACATAATGACAGGTAAGACATTTCTACTGCTCCCAAACACCGCTATTTCAAAAAATGCTGATCTGCATTAAATAGATCTGTTAATCAAAAAATCCTAAAGTATCACGGTTTCAACACTATATATCATATTAGAATGATTTCTGAAAGAGTCTGTGATTATGTGAGTAATGGCTGCTAAAAATTCAGCTGTGGCATCATAAGAATGAATGACATTTTAAATATATATTAAAAAGATATATTAGAAATAGAAAGCAATATGCATTGTATTATGCATTATTAAGCCTTGGAAGCTTAAACTTAGTTTTCTGTGACTTTTAGTTGAAAATTTTATCTAGGTGTTTTCAGTATAGCTACATACACAATAATACACATTATTATTAAAAATGTTCTTTTTAAAGAAAAATTTACATTTGATGAAAAACACTAACATTTATATTTGTGGAAACTGTATGATAATAAAGATCTTTTTTTTAAATTAATACGAAATTAATAACATTTAGAAATGTCAAAAATGATTAATGTAAAATAATTATGTTCTTAGTACAATATATAAGTATTTTTTATAATAAAAAAAACATTGAACCTCGCACACCTGAAAAATCATAGGTAGTTACATAACACAAAATAAATTATATTATAAAATAAACTAAACTATTATAAAAATGCTTAAATGGTGTGTGGAAGGGTTTCGTCTTTCTTAAAATATTTTTATCAAATAAAATGTACAATATAATAAAAAAATAATTATGTAAGGGCCTGTGAAAATATCCAAAAATAATTAATGTAAAATAATTATGTTCTTAGTACAATATATAAAAGTTATTTTTTTTTTATAATAAAAAAAAAACCATTGAACCTCGCACACCTGAAAAATCATAGGTAGTTACATAACACAAAATAAATTATATTATAAAATAACCTAAACTATTATAAAAATGCTTAAATGGTGTGCGGAAGGGTTTTGTCTTTCTTAAAATATTTTTATCAAATAAAATTTACAATATAATAAAAAAAAATAATTATGTAAGGGCCTGTGAAAATATTGGCAGGTCAAGTAGAAATCTGAACAACTAGCCCAACCAAGCAATCAGAAAAAACCCTTATTGTTAAGCACCAAGAAACCTACCATGTCAGCTTTTGTGAGCGCATGTGGAATTGTGTGTCAGTGAGAAAGAGAGTGAGAAACAGAAAGCAAGAGACATACAAGGTGAGGAGAGATGTTTCATTTGAGACATTAAAGGAGCATCTCATTCACTTCCCTTCTTTCTTGCCATGACAACATGACAACACAAACACAGGTGTGTGAGACGGCAGATGACGAGTGAAAGAGTAAAACATCTCAGGGCTCATCAAGCAGTGTGCACGTGTGTGTGTGTGTGTCTGCGATATGTGAGAGGTCCATCGACACCTTCATACACCTTCAGTCCTTCTCACCTGGAGAGGTTTAACTTCTTAAAACGCTTGTCTTTCAACAGGAAAGAGGGAAAGTTAGCGAACAAAAAGACGAGAGATGAGAGTGTAATAGAGGAGCCCTCAGATGTCGTCTGATTGACTGGCACGACAGTTTCTCTCGTCTGCAGCTTCACTCACTGTTATTAGACAGACAAACCTGAATAGGTGTCAAAGTGTAACTGCTTTCACATGCACACACACCCCAGACGTCTCTGTGGTGGATTTGTAACAGATTATTTTACTCTTCTCATATTTCGTAAACTCTTTCAGAGCAAGTTTGTTTATTGGTGAAAGTAGACACTGGCTGAAATTCCGAAGTGAATACCAAACCAGATTAACTCATCATCGCCAACCCGCCCAATGAGGGGAGGCTACCACTGAGATCGGACAGGAAATGAAGTTGGCTTTTTTTCACACTATCCCATCCATCTCTCTCCCTGTCTAGCTATATCTCACCCTCCTCCAACCCTGTACTCCCTCTTTCCTCATCTTCCTTCAACATATACGCACACACTTAGACAGTCTAGTTGGCTATGTTTGTGCTTAAAAATGCTAGCGGATGACATCACCGCTCTTCCTGTGCTCTGGGGTTGTGGGTGGGGGCACAGAACAACACTCTTGTTGTTGAGAAGATGTCATGGCTGCATCCTTTACCAAATGTTGTGTCATGATAATCCCCTGTAAACCAATCAAAATGGGTTTGGCCACACATACAACATTCTCCCTGGACTCTAGCATCACTTCCTTTAGTGTAGTCTGCAGAGCTGACATATTGTATGTTTCATAACTTCTAATCATAACCTGAGCTATCTTGACATCTAGATAAGTTGGATTCTGTGACTCCACAAAACTGTCAGTCCCATTACAATATCTACACTTTAAGCACTTATAACGGGAGAAATCTATTACCGTTTCAGGACACGCACTTGCAGTGTAAATAGTTCTGTCACGCCAAGACTGTCATCAAGGCACTAACAGACTGTTTGTGGCATATTCCCACCTTAGGGGTTCCATCTAGTAGCAAATATTTGTTATTTGAGCAAACTTTGAAAGCTTTATGCCTAAAAAGGTCAATTTAATCCACAACTGTTGTAGTCTACAAATGAAGTGAATTTGTTTCCTTAAAATACATATTTGCATGTGTAGTGAGCATTACGGTACGTAAAAAAAAAAAAAAATTCATTATGCTGAAAACTTTGGGGTCAGTAAGATTTTACATTCTAAAGAAATTGATTCTTACATAATGACAGGTAAGACATTTCTACTGCTCCCAAACACCGCTATTTCAAAAAATGCTGATCTGCATTAAATAGATCTGTTAATCAAAAAATCCTAAAGTATCACGGTTTCAACACTATATATCATATTAGAATGATTTCTGAAAGAGTTTGTGATTATGTGAGTAATGGCTGCTAAAAATTCAGCTGTGGCATCATAAGAATGAATGACATTTTAAATATATATTAAAAAGATATATTAGAAATAGAAAGCAGTTATTTTAAATTGAAATAACATGTCAGGATATTAATGTTTTCTGTATTTTTAATCAAATAAATGCAGCCTTGGTGAGCATAAGAGACTTCTTTCAAAAACATAAAATCTTACTGATCCTAAAATTTTGAACGGTAGGGTAGGGTTAAATAAAACAATTCACCCAAAAAAGAAAATTCCTAAAAATATATATATTTGTGTGTCATACATTCGACATTAGGGTAAGTAAATAAAGACAGAACTTTGATTTTTGGGTTGAACCTGTAACATACTGGAAGCATTCAAGAATTATTAATACATTTGTATGCAAGATTTTTATTTTTAAACTCCCACTGTTCAGTACTATCATTTTGATATGAAATTTAAAAAGTGAGGTTGAGTTAAGTCCAGGAGTTGACCAGAACTTAAGCCTGTTTTGATGAATGAGGTGATAAAATTATGAGGTCTAACATACAGCAGTGACTGTTGGTTACTGCACATTTTTCAAAACCAAATGAAAATGAAACCACATCAAGCGTACTTTTACCAGAATGTGGCCCCCTAATCTCAGTATTCCTGTACAAGTTCTAAGAACCAAACAAACTAAAACAGAGAAGTTTTTTCATTTTGTGTGTGGTGTGTGTCTGACCTCTTCTAGGACTCTCATGATTGAACAAGATCCCATTCACAGCAAAGAGGTTATAGGCTTCCCTGAAGTTTACCACTATCCAGTATGCATAGAGTTTAGCAGCACCTGCAAAAAAATGATAAATATATATATAAAAATAAATCTGTGTATTTATTTATTTACCAAAAAATGTAAAAAAACACAGCATGTTTTTAGATGTGTGTGTGCTGACCATAAGGGGATCGTGGGTAGAATGGTGTGGTCTCCTTCTGGGGAATTTCCTGTACTTTCCCGTAGAGCTCGCTGGTGGAAGCCTGGTAGAAGCGGACGGTGTCAGTTAAACCGCAGGTCTTCACTGCATCCAGCAGCCGTAGGGTCCCTACACCGTCAACATCTGCGGTGTACTCAGCAAGGTCAAAGGAGATCTGACAAACACAAGGCATTTATGCATAAGACTTAAATGTGAAAGTATACAAGTAAATGGCTAAATACAATTCGGTCCATTGACATAACTCAATAACATAAGCCAAGAAGTTGGCAAAATAAACAATTTAAGGAAAAATGAAAACAAGTAACTGCCTGGTAATAAAATTCAGTGCAAAACCCTCTGAATCTTCTCTTTAGTTGATATCAAGTGTCTTTGTTTGCATAGAGCTGTATGCTCTGCTGTTACTGGAAAACACACAGAGCATAAAACAATTTGTCTTCTAGCTTATGTAAACTGGTTGAAAGAACTAAATGTTGTATATGGATAACAGCATTCGGTGCATATCATTTCCAAGTCATTAATGCACAACACAATATTATCTAACAAATGTATCATTATTATTTATTTTTTTAATAAGGAAAAATTACTAGTTTGATTTTAAACCTTTCAAACTATTATACAAACAAAACTGATCTGAACCTTAAAAGATTTCAAACGCGAGGTCTCTGTTCTATCTTAACGAGTTCAGACATTCTCAATTCCAAAACACGAGCGAGTCGGGGAATCCCTGACTGAAACTGAGATGTTTAAGATAGGGAGAGAAAGCTAGAAACAGAAAGACAGACAGGAACTGAGCAGGAGAAAGAGAGGGAGAGACTAACTCATCTAACCTGTTCCTCAAATTGGACAAGCTTCTCAGAATCGCACCTACACGTTTTTTCCATCGAGACAAACACTCGACAACAGGCATGATCTACGAAATACCCTAGTGCACATCTGTAGCCACACCTCAGAGAGAAAACAAAGGCGACTGTCAGATGATTATCGTGAGACTGAAACGATATTTAAGTGTCTGCACAATGCAAATTCGCATCACTTTCAAGATAATCCTTATAATGCGGCAATGGATTGACATTATAGTTGTGTTGCTTGGCACTCATCCAATAGCTATCATTAACGTTGCTGGGATAATAGCTTTAAGTTTTTTGGACTGTGAAAACATGCTCTTAATTGTGAGCTAAAACATTCAATCATACCAGTTAGAACTAAGAGAGACATGTTTCTGTCAGGTACAAGTAGATTTATGTCTTCAGATTGTGTGGAGAGCTTTCACGGCATCTTGCCATGCCGCAAGCAATTTTCATTTCTTGGGCATTGTTTTCTCCAAACAAACAGCCAGGACAGGGATTTCAAATGTCATAGATATGACAAAATAGTGCTATTAGAGGAATGCCGATACCATAGTTTGCTCGTTCCAGCTGTTACTGCTAGCAGTAGCCATTGTGCTGATGCAAGTTAGTGTGCTGCGAACTCCAAATTGCTCCCTCTATGCATTTGCAGCCCAAGAAAAGATGTGGAAATTACAGGGATTTTGTTGTTTATTTAAGTGTAGCCACATTTTACACGTTATCTGAAGTGAGCAGGAACAGGAGATAGAAAATTGTGCTGCAAAAGCAGTTTCTTCGTGTTTCCACAGTAACTTGGAACTGTCAGGGGGCAGGATTTATGTCTGACATTGGGAAAGTCCCCATGGCCCGGGGCGACTCGTGCAAAAGCGAACACTCTCTCTCTTTCGGCTCTACCTAATAGCGCTACCCTCCTGTCGATACTACTCCTACAGCCTTCACGGCTTCGGCACGTCAGGATTGGAATTCATCAGCTAATTAAATCTATGCTTGAGATGACACCAACTTCCCTCTTTCTTCTGCCTGCTCAACCAGACACGCTCACCTCATCATTCACTCCTTCCCTCAAACATAAACACACATGTAAACATGGCAACAGCCTGGATCATTATGGGCTGCGGTTGGGGTTGCCCCAGGCGCAAATTGTCTGTAGCAATTGCAGAGCGCACACACGCTTGAGTGTGTGAGAAACAGAGGGAGAGGTGGGGGGGGGAAACCACGACTGCGAATAATTAGGGAATCATTAAGCCCATTACAAATGTCCTTAAACTGTCTCCATCCTTGTAAAAACAAAGCTTTATTTTTAACAAATCCTATGTTTCTAGAAGACCTTTTTTGTCTCATATAGCCCCACAGCTCCATCAGTAGGGCTCATGAACCCCCTTTACTGAATCCAAACTAGAGACCTTTTTTATTTTAGAATTAGAATCAAACTTAAAAAAAATAAAAAACATAAATAAATAAAGATAAATTATAAAATAAATGAAAGCTAAAGATGCCAATTTTGTTTTTACATAAAAAAAACAAATATTTAATTTATTTTAATGTATTATTAATAATAATTAAATGAAATTATAATTAATCATTTATTTTAAAAATGAACATTTATTTATTTACTTATTTAATAAGACAATAACTAAATAACAAACAAAATGCAATGCATTTATACATACATATATATATATACATATATATATACATATATATATATACATATATATATACATATATATATATATATATATATATATACATATATATATATATATATATATATATACATATATATATATATATATATATATATACATATATATATATATATATATATATATACATATATATATATATATATATATATATACATATATATATATATATATATATATATATATATATATATATACAGTACAGACCAAAAGTTCGGACACACCATCTCATTCAAAGAGTTTTCTTTATTTTCATGACTGTGACAATTGTAGAGTCACACTGAAGGCATCAAGGGCTATTTGACCAAGAAGGAGAGTGATGGGGTGCTGCGCCAGATGACCTGGCCTCCACAGTCACCGGACCTGAACCCAATCGAGATGGTTTAGGGGTGAGCTGGACCGCAGACGGAAGGCAAAAGGGCCAACAAGTGCTAAGCATCTCTCAGGGAACTCCTTCAAGACTGTTGGAAGACCATTTCAGGTGACTACCTCTTGAAGCTCATCAAGAGAAAGCCAAGAGTGTGCAAAGCAGTAATCAAAGCAAAAGGTGGCTACTGTGAAGAACCTAGAATATGACATATTTTCAGTTGCTTCACACTTTTTTGTTATGTATATAATTCCATATAAAATTCCACATGTGTTAATTCATAGTTTTGACGCCTTCAGTGTGAATCTACAATTTTCATAGTCATGAAAATAAAGAAAACTCTTTGAATGAGAAGGTGTGTCCAAACTTTTGGTCTGTACTGTATATATATATATATCTATATATATATATATATATATATATATATATATATTTGCAGGCCAGTCAAGCTCTCCCACACCAGATGTAATAATTATAATATGGCCTGAACCCCCTTTGAAAACCTCTTGGATGATTTGGAGGAGCAGGGCAGATCCCATCATCCATCATCAATGCCTGACCTCATCGATGCTTGTGTCTTGTTAAACAGTTAATTTCAAAAGCACGGGGGGACATCAGAATTCAGAGAGATTCTGATGTTGGGTGATATGGCTGGATAACAGTATTAAAATTTCATCCCAAAGTGTTCAGGTCTAAGCTTTGTGCAAAAACTTTTAAAGGAAGAGTATAGTGCAATCCAAATAATCCGGCAAGATATTCATCATGCCATTTCATTTGCTTGAGAACAGCACTGTCACACACAAGGTTCTGTTCAGCTCCTGACAGTTGACGGTTAACCTTGTGCTGACAGCAACCAACAACTACCCCATGTGAGAGGTCTCTGACTGAACCAGCTCTCAGACACACAAAGCACATGTTATGACAGTTGACAGGTGCTGTCATTTAGGAGCTTGAAAGAATGAGTTGAGCTATTGTGTGTGCTTATCTGTATGTGAAGAAGCCTACGCACATGCTAAACACTGTTGAAACTCTGACAGTGCACAAACTGATATGCCAAGACCTGCATTGCTGAGCATCCATCCACCTCAGTTTTGTTAAAAACACTGAGCACAATAAACTTTAAGTTAACACAAAAATATCAAATATGAGTACTGGACCTGCTTGTTTATTTCGAGAGAAGATGATGAATGCTTCCAAGCTATAAATATTTGTAATTATATACTCTGGTGTCTAGTAGGTCTCTCTGCAGACCAAATTCATTACCATATAATTTTTTGGCCAAATGTGTTTTGTTATTATATGCCATCCACTACACTTTCTGAAACAATCCAGCTCACAATCTCAGACTGACTGTGACTTGTCCAGTTGGCGACACTTCTAAGCCATTTGCTTTTAATGACGTTTTTGTGTTTTGAACATTGCTGTTGCAAATTCTGAATAAAATATGTAATGTTATCTAGCTGGCTAACATACGTTTTAAAAGAGGATAATGACTTGTTTTGAAACAGCAAACAAATTAAAATGATCACACAGCACTCTGAAATACTTGACTCTGATTGGTCTGATTTATATATATAATTAAATCACAAAACTGACTGATTTCCTATTTTTCTGTAAAAGTCTCTTGTATAATGAGCCACTCAATAAAAATCTGTTTTCTACTCAAATGTATTTGTCAAGTAGCTTTGTAAAAAGAAAATAAATGAAATTGAAAGTGTATCAATCACACGTTTCTAAAAATAAAATGAATAATTTTTATGTGATGGGCCCTGTGAAAATATTGGCAGCACAGAACATATTGAAACTGCTGGTCCCTCTAGGAAAAACATATACTTATTGTTGTGCCCTACATGTATATCTCAGACTTTCAGAGTAAAAGTCAAGGTCATGCAGGTTATAAATGAGAACGCAAAAGTGTGGCGATTTTCAGATTTTTCTTTGCATGAAAGATGGAAATACAAACCTTGAGGCTTAATAACATTTTTTTGTATACACTCACTGGCCACTTAGGTTAGGTACACCTTGATAGTACCGGGTTGGACCCCCTTTTGCCTTCAGAAATGCCTTGATTCTTTGTGGAAAAGTGTTGAAAACATTGCTCAGAGATTTTGGTCCACATTGACATGATAGCATCACACAGTTGCTGCAGATTTGTTGGCTGCACATCCATGACGCGACTCTCCCGTTCCAGCACATCCCAAAGATGCTCTATTGGATTGAGATCTAGTGACTGTGGAGGCCATTTGAGTAAAGTGAACTCATTGTCATGTTCAAGAAACCAGTCTGAGTTGATTTGAGCTTTGTGACATGGTGCATTATCCTGCTGGAAGTAGCCATCAGAAGATGGGTACACTGTAGTTATAAAGGGATGGACATGGTCAGCAACAATACTAAGGTACGCGGTGGTGTTTAAACAATGCTCAATTGGTATTAAGGGGCCCAAAGTGTGCCAAGAAAACATCCCCCACACTATTACACCACCATCCTGCCTTGACAATTCATGTTCTTTACACCAAATTCTGAACCTACCATCTGAATGTCGCAGCAGAAATCAAGACTCATCAGACCAGGCAACGTTTTTTCGATCTTCTATTGTTAAATTTTGGTGAGCCTGTGCGAACTGTAGCCTCCGTTTCCAGTTCTTAGCTGACAGGAGCGACACCCGGTGTGGTCTTCTGCTGCTGTAGCCCATCTGCTTCAGGGTCTGATGTATTGTGTGTTCAGAGATGGTATTCTGCATACCTTGCTTGTAACGAGTGGTTATTTGAGTTACTGTTGCCCATGCTCCTCTGACATCAAAAAGGCATTTTCGTCCACACAACTGCCGCCCACTGGATATTTTCTCTTTTTCGGACAATTTTCTGTAAACCCTAGAGATGGTTGTGTGTGAAAGTCCCAGTAGATCAGCAGTTTCTAAAATACTCACACCCAGCCCGTCTGGCACCAACAACCAGACCACGTTCAAAGTCACTTAACTCCCTTTTCTTCCCCATTCTGATGCTCGGTTTGAACTTCAGCAGGTCGTCTTCACCACATCTAGATGCCTAAATGCACTGAGTTGCTGCCATGTGATTGGCTGATTAGCAATTTGTGTTACCAAGCAATTGAACAGGTGTACCTAATAAAGTGGCTGGTGAGTATATCACATGATAACTGGTGGCTTAGGTTTTTTCTCTTGCATTCTACTTTATATTCATTATTTTTAGAGTTTACTTTGGAATCACACACTATGATACTAATCTGCAGCTGAATATTTCCTGATCCTAGTCCTCCAATCACTTGAGCCAACATTTCTGGTAATGCTAAGATCCAAACAACCACCCTTTCTTTTTGTTCTTTCATTCCTTACTTCTGTTCAACATTTTTGTAAAAGGTCATTCATTACCTGATGTAATGGCAATAATAATAGTAATAATAAATAACAATAAAAAATAGTAATTGTAATAATAATCAAACAGAAGTATATACTAAATGCTTCTCTTGACTAATGTTAACTCCCTTAGGGCAGGGCATGAGACAGGAATGTGTCCGTTTACACCGCACAAAGGATGAATTGTTCATTGCAATACCTGCTTTTATTCTGTAAACTGCTACTTTCCACCTCTCAATCAAGCGTTGAGGTGCATGTGCTAGCCAATTCACAAAGACTGGCATATTATTCAGACATACCATGTCAGTCAGATTCCTTCTAAAATGTTCAACGAGTTCAACATTGATAAGTCAAGCCATCTTAACCCATTTTCTAGGACTGAATATTTCCAGAAAGACAATGTCTACTAGACGACACATCTTCCTTGTGTTCCTTTGTCTACTGTGGCTTACATGAGGCTAGAGATGTTAAAACTGCCGTATTGTTTTGACAAGTTTAATGCCGTTTTAATCCCTGGATTAATGTCATCACAGCCCGATGCACTTTTATGTTGCCACATGCCAAAGATGACACATTTTTTGGGGTCATTTCTTTTTCAAATTGAGTGACTCATTCACAAATAAGAGCAACAACACCATTCTGTTGCCATTAACAAACTTTGTGAAGTGTCACACCACAATCTACTGCATGATAAAACTGGCCAACATAATATGCACACATACTATCAGTGGGAGATTCATTAAACAAAATACATGAAAATAAATTAAAGAAATGAACTTAAAAAAAATCAATATAAACAAACAGATAACAATATAAAAATGGATAAATAAATAAGTGCATCCAAAAAAATAAAGTAATAAATAAAAGACAATAAAGAAAGTAAAAAAAATTAAGAACGTAAAAGAATATAAAGAATATATGTATACAAAATATATATAAAGAATGATTAACTAAAAACTACAATTAGTCTACTGAGAAAAGAAAGTCTCTTTAACTATAATGTATTATCTAATAATAATATTACAATTATTATTAAATAATAAAATATAACACATTGTAAATATCTAAATATTCATATAAAAATAAAAGCAATGTGTTGAAAACTATAAATAAAGATTAGAATGATTAGTCTACTGAGAAGCACATTGGTGGGGGGGGGGGGGGGGGGTATGTGAATGAGCATGTTATACAACATTGTCTACCACACAAGCTAACATGTTTAAAATGCATCTGCATTCCCACCCTTACATGAGTGACAGAGATGCCAGTGCAGAGATTTTTATCTCTCATAATTAATCATTGCTTCATAGGTGCTGTCATTTACATAAATCAAACTCATGTTTGTAAGTGATGTAAGACCACTGAATAAAAGTCTGTTTGTTTGTGGTGACATCTGTCATTGCAGGTGACAAGAGTGGAATGATTTACACAAGCAATTAACTGTAAGTATCTGTGTGAAAGATAGCTAGACACCCGGTTAGCTAACAAGTGTTACACAAAGTCTCCTAAACTGCAACCACAACCTTATTAAAAATTCTGTCATCATTAGATGAAAAGATTTTTATGCTGCACTTCACTCAAGTCCGATTATCTTTCAGCGTGTCATGCAATCCTGCATTCTCTTGCCTGTTTGCTGTGTCACTTCCATCTACAAAAATGCACACAATGCTAAAGTCTTCCCAAGACAACAATTTCACATCAAACACATTACATGACACTGCAACGCTCCAGTCCAACAACTGCATATTAGCTACAGATCTGTACTAATCCAAAGGCAAACACAAAGCGTATGCCAATCATCCCCTACTGTACACAGCACTATGATAAATGCTAAGAGATATCTGTGCAAACACATTCACAAACAGATTTTCAGAGTAGAAGAGAAACATACTAAACACTTAGAGGTACTGTAACAGAAAGGGCAAAACAATATAGCCCAAATGCCACCAATGCTATTTTGTGTTCTCAGTTTTTTTGATTAAATCCAAACTACTTTAACATTAAACAGAATTTTGGAAAATTTAATTTGAAAAGAAACTGAATTATGCATAAAGCTCTGCTAATCAAATAGGATACATTAATTTATGGGCTTTCATAAAAATACACTTTGCCACCCTCTGTGTGTGTGTGTGTGTGTTACTTGGCTCTCAATCTCAGCCTAAAAAAGTGCCACTTCAGCTCAGTTTATCATGTGATTTGACGTGGTCGAACGTGACTAATTGTAGTGTGCTGTCCCACGAGGCAGCTCTATTTGTGGTAATAACCGCAAGGTTTAAACCTTGCATGTAAAGGTCACTATGCTCGTTTTGTAGTAAAGCCGTGGTCACACACTGATGTTAAACCGACATTATGGTTTACAGCTATTCTTTTACTGTACCGGTTTACTGTACTGTCCCTGTGTTCCTGTCAAACAACATGCAGAAGACAAGGTCCTGACACAAGAGTCATTCACATGTAAATAGACGGCTTTATCTCTCCATTGTGTCTGCACACACAGACCTCCTGAAGCTGGTATATCCCACCTGAATAATTCAGTGCTTGTATTATTGTGATCACCTTATATTTCATGTTGTTATGCATGTTAACAGGTGCTGTCCGACAAGTTTTCCATTTTCATATTTGTACATTTTAAATTAATTATTAGATTTACAGATATTATTCAGGCACATAACAAAACAGAATTATTATTTTATATTATTATTTTAGTATAATCGATGAAAACAGCTGTGCTGCT